>NC_059140.1:48053583-48692631 GCF_020740605.2 Lemur catta
TTGAATATATAAAAAACAATTTCTCCATGAAAGAAGTACAATGGAGCAATAGGTCTACTATTGATGGTAAACTATGATAAAAAATGAAATGAATGCAAAATAAGGGTATGACAATCATTCAGAAGACTTTTATTAAACATGTATTACTCCATAGATTTTGTGGGTATAGGGACTAAGATAGAATATGATCTGATGTTTTCAACTCTCAAGCATTCATAGTTCACTTTGGCAAGTCAGAAAAATAAATTGTTCTGACTTACTTTAGCCCATTGTGATTGATACATGCTAAAATCTTGATTAAGACAGAAGATCATCAGTGCGTAAGAAGTCAAGAAATTTTAAGAAAGTCTCATGGAGGAGTTACCTCCGAGTACAGTCTTGAAAAAAGAACAGGAGTTAGGCAGGTAAAATTGGCCTAATAGATGGTCAAAAGAGTTTTCTCAGATAGAAGGAGCAACAATAGCAACTTAAGTTGTTAACTAGAATAAATAGCAATTTGGTTACTGTGGCAGGAAGGAAAGCATGCAGAGGCTCAGGATGAGGGTACACAGCTGAAAATAAAGGCTGAAACAATCATCAGTTTTGTATAATATTTTAAGAAGTTTGGACTTGCTACTGAGGCTAAGCAAAAGATTTGAAGACTGTTAACCGTGGGAGTAAAACAAATTGATTTGAAATTTATGAAAATGTCTCAGGAAGCAAAAGAGATAGTGAATTTTAAACACTGCATGCACAGTGACATGCATGCACAGTGACATCCATGCATGTGACTAAAAGCAGGGAGTACACTTCTTTGCCTATTGTACTCACTCTGGAATGAGATGAGAGCCTGATCCAAGGAGATTTCGTGATGAATTTTGAGCCTGAAGGAAATGGATGATTAAAGATTTCTAGCAGGTTTTAATTTGAGTATCAATTGACTGGGAAGGATGTGACACTATTTTATTTTACTCATTAAAGGAACACAAAAAGAGAAACAGCTTTAGGGAGATAATGAGTCTACTTGTAGGCACGTTAGATATTTCTGGTACATCCAAGTTGATATTTCATAAATATCTATATCTTTGAAACAGATACATTTATAGTTGGAGAGCACAGAAGAGGTATCTAAACTGATAATACGAATATGTATCATCAATGAATAAATGGTAATTTATGAAAATTAAATGGTAATTATAATAATGAAAAACACCTTGCATAGCTACTAGATTATGTGAAAGGTAAAACTCCGCCAAAAAGCTAACACTGTAGGAGCAGATAAAAGAAGAACAAGAACCCATGAAGTGACTTGAGAAATAGAAAGCAAGAGAACAGAGAACAAGTAGAAGGTGTGTCAAGGACCTTTGTTTGTCAAAAAGCATAAACTGTAAAGGATAGTAAAGTATGATGGAGTCAAAGGTCAAATGAGAAAATAGTATTAGAGTAATAAACTACTATAGGAAGGTTTTGTTACCAGAATCAGACAATTATATCCCTGGCTACTGGATAATATTAAGACACTCTTACTTTAAAAATCAGTAGGAGACTAACAGAATTGAGACATTAAAGTTAGGAAAATGCACTGATATTCGTAAGAGTCAATAGCAGAAACTGCAACTTGTTGCTAGAAGGTAGAATGCTTGTGAATCCAAAATTTCATGACAACTTAGAAAAAAATGATCACCTGGAGCCACTCTGGGTTCACAAAAACTAATAATTATGGTCAGCACCATTACAATATTAGTAGACACATACATCAGGAAATGCAAGCCCCTTTTTTATTTCAGCAAATCCCCAGCAGACTGTTGTGATACCCTCCTAATTAGTCAAAAACTAGATTGAAAATTTATATGTTAAACAAAGAATCAAAATTTAAAGTAATCTAAGCAGGGTCAGTTTAAAGTACTGAATTTAAATTCAAAGAATAAATTGTACAAATTAAGAATGGTCAAAGTCCAGCTTGAAGAATATTAAAATCTTGAATTAACTACAGGTTGAATATCCCTTATGTGAAATGCTTGAGACCAGAAGAGTTTCAGATTTCAGATATTTTTTCAGATTTTAGAATATTTGCACATATATAATGAGATATCTTGTGGATGGGACCCAAGTCTAAACATGAAATTCATTTATGTTTCACATATACCTATAGACATAACCTTGAAGTAGTTTTAGGCAATATTTTAAATAATTTTATACATAAAACAAAGTTTGTGTACTTGAACCATCAGAAAGCAAAGATGTCAGGTATGGGATTTTCCACTGACGGTGTCATGTCAGTGCTCAAAAGTTCAGATTTTGTATCATTTTTGGATTTTGGATTTTGAATTTTCAGATTAGAAATGCTCTCCTAAGGAATAACAGCATGATGTGATGATTGAGAGACAGAGATAGAAAATCCTAAAATTAAAATCAAACCAAAAAAAACTCTAATGAAACTCCTAGATTTTATTACTTGATATGTCTACACATTTCACAGGCCCCAAGAGATGAGAATATAGGTTAGGAACAAAAAATGATTTGGAAACTCCAGTGCACAAAGGGAGTTGAGCAGTCCAGCATTATTGATACCCTAAATTTAAAATTATACTGAAAAATTAGGGCTATCAAACAACATAATTAAAGTGGTTAGTTGTATGTAAACCTGTAATATGAGGGATGGTTAATAGCACTGAGATGCTTTAGGAAGGATATGGGAATTCTCCTTAAATATCTAAAGACCTATTATGAAAAAAGGGAGATTATATTATTTTTATTATGCTAGATGACCACATAGGAATTATAGGGAGGCATATGTTGAATTAATGTGAAATTATGGGGAAATATATTTTGAAATAGTACATAACACTATTTCACTTGTACTGTTAACTATGCACTTATTTATAGTTTCAGTAAATAAAATGCTTGCCTGTGAAAATAATGAGTTCTTTGCTACTATGAGTATCCTAAAAGTGTTTACTACCAGATATTTGTGTAGTCTCTAAGTTTATATAGACCTTAAAATTATTTAAATTCAATTATAAATAAAGTTCTGCAATACTGGAAGTCCATTGGAAAAATGTGATATCGGGATGCTTTTTATTTCATACCCAGTTTACATTAACTTCAACATCAAGTATCTTTTTTGGAAAAAAAAAGAAAGAATAAGATGAGAGAGAGGAAAATAATTCAGTTTTACTTGGCGTATTGATGCCTCAGTCTATGCCTATCTCTATGTTTAAGTCTGTGCCTCTGTGTCTCTATGTATTAATATATCCATGATGCACATAGTAAAATATTGTCTACCGAAATATCTATTTTTATTTGACTTTCCTTAAAATTCCATATTTTGTAGCACACTCTAGTGGTATTTTGCCCCGCTAGTGTAATAATTTTAGTAAAGCTCTTGTCACAGTTTTATTTTTTGAGAAATAGAGTATAGAAGGAAAGATTTTAGGTGAATAATAGAGCATTAAATTTTATTAGTAGTCAGATGACCAATAAAAAACACAAATTGTTCTGTTTTTACTATTTTTGGAAGAAAATGTAAGTTTAATGTGTAAATAATGATGATCTTAGCAAGGGTTCTCGATTTTTAAAAGCAATCCAAGTACTTAAAGATATGCAAGAAATAAGGCAAGTAAGTAGGCCAATAAACAAGGTAGAAGCTCCTTGTTAATAGTGAGTGGCAATATATTTGAGAGAGCAGTCTCTAAAAGATAGATTGGCTAACTGAGAAATTTGGCTACATTATTAAAGTCAGTTTAATTCTCCAAACATTTATTTAGCATATACTGTACTCCAAGAAATGTGCTAAAAATCAGGTATCAACATGAATAATGCTTTATTTGGGGTGTTTAGTATATGGAGAAGAAAAAAACTTGTTCAAGCTATAACACTTTAAGCGTTGCAAGATTATTTGGAGGTAATTTGGGGATTAATGAAGCAGCAATCCCACCAAAGCCCTGGAACATCTGGGCCTCACAGAGATAAGAGTACATTTTCAAAACCGTGAGAGACATAATGAATCAGTGTACCTCTAGTGACTTCAGCGGCGTACATTCTTAGATCTTTTTACTCTACTGTTTTATGTTAAACAGACCCATTTTATTACCCTCTATGTTTGCATGCTTCTTTTACCATCTAACTGCATTTTTCTTGTACATTTTGTTAAGACTCTTTTTATCCTCAGCTCTGCTTCCTGCTTATTACACCTCTGACTCTATTTCCTGAATTCTCACGGTACATCTTTTCACCTTCAGATTACTTGTAGGATCTTTCCATGTTTCCTTTTTCAAAATTTAAGATAGATAATCCAACACCCTCCCATGTGGCCATATATATTCCAACTTCTCTCTCACACTCTGTCTTTCTGTCTTTCTTTTGTTACGAAAACTTGTGAAACATTTCGAAATTTTCAAAAAAGAAAAAGAAAAATATTAGCAGGTGTCCTATCTAGCTCCCTCATATGGAATATTTCTGTCTTTCGTTATGTCGAGCTAGTTTATAACTCTGGAACTGTAGTAAAGTGATAATAATGGAAATTATCCCCTTATCCTTAGAGATGAAAATTAATTGTCCCAGGAAAATAAAATTGATTATTGCCTTGTGGATAGTTCTGTCCCAGATCTATTTGTAAATTCATTTCAGAATTCTTCTTTCTCTAGACATGGCTTTGCTCTTTTGATTATCTTTTGAACCAGTTGTAATATCTTACTTGTCCCCTCATTAATTAATGATATACATGAATTGTTTGACACATGTTCATTTTATACTTTTATGAGAGTTATGGTTATTTTCCCTTTTAAAATGTATCCTTTAACACTTTTTTAAAATATATATATATTCTATCACAGGCCCTTGTCTAGCTGTTGGAAAGTTATCTATCACAGTCCACACAGTGGTGCTGGGAGGTAACTGTGGGGAAAGAGGGTGTTGGTAACAAGATCATATAAGACCTTGTAGAAATTTTTGAAACTTTGACATTCACTTTGTGTGAAAAGGGAACTGACTGACACTTTAAAAGAATCATTCTGACTGTGGTTTTGATATACAACAGGGAACATAGGGTAGAAACAGAGAAATCAATGAAAAGGCTATTATATTAATAGTAATCCAGAAGAGAGATGATAGTATCTTGGGCCATCAACCGAGCAGGTAATTGTAAAATAGTGTAATTAAATAAGATTCTTGATATCTTTTGAAAGTTGAGCCAACAAATTATGCTATTGAATTAGATGCAAATTATGTGAGAAATGAGAGAAATCAATAATTCTATCACGATATTGGACCTAAGAAATTAGAATGGTAGAACAGTTAGGAAATGTGTGTCAGAAAGTGGAATTTGGGGACATATTAAGTTTAAGGAACTCATTAAATTTCTGAGTGTGGATGTGGTAGAGGAAAGTAGGCATCCAGGAGAGAATTCTGGGCTAGAGATGTAATATCGGGAATCATTAGTGTTCTCACAGTGTTTAAAAGCCAAGCATTTATTGAAATATACACAGACTACCCAAATAAGAACAAAGAGAGGCTATTAATTGAGAGCTTACTATATCAAGGGAGTCAGCCTCCATTATTTGTGCTTGGCAGACTTTAAAGGAGGTAGGGGAAGAAGAAAACTTTACAGTAGAGAACAAAATAGGAAGTCTTTACATGTGCTCTGATTGGAGGTTATTGGTGTGAAGAAGCTGGAGATAGGCTAAAGAGAAGAGAGGTCTCTTATGTGATTGGTTTCAGAAGGTTATTTGGCTTTCTCTGTTTGATCTATACCTGGAAGGTGGAAGGGAAAAATGAGAGGAGGAAGCCAAAATAAGAAGCATTTGTTGACAAAGTCCTGACCTTTATAAAGCAATGGCTACAGATATTGCAGTTTGGCTTCCTGGGCAACTTTGGGGGTCAGAGTTGTATTGTCATATACGGTCCCTTTACATCTTCCATCGCTCACAATAGATAGGATGGTCAAGGGAGTAAATGTAGGTAGAAAATATAAGGTGGAAATTTAAAGGTTTACACCTATATCAATGTGTATAGAATTATTTGTTGCTATATTGGATGAAGGCAGGGAATGGTTCTCGTGACTGCTAAGTGGCAATTTCAAGCTGCGTGCTTTTGTATTTTCCATGATGCTCCTGATCCAAATTTAACTTGTCTTTGCAAGGACACAACTCACTTAAATATTGTTTTTGGCTCATTGAAATAACACCTGAAGTAGACAAAAATCAAATGAATTGTGTGTAGATCCCGAGTATTAGACTGTTATGTGGCGACGACACCTAAGCTAGCAGTCCAGGTCATTTGGAAAGAATCAAAAAGTTTTCTAAAAAGAAAAAAAAAAAAATTCTGGCCACAGTCAACTTCATAATTGATTAATTTTGTCCTTATTGTAATTTTGCCCACTTTTGTCTTTCATCTCTTTTCTTCTTGCATTGCAATCTGTTGTCACATTTTTCTTTTCTAAATTTTGTGGCCTTCTTTTAAAGAATAACTTCCAATTAAGGAAAGCCATGTACTTTACATTTTAAAGGACTCTCTTTGGGATGAGGATCACTACAAGCCCTCTGGCACAATGCAGCTCTTAACAACTGTCCAACTGCTGTGTGGCTTTTTACCATCGCTACTTGGCTCTATGCTATCCAGGGCTGCAGCTTTTCATTAGAATTCTGGGCATGTTGCATCGTGTTGGCAACCCTCTCCATCCCTTTATTACTATGCCCTTCCTTTTACCCCTTCTCTTTTGCTTCTTTTTGGATCTTTTGTTACTCAGCTTCTTTTACCCTCTTTGACTTGCTTCCTTGTCCTCTTTGTCTTCTTCTGTTATGATTTATGGTTTTGCCCTGCTCTTTCCTTCTTCAGGCTATGTGTTTCCAAGAGAACTCCTTACCCTAAACCACCGTCAATAGAATGCCTAGCTACCGGACTTGTATTTGCAATTAAATTTTTAAATAGAGCTCTGAAATAACTCTCATTAATAGTTATATTAAATGCATATAGGTCCTTTAGTGTAACTTAATTATCCCACTTCCCTGAATTTGTAAAACCTAATGCTATGCCCTTTTGAATGCTCAATTCTGAAATTTTACATAAGAAATGATTGTGCATTTCTTCATGGATGTGTCCTTTTCCGTAAGATGTTATAGATGGAGCCTTCTCCTTTCAGAGAGCTGGAAGAGGCTTGTTAACACTTCATTTTTTTTTTCTTGGATACGAAGCAGAAGAAGGAGAGAGGAGATATGAAGGAAACGTCATACAATATAGGGCAAAGGCATTAGGCACACCTATTAATAAAACACCTAGAATATTAGTTATTAATAGAATCTATTTGATTATATATAATAGGAAGCAATGCCAACATACTTAATCCAAAAATATTATAGGGCAATTCATTATGAGAATGTATGAGTATGCCTTGAAATATGGGAGCAGAAATTAGAAAGTTTCCTAAGTCAGAAATAGGAGTTGTTCATTGTTTATCATCTTGTGTTTTACTCTTCTCTGCTTGTCTTTTTACACAAGGAAGAAAACGGCTACCCCACTGATCACACATTCAAAAGATCTACAGACACTGAGACAAAAATTTCTTTCACAAGAGATTTTCAGGGGAAAGGAGTTCTGCTTGGCCTACTTAATCCAATCAGGTCCAATTAATAATTATTATAGAGTAAGGAGTGGCATTGTACAAGTAACGTCAGACTTCCAGTGAAGTCCGTCTCTCCAACACTTTGTAATTGTTTAATTGGAACAACATACTCAATCTC
Organism: Lemur catta; assembly: GCF_020740605.2. Lineage (NCBI taxonomy): Eukaryota > Metazoa > Chordata > Mammalia > Primates > Lemuridae > Lemur > Lemur catta. The sequence goes on from NC_059140.1 coordinate 48,061,299, forward strand.
CTTGGGATTTAGTTTTTTTTTTTTTCATTTCTAAAATGGTGACATAGTACTTACCTCATTAAATGAGATGACCAATAAGTGCTATCTATTGTTATGGCCAAAAATAAAACATTAAATGCAAACATATTCGAACCATTTAATTATTGAGGAGCACATTCTAATTTGGTAAACTCACGTGTTTGATACATAGTCTCATTTTAAAGAAAATAAACACTAAAAAGGCAAGCAGCACTTACCCCTTACTATTATGAGGCCATTCACACACGGTCGACAGTACTGGCCCGTGTCCATGATTATCTAGGTCACCCTAAGCACCGCAGAAAGTAGGGAGGGTATTAAGTCTTCCTTAGAGCAAGTATATTTGGATAATGGCGGAAGATAAATGACACCCAAGAGGATGAAGCAGACTAGGATGTCCCTTTGGGGTTTGTGTTCATAAATTTATTCCTGCAGAAAATGATTAGAAACCACCGTGCGGTTATAAATTGGAGACTTGTGTCATTGGAGGTTCGGGGAGATATGAGGTATTTCTAGTACTTGAGGCAGAATGAGAGCAGCACAGCAACAGGAGACTGTGGCGGGGCATACGGAAAGATACAGTCTTCAATATTTTTAGAAATTTATTGGATACTTACTGACTAGGTATGAATGATATTGGCTATGAAAAACCTAGCAGTGGCATGACAATTCCTGATTTCAGAGCCAAAGTAGCTGCTAATACTTCAAGAGAGCATCATCAGATGAAATGCAGTGGGACTGTGTTAAAAATACAAATTGCTCTCTAATTTCCAGTGTTTTTATCTGAATCAGGATATGGTTGTGGGGGAACATGAGTTCTGTCATATCATAACAAGAAAAACCACTAAAATATCCAAGATCTAGTGTAAATATACTCAGAGAATTTCTATAATTTAGATTAGCATCTCCCAAAGCATATTGCACATTGGATGTTAATATGTGATGTAGAACACACTAGACTAAACAAAGATAAATAGATATCTTTACTGCAGGATTTCACAGAGACTTTAAAATGCCAGTGTGCATTATGAAGTCCAAGCTGGGAATATGTCATATGCTGAATTTCCGGGATATATTTGATATCAGTGCCCTTTTCCACGGGCTACCTTGTGAGACTTGGTATTCAGAAGTCCCCACTTCAGGAAACATAACTTCATTACATTATTTTTCCATATCACATTATAATTATTCCCAGATTAGCCAAATATCATCCACACAGCTGTACAACAGCAGGCTAGTTTTACACATACTTCATTAAAGTACATGAAACTCCTGTGTACAAATAATTTTTGTACTAACTTAACACTAGTGGTTATAAACCCATAACATTTGGGACTTTTGCATAAATGAATTTTTTATGTGTATGACAATGATTCTAACATTGTGATAAAATCAATTCAGTGTAGGTCCACAGACACTATGGACTGATTTATTGCTGTTATTCTCATTCCACCTTATAATTTTTTCCCTGCATATATCCACAATTCCACTTGGACTTTTGGATCCAGAATATGCAATTATCAAGTTCCTATTATATTCTTTAATTACCTTCATTATCATAATTTTCTCTCTTGTGCTTTATTGTACACCAGAATTTATTGCTATCATATTTTTACTCAATGCCTTTGGTTTGTTGTTATTGTTTATGATTGGCATCTGAATATTAAAAAATCATTCCACAGAATATAGGTAATATTTTAGTCCCCTAAACTTTTAACTTTGCATTTTGTAGCAAAAATTTGTGTGGTATATATGACATTTAATTAGGATTCTAGTGGTTCTTAGAAGAAAAACAATGTGTTTTCAACTTTTAAAAAAGTACTGGTGCTGTATGTCTAAATTAAAGTTTTTACTCTTTATTTTCCTATTATCTAATGTAAATGTTTTCAAATGAAATCTAGGAAAGGGTCCTAACTTAAAAGTATTTAAGAACATTTAATATTGATCCTTCTCAGTCATGTTTAGTTCTCCTAAGAGCTGAGAGGTGGTGGGTGAGGAATGAAAAATTATCTTGATAGTTGTAGTAGTGGGAGGAGGGATATTCAACTGTAACTTAAGGTCCACAGATACTTCCTTATTCTGTGGAACTTCCATGCTCGATTTTACTTAACCATTGATATTTTCATCAATACTTGTCCCTCTATTTGTTAATTATATTCCTGGTTGAACAACTTCAGATGCTTACAAAATCACCTGCAATCATTTTCAATTATGTTAATTACATTCTGATGCTGAATATTTTCATGATAGTTGTTTAGAGAAACATCTAGATTCTCCTTCAAATTATTTATTTAAACAAAATTTATACAAATGTTTAGCTGTCTTTTTTAGTACTATCATCACCTTATGTTGAGCACTTATCATGTTTCTTGTTTGTATCTGTCTTAGTCCATTCAGGCTACTTTAACAAAATGTTTTAGACTGGGTAACTTATAAACAACAGAAATTTCTTTCTTATAATTCTGAAGGCTTGGAAGTCCAAGATCAAGGCACCAGCAGATTTAGTATATACTAAGGGCTTGGCCTCTCTGCTTCATAGATGGCGCTTTATTGCTGAGTCCTCACCTGGTAGAGGGACCAGGGCGTTTCTTTAATCTATTTTATAAGGGCACTAATCCAATTCTTAGTGACTTAATGACTCCCCCCAAATTCCCACCTCTTAATACCACCAAAATAGAGATTAGGTCTTGACATAAATTTTGGAGGGACACATTCAGACCATAGCAATATTTAATCCATAATATTAGCATTTGAAGAAAACAAGGAGACTCACTTACAGGGATATTAATGTCCTGTCAAAGGCCATCTAACTAGAGAGTAGCAGAGCTGGGATCAAAGCCCAAGTTTAGCTATTTCTAGCACCAAACTGCAATCTATTAAACCACTCTTCCTTCTACTATACTTTTGGAATTTATTATTAAAATATACATTATATAATGAGTTCCTGTTTAAAGATAAAAAATACATTAGGCCGTATTAACTAAGTTTGGTAAATTTGGATAAAAATAAAATTCACAGATGGGAAATAGTTCAACAGCCTTTTTTATTACCCACTCAAGGGCTTGGAGTTTTTCTTCATTAATAGCTATGCTGGTACCTGGAAGAATCCTGCATTTTTGGTTCCAGGGCACCTGCTCCATGCTTCAAGGCTTTGAGAAGATAAAAATAAGGAAATATTAAAACTTTTTTTCTTATAGCTCAGGCTTAAAATCATACCTTCTACCACCATAGGACATGGTTAAACATGATGTTTATTTTGGGGACCAATATTTATTTTGGTGCTTTTATTTCACTGTAAAATTAGAAGCATCAAAAACATTTGTGGTTTTTCCCTCTGTAATTGCTTATAATTCAACTGGCAACTTAATCATAAGCTTTCTAGAACTTATCCTCTGACAATGACTTTTTTTTTTTGAGACAGAGTCTCGCTGTGTTGCCCAGGCTAGAGTGAGTGCCGTGGCATCAGCCTAGCTCACAGCAACCTCAAACTCCTGGGCTTAAACGATCCTCCTGCCTCAGCCTCCCAAGTAGCTGGGACTACAGGCATGCGCCACCATGCCCTGCTAATTTTTTCTATATATATTTTTAGCTGTCCATATAATTTCTTTCTATTTTTAGTAGAGACAGGGTCTCGCTCTTGCTGAGGCTGGTCTCGAACTCCTGACCTTGAGCGATCCATCTGCCTCAGCCTCCCAGAGTCCTAGGATTACAGGCGTGAGCCATCTCGCCCGGCCTGGCAATGACTTTAATGCCTTTTTTCTCTTTTTCTTTTTCTTTTTTTCTTGCCTTTTAACACTTAGCACTTTTGAGACAGGTGATATTAGAAAAAAAGGTTTTACTGTCTTTTAATTCTATTATTCATAGTTTGGAGATATAAACATAAACATGAAGTCATTTTTCCAGCAGCATAGTATAATGGACTATGGAATCAAAGTCAACTACATCTGGAACCCTGGGTTTAAATCCCAATTTAGCGGGCTGGTGTAACATGAGTTTTTTAAAATTTTGTAACCCCTCTGAATCCCAATTTGCACAATAATAAAACTTTTACACAGCAGAATATTATGAAGTATAAATAGCTCAACATATATGAAAGCACTTTATAAACTATGAAGTATCATAGATATATAGCTTCTTCCCTTTCAATTTGAATAGGTCTTAGGAAAAATTAACTAAATATGAATTCTAGCCCTTCATGATTACCTTTTAATTTTGCTAAGTATTTACTCATCTATAAAATGTGATTAAAATATTTATTTACAGAGTATTTTAACCCTTAGCATTTTTTAAATAGGCACAATGGTGAAAAGATAATCATTTTTCTTTCTTCCCAACACTTTGACATCATTCAAATCTAATCAATGTGCCTTGTTTCAACTGTTTTTTTTCCCCCAATGTGAAAGACAACCTGTAGTTATTAAAGTAGTTAAACTATGAAAAGATGACAGTATGTGTTAAAATGATCCCGATTATTTTGACCATTGTTGAAAACAACAAAATGATCTCTACCTCGTTCTGTCTGAGAAGTACGAATCTGTGTAAATAAATAGATACTTAGTGGCTGGTCATGGTGGCTCACAGCTGTAATTCTAGCACTTTGCGAGGCTGAAAAAAGGAGGATCAGCTGAGCCCAGGAGTTGGAGATCAGCTCGGGCAATAGTGAGACCTCTTCTCTACCAAAAAAAAAAAAAAAAAGGAGGTGGGCATGGTGGCACAAGCCCATAGTCCCAGCTACTACAGAGGTTGAGGCAGGAGAATCTCTTGAGCCCACGAGTTGGAGGCTACAGTGAGCTATGATCACACCACCACACTCTAGCCTGGAAGACAGAGCAAGACCTTGTTTCACTAAATAAATAGATAGATAGGTAGATAGATAGATAGATAGATAGATAGATAGATACTTATAAATTAAGTTGGACATCCCAATATGCACATAAGAGACATTTAGGAACTTCTATTCTGAGACTCAGATCTAGGAATATTCAGCATTGTTAATGCATCGATATATATATATACCTACTCAGAAAATATCACAATAAAGAATATTTAAGAGATTTGAAATGAAAGACTGTGAGCTGATTACAAAATTTTTTCTCCTTTCTTAAGGCAATGTTAAAAGTGGCCTGTAAAAATTAGGGCCGTTTAAAAAGCAGACGGCATATAAATTGAGATTGACAAAACTCAGCCAAAGTTGCAGTTATATGCCAGGCGTATCCTGCACTGAAGTTTGCAGCTCCATTTCATTTTAAAGTTGCCATATGGTGTGAGTAACTGGGGAACACCTTGAGAAGTCCCCTAAGAAGTTAAAAAATAAAGAAAATTAGATAATTTTATAAAAATTAAGCCCTAATAGAATATACACATAAAACTCACCATGACATAATAAAATAGTTCCCAGGCCAGGGAATATAGTGGGCTAGGACTACTATATTTAATCATAAAACCAGGAACAGATTCAGGTTTTCTGGGGCCTGAAGTTTATATAATTTGGAAGAATTTCTTTCTGAAATAAATATGTTAGTTTTGAAAATCTCATAAAAATATATTACCATGTGGACACTTTGTTCTGGCTTCTCCCCAGGCCTTGGAAGAGACCTGTTCAAGTGAGGAGCTTAAGCTTCTTAGCTTAAGGGTAATTCTACCACTGAGTGCAGCTGATTGAATACATGAGCATATCCGAAGGAAGAACATGTCAATAAGACAAAAGGGGATCGGCCAAGAAATTTTACAATCAGGAGACTCCCTGAGATAAACATTGACATTGCCCATCTGAACAATGCCAGGGAGAAGAATCACAGCTAATAGATGTGAGAATTTGAGTTTTGTCAGCAAAACTGTCTACATTAAGAGATGAATCCATCTGGCCGTTGTAGAATCTTACCAGGATCTGACCCTTTATTTAACAAGCCAACGTTGGATTCATCCTCACCCGAGCTCTCTCCCCCATTCCCCTACTCTCCCAACTCCCATGCCCCCATCCTCTGCTTACAGGAAGAAAATGAACAGACAAAATGAATCAACCCCTCTCTTATCTACTGCATCTCTTATTGTAAATTAGTAAACAAGCCTACTGATTACATACATTAATTTGTCCAAACCTGAACATTGCTTAATTATCTCTCTGAAGGTAATTGGTAGACAACTCACATGTTGACTAAGTAACCCAGAATTTTTGCTTTCACTGAGCACACACAGCTATTTTACTATAGCTCTCTTAATATTAGCAGAAATTTTTCTAGTCTTCCACACAAAAACACTTTCACAAAATCAATTAAGAGATCATCATATGAAATTTAAAAAAAAATTAGAAATCAGAGACATAAACCTATTCTCCATGGTTTGCAGCCACCCTCTTGGTTGACTCTGATAGTATCAAGCATGCTATTTATTAATCTTATTTTACAGAATTTAATATGGTTTTAGAGAAGTTTCTATAACTATTTCAGATAGGAATAATCCACAGTCTCTATTTTGCTTTATGAAATGTTTTAAAAGTTCCAAATCCTACTTTATACTAGTATATCTATGAAAGCAGAAACTGTTGAAATAAGGAGGAAGACAAAACATGAATGAGAAATGGGGCTTTTCTTGAAGTTAAACCGCCTCTGAAACCCAGACACTAATGCACATCAATATTGATCTATTGGTTTATATTATCTGTTTATTGTTGCATTTATTTGTCCATGCATTATTTATTGACACCTTTATACTCAGCGGAATCAGATAAAGACTAGACTTTTTATTATAGGGAAGTAGACTTGTGGAAGCAGACAGCACATTATACACAAAGATGTGCGCAATGATGAATTATATATGTATATCATCTGTTCTATAACATCTTACAGTGCCATGTAAATTACAGAGTTAATTTACAGAGCTGAAACCAATTATAAACTATATATGGCTCAAGCATACTATAAATACAACATGTTGACTACTGAATTATTCATACTCTTATTTTCAAGTGAACAAATGTCTCATTATTGCATGTTCCTCTTATTAATCACCTCTTTTTTAAGTCATATATCTGTGAAACTCAAGTAAACCCATAATTAGCATTACTGAAACACCAAAAACATCTGCAATTTTGAAAAGGAGATATTGATCATTTTGGTGAAGTAGTTTAACAGTTAGGGTTAGAAAGAAAAATATATTATTCGTGGTAGAAATTATATATAGCAGGTGCTGTATAATAGAAAGTAATTTAGAATTTTGGCCATATATATATATATATGTACATATATATATTATAAAGATTGAAGTTCAAGGGGTCTCTGTTAATCCAGAGAAATAAAGATGCCAAGGGATTGATGATTTGGGGCTGAAGTTAGAAGTGTACTTGATATGACAGGAACAATCTATATACACGTTTATTGTTCTCTGCTCAAAAGTACTAACTTTCTGTATTTATATCTTGGTGATCCCATAAGACTATCAATATTTTCTTATTCATGCCATTTCCAATAGAAGCAGTATGATCATTGCTTTTAACAGACTCTGAGTCAATCCCTAATGTTCGACCTATTTTTGCTTGGCCATAAGCCCTAAATTATCATACTGATGTTGGAGAGAGTTAGTAACAATGAGTTATTAGAATTAAAGTAAGCTAAAATTTTTGAATATCTGCTATTTCCTTGGTTCTCAAGAAAATGTAATGCTATTTAAGTTTCAAGAAACTCTCACTTAGGCATGAAGTGAGTCTTTTGGTAGGTAACTCTTTATCATCACCTAATTCAAGCCACATGATATGTTAAAATCATACTATTTTATAATATTCAGTGTGTAGCCATTAATACAGTCTCAATTTAACTGATGGCGTAATTAAAAACAGAAATGGGATGAATGAACACCTAGGTAAGCCAAATTAAATAGATGATAGATAGACAGACATAAATAGATACATAGATAAGTAATCATATGCCATTTATGTACTGCTAAGATGAGTACTTTCATAGCCTTATTGCATGTTGGACTGTGAAGTTACTCTCCATGCCTATAAAATACATGTAATGTTTTCTTTAAAACAACATTGAAAAGCAATATCTTTTTCCTTATGTGCAACATCTATACCTTAACATAAAGTTATAATTTCATTTATATTCTATGGCATTAGCACACTTAATTAGCCATGCCTAGGATCCTGCAATAACCTTCAAAAGTCTATTAATTTTACTACATTTAGAATAAATTGTAGGATGAGGAAATAATAAACTAATTGATCATGCATAAGAAATAAGAAAGGTTCAAAGTATTAGTTACAAAAGAATATATAGCAGGGCTGACTCTGTATGTCCTTATATTATGAAGAGATATAGTGGGATATGAGGGCTTCAACAAGCTCCATGGACTGCTTACCTCATGTGGATTTAATAGATTTAAAGGTCTTCATCCTCATTGTCTTCATGTTGACTAGGCTGAGAAGGAAAAGGAAGACGAGGGGGTCAGTCTTTCTGTCTCAGGGGTGGCAGTGGCATAGCAAAATCTATGGATAAGTGGACCCATACAGTTCAAACCCATGTTGTTCAAGGGTCAACTGTATGTATCAGAAATATTTTAAATACTTGAATGAGCCCTTGTAGAGATGATCTGAAAAAATCACTAATCCAAAATTTTCCAACATTTAAATTTACATCTGGCAACTAGTTTGAATCTTTTTCCCCTCCTAAGAAAGCAAACATTTAAACGTATTTATTCAGAAAAATAGCACAGTGACATGAAACATAAGCATTGGGCACAACATAAAACATTTATATAATTTTAAAAAGAAATATGACTGTTTTGTTTTGAGAACATCTTGGTAAAGTTACTGTATTTAACGTCTGTACCCTTTCTGAAAGCTTAGAAACTCATTCCATGGTCAGATTGTTCAAGAGTGACCATACAGTTCCTACCAAAAAAAAAAAAAAAAAAACTGGGTCATACTGTCTAAAAAATTAATGTGCCATTTGGAAACATACTAATGTTGGATAACTAACACATTCACTGGAAGCAACAGCAAGCAACAAATAACAGCAGAAGATTTGTTGGCAAACAAAATGTGAGCTCAAGTTGTTGGATTATCTAAAAGGATATTTTAATTGTCTTCTTAATTTTGTAAGCACTTTCCTGATTAAACAATTTAATTATTTAGGATTGTAATTGAGGGCTGAAATTGCCCACTGGCTCTCTGCATATATTTAACACAATATATGCCTTTCCAATTTATGTAAGAAAAGCCATTTCAAAGGGTACAATATGTTTACACCACATTAATAGTCCCACAACTCTACATTCAGAATTAACAACAGGAAACAATTTTGGACAGTCATCTGAAGGTAATATTTTCAGTATAGAACAATTACAAAGGTTATCCAAATGATTTCTGCTTCAAAACTTGGCAATGCTCATTTTCCTCTCAAATAAAAATTTAATTTAAAATTGTAACAAGAAATTATTTTGTGTTCAACCGTATTAGTTTTTCATTTCCTTGAGCACATTATAGTGTTTATTCTTGTGTTTAAATGACTGAGAATTCTCATATTTGTGTGTAAGCTATTGTACAGAAAATAAAAATTCAGGCTTGAGTTTTCACAAGAATTATTAAAATTAACCCTATCATATTTAAGCTGATTAGCAAATGAATAAGTGCTGTAGTTTTTTGTTTGTTTCCATTTCACTTGACCATCAGTGTTGCAAAATTATAACCCTTTTTCATTCAGTTGTAAGCTGACAAATGCATTATATCGTATAAATAACTACATGCACAATGCCTATAATAAAACAAAAAGATTTTAGAGATACTAAAATATGCAAAAGAATACCTTAACTTATACTAAAATTTGTTCAGAAATTCAACAAAAACAAAATATTATTCCACTTTTAATTTTCCCAATAACTAGCCGTATAACTGTTAAAAATTCAGACTCACAGCTAAGGACTTTAGCAATGCTCTTGCTCTATAACCCATGAAGGAGGACTATAATGAAAGACAGAGAACAACTTCATGAGCTGGAAAGGGATCATGCAATGTCATAAACCTGGGAACCGGGAAACAGAGATATAAAGTAAAAGTAAAGTTGCTGTTTTTGAGTTTGAATCAAATATCACTGTCCAGAGCAGAAGCCAACAAGGGCTAAAAAATAAAGTGAAACTATTGTAGCAGATGTTCCTTAAAACACTGAGTATACATCAGACTCCAAAAACCTCAAGGCTAAAAGTGTAAAAATCTCAGATAACGTGCCCATGGATTATAAGAAGGATAGGTAATTTGTCCTGAAGAATGAGCATATTTCAAAATGAATGTTAACTCTAATTTTCATTATTTTCAATATCACTGACATAATCCAGTATCCACTAGTCTTGGGTTTAATAATCTTTTAAGTGTGAAACATGAACATTAAGTAACATTTTTTTTAAGCAAAAGACTACTGAATTTTTTCATTATTTTTGGCACTTGATGTGCAGTAATAAGGCTGAAAAATGCACTCTCAAAATCACAGACACCATGCGATCCTTAATAAAAGCAAACTACAAATACCTCTGTTGCTGTATGTCAGGTTAATATATTTTGCAATTTTCTTCTTCCTCGGTTCATATAGATCTCTTTCTTAAAAAGTCAGTATACAAACTTGGAACTCAACATGGATCTGAATCTGTGGAGGCCAGGATCTTAAACATACTGGAGAACATCTTGCTTTTTGTATTTAATATTATTATTGTAATCATATTTCTATATCATTATATATGGGGTTGCCTTGTTTTTTGTGGCAGTTGTATAATGTTGCATTGCATGTATGTATCGACATTTTCTTAGTTAATTCTCTATTTATGGGTGATTTCCAATTTGCTATGGGTAAAAAGAATACTGTATATTTTTGTGTGGTAGACAAATAATGTTCTCTTCCCCAAGACTCTATGTCCTAATCCTGAGAACTTGCAAACATGTCGTCTTACATGGCAAATCGACTATGAGCTGTGAATAAATTAAGGAACCTTCAATAGAGAGATTATTTGGGATCATCAGGATAGGCTTACTGTAATCACACGGTCCTTAAAAGTGGAAGAGAGAGGTGGAATAAGAGAGTTAGAGGGAGATGTGGCTGTGGAAGAATGGTTAGAGAGATGCAACCTTACTAGCTTTAAATATGGAGGAAAAGACTCATGAGCCAAGGGATGTAGGCAGGCTTCAGAAAATGGAAAAGGCAAGGAAATGTGTTCTCCCTGAGAGTCTCAAGAGGAAAGTAGCCCTTCCAGCATCCCGATATTAGCCCAGTGAGACCTGTGTCCAACTTCTGACCCATAGAAATGTAAGCTAATACACTTGGATGTTATAAGCCACAAATTTGTGGCAATTGTTTCATAGCAGCAATAGAAAAATTAATACATTATACTTATATTAACATTTATACTGATACCCTTTTCCAGAAGTAGAGTTACTGAAATACAAAAGTCAATATGTTTTAAGTGTTTCAGGAGGAGTATTAAGGCTGCCCAATTGGAAAACATATCCTTTATAGTAAAGCAAATTTCATGCATAGCAAAGAACATTGCTGTCTTGTCATCTTGTGTACTTTTCTCTTTTAAAAGTTTAAAGGTTAGATATTATTGTTGATGGTTCTAGGATAGTGCAATGCATTTTGTTTTCTTCTGGAGCTCAAAATGAAATCAAATCAAGTCAATTGCACCACCATAGTAATAAATAATAGAAGACATAAAACATTCTAGCAAAATGTACAAAAAAAAGCTATATTTTAATTTTTAGCAAGAAAAATAAAACTTATTCTAGTTTCAGTTATAAGTTAAATGGGACAGATTTCTGTCCACAGTGTTACAAACCAGACTATGTAGTAAATGTTTTTAGTGTCAAATCCAGTGACAATTATTTCTTTTATTAATAATGTCTGTTATTCCTCTTAGTAGCTGACTTAAAAGTGCTCCGGGTAATTTTTAATCCCCACCTGTTTAAAAACAGAGAAATCCATTGATATTTTTAAATCAGTGTGATAAATTTTATTTATTTTACATGAGAAGATACTCCCTTCCTGACAATATGTAAGTGATGTTACTTATTTCTCTATGTGTGCGTGTATGTATTGAATGATTGATTGATAGTCTCAATCCCAATCCTTAGCCAAAGAAAATATGAGTAAGACACTTAGACTTTACTTTGACATTCTTTGACCTTGCCTATTTCATTCCTCTCTTAAAATGCGTATGTCTCCATAAATGAAGGGAGATCTCCAATTTGCATCCCTTGATTCTGCCACGTATATATTCTCTCTTCCACATTTTCTGCTATCCCATTAAACCTGGCAGTTCTGTATCACAGCCCTAGAGGTCTTCACTAAAAGACAAATTAAATTAATCATTGCCAGTGATTTTTGACTTATTATTCCCATGTTGCAAGCATATTTGTTTTAACATTGATGTTCAAAGGCTATTGTCTTCACTCAAAACAATTTACTTGACAGTGAAATTTCCAGGCACCAGAGAGAGAATTGATGTTTGCTGTTTTGTTTGTTTTGTTGGTAGCTCACTAATCGTATCGTATTTCTGTTTTGTAATATCTGTTAACTCATATGCTGGCCTGGAGAATGGGGCTTGAAATGATAAGACAACACGATCGTGAAGGACCACATAGTGTACCACATTGCTTTTCCTGGGTTTACCGAACCCGGGAACAGAAGCGAATAAGTGTTTCTGAATTCTTAATAGTGATTTTCTCTGATGCAATTGTATTTAGTTATTGTTAAGGCTACGAAATGTGTTTTTGAATAACAGTGTAAAATATATTCATGAAAACAGTTTATTTTTAGGGTAAAATAACCAGTTGAAATGTGTAGTGTCTTACTGTCCTTCATTGTGCCATGGTCTCCTAAGTCTGTAAATGTTAATAATAGCAGTGTAGAAAATATTGTTATTTTTGCAGTGAATTGGAAAAACCTCCTTCTAGGAAGTTGTGCAGTAAATCAATTGTCAAGTTGCATTTTCTACCAGCACATCTCACTATATATTACAAATGAAAAAGCCTGAAGACTATCTTATGGCTACAGCTTTCAATCTCAATTCTGATCTTGTCCCTGAACTGAGGGCTTACTTAGAAACGGTATGTTTCCCAAAGATATATCAGAGAACACCATAACTACTATGACACTTTATGGCTGGTATAATCATCTTCCTAAACCAAATCTCTGAAAATTTGGTCGAGGGCAGAATGAATGATCTCTATCAAAACAGCAGCTGAATGTCAAGGATTTTGCTAGTGGGTCTTGAAGCTAGGAATTGTTTTGCCAACACTCTACTTTTGAGCTACAGGGCCTGTGGTTTAATTGCAAATTTGATTCTCCTGTCACTGAAAATAGTGTCTGTTATTTGACTCACAGACTAAGGAAGCCATGTAGCTTCAATATTTCTGTGTGTTTCTGATATGCAAAATGACTCTCCGATAGTGTATATTTACAGCTCTTTTGTACATTCCAAAACTGAAATATTGACTTGACTTATTGTCATTAAGAGACATCTACATATCAGTTTTTAGTTTTTGACAGCTTTATATTAATTTTGCTGAATACAGGACTATGCCTGTAAAAATAATGTCTAAAGGAATATTTCCTGGAATTGCAGTTGTTGCCTATTTCAAACTAGAAAGAAAAAAAAATATCTTGGAACTAAATCATCAAGTACACTTCAAAGTTTAAAATAAGCATCGAAAATAAGCATTGAAATAAGAGAAGTTATTTGTGTTTAATTTGAATGAAACACACATTCATAAAGATAAAGAGAATTCTGTGAATTGGCGTGAAGATTGGTCTCAAGAAATTGGTGTAAAGATAAAGCAGTAGAATAATTTTCTAGGATGAACAAAAAGTACTTATGGCATATCAAGGAGAACATATTAAATCTTATAAATATTTTAAGAAATATATTGGTTGGCGATTTGATACAGCATGGTATATTCAGGAAACATTCAATAAATGTTAATTAATGGTGATTAGATAAAATCCTGCCAAACATTCCCCTTATACACAAAAGATAAGTGAGTGACCTGAACAGAGACACGAACATGTTTCTTGTCCATTGCTGCTAATTTGTCATCCTTACAATCTTGATAATCTCTATGGGTTATTTCCACTGATGAGTTAATTAATTAATGTTTATTATCTGAGTCTAGTAGAAGAGCCTATGTAATCCCATTTATCCCTATGTTGATGAGCATGAATGAATAAAAGTGATGAGCATTTCTCTGTAAGTGTAGAGTGAATTAAGTGCTGGCTAAGATAAGACAAGTTCATTTTAAATTGCTAGCACTTGAGAGTTACTGTAGCTTAATAGCTAACATTATATGCTGCTTTTTTATATTTGTCACTTGTTTTTTCTAAGTGCTTTATCATCTTGTCTCTCTTCCAACATAGTGAAATGAATGAATCAACAGCACAAATATTTAGATTAAGAAACCTAGTCAAAGTTGTTCTGTAGTGTTCAAAACAGCAAAATAAAATTAAAATTATCAACCTGAGCCTGTTTTAAATGGCAATTGCTTAGCTTCCTAGACCATGTTTTGCCATGTTTTGGATGAGGACCAAGTATTATCATGCTAAGTTCACCTGTTTCACATTAATAGTATCTATTAGTATCCATGTTTTTTTAGGGGGAGGAGTGGAGGGGAACTTGCCAAAATTAAAATATTTGTTGTGGGGAAAAACTTCAACAGGACCTAAGCACATATTAACTGGAAAGGTTACTTATTCTGATTTGTCCTTCCTTACCTTTGACTCAAAGCCTTGACCCCAGCCCTGTGATCCTACATTTGTGTTTCCAAAGGATTAGGGCTCAGCCCAACATCTGTGGTCTGATGCCCACACAGCCCTGAAATACGAGTCTCCGTGACTGAGCTAGATGTTCTCTAGTAACCCATGTTCTTGGCTGGAGGGTCAGCACCCGTGAGCATTTTATAACTAACTCTTTAGCCCTTGCCCTGACAAATAAATTTTTGCTTCTTAGCTCTTCCTAACTCCTTTCAGGTTTCCAAAGTTTTCACTGGGCAAAGAGTAAGACCAATGTCTGGCCTCTTGTCTTTCACAACCCTCCATTCTTAACTTCTCAGTCACAATTCTCAACTGTTTCTACTGTCTAAGAACATCATTTGGCACTTGGCATTTGTTTTATATCTTGGCTGTTTAGATTTTTTTATAATAACTTATAAATATTACTGCTGCAATCACTACTGCAGCTACTAGCAGTTAATGTTTATTAAGCATGTGATATTTACCTAATTTTGCTAATTACTTCATATACCTCAGTTGATGAGATCCTGACAAAAGGCCTAGGATCTGAGTGTTTCTCTACTCTGTTAAGTTAAAGAAAAAGAGTTTCAGAGAAGTTAAGGAAATTTGCACAGATAGTAATTGGCAGAGCATTAATTTGAACCAAGGTCAGGCTAACTCATAAGAAGTTTGAAGACAGAGTCTCTGTATCTTTGAATTCCTATCACCCAACATAACCCATTATACATGGGGACGTTCTTGAAGCTGACAATGATGACGCCACTAAGTTTCATGGCCTTGCTTTAACTCCTAGGTTTCTAAGCATTTCTAAGTTAAATTATTTCTTTGAAAGAATATTTTCCCATTCAAATACATACTCTGATCTTCACATGTTGGATCAGCTATAATTAATGACTCCTCATTTACATAATATTAGCTGTCTTTTGGCCCCAAGTGTGCTTTTATTCTCCCCCAATCAAAGTATTTCATTACAGCCACCTCAGTTATGATCAATAGCTGATGAATAACTTCAAAGGAAATTGTCTAAAATCAGATGCCTATAGGGCCAAGGAAAAGTAGCCATAAGATGAAGGATTTTTCCTTTCAATAATGTGTTCCCTATGGCTTATTTCCATTGATAATGAACAATGGAATATATGTATGACATGTAAAAATTAAGTTTCCTATAGTTCTATTATGTTATGATTATTTATATGGCTTATTGAATTAAATCCACAGATAAGTTTTAACTTATTCAATTTTATAATATATTTTTTCTATCATACGTATATGTACTTGTCTTGTAAAACTGTATTTCTGTATGTGGGGAGAGAGGAGTGAACATTGCATTTTAGATTTTATTTCTTTGTGTAACATAATTTCACAAACAAAAAGACGTTTGTTGCCTGGTGAAATTTTGAAACATATATGGAACATAAATTTATTTATGGAAAATGCCATGGATTACACAAATTTCTCAGACACTTTCAAGCTTCTGTTAATAAAATAGATGAGATAAATTTTATTTAAGTGTGTTGGGGGATTGGACGATTTGTTGTTTTCCTCTAGTTAACTGTTTAATTTAGGAGATAGTGAACTTAAGCAACAAACATGTTGAGTGAACATATAGTTAAGCTTGGAAAAATGTGTTAGCATCCAAATTTGATTAATGCCAGCAAAGAGAACAATCTTTCCCATGTCACCTGTAAACATTATTATAATAGCAGCAGGTTATATGCTACATATTTTGTCTTTGTTTTTCACTTTAGAAAATGATGTCCTTCCTAGCATGCACATGTGCTATGTATAATATTCCTATGATGTAAAATTATCCCAAGAAAGCTTATTTATTTTCATGAATAGAAAGAACTGAGTTTTCTCTTCCATAAAGGCTCTATGGTATAAACCATCACTATAAATTTAACCCTTTGCAACCATTTCTAGGATAACTGTTTATTTGATTAGAGAAAAAACATACATTTTAATTCAACATTTTAACATTAAAATTCAAAAAAATAAAATGTTTAAATTTAATGATTTTATATTTATACATTCATGAACACAAATTGTACTATAATAAAAGGTTTGGCATTAGAAATATGTTCAGTGTAAAAATATTTCAATACCAATGTAAAATTTAGCCAAATGAAGAAATGTGTCTATTTTAAGAGACTCTAAATAGAACAAAAGTGAGCAAATTAGGTGCATTATCCTGCTTGCATTTTCTAAATCAGTATCTAGACAATTGTTTCTCTGTAACATGTTTCTTTACAACATATCTATTACAATGGAAATTTATTTCCCTTTGCCAAAAGTTATACTTTCCAGTCTCTTTTTCTTTCATGACATCATTTTCATTGCCATCATTCTGTCTTGTTATATTTTAAGAACTTCCTATAATTTATAAATAAATTGGAAGTCTTCTTCTCCCCTCTTCCTTACCGCCTTTTTCATTTACTTTAGGTTCCTCAAGTGCCAGAGGCTTACCTTATTGTCATTTATTCATTTTATATTTAGGAAAGGATAAATCCAACTAAATTTACTCTTATTTAGACCCTTAATAAAACATGAATTATCTATGTAAGGCAGAAATGTTACAGAAAGAAAACAGCACTAAGAAATGTCTAGTCTTAGGGCTCACATCAGCTTAGCCTCAGGCAACTAGACTGTCTTGTCACATATATCATATCAGTTTCAGCTTTAACTAAAGTGAAGGCATGTTACAAAATTGAAACTATAATTTTTTACATGTATCATAGCTTTATTTCATTCATAATTGAACATATCAAGTTTTATTTCATGAGCAAGGGCTTTTTTTTAAAATGAGGGCTACATATACATTCGAAGTTTTGTTTCTGCATAAGTGTTACATGCCTAAGTATACAAAAATAAATCTTTTCAATAATTGATTTTAACTCTGTACCATGATATCTTAACAAAAATGAAGCATTTTTGGTATTGTTAAAGGAAAAGAATAATCCAGGCAGACATGTTTAATTTGATCACTTTCCTTTAAAAAAAAAAAAGAAAAATAAGAGACAGGGTCTTGCTCTGCCACCCAGGCTGGAGTGCAATGGTGCACTCATAGCTCATTGTAGCACTGAACTCCTGAGCTCAAGTGATCCTTCCACCTTAGCCTCCAGAGTTGCTAGAACTACAGGCATACCCCACCACACCTGGCTAATTTTTTTCTGATTTTTTGTAGAGATAGGGTATCACTATGTTGCCTAGGCGAACTCCTGGCCTCAAGCGATCCACCCACCTGGGCCTCCCAAAATGCTGAGATTACAGGTGTGACCTGCTGTAGCCAACCCACTTTTTATCCTTCATGGACTAAATCAACATCAGTGACTGAGAATGTATGGACACAAAGGTTTTACCAAATGAAATCATTTTTCTTAATTTCAGTTAAAATGTTCATCTATTAAATCTATATAGACTAACTTGAGAAAATAAAGTTTTTCTAAATCCCATCTATTCCTCTGGATTAGGAGGTGGGCAACACTAATAGAAATTTGAATATGATTGTTTGAAGGCTATAAAATAAAGCTTCATCTATTCTAACTTTATTGTTCATTAGATCAATTATTAAAAATCTAGAACAGGGCACAATTAATTACATAAACAAAGTGGGTATAATCCATTATATTAATGTAGAATCAAAGCCAGTGAGTTACTTGTGGTGTTGCTTGTATGAGCTAGTAAGAGGGAAAAACAATTTTCAGAAGGAAATAATTGGCTCAAGGGTACATGTTGAATAGAATTACGGATGTATATTTAATAAAAATTTTCAATGATAATATGATACATTGCATGAGAGTAATAAACTTTAGTTCTGGGAAATCTAAAATGGTATTTATTTTAGGACTTTTAAGTAACAATAATTCTAATAACTTGGTTGTATTAATCTGCATTCAATGTATAATTTCATTATTTATTGCAAATTTCTCCTGGAAAAATACACACACACATATTTTTATATACATGCAGTAGATGAATATGTATTTGGGCATTTTATTTTTCATATCTTTTTTTCCTATCACGAGAAGCCTCATTCCATTGTGATTGTGGTAATATTGGAGATAGAAACATTCAAATGGAATTCAGATGCCATATAGTTTAAATTTACATTCTCCTTGGAATACTGGAAGCCTTATCAATATGAGTTTCATGTTTTGATTCATATTTCCTTTAATCATAGTATTTTCATATATCTTTTTTTCAGCTTTATGACATATACTTGACACATAAAAATTATATGTATTTAAGTTGTACAACAGGATGCTTTGCTATGCAGATATGCTGTGAAATGATTACCACAATCTAGCTAATTAACATACCCATTACCTTACAGTTACCTTTATGTCTGTGTATGTATGTTTGTGGGTGTGTGGTGAGAACACTTAAGATCAACTCTCTTAACAAATGTCAAGTATACAATACAATATTATTAACGATAGTCACCACGCTGTACATTAGATCTTGAGAATTTATTTATTCCACATAACTGATCCTTTGTACCCTTTGACCAATATTCCCCCATTTTCTCCACCACCCAGTGCCTGACAACCACCATTCTACTCTCTGCTTTTATGCTATCAACATTTTTAAAATTCCACATATACATGTATCTGTTTTCTAAAGCTAAAAGCCTGTGTTCTAAAAGGCTTATTTTGTAAATTGCCTTTTAAATATCTATAGTGGTTGAAATTTTAGTGCTGAAATTTAATTTTAAATATCTTTAGTGCTTCATACTCTCCATATTTCCCTGTTGCAATGTGTTTTTTAATGTGAACTCATTTCTTTAAAAATGTACTTATTCAAGCAAATCTTGAAAATTTAACTTTCTTTATATTATTAAACTTTGTACAAGTCCGTGTTGCCTATGTTGCTGTTTGAAAATGAAACATAATAAATACAAAAGGGAGTATAAATGAAAATGCTCTCTGGGCAGCACAACCTTCCAGTTAAGGACATGTTCTTCACAATCAGACCTGGATACTTGTGCTTTTCCCAGACTCCTGACATTGGGCAAATGAGTTATTGTATCAAATGTCAGTTTCTTCACTTGAAAAAAAGGGAGTAACAATACCTGTATCACAAGAAGGGAAATTATCAGGGCTAAATGAGAAAATGTACATGGTGTTGAGCACATAGTTAATCAGCAGTAAATAAAAACTTTTGCTATTTTCACTATATTATTATTTACCATTATGCTTCAACATAGATTATTAAAGAAACAAAATTCAACTTAGAGAAGCCTAGGAAATTATCTTTTCACTAAAAATACATAAATAAAATCAAACAATAGCAATAGCAACAAACAATGGGAAATTCAGTTGATGAATCCTTGTGGATCAGCCCTCAAAATAAATAACACAATTTTATGCTGAACATAAATATCCAGGTCAAACAAAAAGATAGTCACAGTAATTAAGAATTTCATGATTCCTTAACTTCTGCTGAATTAATCTCAAGTATTCGGTGGCCTGAGGACTGACAACATGTATATATGTATTCAGAGGCTCACCATCTGACTCTGATGCTATTCCCCACATAAATGTGTCTTTTTGATGCAAGTATCAAATCTGCAAATATCTCTAATTTTTACTTCTTCTTACTGTTTATTTTTGTTTATTCCAGACAAAACTTAAAAACAGAATTCTATAAAAATTTAAAATATATAAGTAGAGAAAAAAAGAGATTCTAATTTCCTATGCCTAGGAAATGTATATACTAAACTTCATAGAAAGAGGATTTTCAAAGCATGGAAAAGGATAGAAAATAATTTATCAGTGTGTGAGAGTTATTTCCATTTTACATGTATTTTTAAAGTCTGCATGAGAATCTGGCTGTATATAACAAAAGAGCTTCATTGTTGGGATGGGGCAGCACATTTTGCCAATTCAGCACATGTTTGACAGAACAAATAAGTTTGCTTTTGAAAGTCTCCTCCTGATTTGTAAAGAACACTTAAATTGTTTCCTTTTGTTGAACTTCAGATTAATCAGCCTAGTATTTTCAAGCTGGCCTTCAAATGTTTTTCTCTGTTTTTCCCTCAACTGTAGTTACTTACTGGGAATTCTTGTTCTTTTGAGAGCTTGCAGTAAAACAATGCTGAAGTTGTATGTAATGGGTTCAGACTGCTAGTGCATTCCAGCTCATCCTTTGCACAACCTTTGAGAAGCTCAGAATCCCATGTTCTATCAAAGGCACATATTAGTTTTAATCGCAATTATGTCCTAAGAAGCCTTGTAAAATTAAAGAAAGAAGGGAACAGAATGACACCGGTTTTTTCCGCAGGACCTCTTGTCGGCTTCTGTCTCATTATGTTAACAATCTGCCAAGAGAATGAAGTCAGATCTCGAGAGCAGACTAGATTGATTTACTTTACAGGCCTTTCTACCCAGCCTAATTATTGCATTACAAATAGCGATTCTTTCACCCCATGAAGGAGCACTTTGATTAGTGTCTGCAATACAGGTGCCAGGGTCTGCTATGGTAGGTGCATGCTAACTAGCTCCCTGCATCACAGTCAAAGGGCCCTAACAGCACTGGAAAAGGAACAGATGCCTTGGTGTACATATTTCTGATGTCTCAAAATTAACATGTTTAGAATAGTTTTAGAGAATGCTGTATGACATTTTTATTGTTAGGTCACAGTGGACCCACTGTATAGCATGGTTCCTTAAAAAACAAACACACATCAGCCTAACATAGTCTCTCACTATTGACCTTACTTTTGATCTATGGTTAAATATTTTAAATTTTCTTTTACAGAAGTCAGTATAGCATTTCTAATTGCAAATTATAGTTGCCTTTTGTAGTAGGTTTCTGTGGCTGCCATAACAAATTGCCACCAACTGGGTGTCTTAAATAACAGAAATTTACTTCTTTGCAATTCTGAGGCCAGAAGTCCCAAATCAAGCTGTATGTAGGACCTAGCTCCCCCAGGAGGCTCTAGGCAGGGAATATCTTTCATGTCTGTCTCCTGGATTCTGGTGGCTGTGGCATCCTAGGTGTTCTGGATTGCAGTGACATCACTCCAAACTCTGCTTCCATGCTCACATCGCCTTTTTCTCTCTGCATCTCTCCTCTATGTGTTTCTTACAAAGGCACTTATCATTGAATTGAGGGCCACATGGGTAGTACATCATGATCTTATCTGAAGATAATTTAACTCAGATCTGCAAAGGTACTTTTTCTAAATAAGGTCACACTCAGATTTCAAGAACTAGGACAGGGACTTATGTTTTGGGAAACCACCATTCAACTTGATAGATCATAGACATGCCAATGACAGTGTGTTTAGTATTTTGTCGTATATTTGTTAGTTTTTAAACAATTGTTTTCTGTTGTACTAATTAAAAATATACTTTAAAATGAAAATTGTTTCTCATCAAAAAAGAGCTTGAGAGAAAAGTAGCACTGATCAGTTAAAATAGGAGAAAATGATTTCCTTCAAAAGGGAAAAGTTTGAAATATGAAAGAAATAGCACTAGCACTATGTGAAATAAAAGGGATGAATTGCTTAAAATTTTTTAAAAAACTCAAATGAAAACCATGTTTAAAGCAGTGGTTCTCAATCATGGGTGATTTTGTCCCCTCCAACCACTCTTTGGGGACATTTAACAATGTCCAGAGGCATTTTTTTTAATTGTGGTAAAATATACATAACATACATTTATTATTTTAACCATTTTTTTGGTTGTTGTTTTTGAGACAATCTCACTCTTTGGCCTGTGCTAGAGTGCATTGGGGTCATCATAGCTCACTGCAACCTCAAACTCGTAGGCTCAAGCAATCCTCCTGTCTCAGCTTCCGAAGCAGCTGGGACTACAGGTGTGCACCATCTTGCCCAGCTAATCTTTCCGTTTTTTGTAGAGACAGGGTCTCACTCTTGCTCAGGCTGGTCTCAGATGAACTTCTGACCTTAAGTGATCCTCCCACCTTGGCCTCCCAGAGTTCTGGGATTACAAAAGTGAGCCACCTCATCTGGCCTATTTTAACTACTTTTTATACAATTCAGTGCCACAAAGTACATTCATATTGTTGCGCAATCCTCACCACCATTCATCTCTAGAACTTTTTCATTTCCCAAACTAGAACTCAATACCAGTTAATCAATAACTTCCTATTTCTCCTTCCACACAGACTCTAGTGACCACCATTCTAATTTCTATGAATTTGACTATGCTAGGAATCTCATATTAGTGGAATTACATAGCATTTGTCCTTTTTTATCTGGCTTATTTCACTTAGCATAATGTTTTTGATGTTCATTCATATTCCAGCACACATCAGAATTTCATTCCTTTTAAGATGGAATAGGAATAATATTACATAGTACATCTATATCACATTTTGTTTACCATTCATCCACAGGTAGACATTTGGGTTGTGTCCACCTTCGAGCTATTGTAAATAATGCCACTATGAATATTGGTGTACAAAAATTGGTTCAAGTCTCTGCTTTCAATTCTTTTGGCTGTATACTCAGAAGAGGAATTGTTAGATCACATGGTAATTCTATGTTTACTTTTTTGATGAAATATCATATTGTAGAGATAATTTCATTGTCATGAATGGAGATGATAGTGCTATTGACATCTAGTGGGTAGAAACCAGGAATGCTGCTAAATATCCTACAAAATATAGGGCAGCACCCTCCCCATAAACAAAGTATTAATATTATCTGGTCCAAAGTATCAATAATGTCCATGTTGAGAAAGTATGCTTTAAAGAAGTCTTAAATTAAGAATGATCTTGGTTTCTGGGTGTGGTGGCTCACACTTGTAATCCCAGCACTTTGGGAGGCCAAGGTGGGAGGATTGCTTGAGGCCAGGTTCAAGACCGTCCTGAGCAACATAGTGAGACCCCGTCTCTACAAATAATAGAAAAACTAGCTGGGTATGGTGGTGAGTGCCAGTAGTCCTAGCTACTAAAGAGTTTGAGGCAGGAGGATCTCTTGAGCCCAGGAGATTGAGATTACAGTGAGCTATGATCACACCATTGCCCTCATACCTGGGCAACAAGGTGAGATCCTGTCTCAAAATTAATAATAATAATGATCTTGGTGATGATACTTTCATTCTTCTGAATATTAGAAGAGACATGTGGAATATTAAGTTATAAAGTTTTTAAATAATGCTGCAACCATTAGACATTATATAATGCAATTTCTCTTTATCTATTTGAGGGCCTGTCACCTATATCTCCTGTTGTAGTTCTACTGTATGTATTGATATAACAAGTAGACACTGAAAAAGTTTGCTTCTTAACTGCATTACTTTCCCTCAGGCTTATTTTGTGTGTGTGGGGGTAAGGTATTAATTTGGAGAAATGATTTATGACATCACGCATGAGGACTGCTAATATTAATGCCCTAAAATTATTACTAGATTTTCATTTCCAAAAGCATATCTTAAAACATCTATTTTTTTTTTTTTTTTTTTTTTGAGACAGAGTCTCACTTTGTTGCCCAGGCTAGAGTGAGTGCCGTGGCATCAGCCTAGCTCACAGCAACCTCAAACTCCTGGGCTTTAAGCGATCCTACTGCCTCAGCCTCCCGAGTAGCTGGGATTACAAGCATGCGCCACCATGCCCGGCTAATTTTTTCTATATATATTTTAGTTGGCCAGATAATTTATTTCTATTTTTAGTAGAGACGGGGTCTCGCTCAGGCTGGTCTTGAACTCCTGACCTCGAGCGATCCACCCGCCTCGGCCTCCCAGAGGGCTAGGATTACAGGCGTGAGCCACCGCGCCCGGCCAAAACATCTATATTTTATCTTATTTAATGAGCGTATTCTTAAAGATAAGCACATCAGGGACTTTCAAAATCTTGAAGGAAAAAATTAACAACCAGTGATTAGAAGGAAACTACTTTTTTTTTTTTTGGAAAATAAGTAATTTAAAATCTATACCGGTCATAGAATTTTAGAGCTAGGAGAAACTTGAAATTGTAGAGGATCTACACAGGCATGAAACTCTATAACTATTATTGCATTGAATCCACAGTGTCTGTTTCATTGATGGAGAAACTGATGTTCACTGGTTCCTCAAAGGCATCCCACTGGTGGGTGGTGGAGCCAAGAGTGAAACTGTCTCTGCTGGCTGGAAAGGCTCATCCTGTCCCAAACCTTCAAGTCCCTGGTTCAACCTTCATTTTACAAATAAGAAATCTGAGACCCGAAGAGTTTTAATGAGGCTAAAGTTGCCAAACATACGAGGACTAAGCCCAGCTTCCAATCTTGTGTGTTTTCTTCTATTTTAGTTTAATTTTAATTCAGTCTGTGCATCATTAGACTTTCAGCCATCCACTGATCAATCCAGGCTAACTGGCAGCTCTTCTTAGCCAAACAGGTCATACCTGCCTGGACAGCCAGGAAAGTTTCTCCTTCAGTGTTGGAAACGGAAGCTTCCATTAGATCATTTGGTCTACAAATTAGAGTTAAAATAATGTGACTACAAACATTTGCCTGCACAAAAGTAAAGTTGCACAGTGTTAATTAATCAAAACATCTTTCCAGAGCAATCTGGTTTTACTGTTCGAAAGTCAATTATGTTGCCCAACAAGAGTGATGGTCTGTGTAGACATAAAATAAGATGTATAGTGGGGAAGATCCAGTGAATGAACAAGGCCTAAAGAAGGAGCATGATGGCCTCGTCTTTACAGAAAAGTTAGAGAATATTTATTTTGTCTGGTATTGCTATAAATATGGAAATTATTGTAAGATGGTTCCCTTATGTTCTTTTTAAGATAGATTTTGCGCAAATAAGTTAATATTTCAGTTATCTTTCTTATTACAAAGATTGAATAATTATCAGGCAAGTACATCAATGATTTATACTGAGGAATTGAGTTGTAACATAAATGAAGTTTTAGCAATCATTAATTTAGTGCCACTGAAAATTATTTCTCCTTTTTTCAGTGTTATACAGTTTAAGAAAAATTATTTTTTAAAAATCCACCATATTTATGTGTCACCTGTAGCATAATTCTAACTGCCAGTGAATTTTAATTGGCGAATGATGTTCTGCTTTTAAATCACCAGGCATAATTCTATGAGTTTATATAATTTTCAGCATAATAAAGATTTTTTAAAATCCAAGATAGATAACTAACTAAATCTATTGTGGTTCTTCATCATGTTTATATTTTATGAGTCATGATAAATGGAATGATTACATGACGATGCAAAAGAAATTATGTTCTAATTGCTTTTTAATATTTATTCTCAGAATGCAAAACCATGATATTGATTATTTAACCACTTATGAAAATATTAAAGTGGCCATAACAATATAAAACCAAACTTAATCACCTCATAATTAATTTTATGTTATGTTATGTTAAATATATTTAACATAATATTATGTTAAATATATTTAATCTCACATTCAAGCTCCGTTAAGAACATTAACACTGGCACGTGTAGTCTCGTATTTATATTGCAATCAGTTAATTAAAAATATTTTTATGAAGCAAAAAGTTTTTAAAAAATTATGTGGTTATTTTAACAGAGAGGTTTTAATATTGGGAAATGGTTAAAGAGATATTGAAAGATTAAAGTGACAGTGGGAACACTGAGGAAATATTGAAATAGCAACTGCTGGAAATAGTTGCCATGCTGAGGGCAGGGGAGACAAAGGGAAGGGGGTTATCAGAAAGAACCTAGAAGCTTGGATGAGGTAGGTACACTGCATAGCTGAGACCAGATATCTGAGGAGCGGGGCCCACCTGGCTCGTACTGATCTCTCAAGAGCTTGTAGGTCATGTTCCCTAGGGACAGAAGCCAAACTTCAGTCACTCCAGATAAGGGGTCTTAATGGAGTTGGAATTCTAAAGAGGTATCATTAATAGCACATCTTATGAGGCATGGTGGGTTTAGAAGTATAGAAAAAAGCTAGAATTTGAAAAGAATTGCAACTAGAACCAACTACCCCAACCCGGATGCAGTAGTATCATTGCTTGGGTTTTAATATGACACAATTAGTTACTAAAATAGTTCTATAAATGATTAATATGTATTTTTAACAAATACGTATTTAATTTGGCAAATATTTATTGAACATCTGAATTGTGTTTGACATTGAAGTTCTGGATAGGCAAAGATGAATGAGAAATAACTGTTTTAGTAGTATGATATTATACACATAAATATATATACCTATATACAAATATATGTACAGCATATAATCCTTTTGCCTATTTAACTTTCACTCAAATTTCTACTAAAATATTTGTTTTAAAATCATTAGTTAACATGTAGCAATCACAACTTTTTACAATGATGTTTTTTCCTATATGGGCTATATTTTATAACCTACTGTTACATTTGTTTGAGAGTAACCACAAATTAATGCCTGACATCACCTGAGGGTATCCCTGATGCAATCAATATAAGCCAAAATACTCTCTTGAGGAGTAACTGCAACTTCAGTTGTGTGATAATGTTTTTCCCTTAACTGACCTTATAAATTAACTTGCCTGCAACCCTCACAGTTGGGTTCTGATATTTTAGTTTATGTTGATCATCTGACAGCCCCTTAGGCCAATGCTGTGCACAGCCACTATTAACAAGGTGTTTATGCTTTTGGTAATGCATTTCTTGAAATGACATTATATACAAGATTTTATTACAGACATCCGTTATAGAAATTCAGATGAGTTCCTTTCGGCTTTGAGTTGCAATGTCACCCATACATAGATGACTTCTTGCATTTATAGAATATTTTCAACTGATGGTATAAAAGCATTTTGAAAACAACAGGACATTAACTAGATTTCTCAGCCGAGATATCCCTATGGGTGTATCCCATACGCTAACCAGCAGGGCTGCTAAATGCCACCTGCAAATTCCACCTTCATTTCTTTTTAATATTTTTGTGTATTTCAACCTCATAGTTGTGAGGTAATGTGTAGCTGGAGACATATCAATGTATTCTACTCTCTCTTCAGAAACTGTTAACTGGAACATTGCCATTTGGCATGCAAAAGTGTCCTACAGATGGAAGCTCAATTTCCTAACCACCACTTCCACTTTGTGTTACTGATATCAAGACTAATTAACTAGACTCACCTAATAATATATTTGTCTTTTATCTTGTGGGTATACTACATATTTTTATTTAGTAGGATACAATTTGACCCCTTCTGTATATAATTGGGAAAAATTTAAAGCCTGCTAAAATAATTTTTAATTGCTATTGGGAAAACAGCTAACCAAATTCTAGGGAACTTGAATATGTAAACAATTGGCAAATTGTCCATGGAGAGCAATCTCAGTAAAAATCCTGACATTTTTCATTTAAAAAATAATGCATTTAATAAAATCATGATTATGGCTATTTAATAATTTTATTACCAAATGTTTATAGGTAATTGTTATATTCAAGTCACAATGATACATAGCTACTTATAAACTCCTTTTACTTTCTCTTCTTGTCTATGGGTTCTGTAAGAATCTTAGATGAAAGTTTTTTTTCTTAGTATAGTAATATAAAAAGCTTACTGGCAGAAATAGTAAAATCTGAGAAATGGCTTATAATTAATACATATTTGAATGTGACTTGACAATCTTAAAACTATTCAATGATTATAAAAATAAGTAAAATACCACAATTTTGGGATATAAGCAGAAACATGTTGCTACCTTAATTACAGATGAAGGAATTTATATTCATAAAGAGTAATACATTTTGACAAGATGCCATGGTTAGTGTTAGAACCTGGATTAGATTGTATGCCTCCTGCTGTCTGTGTAAATGTACCCTATAATACACTATCCTGAAACTTCTAATAAGTCCGACACAAAGAACTTGATTTCTTTTGAATTTTCATGATAGGTATTATTGGTACTACTCATATTATACTCATTGTTTCATATTTAGTTTCTTGTATTATAGGTATATTTGTACGTTTCTCCTCAAGTAGTCAATTCCTTGTTTACATCACCAAGTATGCCCAGTACACTACAGTGTCATGTTAATAACTGTCTGGTAATCTATTCATTTACAACACTACTCCTCTTGATTAGAGATTGTATGTAATTGTTTTGTAAGTACATCTCTAAAAAATAGTACCATGATTGGAATATTTTACAACAAAATTAAAGGTAATTCTAAATGTAATTGTAACATCTGTAATATTTAAGTTATATTGTTATATCACAATTAAGGGTATTTGTGTTAAATATTACATAGTAACTTAACTTGAATGAGCTTAGCTGGTTTCAACTAAATGGATGGTTATGGCTTAGTCTGAGTTTGTGTTGATGCTCACAAATGCATTGGCTACACTGGAATTGTAACCAGATATCTTACAGAACTGAAATAAAATTTCATAATATTATTTCCTTTTATATATACCTACTATATGAACTTTAATCAATAGCTGTAGAGTTGATATAATTATATTATTTTATCTCAGTACTTCTTCTTGAATGTTTATTGTAAATAATGAACATTAAATTACATAAAGCCCTTCAAAACCAAATATGATGCTTTCAATCCAACAAAATTGTTTCTTTATTTTTCAGTAATGTATATATCATGATCATAGAAATATTTCCCCTTTGAAATCTCATCATGTTATACATTGATGATAAAGCTATAGTTTTAAATTTTCTTCAAGCCTAATTAATGTCTTGCTCAAATTTATAACTTAGAAGGTGAATTGAAGATTCACAAAATTACTTCATGCCATATGGCAGCTAATATCAAATAAACTTTGTTGTAGCATGGACAACATTGAGGCTATTTGCTATTGATTTATACACCAATGTGTAAAATTGTAAATAGAATTCAGAAGCACAGTTCTCTATGGCTCAAAATGACCTAACCAGAGCTTTGGGTGAAGGACAGTGGATTTTTAAAATGTATTTTCCATGTATATCAAATATTTCCCAGGTTTATGTATGTAGCACAGCGTCGTTTCTTTTCCCAGTGGAAGGTCTTACTTTTATTTTGAAATATATTTTCAACAAAACTAATATATAATGAACATTTCTTTGGAGATAAAAAAATAAAAGTATGGACCATGATTTTAAATGTTATGACTATAATATTAAACTTGAGAACACATCATTATCATACTTTTAGTATTTTATGGTGTTCAACACATTTTTACAAATATAAGGCATGTATTTTTTTTCTCTCATTCCTGTTTTCTTCTAAAGAACTCTAATTTCAATGAGTATAGAAGATGTGGGTTTATTTTCCCAGTGTTGATTATAGTGATTAAGTTTATTTTTCTTCCGAGATATCAAGACAGACATTATAGTAATTTTCAGATGCAAAAGCAGCCATGTTTAATTTTTTTTCTATCGCTTACCATGTTAAAAGTTTAAATAATCAAGAAAAATCAGCTATAGTTTCTAATTTAATGTTTTTAAGTCCTACATCGATAAAACAGAAGAGAAACGATCTGACACGACACTGGACCAGGTGTTATTTATTAGCATACTTTAAGCACAACATAACACAAGGATTCAGTATTCTGTTAGTCTCGCTACGTCAATAGAGTATGCAGCAATTGAATATAATTTAAATTTAAGTAAAATATATTATTAAACTTAAGGAAATATTTTAAAACATTTAAAATTGTCATGCACTATGTCTCAGGCTCACACCCGTGACATTCCTGATGCAGTTCATAAGATATGGTTGAGGACAGAGGTCTCTTTGCATTCTAGCATCAAGTTACCCTGGGACTCTTTAATTTCACTCTGAGAAGATACTAATATATACTTCACCTAAAAATGTGTTTTGTTGTGGAAGGAATTTGGAAAAGAAAAACCAGGAAAGCTCATTTCTGATTCTGATTTTGACATCTATCAGCTGCAATATTTTGCAACTCAAAGTTTCCACACCTGTAAAATGATGAAACTTCCATTTAAGTAACTTATAAAATTGCCTTTTCTGACATACTACCTGTACTGTGGTTAGAGCCTTTCCCTCTGTTTTTGTAGCCTTTTTTACTCTGTCCAAATGCCTGCAATATGCCTGTTGTATACCTTATCTGTAAGGTTCTTGAGAGCAGGAGATAGTTTAGATGATTCTTTAATCCCAATCCAAGCAAATGTAAGCATTTGCATAGGTTATATTTGTATTTGCTGAAAGAATAATTGAACGGTCACTGAAATCTGTTCCAACTCTGAAAATCTATCAGTTCTTGTCTGGATTATCATGAAGTTTTCTTCCAACTTTAAAATTAGACAATTCTACATTTGCCTGTTTTATATAATACTTAAGTTTTCTTAAGAGACTTACGTCACCTACCTGCTGTATTGTGGTGATGAACTATTTGAATGCAAAAATAACACAGTAAAAATTTTTTGTATTGCATCAAAAATTATTGTTTGAATACTGAATGTTAAATAACTTAGTGTACTATGTTCATCCAGAAAGAAATAATGCATAGAGTTTATTTCTGTACTATTCTTTCTAATATGCATGATTTATCCATGTGCATGAATCACTCTCACTGGCATATATCTCTACTTTTATTTATATACATTTTATGTGGTCCAATTCTGTCAGCAAGAGAGATAATGCTCATCAAATTTGTTAGCTGTATTTAATTTTCAAAGGATGGATTTATTTTAATTGAAAAGATAATACTTAAGATATATCTCGAGGCATAGTCTTTAAAAAATAAAGAAAAGGAAGAAAAGAAACATTCAATAAAAATCAAGTCTGTGCCCTGCTTTTTCTCAAGTGGATAGTACTGTTTTGTCAACAGCTCCATCTGCAGACCAGGGACAGCTTGTGAATCTTGCTTAGTGATCAGATTATAAAGAATGAGCCCTCAGCCTGCAGTCGTCTATTAAAATTTGATTTGAAAGGCAACACTGGAAGACACCTTTCTGAGGTTAATTTTTTAGCAATGTAAGGTTTTATATGATTTCTAAGAGGATAGCTGTAGGCTCTGTCAATAGAAATTCATTGGGAAAAAGGGAGGGAGAGAAAGGAAGCAATAACTATTGCTGAAGGCCTGCAATCAAGCATAATAAACTCTTCAGTCAGCTGTTTAACAAAGTACACATCAAATTATTTTTTCCCTTTTTTCCTAAAAAAATTGATTTATCTGAACATATCCCCCCATGAAGGCAGTTTCTAAGCTGTCATGTACTCAGTGCTCTTTCCCAAGTGAAGTGAGTGAGAACAGTTCAGTTCCCACTGCCAACGCTGTAATTTTAATAGTTTAAATAATATGTGCTCCTAGCAATAGTATTGTCAGCAGTGACGCCACAATAAAGCAGGTGGGGGGGGGTGAGTTTAGCCATACTTGAATGTACTTCCTATTGGGGGTCTCTAGCTTTGGAACACTAGAGGGCTGTATAAGTCTTTTTTTAGTAACCTGTAATGGTGTTAGATTCCCTGAGAAATGGGGTTCACATTATAGATCGAAATCAAACCTCAATATTTGAAAATGCAAACCAAATTCATAAGCATAGCATATACTAGTGGCTTGATATACATTTGTGTTTCCTTAATAGAGTATATTTCAAAGCATAATTACTGTACTCGAGAACATCTGTTTATTGAATCATTGGTCTTCAATTCAACCTCACCTTAATTTTAAATGATCATAGATTTTTCCCACACAGCCACCATAGGTGATATATTTTCCTACATAATTAATATGTTTCTAAGGGCGCACATTAATGCCATGATACAAAAATATTGCATGTACTTACAATAAAGGTGTTACTATATGTGCCCTATACATACCAACAGAGCAGGTGGGAAGCTGAAATGAGGTGATAGCTGAAAAAACGCTTTGAAAATATACAAGTGCTATATAAGAATAAGGTGGCTATATATATTGTTATTAATCACTGTTTGTATAATACAGTGACTCTCAGATGATGGTTTCTGTAACAATAATAAACTGAATTAGATTAGGTAAAGTTGCCTTGGTGAAGCAATTGATATCAAACCACATCACAAATGAAGATAACTCTCTCATACTCTTTTTGGCTTTCATATTTATATATATCAACTGTTATTTACAAGCTATGATGAGCTTTTCACTTCTACTTTCACTTGAAGTAGATATTACACTTTGTATGCATCTGTACTTAAATTTCCTTCAAAAAGTAGAAAAACACTTTACACAAGACAGCTGAACACATATCCCTAAAGTGGTCTCTATTCATCTGTAAAAACTGAACGAGAATGCTGGGCCACATCAGTCTGCAAAGACAAATAAATGGAACACATGATCTCAATATTAAATAATTTGTTTAGTTATTACACAGCTAAAATTACATCAATGAGATGGAAGAAAGATACAGGGGTGAATTCAACAAGCTTGAGGCACTTTGGACAGAAAAGGATGAGGCAAAATCAACTGAGTGGGGTGTATAAAGTTAAGTACACCAATAGTTGTGAAAGAAAGCAGAATATGGCAAATGTCTTAAAAGAGGAAAACATTAAAAGAAGAAAATAGAGTGTGTAGAAGCAAGTGTTAGAAAATCCTTAATAAATAAGGTGGACTTTGAAAGAAGGGCTTGGAATTTTGGTAACATTGAAAAGTACAGATGAAGAAAACACCATTAAGGAGAAAGAAAAACATGGGCAAAGTCTCCCAGACAGAAAAGAACAATACTCACTCGCTTCCACAACATAAACTTTGGATTCAAAATAGAGACTTTTGAACTTTATCCTCTAAGAACTACAGTATAGACAGTAAGCACCAGGAAAATCAAGATCTCTTAAAGAGAATAATTTTACAGTATAAAATGAAAGGTACAAAAGGGGAGCAGTCAAGGTCACTTTGCAACCTCATTTCACAATTAGGTTTGGAAATAGGTGGTTTCAGTAGATATGGATGGGAATTAAGTGACTAAAATTAAGGAGTAAGGGGAAAAATGTGTATGACTTTATTTGGGCTTGTGTTTCCATTAAATCATTTATTGTGCAAGTTCTAGACACTAAAGCTGTATTTAATTATTTTACATACAATATGATTTTATCTATATAAAGTTTTAGAAAATGCAATCATCTTTAGTGACAGAAAGCAGATCAGTAGTTTCCTGGGGAGCTGAGGTGAACGTAGGGAGGGGAGGGAAGAGCAGGGATTACAAAGGGTACAAGAAAACTGTTGGGGGTTAGGGCTTCATAGATGTATGCATACATCAAACTTATCAAATTGTCTACTTCAAGTATGTGTAGTTATTACATAGTAGTTATACCACAATAAAGCTATTAAGAATAAAATGCTTTGATACAGCAAAAGAAGAGACAGAGCCTCTGGGCTTGGATTCACTGTGGTAGGAACTATGGAGGCTTTTTTCTGATGGATTTAGCTAAGTCAGTGAAGTAGGAGACAATGTCAACAGCTGGGAGAGATGAGGATGGAGTGAGGTGCAATGAGAAGGATAGTCTGAAAGCCACCCCAAGAGTTTTTTGTGCTGTGTAGACACTGGGCCAGCTGGGATTGAATGCGGATATGATTTTCCATCATTCTTTCTTTTTTTTTAAATTTCAACAGATTTAGGGGTACAGGTGGTTTTGGTTGCATGGATGAGTTGTTTAGTGATGAATTCAGGGCTTAACTGTAACCCGAATAGTGTACATTTTACCTGATAGGTAATTTTTTCATCCCTCCCACCCTCCTTCCTTCTGAGTCTCCAATGTCCATTATACTGCTCCCTATGATGATGCATACCCATAGCCTAGCTCCCACTTATAAGTGAGAACATGAGGTATTTGGTTTTCCATTCCTGAGTTACTTCGTTTAGGATGATGGCTCCAGTTCCATCAAAGTTGGGACTGCAAGGTATCATTTCACTCTTTTTTATGGCCGAATAGTATTCCATGGTATACACACACCTGCGTTTTCTTTATCCACTCCTCAGTTGATGGGTGCTCAGGTTGATTTCATATATTTGCAATTGTGAATTGTGCTGCAATAAACATTCGAGTACAGGTGTCTTTTTGATAAAATGACTTCTTTTCCTTCAGGTAGATATCCAGTAGTGGGATTGTTGGATTGAATGGTAGGTCTACTCTTAGTTCTTAGAGGAATCCCCATACTGTTTTTCAAAGAGGTTGTACTAATTTACATTCCCACCAACAGTGTATAAGCACTCCTTTTTCACTACACCCACATCAACATCTATCGTCTTTTGAATTTTTAGCGATGGCCATTCTGACAGAAGTAAGGTGATAATCTCATTGTGGTTTTTAATTTGCATTTCCCTAGTATGTGATGTTAAGTATTTTTTCATACATATGTTTGCCATTTTTCTGACTTCTTTTGAAAAAATGTCTGTTCATGTCCTTTGCCCACTTTTTAATGTTTTTTTTTTTTCTTACTGATTTGTTTGAGTTCTTTGTAGATTCTGGATATTAGTCCTTTTTGGATATATAGTTTGAAAGTATTTTCTCCCATTCTATAGGTTGTCTGTTTAATTTGTTGATTATTTCTTTTGCTGTGCAGATGCTTTTTAATTTAATTAAATCCCATTTATTTATTTTTATTTTTGTTGCATTTGCCTTTGGGGTCTTAGTCATAAATTCTTAGCCTAGACTGATGTCCAGAAGAGTTTTTCCTATGTTTTCTTCAAAGATGTTTATGGTTTCTGTTCTTACATTTAATTCTTTAATTCACCTTGATTTATTTTTTTATATGATGAGAGATAAGGATCCAGATTCATTCTTCTTTGTGTGGCTATCCAATTTTCTCAGCATCATTTATTGAATCGAGTGCCCTTTCCCCAGTGTATATTTTTATCTGCTTTGTCAAAGAGTACTTGGTTGTAGGTATATGGCTTTATTTCTGGTATCTCTATTCTGTTCTATTGATCTAAATATACACTAAAGTTTTATAAGCCAAGAGAATATATATTAATGTTATTGGATGTCCAAGAGGTCACTGGAAATTCAAGTCTAAAACATGGAAACAAGCCAAAACTAGTTATTTAAAATTGGGAGAGATTGACATAGAGTGATGTTTGAGCTTAAAGTAGACACAAAGTCTGAGAACATTTAAAGACATAATGAAAGACAGCCACATGAAATGTATTTTTGCAAGATCTGGAAGAAAAAATTTTTATGACAAAAAGTAAAACATAAGGGAGTAAGAAAAAAATAGAAAAAGTAATGAACCAATAGACATCAATGAGGCAGAATTTTAAAAAGTAGTTACTTAACATTTGCAATTATTAGAGAATGGAAAATTCTTATCTTAAAAAACTCTGAGGGTGACTCATGGATGTTATCATCTATTCTTTTCCTAGTATTTCTGAGCTGGAGTAAAGTATATTCTTCAGTTTGGCCATTTAAAAAAAGCTCAGTTTATTGGCGTTTGTCATTGTCTCACAAGAAGTACTCATGCTTCTCCCATAATAACCCTATGTTTCATTAGTCACTCATAGTGTACTTTGCAGTTGTCCAAACTGTATCTGTTCCTATTTTATGTGGTAAATCTACATGTCTTTTCTGGGCACAGTTAGGACTCATGCTTTTTCTTCTAAGTAGTCTTTTATACAAGTTCCATTCTGTATTCAGTCTTCTTCTCAGATTTAAGTTTGGAAATTATAATTAAAATTCTTAAAATCTGTATGTTTTGAGAATTTTTCTAAGCTGAGTAATATCCATTTTGTTAGTCCTGTGCCCTGCCCAGGAATGTGGCCATTGAAGGAAAGAATGATGGCTTGAGAGCAAGAAAGGCCTCTGTTCAAATCCTGGGTCTGCTGCTTATTAGCAAATTATTCACCCAGCAAATTACACACTTATTAGAAAATGTGGCAAAGTAGTAAGAAGTAGTCATATTACCACCTTGCATCATTATTCACATGGACATAGTAGATAAGTTCAATGTATTCTTTATAGAGGATATAAAATATTTATTTTGTCCAATGGTTTTCTTTTTTTGTGGCATCTGGAGAAGCTGGGATTAAATTGTTATTTGAATTGCAAACATTTTATTGAGGCTACAGGTTGAATATGTTGGATGACCTCTCTAAGTAACTGGAAATACTAATAAATTGATGGCATGCCCTTAACGTATTAAGAAGTAAGATTATAGCAATAGGTAGGGTAAATGAGAGATATGATCAATTCTTCAAAACAATCAAGAAGCACAATTATAATTAAAATATAGTACTCTTAATTGACTAACCTGTAGGAGTCAGGTAAATATAAGACTCAGCTGTCACTTATTTTCGTGGAGTGTATGATAACACCAGGTATTTCTCGGTTATGACTAAATCAAAGGCTTTAAAAAAAACATTTCAAATTTATGCAAGGCATTGTACTAGTGTGCTAGTCCATTCTGCATTGTTATAAAGGAAATATCTGAGGCTGGGTAATTTATAAAGAAAAGAGGTTTATTTGGCTCATGATTTTGCAGGCTGTACAAGAAAGCATGGCAGTATCATCTGCTTCTGGTGAGGGCTTCAGGGAGCTTCCAATCAAGGTGGAAGATGAAGGGAGGACAGGGATGTCACGTGGCAAGAGAAGGAGCCAGAGAACAAGGAGGAGGTTTAAAGGAGGAGGCTCCTTTAAACAACCAGCTCTAGAGTGAGCTAATAAAGTTAGAATTTATGCATTATCAAGGGGAGAGCACAAAGCCATGCATGAGGAATCCACCCCATGACTTAAACACCTCCCACCAGGCCACACCGTCACTGGGGATCAATTTTAAACATGAAATTTGGAGGGGCCTCAAACATCCAAACTGTATCAAATAGTCATAAAAAAGTACTAGAAGTATTAGAAATAGTCCCTCTCCCTATAAGGTTATGATCTATTTAGGGGTGAGAAGTCATTGAATCTTGAAAAATTTAATAGTACTACACAGAACAATATTGATAAGTTATTATTTTATAAATGAATCAATCAGGGACTGCACTGAAAATATCACCGTGAACTATAATACTTTCCTTTAGAGGTACTTTGGGTAAGAAAAAGGGCTTGAATTTGGGTTTGAGAAATGTCTAAAATTTAGGTATGTGACAATGACAGGGAAAGGCACTTGGCTTAGCTTTACAACATTAAGCAACGAGATACAGTTTAAAGATTAAGCTGTTTGGCTCTGTATGCTTACTCTCAATTTTAAACCTGTGATCTACCATTTCCAGATATTTACTCTCACTCAAGACCCTTTTCTCCTCCCTTATCTTACTTTTCATTTGTAAAAGCAGAACGATAATAACACCTATATCACAGGGTCGGTGTGAGGATGAATGAGGTAAAGCACCTAAACAGAGTGCCCGCCAGTACAGTGAGTGCCAGCTGTTACTGTCGAGATGGGCTGTGAATTCATCCCTTGGACTGGAGCAGAGGGTGCCTGCAGGAGCGAAATGAGACAGTGTAATCCCTGCAGTTTAGTGCTTAGTGTGGGGAAAGGGAATTGGGAACATTTGGAACTTTTTCTCAATTCTGCTGTAACTAATACCTGTTTGTTTTTGAAGCCAAAGTGGTATTGGATGGCTCCATTGAGGGCAACAGCTAATGAATGGTGACAAGCATGACTTGTCAGTTAAACCATGTAAATTGACAGTGTGTCTGGGCTAAACTGGTATTAGGCAGATAGTTTGTGAGTGTCTGCTGGGCAAAAGGAAGCAAAAAAGACAAATAAAAAGAGTCTTTTAGACTCGCTATCCTCATTGAAGCCTCCTTGATCATGGGCTTTATAAGCTACTCACCTTCCTTGTCATACCAGGTTGTAACATTGTATTTAAATGACAACTGCCACTGCAAGTAGATTTAACAAGGCAGTGGTCCCCAGAGGCACTAGAAAATGTTCCCAGCAAACCTCTGCCATTTGTTTCTAACCACTCTGTGGACTAATAAAAGCCTGAGAAAGCAAGAAATAGGGCTGCAATCCCATTCTCTCTGCAGCTGCTCATGTAAGACCACGGTTTTCCCTGCACCTGAGATGTTTGCCCATACAGAGTTATTTTTCAAGCTGCCTGTGGAAACTGAATAGAGCCTAATGCCACAAATAGCTTTCAAAGCTTCAACTTTGATACAGCTTTGAAAGTAATTAGATAAAGAAAATTAATTCCAGTTGGGAACACATAAAACATTTCATTTGGAAACTGACATGAATAAAATTATAACTATGGTAAATATAAAATATGAAATTCTAAAATTACAATACATTCTGACTTTAATATTTCCATACAAATTAATGTTTTGTTAACACTCAGTAAAGTACTCAATAGCCAGGAGACCAACACAACAATCAGAAAAGAGGATGTTCTTTTTTGTGCAAAGCCTTTGGGCAGACTCAAACTCTGAGACTGAGCTGGAAACAGGAAAAGATTCTGCAAAGAACAGCTGAAGCAATACATCAAAGAGTGCTCAATTGGGCATTCTCTCTCTCTCTCCTCTCTAAATAAAAAGATAGATGATGACGACAGATAGATAAATGTAGTTGCAGACATGGACATAGAGATAGAACATACATTCTCAAAAAGGCAGTATGGCCCAAGGGTTGGAAATTCATTATCAGAGGCACAAAAATCTCAGATGTTCTAACGGTGATAGGCCCTCTGAAGGGCCACAATGTATAAATAGCTGTGAAACATATGTGTGGTATCAAAATATCATGGAGCAGAAATGATTAGGAAAAAAATAATCGCCAAAAAGACTCAGTGATGAGATAATTGGGAGAAAAAACCTGAGAAACACGGATACGGATATGTGGAATTTGAGCCATAAATAACTTTCTTTCAGGCCCTCTAACTGTACAGAGAAAGGGGTCAGAGGATAGCAGCGTCATGGAACCTAACATTAAAACAAATAAACCAAAACAAAACTCAAAAACTGTTATATGTGTGAGTATATATATATATACATATATATATACACATATATATATACATATATATATATACACACACACATGTATATATTTACCCAGATGTAGACTGGTAAACATACTTTTACCTTCAGTACAATTGCATAGATATTTATGAAGTGCCCACTACATGGCAGGCATTGTACTGCCTCTGAGATATAACAGGAAATATGCTCTAAAGGAGAATTAGACGCTAGATGGAAACAGATACCAAACTATCACTTGCAGAGATGACATGAGAAGGAAGAAGTATAACGCTGCGGGAACGTGTAGCAGAGGAACTCTTGGAACATGAATTTAATCAGACTTGGATGATAAAAAGAAAGCAACCGTGCAAAGGTGGTGGAAGACAGTGTTCCAGGCAAGGGTACTAGCATGTTTAAAGGCCCAGAAGTCAGAGGCAGTGAGACATGTTCAAATAAACAAAAGAGATACAGGAGCGCTGGGATCTAGAGACAAAGAGGAGGCCAGTGGAAGTTGGTAGGACTGAAGAGGTACAGCTCAGATGGAAATGGAGCCCACATAAGTCATATTAAGCATTCTGGATTATTTCCCCCAAAGAAAAGGGAATGCATTTTATAATTTAAAAAAAAAATGAATGATTCATTTGATCAGAGTTGTGTGACTAAAATACTGGATTAAGCCAAGTTAATTTTCCAATGTAAATGGAAACATTTATATTGTTCTAAATGTTTAACAA
Organism: Lemur catta; assembly: GCF_020740605.2. Lineage (NCBI taxonomy): Eukaryota > Metazoa > Chordata > Mammalia > Primates > Lemuridae > Lemur > Lemur catta. The sequence goes on from NC_059140.1 coordinate 48,101,583, forward strand.
CAGATTTCCTACTAAGAACTAATGAATACTTTTGCAACCATAAAATGCTCTTGTTGGAAATGAAAACTGAAAGCTGGAATCTTTGCTTGGCAATATGCTGTCTAGAAATTGGAGGAAAGAAAAAAATAATGTGATGATTTATTTAATCAAATATACAAATAGTGGATTGTGAGGGGTAAAAATTATTGTGACAGGTTTTTAAGGGGCATGTGGGACCTTTTGGATTAAGATATCTGTGACATATGCCTTCACATTTTTGCAGTGAATGCAACTGTCCATGAGGATGGAATAACTTCACACAGATTTTGAATAAGGGTGGGTGGTCATATTTGAATGTAACTAAGCTGGTTTCCCAGGACCTATACGATTTCAGTTTATTTGCAACAGCCTTATGGAGCAGTTGGGGTTCCCCCTATTTGTGGCAGTGGGAGACAGAAGGGCCTCTTCGTGCTGTATTCAAAGTATCTTTCAAATGCCTTTTTGTTAAAGTGAAGTTTAACATGTTGACTGCCACACTAGAAAAAAAAACGTTTTTCCTTGGGGCCATCGTGTTTTATTATGAAAATCGAACAAAAACTTCAAAACCAGAACGATCCTTTCTAATTAAATGTAAACTGTTATATTTTACTGTTTTCTGTGAGTGAGTTATATGCACCTTGAAAAATAGTTCTTATGGCTCCCAAGGTGAAGAGACTTGAGTCACATATGCTTCATGAGGCCTCGGGCTCAAAACTGGCGTGAGTTAGATACAACTCACATGACAGTTAATGCGTTAAAAGGAGTTAAAGATTTTAAACTATTTCATTAACAGTGAAACACAATTCATGAAATGATGCCATTACCCTATCAATGTTTTTTAATTTTTCACAAATAGAGTGAATGAAAAACAAAACTTTACCTCAAAATATTTTCTATAAAAGCAGGTGACAAAATGTGAGAATTTAATAGCCAGAATATTTCTAAGATATAAATAATTCATATATGAATATAAAAATACGCTCCAATAAAGGCCTAAAAATAATGTATTTTTATTATCTATTTTTCTTGTATTCATGCAGTTATGAACATATATATAATATTTATGGTAGTATGTTAATTTTGCTATTTTCTCTTTTTTGTTGAGTGATATTAGATACAAGAATACTTATAAAATATTGCACTCATATTAATCATATTTCCTTGAATTAGGTTACTTGTGTTATTCTCCTTTGATTTTGTGTTTGAGGAAATTTATTTCATTACTGTATATTGTGTACTATTGCTCATTGGTAGTGGCCTCTGGGTTCATTTGGAAAGCTATAGAACTTTTGAAATGCTATTAATCAGAAAGGAAATTATAATTGACAGTGCAACTTTATTTTATAGCAGTAACTCATGGATGAAAGTAAGGCCTGAAAAATTGTAAGCTTGTCCAAAAACACTTTGTGCAATAGCAAACTCCTAGGAAAAAAAAGAAAATTACAGAGTAGTAAATGGATACAAGTGTTGCTTTAAATTTACAATACTAAAAAACAAAATTAAATATACTAACCCAAATAAAACTATTCAGGTCATCTAGAGAATAAACTTTTCATTAAGTATAATAGGCTGCAAAATTAGTTGATTGATTGATTTCATTCTAAACTGGCAAGATCTCATTAATCTCTGTCTCTCCTCAGTGAAAAGAAACTTCCTAAATTACCTATGAAATAGAATGGTCATTAATTACAAAGTGAGGAAACACTGAATCAGCATCAAAATATTTGTGTATCATTTCTGTTGCTTTCTGACTTAGATTAATTTCACAGAATTCCAAGGTGATGCAACATAAAACTGCCATGCTCTTAGATGACAGCATGCATGTGACAACTTCCAAAGTGCCTTGGACATAGTTGAGCCTCCATAAATAATTGTCAATGAAATCCAGGAGTTGAAATTGGAATCTAAACTCTTAAAGTGCCTGCTCTTATGAAAATAAATAACAAGAAGGAGAAAAACATGAAACTGTGGTTAGGTTATCAGAATTCTTCAGTAGTATTAAAGATGTTAAAAAAGCAATTCAAGTTGATGATTTCTCCCATGAATCATCTGCCTTTATTTAAATAGAATTTTCAAAAGATCATCTAATTAGATGCATTCAAGACATTGCCATGTATCAGGTGAGCTAATTTTCAAAAGCATTTGAATAAAAATTTATAGAAATTGTTCTTTTCAACATTGGAAATAAATCTATGCATATTATATTACTAAACCAATTATATCTCTATATTCCTAGATAACGTATTTAAATAATCTATTGGGGATCTGCTTTTCAATTAAGTTACTGTAACATTAACATTCCTATATTCATACAAAAATGACGGTTTCAGATACCTTACTTTTAATCTAAACCTTTTCTTCTCTTCATCTTTCAGAACAACGCAAAAATAATTTGGAACAAAAAAGTTCTTAAACTTAAAACACACATGAGAAGGTTATACTGAGCTGAAAGGATAGTATAATCTTTATCCTAAAAGCTTCAGAAAGCCCATTAATGGATCTAGTGCTTCTGCTTGTGTGCATGTACGTGCCTATGAAAGCATGTGTTATTACCATGTGCACAATGCAATTGAATTCAATATTTTCAAGGCTTCAGTTTCACCAAGGTGATGTTATAATAATGTAAATATTTGAATTTTAGCATAATGGCCATTATGTTATAATTATTTTATAAATGATACTCTATTATTATCTTACAAATTATCCTATTAATTTCAACAATTAATGAGGAATTATTAAAATACCACATCTAAAAATTTTTAAATATAAATTTGTTTTTCAGAATATGAATTGTATATACAATATGGTCAAGATTTTGACAAGAAACGCGTTTAAATGATTGAGAGAATACTAAAAATGTACAATTAGTTTAACTTAAGCTTTGTTTGAAAAGGTATATGTTATGTATTATCTGCAATTATGGCAGATAGGTTAAATATAATGAAAATGTTCATTAGAATTTTTATTCTTACTTGGAACATATAATACATATCCAGTCACCTGATTTTTGATGCCAGGTCAAGTTTTTTCTTTGAGTGTTCACTGGAGCACTGTCCATTCTTTCTTGCAAAAAGCAACGAAAGCAGTATATTAATTATGAATTTCACTTTTTGGTTTCTTTTTCAGGAGTCTGAGTATAAAATCCTTAGAAGTTTTTTGAATATTTCTCTATTTTTCTACAGTTGCTCACACCAACCTCAACAATTTTAGCAAGTTTATGAAGGCCTTCTTAGCTATTTGCTATTTCATTTTGCACATAAATAAATTATTAAGTATATTAAGTATATATGACAGATTAGAACAGTGCTTGGTCCATAATAATTTTTATGAAAACATTAACCATTATTAATTTACTCAATCACTCTGAAACTTGGCTTCTAAATTTGCAAAATGGGTCTTTCATAATATGTATTATCTACTTCAGTGACTCTTCTGTAATACATCAAAACTTTTTTGTCCAATTTTGGTTCATGCATTTTAAATTAGTACCAAGTTTTGAAAGGTTTTCCAGTCTTAGAAAAATGGAGATAAGATCTAAATTCTATACTTTGTATGTGCTTCTGAAACTCATTTCATTAATTGTACTAATTTATATACACATTTAAAAGCACATGATTTACCATGACAACTGTTGACTACAAATTATAACTTTTAATGGACTTCAAAAATAAAACTGTAATAAAAAATATAAGGATAAAGAAAACCAAGAGAGTAAGCTGAAGCCAATGTTTGAACAGTAATCCCATGAATAGGTCGGAAGGAAAATGAGAACCATAATAAGTTTATAAAATAATCAATCATAAATTTTCAAAATTTTATAAATAATTTACAATAATATTAAAAACATCTCTTTAGAGGATTCTGTTCATGATGTTGAATTACAGTTAAAAAAGGAAATTACTACTGCTAATTTTTAAGTAAAACAGAAATTATTTTTATAGTAAGCATTCAAATGTAAAATAAACATTTTAAAAGGAAAATAATCATGAAGCAGGTTATTAACCTATACATATTTTAAAATATTTCGTCAATATTATATGTGCTGCATATTTACTTTTAAAAATTTTTAAGGCCGGGTGCGGTGGCTCACGCCTGTAATCCTAGCCCTCTGGGAGGCCGAGGCAGGTGGATCGTTCGAGGTCAGGAGTTCGAGACCAGCCTGAGCGAGACCCCGTCTCTACTAAAAATAGAAATAAATTATCTGGACAACTAAAAATATATATAGAAAAAATTAGCCGGACATGGTGGCGCATGCCTGTAGTCCCAGCTACTTGGGAGGCTGAGGCAGTAGGATCGTTTAAGCCCAGGAGTTTGAGGTTGCTGTGAGCTAGGCTGACGCCACAGCACTCACTCTAGCCTGGGCAACAAAGTGAGATTCTGTCTCAAAAAAAAAAAAAAAAAAAAAAAAAAAAAAATTTTTAAGAATGTTTATATACACTTAAAGCCAGCCTACTTACTATACTAGATTTGGAAACAGCAGAGTTATTATTTATATAACATTAAACAAATAATAAAAACACTATTGACAAGTGGCTTTTTATAAGTTAACCTAGACATGCATTTATTCTCTTTTCAAGGTACTTAAAATGAAATTTCACATTGATTATATAGCATTTATAAAATTCTATTATGTCAAAATTGCTGTCTAGGCATTGTGTTTATGGTTTTCTAAATTGCTTTATAAAGAACTTAAGATGACAGGTACCCTGATGACTGTACACCCTTTAATGATTTTCTAACCATGGTCAATCCATTAACCTTCATGACATTCCTGTATCACTATCTATATCTTCTTGAGTTTGATCTAAAAGAACTTTTAATCCACATACCTACTTTACGTAGTTGAAAAATGAATCAATATTGACATATAAATAGATATTAAAAATTTTATAATATAAGGGAAAACAAATATAATTTTTATGGTTGCTAATTGCAATAATATTTTGCAGAAAATGATGCTTCTGTACATCTGAGGATCTATAGTTTTATAACTTTAACAGTTAGAAGACACATGATTGGCAACCTAAAACATGCATGAAACAGTTATAGAATGAGAACAAGCTGCATATATTTAAATACAGAATGATCTTTTTAGTTGGATATGAGACTGGTTAATAGATAGATGGTGTTACATATAACTCCTGAGTTTCAATATCAATAAGTTATTTTTAAGAGGAATGATAATATATGAGGAGACCTGTTGTTTGGGTAACAGAGTTAGGTGAAGAGCACAGCTTCACCAATATCTTGTCATGTGACCTTAAGCAAATTTTTAATATCTCCACAACTTCCCAAGTTTTAAACATATATCTTTAGTCACTTAAGAATTATGGGCAATGTTATTGGATAGGCATATTTAATTTTTCTTTAATATCTTCACAATAGTTCAAAGAATTTCTATGATACTGATTAAAAATAACCACTGTATAAGCTTAGTTCTATGGAATAGAATTTAATTACTAAAATCATGTTATGTTTCCATTGGACTGAAATAATTACAATTATCTCTTTTGTTATTCAATGAATCAGTTTGAAATGGGGCAAATAGTTTTTCACTATTTTTCAAAAGTAACAACTTTAAGGTGAGAGTTTACTTGAGGATGCCATGCTAAACAGCATGAAATGAAAGTTATTAAAATTGTGAATCTTCATGCTGTAAAGATTGGGATTAAATACATAAAATAAGTAGCACAAAGACTGACAAATGATAGATGTCCCTTAAACAAAATCCAGGGTTACAAAACAGCACTTATTTGTGTATGTTAACATTGTCTAGATACAGTTCTAAGTTGTTATACAAAGTTGAGAGGAAGTTGATCAATCTGCTGGTTTCAAATTATTTTGTGTAATATGTGAATATAGACCAGGATAATAAAAGTGGAAATGAGATCTAAGAAGTCAAACCTCTACTTCAGCAAACAAAAGCTGACACAGAGTGCTTAACTGATTAGCACAAGAGCAAGACTTTCTCGTTGACAGAGCTACAATCCAAGTGCAAGCATCCTGGCACCAGTTCTTTCCATTCTGAAGAAAGATGAAGGATAGGTTAAGGAAAAAAGTAATATTTGCTAAGCACAAGTTAGAGATTCAGTACTAGATGCTTTCAAACTACTTCCTCATCCTACAAAATAGACAGCAGTGTGACCACTTTAGGGAAAAGGCAAGGGGGCTCTATTTGCTTAAGTCACTGGTTCCTTTAACACATGAGTTACTTCAAATTCATGGATAAAAGATTTGATCCTGGATCTAAATCTATGTCCTGAATGAAGATTCTGAGCTAGAGTGAATGTTTGACTACTCTGCTTTGCAGGAGATGTAGCAGTATCTGTTACTGGAAACATACAATAATTTACAAAGAAATTACCAACACAATTCTATGTGAAGTCTATTAAATTTGCAACTTTGAAAGCCAGATGTATTTCCAATTCTTTTGTTTATTTAGTATTATTCTAAATTGTGTGACAGTGATGTTCATGATTTCAAATACAGCTTTTGAATAAAAATCAAACCATGGGCAAAGGCACAAGCAATAGTTTTCTGAAAAGAACACACAACTCTTTGTCATTTGTCATTTGTGTTTATTGAATTTTATTCCTTAGCTTAAAAAAAATTGAAACCATAAAAAGTCTACAAAATGTAAGTGTAGGCTTGTGTCTTAAAATCTTCGCTCTAATTTTACAGATAAGGAATCTGAGACATAAAAAGAAGCTTAAAATTGTTATTCTCACAAAATCACTATCTAATGTTCAAGTAATTTTAAACAGACCCCACCAAAAAATATATATATAAGATTGAAATAGCAGATAAAAGCCCCAATCATGACAAGAATTAAATTAAGAGATTATCAGGACTGATTTAAAATTAAATATACTGGGAAATGTGTTTAGAAAAATAATTTAATGGTAATTCCCTTTACTCCACCTGAACCAGAAATTAACCACTCTTTTACATCTAAACTCAATCTGGATTTTCGTATCTACATAATAGGAAATCTATTTATTGTGATTTATTTTCCTGTCACGTTTAGAGTATCTTAGAGAAATCAAATGAATACTAATTAAATTAAGCTGAATTACATTAAAGACAAACATTTATTCTAATAGATGATTGACTCAAACATCAACAACTGTGGTAGAATAGATGATGAAAATTTTTAGCTCTTTGTTCTAATCCTTAGGTTTAATTATATTCCTTTGATGATGGTCTTCACATTTAGTGAAAAGTTCCTATATTAAACATTACAATATGTAGAAAGAAAACTACAAATGGAGCTTTCTTGTTGGTTGTACAATTCCAGAGTATAGTACAAGTTAACATAATAGTCTCCTCATAGAGATCACTTATATTAGCATTAAGCTCTCTTATTGGTTTTCCATCTGCACTCAATCACTTCTTTACAATTCTTTAATAAGATGTAAAGTGGAAATTATTTCTGTATGCATAAGTGCTGTCAATAAAAATTGTTGGCAAATAGTTTTTTTAAATTTATACTATAGAGAGTCCAAACAACATGTTTTTAAGTTTAAAGCAAAATAACAGTGATTATTCCTTTGATAATTTTGTCAGATAAGGTTTACTTTAGAATATTCATTTATTATGGATATAAGTAACCATTTTTAAATCACTCTCATAAAATTAACTCCATTGATTTTGGAAATGTTATATCATCTGTATTCCTTTTATTAAACATCTGGTTTGATGGTAGAAAAATCTATTATCTGCTATTTGATGGGGAGCCAAAATTATAAAATAACTCTATATTTTATGTGAATAAATGTATTAATATTTAATTTTATATACTCTGGGTATAAAATTAAAAATAGTATCTCCAAATTTTAGGCCTTATTATAATTCCCTGTGTTGATAGTAAACAGAATGATATCATAAACTAATTTTATAGCAAGAGAATGATACAAGACAAATTAATTATAACTACATAATGATTTAAGTAACTAAATAATTAAATGGTATTAAATAATGTAAATTATTTATAGGGATGCTGTGGTAAATAATAAGTCACTTAACTGAGCCAATATCTAGACATTGGGCCTCTGTTGTGACTTCATTCATTGATGTTGAGAATTAATGTTGTATTAGTTTGCCAGAGCTGCCATAACAAAGTACTGAATTTGGGCCTTTTAAACAATAGTAATGTATTATTTCATAGTTCTGGAGGCTAGAAGTCAAAAATCAACGTGTCTGGAGAGTTAGTTCCTTCTTAAGGCCGTGAGGGAGAATCTGCTCCAGGCCTCTCCTGTGGACAGCATTCTCCCTGTGGATTCACATAATCTTCCTTCTGAGCATGTTTCCATGTGCGAGTCTGTCTCTGTGTCCCAATTTCCCATTTTTATAAGAACACAATCATATGAGATAAGGGCCCACTCTACTAACCCCACTTTAACTTGATCATCCTCAAAGTCCCTATTTCCAACTAAGGTCACATTTTACAGGTACTGAGGGCTGCAACGGCACCATTTTTGGGCAGGTACAATTCATCCCATTACATACGGACATCACTCAAATTCATTATGTGATGAAGCTTTTTCAGAAATAGAGGTTAATATCTGTGAATGTATGAAAACAGGCAAAATTCTGTAGAATGTGCTTTTCGGTTACAGTTAGTGTCCTATAATTTTCATCTTTCTTTACAGTTCCCTTTCTCTTCTCATTTAACTGAGTACCTATCATCTGCTGTAAAGTATATTAAAAAAAATAGTGCCATCAAGTTGGCTAAGGTTCAATATTTTAAATGGTGCTGCTATTAATTTTTGGATCCCAACCCCTAATTAAGATAATAGAGTTCATATAGCTTTTATCTCCAGTCTCAAATGTTTTTTTCTTTCACATACAGTTAATGAATACCTACTATGTGCCATATTTTCTATAAGGGATATCTCACTGATAGTAGTGATATCACTCATATTCTATTAGGGATGTCAAAGTAATAGATTGCTTAGATCGCTTATTTTATTTAAAAGTTCCATCTATTTTTTAACAAATATTCATTGGTAGCTACTATGTTGCAGCATTCTATTAGGTACTGGCAAAATAAGACAAAGTCATTTCCCTTGCAGAATTTATAATCTAATAATGTGACAGATAATTTTAAAAAAACTAAATACATAATTTCAAATGAGGAGAATTAGGTAAAGAAAATAACACAGGATAGTGAGAGGATGACTCCAGGGAGGATCAGAGCTAGTTTACATATGGCACTGTGGTCGAGGAAGTCCTCTCTTAGGATATGCCTTTTGGCTGAGGGTGCAGCTCACAAAACTCTTTTTCTGCTGTTTACAAGAGAAGCCAAGTAAGAACTTTGAACAAATATGATCACCTATGTTTAGTTTTCTCATTAATATACTACGTATATAATGTAAAAATTTTGTGAAAAGTGTCTTTTTTTTCCAGTGTGGAGAGAGTGATGTTGGTAAAATATGCCTGAGGGCTAAAAGACCCATCATTATCTTTGTACGTTTAGTGTAGGTGTGTCAGCTCAAGTAACTACTAGTTTATCCCAAATTAATATCTTCTTTTGTTTTTACTTCCACTTTCTTACCCTCCATTGCTATTGGGTTTTCAGAGATGCTGCAGAGAGGCTCAGGCTGCTTGTTAGGAAATATGCCGTAACATCTCCAAGAACATTGGCTCCATTTCTGTCAACCTGGCACAATTCACACATCTTCAATTTGCTTCATTATTTATTGTTCTGTAGAACAGTGACAGGATACTTGGCTCTGTGGAAAAAAAAGAAAAAAAGATATAAGGCTGCTCTCTGCCCCAAGGACATGCAATTTAAGTTAGACAATTCAGACATAAAACACAATGGCTGAGAAACTGGTTTATTTTCAGAGTAAAAACAAACTTGAGTTTCCACACTTGTTTGCAAAGGTTGAAAACTTACTGTGGGATATTAAAAACAAACAAACAAAAAATATGGAGAGATAGAAATGGAGAAATAGATGTTGCTATTATTTTTATTTTTTGTGTTTCAGACCAATTACTAGATAAATTTTGTCTCTAAAGATGAAATGATGGAAACAAAGTTCACGAAGCCTTAGATGCACAAGTAGATATTCCATTCACTTACTATAGGATGTAAAACAACTGAAATAGATTCAATGAGGTAAAATCAAATCCAAAACCAAGTGCAAAATGAGATTAAATAAATCTCTTATATATAGGTAAAATATTTCCCTAGTGAATATGAAAGCGTTATGATTATCAAATCACTTATTTAAAAGCAGTGTGGCAGAAATTACTAAAAATAATATGAGACCATAATACTAGACTGAAAGAGTAAAACTGTTAAATACTCTAGATTAAAAAAAAAAACTGGGCTAAGAATAGAAACTGTCTCATCATTAGTAATGAGCTGACTCGTGCATACTAAACCCTCAACATATGTCTTTGCAAATAAGTGAGGGAGAGGGAGAAATTCTTCAGAGAAGGAATGATTTTCAATAAGTTGCTCCCCAAAGTTTGGTCTGTAAAAGCCAGATGCTGTGGAAAGTTTTAGAGGGCTATCTTCATCATCACCCCTTATTACCAACTATATTTCACCAAGAAATTCATATCTCACTATGAATTGCTTAAATCAAACAAATAGGCTACTTAGACTGTTTATTTTTGAGTGAGTGAATGAAGAACAAGTTGAATTCACTTCTAAATGAAGTTTGGATTAATTTCAGGATTCAGTGTCTCTCAGTGGAGAGCAATTCATAGTTGACATCATGTGTGTTGGATTGATGAACAAAGAGAAATTGTGTGGGATTTGTGCTCTTGAGGGTAAGAAAGAAGAGTGAGCAAGGAGGGTTAGACAAATTCTCAAATAAATATTACTGCATATCAATTTTGTTGACCAAAACCATGTATGCCACCAAATATGCCTTGCCTTTAATTATAATAAATTGTTGCCAATATTTCGGTCATATACTTGTCACTCACCTTTCCAAACCATTCTAAAAGAAAAGGCAGAGGAAAATAATCACCCTAATCTGCTTTACTTAACATGGGACTTCAGGACTTAAAACTGTGGAATCTACAGAGACAGGGAAACAAATAAGAAATTTAATTCCCAAGCTCCTGAAACTCATATCTTTTCAAATCATTCAGTGGATTTTATTCATTGTGCTTATTCCACTGTAAAATTAGATGTACAAAGAAATATATAATTCTTATATTTGTTATTGGTTATAAACCTTTAGAACAAGCTTTGGCTACAGTTATTTAAAACTATGCTTCATGACCACATTTGCACTTTTTTCCCCAATACTTTGTTAATAATACTTAGACAGATACTTATTAAAAAGCTAAATATAGCTTGCCTTTAAATTATATTGGTGAAATATAATAACATATAATACAATACTGTGCATAGTACTATTTGTCAGAAATAAATTAAGTGGTTAGGGGAATATAATGGTAACCCTCTATGCCAAAAATAGTAAGTTCAAACATACCCATTTGTAGGTATAGACAGACCCTAGAACTTTCATAAGTCAAACGGAGGTATAAAGGCTAATAAGTAATAAAATACTATAAATGTAGAGCTCTTAACCTATGATCTATAAACTCCACTCAGTCCATGGGCCTACATACAGTACTTCAGAATTTTTGTTAACTTAAATAATAAGTGACTGAAAACAAGAGAGTCACACTCAATTGAGGTTTACTAAGCCAAGATTTTAAGGACGCACCCAGGAAAAACACAGCCCACAAAGCATCTGTTGTGGACTAGATTCTCCATAGAAGAGGTTGAGAACTTCACATTTAAAGGGGAAAGGGGACTCACAGGAAAACCAGAGGGGTGAAAGAGGTGATCAGTGAGGCAATTGATGGTATTCTTGTCAAGTTCTCTTGGTGCTCAAAAAATCTGCCGAAGGTAAGATGAATATTCAAAAAAGGGGAGTAAATAGTCAATGCTATGAATCTTCTCAGGGTAGGTAGAGTGATCACATCTCTTCCTTGATTTGCATCTTTGGAGATAAACTTGTAATGGACATTTAAGAGTCTATTTAGGCTACAGTCCTAAGGTTATAAAAGGCACTCGTTTTGTAGGGGCTGTATATCTTTTAGGGTTTTTTTTTTTTTAAGTCTGAAGGAAATAAGAGATGTTTTAACCCAAAATACATTTCTTTGTCATATTTTGAGATGTGAGGGCAAATAGGAATATGCTGTAAGGCTGTCTAGGGAGGAAGGGGTGGGGGGAGAGATTTGCATTGGTAGAGAATCTGTTAAACGCAGCCAGGCCCTGCCTGTTTGACTTGGGACAGGTTTGCTGAGAGTCTGACTCCCTTAAAGGTATGAATAAAAACATTTCCTTTAGGGTTGTTATCATGAAGCTTATCTGCATAAAAAGACCACCTTGCCAGCCAGGCTTCCTCTCTCCCTCCCATGTCCAGTACCCCCCCCCCCAAAAAAAAGAAGGAGGAGGAAAAAAATGACCTATTTAGTCATTTTCCAAGCCCTTTTGTTTCGTAATAGAGGACCCCTGTACCACACCGGGGAGAGGATGGCAGTGCTTGTGTGACTAGTTCTGAGGCTCAGTTCTCCCTTTTGGCATAATGAATTTTGGGGGGGTCCTGAGATTATTATTTTTCCTTTACACTGTGATGCCAACATGTATAGGCTCATTTTCATTTTGCTAGAGAAAGTCCAATAGTTTTTCAAAAGATGCTGAGAAAGAAAAAAAAGAAACAAACAGAATTCAAGATCGGTGTAAACATCCATTTTGTAAAATTTTATTCCAGTATATTTATATTTTAATTATTATGATGTTTCATAAAATATCCAAATATTTAGGAATGAAAAGGCCCTTATAAATAATACAGCACCACATTTGCAAGTGTTTAACAGATTGTAAAGAGCTTTCACATGGATGGCATGCTCTGCTCTGACATCCTGGCTTTCTGTCCTTCCCTCCCTCCCTCCCTCCAGACACCTTGCTTCTCTTCTTCCTTCCCTTCTTCCTTCCACAATCCTCAGGCCAGGTACTGTCTCAGGCACAGGCATTTTGTGTCCCTGTTAGATCCATTTCACCAGATTTTTTCTTGTTTTTGTTGCTGCCCAGGCCAGTCAGGTTCATTTGCCCACTGCCCAAGAGGAAGCCAATACGCTGAGACAGCAGGATTTGCGGCAGATAGAGTTTATTCTGCATAGTGCTACGTGGGGAGATGGGAGAAATTTCTCAAATCCACCTCCCGGAGAATTTGGGAGACAGGGTTTTTAAAGACAGTTTGGCTAAGCAACTGAATCTGCTGATTCGTTGGGTTCAGGTCAGAACCAGAGAGTTGTAGAAATTGTCTTCTTTGCTGACCAGGTTCTTGGGTCTGGGTGGGTCAGCCATTCCACTGGAATGCAGGACCTGGAAGATATCTCAGAAACTGCCCCTAGGTTTCAAAAAGGTGATGTTATCTATGGAGAAAGCTAAGAATCTTTATGATAACCAGCTATGTGGCTCCAGAGTGACAATTATAGAGAAGCAAACAGGGGGACAGTGGCTAATTATTACCATTATTTTTAGCTAGGCCTGTGCCTTATTTTTAGCTATGCCCTTACCACGGTTCTAACCTTGTACGCCTTCATCAATTTGTAAAAGTGGTTTCACTTTTCTTTTCTCAACTTACCCTGCTGACATTTTTAGATTAAATGCCCTGACAGTACCCTACTGGTGCTAAAGCTTGATGTTCCTAAACAGATTATTTATATTCTGAATCTAAGGTTATCATTATAGCTTCCTTCTTTATATCTTTGCTCCACCTTTAGTTGGTTCATAAGTATATCTAAGTTTCAGTTTCCTTAACCATAAAAGAAGAGGAGGGACATAATATTAGCCTAGGTCACAGAGCTGGTATAATAAATAAAACTAATAAAATATTTCATATATTTAAATATTTTCACCTAATACCTCAAAGTAAGTATCAATAAGTGTTAGCCACTAGGAAGTAATTAATGGGATGTAAAAATCCCTGACACAGTACGGTCTATTTTGAATCAGAAACTCTGATTATCCTTATTAATAACAATAAAGAAATGAGTGTTTTCATGTAGAGAATATGACATATTGCAGAACAATTCTTCTGGAAGGTTATTCTAGGGTCTACCAGTACAGTGTGGTCAAAATTCTTACACTATTTCATCAGGGTACAGAAAGATATGTTGTATCCTTCTAGGTAATTTAAAAAGAAAAACCTAACTTTTAACTTACGTCTGGCATTTCTACAAATGGGGTCACCTTACAGAGCTTCTGGCAAAATAGCTTTATGTGGCTGCTTCCAGAGACTACAAAAGATAAAAAAAGAAAAATAAAACCCCACAGATTATCCGAAGCCAGTTAGAGGAATCTGTGGCATGCGGAGTGAATGGGACCTTGAGCCAGCTGGAAGCGGGACCAGACATCCAACAGAATTCCATCTGGACCGGGCACCAGAGTTCCCTTGCTGCCTGTGCACCATGGAGCGGTCCCTGGCTTCTACCTAGTCTGGTTCTCTGGCCGTCTCTTCTCTACTCTAACCAACAGCCTGTTCCACATTTGACCCGCTCTGTTTTCCAGGTCCTACTTCTGGATGTGCCCCTGTTGCCATGGCTACCAGTCCTTGGTTTCGACTCAGCCTGGCTTCTGGTCACAGTTCCTACACTCAACGCACAGCGGAGTGCTTAGTTTCTAGCTTTGAATTCACTTGCAACAGTCTTTATCCATTTACTTCAGGCCTCTAATTCAGCCATAAGCTCTTGAGTTTCACGCTTTGGAATCTGAGGTCTAAGCCCAAGATCTCAAAAATGGGCTCAAAAGATAACACTTCGGCTTGATGGTTTGATGCCATTTGGATCCTGTCCGTGTCCCTCTTGAGTGGATGGCTTTGAAAAAGCATTTCATTACTCACCTTTAGTGGGGAATACTTCCATACCCTAATCTAATATCTCTTGAAGCCATAAGTAAATCAATCCTGCCAGTGTGCGTTTACTCTTCTGTGAATGATGCCAGTGTTAGGCTTACATGAATATATCTCAGTAATTTGATTTAAAATTGTATTGAGCTCATACAATGGGAAAGCATGGGCAGAGGACAGTACTAGACATACGATGACCACATAAATAATGGCCAGAATATGCCAGGTTCCCCAGAGGTATATTAAAAAATAATGAAAGCAGAACAAAGGGAGTCCATAAGTGGCAGAAATGATGTATGTTGGAGGTATCAAAGAAGTCTTCCTTGTAGAGCTAGAATTTGATATGGGCCTTAATAAACTACTGGGATTTGGTCAGAAACTTGGTAAATATATGAACCTACTAGAATGAGAAAACAAAAAGGAAAAATGCATGGAATTGGTAAAATATGGAATGTTCTCAGCAAAGTGGTTAGCTTTCTATTTTGGCAAAAGGATGTTACTGGTATAGGAAATTAACAGGAGAACAAAGTTAACTGTCAGGCTGGGTTTTTCCACTGAGGGCTTCAAAGTTTGTATGAGAAGGCTACATTTTATTACGTAGGGACTGATAAGATGGTACGTGTTTTATCTACCTTAGAAAGATTATTTTTTATTTTGCAGTGAAGAGAGACTGGGAATGAGGTAGCAGGATTGGACAAAGATTTATAAATATTCTAGGTAAGAGGGTATAAGTGCCTAAACAAAAGTAGTAAAAGGGTGAATATAAAAGAAATGGTGGGTATGAGATAAAGTGTATAGAGTGGACCCATACATGTTTATACTATGTATGTATTTTAGTATACATAGTATACTAAAATGTTTATACTATGCCTGCCTCTCTAAGGATATTATTGTCTATAGGAAATGCAGATCATAGTTTACAGGGGAAATAGTCACTTTTTTTTGCAAATAAATTTTAATCATGAATCCTTTCTTGAATTTCATTGACATATTTAGGAATCATAATGTCATTTAATAAAGTATCCTAAACCTGATGATGTATCATAATCATGTGAAGAACTTAATTCTTATTCATATTTAGTAGTATTATGTGAGGAGTTTGAATGTTTATTTTGGAAAAAAGCAAATAGCTATTTGGTAAGGGATCTGCAAGTTGCTGATTGCGGGGAAAGAGTGTCCATGTTCAACCTCTATCTTTTCCCGGAAGTCATAACTAACTGCTACTAATGCTCTCTTAACCTGATTACATTGGTACAAGTTATTTTAAGGAAAACCAATACAATGATTGTCTTGTTTGTATGTACCTCAAGACAGAGAAAATTATACAGACTGTAAATGGCATAATTATGTATGCATGCAGGCAAATTATACAGAAAAGAATTTCAATAAAATAAATCTTGAACATGATTGGAAACACTTTTTTTTATTGTTTGAAGGAAATTACTATTGGCCAATTAGTACACATCATATTTTGTATGTGGCTAAAGGGCTAGTGAACTTATCCCACAGTGGCCCAGCTGGACGGGTTTAGTGTGCCCTGCTAGCAGAATTATAGTTGAAAGTCTGTGGTTGTTTTTTTTTTTAATCTTGCTCCAAGCTCCATGGTGCTCAGCCAAGCAAGAAGCTCCAATTGCCTTCAAAGATGACTCTTCACTCGAACGAGCACTGTGGGGTGCAGAGTAAGACGAGAGTTTGGCCTTGTGTAAGAAGATTTAACATATGCCTCATTTTAGATCAGGCTCTATCTAAAAAGGATTCTATGAAAGCTTGAAGGCATGTACACATCTCTAATTCACAACAGGAAATTATGAATCACAGGGTAAACCAGAGTGAACCTTATATTTGAAAGAGACTCAGGGTATTAGGATTAAAAATATGTAAAGATTCCTAATTTTTCATATCTGGATTCTATGTATCTAGTTCTTGTGTCCAGAGATACAGTGGTAATTTACAGGTCAGTAATGCTAAGGTAAATGCAGATAAATGTATGTAGATATTCCTCTATTCTTTGAAAATATAACAATATTTTAGAATATAGGTCACTTCACTATGTTACCAGAGATACTTGCTTAGTTATGAAAACTTTCATGTTTATTTCTCAAATCTCTTTTTGTCACTGACTACCAAAGATGATGATATATGCTCTATTCCCCAAGGCCTTTTCAGACAGTGTTAATTCAGCGGCACTTTTCTTTTATGCTGTCTGGTGCTGCCCGGATTTTTCTTTTCTCTGACATTTGGGAGAATCCTGCTGCCTTCGTAGCTCTAGAATAATAGTAATGATTAAAGAAACCTCTCTTCTTCTTTTTTTTGTTGTTGCTTTGAATAAATAAAAGCCTTTATGTTAAATGTCCAGGATATCATCAATCTCCTAGGTAACATAAATGAGAAATCTGCCAAAAAATGTATGAAATGTCATAAGGCAATATCATTAGGTGCTACAAGCTAATTAGGAACAGGACAACTTACTTGTATTTTTGTTTATCTCCTTTCATATCATCTACACTATAGTGTTAAGATTCTCCTCTAGAGACTAGTTTGCCATAGTTTTTTCTGGGATAAAGGAAAATATATGGTATTGAGTTGTGTCATTTAACATTATATATACAACATTGCTACTTATTTATTTTTTTAAAACTATAATTGAACTCTTGATATTTCATGGTTATAAAATACAAAATGGACCATTGAAAATCCATAATAGAAATATTTGAACTCAAAATTATTTATGTCTTAGCCACTAATTCTCTTTATCATAGTTTTTCTTACGAATTCTCATGAAACATGCCATGTTTCAAAACTGAAATATTTAGGTCTCACTTTTTTGTCTTCTCTTAAAGTGGTATTAACTTAAGTGCCCTTGAGTGGTATTAACCAGGATAAGAGCAAGACCCCAGCCCTATACCAACTCCTTCCTCCACACCATGTTCCTTCATCTGTGCATCCATTCTTCCCCACATAGCTCCTCAAACATGTGTGGGAACTTGCTGCGTGCCAGTCCCTATGCTGGATATTCAATATGCAATATCGTGGACAATGAATATAAATCAGGAGAATTGTTCAGTTGTTTGATATTTAAGTCTTATTTTCTATATTGCCTTTGAGTAGTTTATTTTACTAGTTCTTTAGGCTGTCATCTTTTATATACTTGATATTTTCCTCTGAAGGTTGCCAGTGCACTGAAGAAATCAAAGTAACTGAGGCTTTCCTACCTCCCCTCCCCAACACACACACACACACACACACACACACACACACACACGCATACACACTCACTCACTCATAAACAATAATTTTTCATCATGTCACAGCATTAAACAAATGTGGGAATGAGAACCTCAGCATGTCACAATATTAACCTTCCATGGGAAAGTGAGCCTAAGCTATTTTATTGGTTGACTTGAGTGCTTATATCCTAGAGAGTATATGTGTTAATTAGAGCCAAAGGGTTGTGATATTATAATTCCAGAACTTTATGGTTATAAATGTAAATCAACCAGAAAATGCAGTTTGTTCGAAGTTCACCCTTCCCCCTTTATCAATAGCATATTTTGAAGTTAGCCATATTTTTCCACTGCTGCATATATAGGCTTTGTCTTCCTATGTCAGACTATATGTCTGTGTGTGCATTTATTTGGTTTATAATGAACCTAATTGTGTATGTGTGTGGATAAAATTGTAAGCTAATTTTATCTCCAACTTTTTCATTTGAATTAGCAACAAATTATGGTCTAAAGGTTGGTTCAACCATGATTTCATGGACTAACCCAGATAAACAAGGGCAAACCTCAGGGGACCTCTCAGTGGTAAAGCAATTTTAATTAGTAAATGATCCTGAAGCTGCACATTGAAAACAAACTATTACTCAGCATACAATATTGGTGCTGCCAGTCAGAGTTCTCATTCACAGCTTGTGAAAAGGCAGGAAGCTTGGGGGAAGAGCTGGCGAGGGGTAATGAGAAGTGTCACCTAAAGTTAGTAAAGATCAAAGTGAAGGACACTCACCCTCCTCGCACCATAACTCATACCAAAGTGTCAGGTTTAGGAGTTATCTCAATTCTGCAGTTCCGGCAAGGGGAAGGAAAATGCTTAGCTATCTACAAGAAATAAGATTCTCCATCTTGAAATTCTTAGTTATTAAAGTCAATAGGAAATGGTGGCATAATTATGGCTATAGCTAAACCAGCATATCACCAAATCAGAATCCTCAAAAAAAAAAAAAAAGATGTAAAGATTTATACATGGGATTTATTTTTTTTACTATTTTGTTTACAAATATAAGATTGTTTTGATTTTTAAACTGATATCCTCACTTCTAATTTCAAGTACAGTATAATTTTCTTTTTATATTCCTTATGATTTATGTTTTAGATTTCAGTTCTTCATAATAAACTACTAATAGTATATTGAGAATAATAAATTGCTACATGTATTTCCAGAAGCATCACTAAAATATTTGTATTATGCAACCTTAAAATTACTGCTCCACTTAGAAATTGAAAATTAAAGAAAAATGTCAACCAAAAATTCTGGGGTTTTGATTCAAAAAGGTTTTACATGTAAATGTACTGGGCATTTGGAGACAGATACCCGAATAGATTGGTCACTATAATCAGCTGTATGTCGGTATGCGGTATCTGAACATGCCTCTCCTTTCGTACTCTCAAGCCACCTTATTTACATGCAACCTTATTAATCAGACAATGCAGTGACTAATTATAAAGCCAATGATGACAAAAAAGGAAACTCAAGGTAGAAAGGAGTGAAGAAATAAACAGCTCAACCCCATGTACTGCCAGTAGCCAGGACAGCTCTTGCTTCTGCAGGTGGATGAAAGTTGGTGCTAAGGCATTTGGAGAAAATAAATAGTCTCACTTTTCCACAGGAACCTTACCAGGCTGGAAGGTTTCTCTTTCTCCAATATTCTTCTTCCACAGTCCAAGCCCCAAGTTATAATTCATTTACTGTGTGGTGGTATATTATAATTTTCAACTCACAGTGAAAAGCTGGAGTGAGAGGAAGAAATATTTTAGGCATTCATCTGGCTCCAAATGTTAGAAAAATTTAAATACTGACCACTTTTCAGGTGGGGTAGCGTAAGATCTCCCACCAGTTAATAGTCTTGCTTCAACACCAGGCAAAGCAATAGCACCTTAAATGGTATCATTATCACCCTGCAGTTAGTTGTTAAACTTCACTCTTTTTGGCTACTTGTACATTCACTAGTCCTAGGTAAAAATAACTACACACATACACATACACACACACACACATGCACATACATACACACACACGGATGCACACACACACACCCCAAATCAGCTCACCTTTATGACAAAAGTCATACCACATTTTTAATGATTTAATGAGTGGAGTTAAGAACAAGTGACGATACAGAGAAAGAAGAGTTCAAGGCAGGGGTGAGGCGGGTGGGCAGAAGCAACAATAGAAAAGAAATGTTTAACACATTGACTGCCACACTAGAAAAAATTTTTTTCCTTGCAGCCGTGGTGTTTTGTTATGAAAATAGAATAAAAACTCCAAAAACAAAATAATCCTTTCTAATTTAATGAAAAATTTGTTATTTTTTATTTTTTCTATGCATAAGTTATATGCAACAAAATCCACATTTTTAGAATTAAATTGTCAATATTAATTGTAATAATAAGAATATCAACAGGTAAGATTTTCATGAACTAATTGCAGGGTTTTGCTTCACGAGGCCCTGGGCTCAAAGCTAGCATGAGTTAAATACAACTCACATGGCAGTCAATATGTTAAAAAATCTTTCGGAAAAAAATGCAGTGGGATCCATGTGCTTTAAAATTGGAGAAGAAAATTAAAAACTGCTAATGAGTAATCAAACCTCCTTTTCTCTGCTGCTTTTGCCAAACACAAATATATATCCTAAACAGAGGAATAAACCACATTAAACTTCAACTGTTTTCCAGTGTTCCCAGGCCTATTTTAGCATAGTTATTTTTCCATAAGTCATTCTGACTTGGAGCAGGGGTCCTCCCCAAGGATGTAAAATGTAGTGAGATTTATTACTGAGTCTAATAAGTCAGATGATGTTTCACCTCTGTTTGGATGACTAGTGCATACACGAAATAAGCCTTTGAAACTGAAATTCTTTGGCTTACTCAATACTTATTGAGCACTGTTCTAAGGCTAGAGATATATTTGATAGTAAAACAAACACGACCCTGTCTATGTGGTATTTATAAGCTAGTGGAAGAATACTCAGTTTAACATTGCATTGGCCATTGAACATGTTTTCGTTATTTTTTTAAATTTTAGTCACTTTTTTCATCATTGGTGATAATTGAGTCTTTTGTTGCAGGGAGAGAGTGCGTACAAATAACAACAAGCAAGGGATTTGATCCTAACAATTACATTTATAAAATATGATGTGGGATACATTACATACTGTATATCTAAGTCTATTTCCTCCTTTGCCAAAAGAAAATATTAGTTTTTAAGTTAGAGTTTGATGAATATGATCCTAAGTATAAAACTCCCAATGTAATGATAAGAAAACAATAACAGCTCAAAAATGCTCAGTGCCAATCTTTTCCTCCTCATGGATATCAACATAGTATTTCACCAGATCTGAAAAGTTATAGATTGTAAACTATAGAGTACCATTATTGTATGTACCAATAAAAACTAATGTTAACAACTAAATTACAACATAACACTCTATCACATTATGTCACATCTTGAATCTAGAATTCATGTATATATTTTTAAGAAAACATTATAAATAAACAAATGAGTGTTTAAATTGTGCTTGTGAGACATAATGATTTTGGCATTTTAAATTTGAAGATAACTCATGTTCATGATATAGAGAAAATATAAAATTTATTACTATATGTACATACATTCATGTATGTATTGAGGAAGGACATGGAAATTAAAAGTAAACTAACCAGGTTGGGCCTGGTGGCTCACGCCTGTAATCCTAGCATTCTGGGAAGCCCAGGCGGGAGTATCTCTGAAAGGTCAGGAGTTCGAGACCAGCCTGAGCAAGAGCAAGACCCCATCTCTACTAAAAATAGAAAGGAATTAGCTGGACAACTAAAATTATATAGAAAAAAATAGCCGAGCATGGTGGTGCATGCCTATAGTCCCAGCTACTTGGGAGGCTGAGGCAAAAGGATTAAGCGCAGGAGTTTGAGGTTGCTGTGAGCTAGGGTGACACCACAGTACTCTAGCCCGGGCAACAGACTGTCTCCAAAAAAAAAAAAAAATAACTAACAAATGAGCATGGCTATGCTTAAGTATTCTTATCCTGTAGTTTAAGTATGGAACAAATGAATAAATAATCTTTAAAAACCAAAGGTATCTCTTAAGCTAAAATAAATGTATTTTTATTTCAATGTGGGAAATTAGAATAGATGTAAGAAATACTTGCAAATTAAACATACCTCAAAGTGATAGTGTTTCCTCTTATTATATTCATTATTTTTAAGTTAGAAAATTTTTATTTATAAATATATTGAGTGGTATTGGTATCATTAAAATTACTTATCCAATAAGGTTGTTTCCAAAACAAATATGATTATAAATAACATGAGAAAGCTCAAACCAGTCAGCACAAAAAAACTCAAACAATCGCAATTTAGCAAAAGCAAGGTTTTACTAATACAGTCAGCCCTCAGTATTCACAGGGCATTGGTTCCAGGACCCTGGTGGAGACCAAAATCTGCAGATGCTCACTCTCCTGATATAAAATGGCATAGTATATGGATATAACCTATACACCATACTCCTGTATACTTTAAATCATCTCCAGATTATTTATACCTATAAATGCTACATAAATGTTGTTATATGGTATGGTTTTTTGTTTCTATTATTTTTATTGTTGTATTGTAATTTTTTTTTCCTGAATGTTTTTGGTTGGCAGTTGGCTGAATCTATGGATGCAGGATCCCCAAATACGGAGGGCTGACTGTAGATTTCTTTGATGTGGAGGCTCTGAAAAGTTAAGCATTAGGCTTATAGAAACATGATAATAGGAAATCCATGTAACTGGTGACACTTCACATTCACAAACATGCCCAGGAGTTTGGGATGCCTTTTCCTTATCCATTGACAGGAAAAGTTACTATGGCATCTATTTCCACGAGTTCTTGGAAAATAATTCACACATGCATGCACACACACCCACCATTCAGATTTACTGGATTCCAAAAAACTACTTCAATACTCCATTTCCAATTGCTGTGAAATGCTGCATAGAAAATGAGAACTTTGTTTAAAATCACATTTGGAGTCAGAAACAGCAGAGATGTTAATCTGGCAAAGCCCATCCTTGTGACGTAATCCAGGCCACCAAGGGGCTTCTTGCCTGCCAGTCTCTTTGTTTTCCATTTGGCATCCTTCCTGAAATGCAGGAGATCATAGCAATGTGAGAGTCCCATATGATTAAGCGACTTTGTGTGCAGGTGGCCAGATGCCAGGTGCCTCCCTTTTATTTGTATTAGCCCTTTACCTAGAAACAACAGATGTCGTGGTGACTTGGGGAGAGCTGTTTACAGTAGGAAAGGCTAAAGGACAGCTCATTGGAAGCTAAAGTGATGCACACAAAGGAGCTGAGACTTCTATAACTTTGTTTGCAGCTGGAGTAGAAACCGATGTAATTGTCTATAATGTTTTCGATCCATTGATCTCTGTATACCTTATCCTGGACCCTGAGCCATCCTAATGAATTCTAATATAGATTGCCTGGTGGCCTAGGCAAACAAGTATAATTAAAATGTACATAGGATTTTGTCTGAGGAAACTCATTTCTGTTGTTTTCTTTTTCTTCTTCTTGCTCTAACTTGCTCTTCTGCTCAAGAGCTAGTTCTGCTTTATACTCTTTTTAAAATGTTCAAGTGCTCTTCTTTTCTTCTGGGGATTTAAGGAAATAATATCAACTGTGAGAATTCCCCAGGTAAGTAGCCAAATCTTTCATTTGGTTTCCTCTTTCTGTATAAAGAGAGATCAACAGTATACCTAAACAGCATTAAAAAAATTTCAAGCTTGGAATTTCATAAGTATTCCTCCACTTGTTGTCAGAATATTCTCCTATGAGTGTGAAGCACTTTTACAGGAGTATTAACTCTTAGAACCTCCCTTTTTAAGATACTACAGAAGAGGGGATTTGAAACCTCCTCCCCCCAGGCTCTTAAGCAATATATTTGCCTTTAAATGTGTGCAACATGCCTAGAAGGAGTCACTTTTACAGTTGAAGAATGACACTTATTAAAGAAAGAAAAAAAAAATCATTAGCTTTCAGAGGAAAACTGTAGATTTTTTTTTTCTTTAAGAGAGAACAAAGTACCTAACCAAATTTGTTTTTCAAAGAGTAGCCTGAATGCAAAGAGGAAACATTTCTAATTAGAATGTAATTCCAGAAACCTCTCATGGTGTCTTAACTCTCCTGAATGTGGAAATTTCAAGCCTTCTCTGTTAATTAACTCAATTCCCTAACATGAGGATGGACAGGGCTCCTCGCTGCTAAGCTTTAGTATCACACTTTGAAAGCTGTAGGTCAGTGGGGCTTCCACCACTATGTTTGTGCGCACACTGGCCCTGTTCAGCAATAGGCCCTGCCAAAAAAATAATAGCCTGCTGACAAGCACTTTGCTTTGGTTTTGCTTTTTTTCCCCCTTTCTTTTTAAAATGTTTCATTTGTTTTGCCAACATGCCTGCTTTTCTGGCACACCTGCTTTCTTCTTTCGATAGTGTTAGTTCTCTCAGAATCAATTGTGAGCAGCTTGCAACCAAATGCCTGATTAAAAAGTTAGCAGACCTTGAGTGCAATTACTTCAGCTCTATAGCACTCAGGCATTAAACCCAGTGTTAATTGTTTCCCATTTTTGTAACGATCCTTATAATAGGATAAAAACAGGAGAGATCATTTCTTGTAGTTAAAATAGCAGAAAATAAAGACATTCACTCTGATTAATCATTGTAATATGAAATTAAACACAATTAGGAGTAGATACATTTTAGGATGCTTTTTGATTCCAGCAAAAGTCATCATTCCTTCCCTACGTAGGTTGGAGCCTTCTATTATTTACTTTCATTGCTGTCTCAAATTGTATCTACAAATTACCATTGCAACCAATTATTCACCTACAGAAAAGGTTTATGTAAGAAATAACTTTTACAATAATAAACTTTAGGATTTCTATATTGTTCCCAAGCATTATTTGCCTTAATATTTATCATCAATATATATTCCCTTGATAAATCACTTTACAGTCAAAATGCCTTAAATTTCCTTGCATATTATAATTTTTAAAATATAGTTTAACTAAATATTTTAAAGGATTGACTTTATGTAACAAAAAAGCACATTAAGAAGATTACATGAAGAATATTCTAGCCAAAATTGCCTTATTCCAGCATTCATTGCATTGAAAAGAATCTTTAAAGAATTTTAAATAATAAGATTGTAAATAATAAAATTCTTAACATTTTAAATATTTCCCTCATGTGAGAATAAGTATATTTTGGAAGACACTTAGGTCCTTTCTAGTCCTTATTCTGTACAGTTATTTAGTGTCTTATTTGATTTTACCTGTGATCGGGAAATTGCATTTCATCATTTGTCAGGCAGTACTCATTTGGGATTAACTGCTGTTTTCATTCTTGAAATTCAGACTATGATTCTGTATTTTCTTTTATAATACAATGGTCATCCATGACAGAGTCCCTGGAGTTCCCAGAGAAGAGGACATTGTAGGCAGGAATGTAACTTGCAGAATGACTTTCAGAATTAAATTGGTGAAAAAAGTCCCCTGATACAATCAGCACTCTATAGAATACATTTTCACTTGCATTTATGTATACTTTTTTAATTATTATAAAAAGCCAAGCATATCTGCTTGACTATTTTTTTTCCCCATCTGTCAACTCAAATGATTTTTCAGTATTTTTTGTTGAGCAGATAAGTATTTGGTTTTTATGTTAAAACTGAGTCAGGTTAGTTGTATCATTTTGACACTGTCATTAAGGAAAAGAAAGCTTTGTGATTATGTAAATTGTTATATGTTTTCATTCAAAACATTTTGAGCACCTGTCATGTGCTAAGCATGATACTAGGTGCTAGATATAGCAAGTCAAATAAGACATGATCCTTACCTTTGAGAAATTTCTGTTTCTAGCTATGATTGGTCATAATGTTCTTTATGTATGATTTTGATACTAATTTTAGAAAGTAAGCTGAAATACTAGCTATCCTGAGAAATCCTAAAAGAAACAAGGCAGAGTGTACCAAGCTGGGTGTTCTTAAGCACCCAGTATTATTGGGACCTAATAATTAAATCCTGAAAAGGTAAACAGAACTACATCTATGTTAATATTAATGTATTTAGATGGATACAGTAAAGAATCAAGAAATCCTCAGGAGCTTTGGGAAACATGTTTAAATAACATCAAGAATCTTTAATGTTAATTTATTTGGGGCATGCAGAGTTCGTGTTCCACAGGCAAATACAAACAAAGTGGACTACAGACTGCTTCTGTAGAGCTATTATATTAGTGGGACTATGAATTGTAGCCTCTCAGTGTAAACCACGTGGTCCTAAATGACGTGCCATATCCTTTATTGGAAGATTTCCCTGAGTAGGTTAGGTCCTTCTATTATTTACTTCTACTGTACTTTGAATTTCTCTTTGATAACACGTAGTTCATTTGTAATTACTTGTTACAGTCTATTTCATTTATTAGATTATAAGCCTTATGAATGGATAGACTGTGCCATGCTTTTTTTTTTTTTTTTGAGACAAGGTTCCGCTTTGTCACCCAGGCTAGAGTGCAGTGGCATCATCACAGCTAACTGCAACCTTGAACTCCTAGGCTCAAGGGATCCTTCTGCTTCAACCTCTGTGTAGCTGGGACTACCAGAGCCCACCACCAAACCTGATTAATTTTTCTAGGTTTTGTAGAGATGGGGTCTCATTCTTGCTCTGGTTGGTCTGAAACTCATGCCCTCAAGCAGTCCTCTTGCCTCAGCCTCCCCAAGTGCTAGGATTGCAGGCATGAGACACCACACCCAGGCTAGACTGTGCCATTTGTAATCAATGAAGTCTCTTCAGTATCTAACAGAATCCCTGATAGAAAGTAAGTGATCAACAATTTTTGTTGAATAGCTGACTGAAGAGCTCTAGAGAGAATCTCTTTATTTATCTTAAACATTTCGATCTTAACATATGTTCTCCACATTTAGAAAACACAATACATATCTCAAATTCTCCTATCTTAGCGTGCATTCTTCACATTTACAAATCCTTCTAATATTTAATGGGGACTCATAATTTAGATAGTTTTCCTTTTACTCTATTTTGTTAATACATAAGTCTTTTGGTGAAATTATTAAATAGACTAAGTTGGAAGTTTTTAAACATATATTGGTAAAATAGATTTATATCTCAAATTGTTAATTTCCAATTTCTTCTTTCACCAGAAACAACATGATTGTGGTTTTTCTTCTAATAATATTGTCCTACAAACATTAGGAGAGATACATGGGGGGATTGAGGAGTAGGGAAAAAGGAGGTGTCCTAAAATCATATCCTTGCTCTAAAAGAACTTTGTTTCTATTAGAGCTTCCTAGTAAATAATATTGGCTAGCTGCTTTATTTGATCAGTTACCACCCAAATGGCAGGTCTGGTGAAACTCTTCTAGATTTTCATATGTATAAAAAGTTAGAGGTAAAACAAGGTGTCTGAACGGCATTCTTTGTGTACTTTATCAGTCTGTGAAGCCTCAGATAAGATGCCTTCTACAGACATAATGGTCTATGATCTATTCCAGGAAAGGTAATTCCTTAATTCCCAAAGTGCCAGCATCTATCTTCTTCCACCTGTCAGACGAGGACATGGACTAGATCAGAATTATTTTCTATCAGGAGCGTTTCATTTTATCGTCATGAAGTTAGCTCTCTGAAATATGTCTCTAGATACAGCAAGACTGGTTTAAGTCATTATTATTAAGTCATATTAAGTCATTAACAGGAATTAAAATGTCTATTTAATAAAGAACCTCTAAAGTTTACACTGTTTCAAAAATTTAAAAATAGAAGCAAAGGACAATTGTAGACAACAATCACAAATGTGTGGATG
Organism: Lemur catta; assembly: GCF_020740605.2. Classification (NCBI taxonomy): domain Eukaryota; kingdom Metazoa; phylum Chordata; class Mammalia; order Primates; family Lemuridae; genus Lemur; species Lemur catta. The sequence goes on from NC_059140.1 coordinate 48,129,617, forward strand.
CAAAAATACTTGTTTGAAATACATGTAATTATATAAATATAGAGCCTTTATGACTCACTTAAAATGGCCAAATCAGGGCTAAATATAAGGATGACAATGATTATTTATATCACGAACTTACAACATACACACACGTGCCCAATAGAAATAATATTCAGCATAATATAGAACAGTGCTATCATCATTCAAATTCCTTGAAAAGGGCCTGAAGTCTCCTTGATTTCTGCCACAAAAGTCTGCCTAATTCTTCTCTCTGTCTAATCTTTTTTTTGTTTGTTTTGAATAGACTTTATTTTTAGGTAAGTTTTAGGTTTACAGAAAAATTGTGCACCAAGTACAAAGAATTCTCCATCTCCACTCTCTACCTGAACACAGTCTCCCCTATGATTAGTATCTTACATTAGTGTGGTATCTGTTAAAATTGATGAACCAATATCAATGCATTTTTATTAATAGAATCCATAGCTTACATTAGCATTAACTCATTGTGCTCTAATTTTTTTCAAACCCTAGATAATGAAAATTTTCTTTCGAATATCCAATTGTAGTTTAGCCAGATTTTATTTACATACACAAGTTTAAGCAATTGTTGAGTATAATAATTTCATTGAAAAAGTTATTCCAGGCTAGTAATTTGTCCATCATTCTTAACATTATGTACATAGGATAATATATTTATGATTTTTGAGAACCTAAATATAAATCTTTGAAAACTTAATATATTTTTTCGAGTTGTATGCTGCCTTATCGTTCTTAAATTTTAATGCATGGGCCAAATTGTACCATACAGTAAATTCCCTCCAGGTGTGGGAAACGTTGTACAGGTTTTATTCTGAAAAAAATCTTCCCTTCTCTACCCTAAACAAAAATTAGAAGGCATTTTTGTGCATACGTGTTAGATCTTAAAGTCAAGTGGACTTACTAGTGTTTCTGTTTTTATCTTCAAAAAATATTGCTAAAACTTTTGGATCTTTACTTTCTGGATTGCTGTGTCTACATTTAGAACATAATATTTGAGAGTGCAATACCTTCTAAAGGAACTATATTTTTTCTGAGTATAGCTCAGTATTTTACAGATGCTACCTAAATTTACAGAAATTTTTGACATATGGAAGTTCTTGACACATAGAAGTTCTTGACATATGTTTGAATTTTGTATTTGTATTCAGGGAGAACAAATTATCCCCAGTGCACAAATAACTGAGATTGGTGACTCAGTAATGTTTTCAAAGGAAAGACTAGAAAGCCACAGGGCAAGTAGCGATTATCACGGAGATGTAGGAGTGATTTTTGTTTCAAATATCAGGCTGAAAGTCACAGTGACTATCTGTAATAATAGGTGGATTTTTTTGAAATAAAGTCCAGCTACTTTGACTGTTCAGAACAAAGAATCCTCTACCCAGGAGAAAAGAGATCTAAAATCTTACTCATGTTTATTCCAACTGGGTTGGTTTCTCTACTTTCTTAAGATCATTATAAGGGCTCTGATTCTAGCAGAGTAGGTAGTTACATATTACATTTTTCAAAGCAAGAAAGGCTTAATACATATTTTCTTCCAATCTATCAGAACATCAGTGTTTTATAATCTATTGATTAAAGCTTATTAATACTTTCAAACATATCTTGGCATTATTTCCATATCCAAATGTTACTGTTCAATCTGTATGTTGAAAACTTGTTTCATAAGCTGTTTCTCAGGTTTCTATAAAACCCCTTACGAAGTCCATTGCCATTCAACTCATTTTCTCATACCATACTGCCTTCACTGTTATTACTAAATTTATGATCCAAAAAAGAACATTCCTGCATGTAAGCTGAGAATAAAATTGAGACTGATCTTTATTTAAGGAACAGAAATTATGCATTTAGATGAGTGCTGTCCTTCAAATTGTCCTCATTTGTAGCTACACTTAATATTGTCATTTCTCAAAATATTTTGGAACTCTACTTTTGTAATAGTCCTCAAATATAATTTTTAAGCTACTGAAGAAAATGTACCATATTACTTTATAATTCTTTTAAAGCTACTGTTCACCACAACTAACATATTTTAGCTCTTTCAAAAAAATAAAATGAGATCATAAAAGGCAAAATGTTGGCACCTTGAGGCTGTGCAAAATAATAGCAAGCTGATTATCAAAACAATCCAAAACCATAAACTTCAAAATCTCTTAAAATATATTGGTATCACTGCTATGGCATAGAGGCCATTAAGTATCTGATGCTTAGAATAGATGTTCTATAAAATTTCTGTTAATTTAGAAAATGTATTTCTCAGCTTATGATCACAATTGTATGTGATGAATTTTACATTTAATGAAATATTACTAAACAAGTAATTTTTGTCATGTAATCAGACTACATATTAAATATAGTCATTAAATATAGGCTATTTTTGGGCTATAACTTGTGGTATCAGAATTTATCTACATTAATTTACACTTTTCCAGACTTAATAAAGTTTGAATTTTATTTTTAATATTTATAAGTAAAGCAAAGATCTCATATATATTTGACAATTTCACCCTCTAAGAATAGGAAAATTACATGATCTAAGACGTGAAGTATGTCTCTGTATTGGTGTTTGTGCATAAGTTTTGTGACATCTATATTTACATACACATACGTACACATGCAAATGTATGTATATGTCATATCTATATTGTAACAGTTGCATTATTTTGTTTCTAACTTACCTTGAAATAAAAAAATATGGCTTAAATATTACACATTCCTAATCAAAATTTTTCAACTGCAATTTTTCAACTGCAATTTTTCATTTTGACATCCTTTGAGAGAAATTAAAGAAGACAAGTTAGAAAATGCTTGTCTTTCACAATACAAATATTTTTCAAAAGTGCAAAAAAATAAATTTTTATGTAGTCATTAATACCGACACAGTTTTGTAGTGGATGGTCATCCCATGTCAATATTTCTATCAATCTATCCATCCATCCATTAACTATATATCCCTTCATGTCACTTATCAATGATTCCAAGATTTCAGATGAAATTCCAGGATGCTCTTTTTTGTGTGCTCTATATGGTCAAAGACAGCCATACCTCTTCTGCTTTCCCCTTCTCCCCAGTTGTGGAAAACATTGCTCAAATATATGTCATGGTTATAGGAGAGCCCAGTAGAGAAAATGCAGTATTTGGTCAAGTGTCATTATCATGCTCTGCACTTGTATGCATGTATTCCCATATCCTGTAAGTGTAATTGGGATCTTTATCTATGTTCTGTAGACTCTGCCTGACCATGCTCTTTCTCCATGTGTATCATTCCCCCCCATTAACCTGCTAACGAGGATCAAGTTCTTTAACATGACTGTTTTGGTGGATCATGTGCTAATTAATAGTTATATGGCTATCTTCTTGAATCGTAGACTAGAAAGCAAGGCTACGGGAACACCATTCCCATTGCTATTTTCCTTTTTTGCTGAAAAAGACATGACTGATGGCTCAGAATTAATTGTAATCCATGGTCTGTCAGTGATAGATATCCACTACACGGGCTAGGACTATTTCAAAAAATTTCTTACTCCTTTACTGCTTCTAAAAAGAATTTTAATGTGCTTTAGATTACACGAATAAGATCAAAAAGGTAAATGAATAAAATCAAACTGCAATGTGTGACACAAGATCAGGTGAAACAGATTATATCACATTTTAGGTGCAAATTAACAATCCTTCATGAAAACTTTTAAACAACCATATTGTACAACAATGGTATTTCTTGTGGGCTTTATACAGCAATCACCTCTTCAACCATTCTATTTGTGTTTTCATTCTCTAACTTGGAATAACATCATCTGTCCTCTAAAGGCTTGAATTACTAGTTTTCATTCTTACTAGGTAATTATGATCTTGTGCCTGTTCAGCAATACGAGGGAAGTTTAAAGCACGTGTGCGTGTGTGTGTTTGCTTGTTTAAACTCTTTTCTGAGTCAAGTGGCCATGATCTGAGGTTAATTATAAAGTAAGATAAAACCGGGGATACATCCTGAAAGCTTTCACTTACTTAAGAAAAAACATGGCCCAGTTTGGTTTTACAAGTCTTTTTTTTTTTTGTATTGAGAATTATTAATATTAACAAGGAAAATGTTAGGAAGATTCTCAATCCTTCTTTTGTTAATTCTGCAAAAGCTAGCTGAGACAAATTCTTGAATACTAGACATCAAATCAGAATCTATTTTGTTATGAATATTGACGGGTCTGACACACATGTATAGTGTCCATTGTTATCCAAAGAAAAGTCCCTTTTTTGTAAGATCTCATGTTATGTCAGTGACTTCTATATATTTACTTAATAGCAGTGATAATTTAGTGTAATTTCTAATTAAATTGCTACAACCATCATTTATACTGATTTTGTAAATATGATAAGGGTAACTTACTTTGTCACAGGGATTTGTTTGTACTAGAAAAGTAAATTGGAAAGAACTCTTGCTGAGTTGTTTTTTCCATATTTCCATACATATAATTTATAGATATAAAAATCAGCTTGCAGATTCAGGAACAGCTGTTCCTGTTTAATGTAGTCATTTTATATTTTGTATGCTCAGATAATGTACTGCATTCCTACTGGGCAATGAGAAATAGGTTGAAGACATTTCTGATAGCAGGAACTAAATAAGAATATAAGAAGCAAAATAACCAACAGTGTAGACAATTTTTAATCCTCTCTGTTTGCCTTGGACCCCAAAGGAGTTTTAAGGGTGGGGGTGATATTCCCAAACCAAAAAAGAAAATTGATTCAAAACCTTTTTCTTCTCTTTAAAGTCCCATAGGGGAAAAAGATGTAGAGGGAAGATTTTTGTTTTAAGTTTGTTGCAAATATTTTAATTCAAACACCAAGCTTACCCCCAAAAGGAATACAAAGAGTGTACTTTTCTCTCAAGTTTCTTAAAGCTACCTGTTGTTTTTCCCCAGGAAGATAAATGCCACCCAACTTTCTCTCAGATCACTGACATCAAAAGAAAACAAAAATAAAATGACAGTCTATTAACCATGTCACCATATGTCATTAACATGAGTCCTACCGTAGTAAATTCTGAGAGATACCCCACGTACTTTACAAAGCCCAGAAAAATATAGATCCTTAATTTGTTCATTTCACAATAAGACGTTTACAAACTAAACGTGCTAAGTTTACGTTAATATGAGTTTCCCACACACATTAAAAAAAGGCTCCAAAACTAAGCATGCAGTTGACTACTAATAAGTTAGAATGAAAATCGATGGCTCTATTGATGGCTCCAATGAAGCAGTTGCTTAGCAGCAGAGAATAGGTTAAAAGAACAGTGAGTATAATGCAGACGAACACCCGCTATATCCCCTGAAAATACTGTTTGACTTTAAAAGGCCACTTATCATCTGCACCCTAGGTTTTTTTTTTAAATATAACACAGATAAAACTAGAGATCCCAAAAAATTAATTTTAAAGTTTCTGATACTTTTAGATTCATCACCTATGTAAAGTGAAGTTGTTACATCTCTTTCTCAACACAAACTGAACCTTCCCATTTGTCTCCAAATATTCTAAAATGTAAACATTGAAAGACGAAAGAAGGAAAGACTGATAGGGAGTGGAATGTTACCACGTTTCCAATTTGCTACTTCTAAAACAGGGCAGCCCTCTCTAAAAAATTCTTGATGTGAGAAGAAAACTTTTCCCATGGGAAAGCACTTTGAAGAATGGACAATGATATTTCATTTATACTCTATTCCCTTTAGATTTCCTACATCAATTCTGGTTAACTCATCTTCATTCAGTAAATATTTATTATAAGCTCATAAAATGTCAAGTATATACATTCCTCACAAAAATTTGCTAGGTTTTATTTCATCAATCCTTGTATGAGGTTGTTAACATTTCTGTAACAACCTAGATGAAAAACATTGCTCAAGGACATGCAAAGTCAACAATTATTCTGTATTTGAGTCAAGAATAGCCTACTCTTACAGGCTCTGTTACTCCTCTATCACTTGTATTTTTTATTTTCACAAATTGGCAATAAATTTCAATTTATGGCTGTCAACAGATCTGTGAATTGTTTTGGCATAAACTCAGAAGACACTCCCCCTCTTTTATTTTTTTCTGCCTAGGTTGTTGCTGATTAATATAGTGAAGGTCTCCCATTCACAAACTGACCTTCCCTAAGTCTGCATAGTTTGCAAAAATTATAAAAAGGTGACACAACTGCTGGCCAAAAGCATCCTCAGAACTGATGCCAATAGCTTAATGAAATTCTGCTGTTTAGAGTATGATCTTATTTAGAAAGTTGTGGCATATAGCTTTCGTTTTGTTCACTGTTGTAGTGTGAACAGCTAGAATGGTGTCTAGCATATAGTAGGCCCTCAATAATCATTTATTAAATGAATATAAAACGAACAGTGCTAATAGTTTTATATCGGAAATCAGAAAATGTGGGTTTTAGTTTGATTTCGTCACTTTCCCTTAGTTCGTCTTCTAAAAAACACAACAGATTAGAGTATTAAATCCCCAAATCATTTCCAGCTTAAAAAAATAAAGACTTAGGTTTTACATTAGTGGAACCATTTTAACGTAAGTACTTCCAATAAAAAGCATAGAAAATTAACTCAGTTTGCCAGTTACAAATAATAAAATGACTCATTATAAAAGAATTCTGTGGTCATAAAATATTTTACTTATCACCACTAGAAAAATAATTTATAATTTATCCTTCAAAACTATTCCTTATTCTTGATAATGGGCACATTTTTTTCTCATAGGTACTAGTACTTATTCACAATCAAATCCAGAAACAGTTTCTTAAGATATACCACTTTGATTCCCATCTTTCAAATATATATGAAGAAGTACTTGTGTGTTAATATTTGTTACCCTTAAGTTGAGGCTGCAAGTACTCAGAGTAATGACAAATTAAACTATAACAATAAATTGCTTTTTGGAGTCCATTTACTCTCTAAACCACAAGGAGTTTTTGCTTTAATCTGGATTTTATTAAGAGGAAGTGTGCCTGCATTGATTTTAGATGGCAAAAAACTGTTAAGAAACCTGCTATAGACTGTATTCATGACATTTATTTAAAAATGTCAATTAACATATGATATTTTAAAAATAAGAAAAATCAGAATATTTCTAATTCAAATTATAAGAAACAGTTGCATTAAAATGCAGTTTCTAATCTCTATATTTTTTAACACTCTTTGGGATGATTTCCTTAACTACTTTGAGAAGAGATATATGAAAGTATTATTTGAAATTAAAAAATCAAATCATCATTGGATTTATGCTGAGATAAAGCAAAAATAAGTTCAGATATGAAATTTTACCACAGTTTTATCTTTTATTTCATCATAGGCAGTTTCTGTCTGTTATATATATATATATTAATATATATGTGTGTATTTATAGATAGATTCATAAATAGAATGATAGATAAATCAATTATGCATTATTTCTTAAGCTTGGTTAAGGAAACTAATTCAGAATGAGGTAAAATATTTCTCTGAAAATGTATTAAAACAACTCTCTAAAAATACAATCATATTTAAACCATTGCAAAGCACTTTTTCTATTTTTATAATATCAATTTATAATTTTAAATAGGAAAATTATTATTTTAAATGTGTGTTATTAACTAGAGAATTTGTCTATTTGATTCTCCTTGGTACAAACTCAAAGTGCCATGTGTACACATATGGGTGTGTTCAAGATTCTGCAAGTCAGAACGTGCCACAGTGGTTGAATTTGAGAAACATCACCAAAGAAACTTGACAGTATTTTTTTCTTGCAATTTATTAGAAAGGCAAATGAGGCCTAATTCAAGATGTCTAAGGAAGATGCACATGTTCTTGCATTGAGTATTGTCTTTTAAGAGCTGCTGAAAGAATGAGTCACCTAAGAAATCCCAATCATTGCTTGAATGTTTCTCTTGCGTATTTCTTACTGGTACAGAATAATTGGCTTAGTGTGAGATTCATGTTGTTACTGGTTATTTGAGGAGAAGGCAATAATCTTTAGTGGCAATGATTAAAAAGCTAGGTACAGAAAGTAAAGAATGAAAGTTAGAGTAGCAGAGGAGGATCAGATGATCCCTAGAATACATGGTTCCTCCTTGGAAGATTATTTGGCAAGCTCAAGTGAAAGCCAAAATACTGTATACTGTATTTTTCTATTCTCTTTAATTAAGCTCTAATTTGCCGTAAGTGATGAAAATAAATAATTAAAAATTAGATATTTTTTCCTATTACAAAAGTAATACATGAAGATTTTAGTGTGGTCAAAAGAATAAAATACCATAATTATGTGACCAAACAGTGCCACTTTAAACAGTTGGTATATGCATGGTTAGCAATTAGTTTATATATGTTCACACATAAAGACACATTAACAAAATGCAATTCAACATAGCAAAATCTTTACTGACTTGACTTATAAAATAGATTATATATATTCCCATATCAATAAATATTAATTGATGTAACTATAGGTATTGTGTAAAATTGAATTGTATGATATTATGTAACGTACTAATCACCTATTAGGCATTTCACATTTTTCTTACTTTTCTGCTATTTTATGCAAATAAACAATGTAACTTGCCACCAAATCTTTGCACATGGAAATTCCTCTAGACTGATGAGACTGAAACTGTAGGCTTGCATGTGAGTCATGCACAAGAGAAACATTCAAGCAATGATTGGATTTCTTAGGTGACTCACTCTTTCAGTGACTCTTAAAAGAGCGTGCTAGATGCAAGAACACGTACATCTTCCGTAGGCATCTTGAATTTGCCCTCATTTGCCTTTCTACTAAATTGTAAGGAAAAGAAAATATTGTGGAGTTTCTTTGGGGATGCTTCTCAAATCCAACCAGTGCGGCATATTCTGATTTGCAGGATCATGGATATACCCATACGTCCAGACACTTTGAGTTTGTGTAGAGTAGAATCTCTAATGAAAGCTTTGTCTGGTCAGAATTCACATCAGCAGCCCTGGCAGAAAATAACATGAAGCATCCTTAGTAGTTACATTTTTCATCTTATTCTTTCTTCGGGCACCCAGGGATCTGGATCTAATCTGTCAGTGATAAATCAGGTAAACAAATGTGACATGCAAACCATTAAATCAGACAGAGGCAATAATAATAATAATATTTCCCATGGGAGAAAATCGAATGAGTAAGAAATAGATTTAGGAAAAGAAAATTCAAGTGCCCACACTCTGGGGAGGCTGAAGTATTCTCATGATTATGTGTGTTGTCCGACTTCAGCCAGGCAGGGTTATACTACATTTACAATCCAGTTTGGGCTTATTTCCATGAAGATGAGTCAAGATACAAAAATTCTCAGAGACAGTAAGTAAACTCTTCTCCCTCTTTAGTTTCTCCAAGGAGAAACCACGTATTCTAGGCTATTCATCTTCCCATCCCTCACTTTCACTTAAGAGCAGCTTCACCTCAAAGAAGGTCCTGCAGCTGACAAGATCTACAGGGGCACATTGTGAGACACACAATTCTACGGTTCATGCATTTCGCTTGTGAAAGAACAATACGTTTTCTTTCTGAGGTGAAGGAATCACATCTTTAAAACCAGCCAAATGTCGATAGACCTAGAGGTTAAAAAAATAGGTAGCTTTAAATTTCAAGAATTATAGCTACCTTTTATTGAGTACCTATTATGTGTCAAGTATTATATACCAGGAATGATTTATCTCTTTTTAGCCGTACAATAATTCCTATGGGAAAGGTATTATTTTGTCCATTTTTCAAAGCCAGGAATTCATTCAAATAGATAAAGTGCCTTGCCCTGGGCCAGGCTCTGCAGACAAAGGGCTCCAAGCCAGAAAGTCTGGTTCTGCTTCTCCCTGGGTGCTCTGCAGCTCAAACTGAGAAGAACTGTTGAGCCCTTAAAGACACCCAGATCTCTTGTTTCCTATCAGTTTGCTGTTCCTCAGTCCTGTGAATTTCAGTTTATTCAGGTTCTCTCCTTTCATCTACATTTGATAGTTCACATATTCTTCTATTTGCATCAATCATTATGATGATAAATGAAAGATGAATTTGATCAATTTGCTTTATACCATAATATCCACATACCAATTCTTAGTCTATATGCATCACCAACCCCACCTCCCATTAGACTGATAAATTGTGCAAAATTCTGTCAATTAACACTTAAACATCTTTGAGGCAAACTAATTCAGAAATATTTTCATAACCCACAGTAGTTTAAACATTAAATCACTCGAACTTACAGCACCACATTGTAAATAGATTTCACTAAATTTTTACCTTTTCTTATTCTCAAGTATAAAATATTAAAGAAATATAATAGTATTATTTATGTGAGATGGAGTATAATAAGCCATATTTGAAATAATTTTGGAAAAAGGTGTTTTACTTTTTATTTTCAGTGTAATCATTGTACCAGGCTTATAGTAGATGCTCAATAAATAATTGTTCTAATGACCACACCTTAAGCTCTGTTGGATTAAGGCATAACTAGAGTCGCATGTTTGGGCATTTCTTAGGAGAAAAAAGTATTCTAATTAAAGCAACATTAATTATGTTTAGAAAAACATCACAAATGTATTTTTTTTCCTTTTTTTCTGTCTATGGAACATATACTTCTTAATGCCTTATGAGACTTACAGAACTGTTTTCTAAAGATTTCAGAATCATCTATTTCATTGTCTTTCTCTTATGTCTTGATTTCTTTTATATCTAGAGATTTTGATGTCTTTTTATCTCTAGAGATTTCTCTAGAGATAACACCAAACATATTTAAAAATCTATAGACTTTTTAGTAAGTCAATTGGAGACTCAGAAATGGGGAGGCCATGAGGGGGTGAGGGATGAAAAACTACCTATTGGGTAAAATGTACACTATTCAGGTGACAAGTACACCTAAAGCCCAGACTTCATGACTGTAAAACATATCCATGTAACCAAAATCCTCTTATATCCCCTAAATTTATTGAAATTAAAAAAAAACTGTTTTAAGCTATGTTTGCTTGACAGTCATGTGTAACTGGCAGTGTGGTGCTTCACAGTATCTGTATCATAAAAAGATTCTAATATTTGAAGGGCATGTTATAACATAAACTGAAAATACTTATATTATTGGTTTCCCCTAGAAGATTAAATGCATATGGGAGACGAATCACTGCACTAAATAAAAATGGTAATATGACCTTCCTTATATAAGAAGAAATAAATTTCAAATATCAATATTCATGTTTGGCTTGCCTCTTCTATGGCACTCACCTAGGCACTTTTCAAAACCTTTGAGAAGGAAATGATATTCATGAGACAGATGTGCATGAAGGTGAAATATGCTGTGATAGAGGCAATTAATACCATTTATGATTTTAGTTTATGTGACATTGGCATCAGTTCATTAAAAATGTACTGAACTATCAACTGATTTCACAAAGGTCATTGAACTGCAATAAAGTGGTATCAGCTCTTCTCCATTATGACTCTGGGCTGGATTTGAATCAGCGACTAACAGGAAATAGGCTCTGTTCTATTGTGAGTCTATAAAAATGATTTATAGAGTTGCAGTATATCTATCTATAGCATTTTGTTTTTAACTACAAACTTTTAAAAAAAGTTTTTTAAAAACTTTTTTATAAATTGCCTCTTGAAAAACACAAGTTTTAGATACTAGAAAATGCTTATATTATTAATTACATAGTTATATATTATATAATTTCTTATTTATATATGTATAATTTCATTAAATCTGAAAAAATGTGGTCATATGTGGCATGATATTCAAAGGTCTTTTTGCTGTAAAGCAGAAAGAAAATTAGGTTTAGTTATACAGTGCAAATTTGCTACTCTCACGCAATTCCCTATAGCCTAAATCTCAACACCACATGACTGTAAATATTTTCATAGTTCATGGATTACATCAGCAAAAGAATATTTACCAAGAGAACTAGACCAATCTGTGCTAAAAGAAATGCACAATTTTATTTTTATTAAAACACTAAATTTTATTGAAGTAACTATATATATACTTTAGGTCACTTCTGAGAATGACATTGTGCAAGTAGATGCCAAAGTCATATTCCAAACACCTTTCAACTACGGGGTATTCTTATCTACTATTAGTAGAATACTATTCTATTCTACTACCACTCTGATTAAAGACTAGTAGTAATATCTGGGCCAATGCGTAAGAATGATATACTAATTTAATCTCTGTTAAAATGTGGTCTTTTTTCATGTATATCAACAGCAATTGCATAGAATTTGGTTATTTAAAATAAGAATTTTAATGCAGCTAGCTCAGTCAGCAGAGCATGAGACTCCTAAAATAATACTTTTAGCTTACTGTTCCAGTATTGCTTTAGGGACACTCATATATATAAATTGTCCTTTAAAAATAGCAGGCAATAGTGTTGGAAATATATTGATTGTAAAAATTACCCTAAAAACATCAAGTAAAGCCATGTCTCATCATTTAAAATAAACAAATGTCATACATATTATGCATGTATTTTTTCAGCTCTATGAAAAATATATTTGCATATTTCTTATTTTAATTTTTCTATAGTTTTTTTTACTAGTATAATGTGTTTTTTATTGTTTTCTTTTTTTTTTTGGCTTTCTTGCTATACAAGATTAAATTATACAAGATTGAAATTCTTGATACTTTGCTGATTGGACATTACATAGTAAATAGCAAAAAAATGAATGCTTGTTCTTAGCTTTGCTCCTAGTTTCACTTATTTTGCTTTTACATCGTGTCACTTGTTGAAAGTTTTTTGATTTTTGTGTTCCGCTCTCCATTTTATTTGGGAGGAGTGTTAACTGGCGTGTCCTGTGGTCTTCTTTGTAGTCGCAGCGCCGTGTTACGTTTCACCTCCCCGATGGCTCCCAGGAAAGCTGCAGTGACAGTGGTCTAGGAGACCACGAGCCGGTGGGTAGTGGAACCCTGATCTCACACCCTCTTCCTCTGGTTCAGCCACAGGACGAATTCTACGACCAGGCCTCTCCGGACAAGAGGACCGAAGCAGACGGCAACTCTGACCCCAACTCTGGTGAGTCCCCTTCAATATTTTGGACTGCTTAGAGTGCTGGTTTTGTTGTGGCTTGACCTTTAAACAGTAATCCGACAGTGCATGTACAGGGATATTTGATTCTTTTTTGCTGGCTTTATTGTTGTTGTTATATCCTTTGAAATATATCGTCTAATGTCCTTGACGTGTTATTGGCTATTAAATTGGAGGATGCGTCTTTATTTCATGAACAATGAAAAAAAAAAGTGCTACAAATGTAATTGAAAGAAACCATTTGTATCAAGATATCCTGATGTTAAAGATGTTACAATATGAAGGCTAACCTTTTAGAATTGATAAGATACAGTTAAGTAGAATACAATCAATGAAAGAATATATGTATTTATATATGCAATTGTCCTGCAAATTTTTATTTTCAAATGAATATTTTATAAAATAAGTAAAATTATTAGTGCTACAGCTATGTAAGAATTTGTCTAGCAGGTTTTCTGATTTTTAGTGGAAACTTAACACCCCTAAAAAAGATTATATATTGATTTAAAAAGTGTGAAGAGGGGAGATAGAAATTTTCAGTTTGTATTTTGGTTTTTGTCTGTTTGAAATCTGGATAATTTGGGTTTTTGCTAGTATATTAAATGGGATGTATTTGGCTAAAACCTTTATTCACCACAGACCCACTCCCCCCTCCCCCCAGAAATTATTGCCTATTACGAAAGCCTTGTGGGGGTACTTCTTTGGTTTTTGGAGGACATCTTGGGCAAGTGCTACATCTTTTTTGGTCATACTTTTGTTAAAAAAAAGTAACTGATTACTTTTATTACATAAATATAAGACCTACTCAATAATTGTGATGATCAGTCCAGTGTAATGACAATAATTTCTATTTTATTTAAATTAAAAATTACTTCCTGGTGGGAAATGTTGGTAGTGGATGAGGCTACAAATGTGTGGGGGCAGAAGATACATAAGAAATCTCGGTACCTTTCTCTCAATTTTTCTGTGAATGTAAAACTGCTTTAAAAATTAAAATAATAATAATAGTAATAATAATAATGCATTCAAACTAGACAGAGCAAAATAAATAAATAAATAAATAACTTATCTTGAACATGTTCCAAACTGGTTGCCTGCAGTGGGAATTTGGGGAAAGGTAATTTTTTCCTAAATTTCTAGCTATTTTGCTCCTATTGCTTCTGGCATTAAAATGCCTCTGACATTTCTATGGTTGAAGTAGACATATAAAGAGTAGGTAAAAAGCACAAAAGGGCTTTCTTAACCAGTTCTGTCATAGTAATACAACATTTGTGTTCTTTGACTTCCATCATTTTAAGCTACCTCTTTTTGTCTAAGGAGAAAGCAGATCTTTTGAAGGTATGCCTCCTCCCATTCCCTACCTATATCCCCAACTTTGCAAATTTCTTCTCATTGACAAATATAATGCATCTGAAGTTACATTTGTATCTTCTTTCTGCTGAGGTTTTTCCCTATTTCAGGCAATCTTGCAGGAGGATCTAAGTAAACTCCATGCCAGCTCTAGCTTTTGCTGTTTCACGTCCTATACCTTGGTCACTTATGGAAAACATAAGTGCATCTTTTGACGTCACATATCCAGAAGGGCAGGTCAAAATCAAAGAGGCAATTTCTCATCACACTGAATTTGGGAGAGATAGTCAACTATTCTCTTTAGATTTCACGGCTTTGATCAATCTAAGTACCGCTGAGTCAACCTTTCCTAGACTTGTGTAAAGATGTCACAGTAGGTAGAACTCGCAATACCTCTTTTTAAACTGCTTTCCTAGTCTCCAACTTCCCCATCTCCAATTTTAAAATATCTCTTGTTGGAGTGAAGGGAAGAGTCTCACAACTGCTTTTTCGCCATCTCTTCTGCAAGTAGGTGTGAGTAATATGCTCCTCTTGTCTTTGAGCCTCTGACAAAACCAAGACATAAAGACTCCCATTTTAAACATACTTGCAAAAATTGTTTTGGAACTTGTCTATAGAGTTTACCAGAGTTAATTTAAAGAGATATCTTCAAAGCCATTGCAGTATGTGCAATTCTGTGTGGAAGATTCACAATTAATAAGCCTAAGACAATGTTTCATGAATATTTTCTAGCCAGAATAATGAAATATTTTAGATGCTTATAAAAAATATCAGGATGCAATGAGTTTAATCAATGGGTTTCAAAAACTAATGGACATCTGGGTAATTTTCTAGTTAACTAGTTGAATTGGAGATTTAAAAATATTCAACTAGAAAGCAAAAACAGATTTTTGAATTTACTTCATATATGAATAAAAGGATAGTTATCTATTTTCTTTGCAATAGAATTATATGTCTGTGGTCAGCCAGGGCCATTGAAGAAGCATCTGAGAACAGAAAAAAAAAATTGCAAAATCATGTTATATATATCTTCACTATTATAGCAGCAATTTTCATGCACAAAAAATTGAAAAGTTTGTTGACACTCATGGAAAGTAATACATAACTAAAAAATATATTTGGAGAAAAGTAAAATTTAAGATTAAGTGCAAAAGCTCATTTAAGTATGCATTTTAATATAAACATGGTTTATCTTTTATAGCTTAGTTATTAGAAACAGTAAATTCTAAATTCAGGGCAAATATATGAAGGTATTATGGGAAATTTATTGTTAAAAATAATCATGTGTTAATATTTAATTTCATTTTTTTTGTTTGTCTATTTGTTTACTTGCCAGAAAATACTTTAATCAGACCCTAGCACAGTCTAGCAGTCATTCCTTGTTAAGTTCCTAAAGGAAATTTATGTTCAAGGAAGACAAAATAAATAAACATGTAAGACCAAATTAGTATGCTGTGTATGGTTTTGATGGTTGGTGAGTTCATCAAGACGAAATGGACACAGACAGACAAGCAGTTTTTTGGTGTTGTTTTTGCTTTTTGGGGGAGCTAAAAACAATTTTACCAATATTGTTCTGCTTTCTCCTAAACCTACCATTTACAAAGCCTGCATCTGAGTTTTCCAATCATAGACAAGGAAAAAGAGAGAGAGAACATTTTCCCTAACTTTTAAAGTATTCTTAACTTAGGCTGCCCTAGGCCAGAACTTTATCCAATATGTCTACCTACTTATCAAATTCTTCTCAGACCTGAGCCATGGCACCAAGCCTGCTGTCAAATGGGAAAAGATAGAAGTGGTTCTAAACCAGGGGCAAAACAAAACAAGCAAATAAAAAAAAAAAAAACCAAATAAACAAAAAGCCATTCAAACATACTTCAGGAAGTCTCCAGAATTTTTTACTAATCTAATCATATGGAACAAGAGACCCAAGAAACAACACAACCTTGCATACTCCAATATTCAACCCAATGCAGTGACTTCACTTACAAGAATAATGATCAATAAAATGTATTTAAACCTCAAGGAACAGTGCTCTTTGGTGGTGACAATGTCCTTATTTATCATTGGGAAGGAAGGAGAAGAGAGAGTAGGCGAATGAGGAACTCTGAGAGTCCCTAGAGGCTAACAGTTCCCTTGACATTTAATGGAACATAAAATTTTAAGCTCCTTTGTGAATGTCTAGAGCAGAATTAATTAGAATAACCTAGAAATAGTAAGAGATTCAAACTGAATGCTAATTCATATTAGGATAGTATTATGATATATTGTCTTAAAATGTTGCAGTCACATTTTTATAATTAATGGAGGAATTTGTGAAGTACAGTGGAATTGATGCAGTAATCATCAACAGCAATAATCTTGCTATTTTGTTCTCAACTGTTTCCTTTGAATTCAATGGAGTATGGTCTGATAATTCTTGAAGAGCTGAGATTTTATAGCAAATGAAGTAGAAACCATGAATGTCAGTATTATCAGTAGCATTACTAAGTAATATGCATTATACCTGTGTGAATTCTTATTTTTTCAAATACAGTTTTCATTTTTAAAGAAATCATTAAAAACTACTGTTGATTTCCACAGTAAATGTTTTCATTAGGTATTTTTTTCAAGGAAATGAATGCAAATGATATCATGTGGAGGAGTTTTTGCACACTTTGGGCTTTCACATAGGGTCTCTAAACACACACACAAATACATACATGTACACAGTGACTATTCTTTATTTTCAATGTTATATACTACTTTGGGTTATTGGCATTATACATTTTATATTGTAGCAAACTCTCGATTTTTGAAAAAATAAGTAAATAATGAAAGATCTTTACATGCAATGCCAAAAATAAAGTTTGCAAATTAAGCAATAATTGATAGGTTTTGAGTTTTGTAAGTGATATCTATGTAAATCTAGAGTAATCTTTACTGCAATCAGATATGGCTCTGCTGCCATTAGTTCATGTGTGCTGGAAATATAGCTTTCTTTTTTTTTCCTTTCTTTTTTTTTTAAATTTCTAATCTTCATTACATTGGTTTGGCACAAACTTTAATCCTGTTTTCCTTTCATTTCGAGGGTCTTTATTATGGCAAAAGGAACTGACATTCTGATCCCTGGGTTATCTGACCACTTACATGTCTCTTGTCTTATCTGATCCACATGGGTCTCAAATGAAATTGCCTTTTCTCCCATCCTCCTGGCCTTTTTAGGAAAATGGCTGATACCTTCATGCCATGGGAAGGCAAAAGAGACTCTGGAATCCGGTGCCTAGATACACGATGTGGGCCATTACTCTTGGGGATCTTCCTGCCTCCCTGTACTCCGCCATGGAACTCTCTGATCTTAATACTCCTGATTTCTCTGAGTTCTGCTCAATAAACATGACATAGGATCTCTGCTCTCTCCTCCCATCGCTTTCATCTCTCTCTCTTCTTCCCAGCAGGGATGACTGAATGTTTTTAATGTGTAGGGTTTAGGATCCCTACTGTTTTTCTTGATACTTCTCCCTCAAAGGCACCATCCTTCTACTTTTTTTTTTTTTGCCTTAATAACAATAAAAAACAATCTCAAGATGGTTTAGGACTCTGCAAACTAACTGAGTGCATTTTTTTACTGTTCTTCATCCTGTCTCATCCTCATGTGTGCAATGAACATAAAGTCAATATCTGTTTTTAAAAAAGTAGAATAGGTAAAGGGATATATATAAGCACAAAAACCCAACACATATTAATAATTCAAAAGTATTTTCAAAAATAATTGTATAAAATTACATTTGTGTTTATTGCTAAAACAATTATACAACATTCTATTTAAATGTACTATAGATGGATATCAAAATAATAGATAAAAGGAACTATTTTTTTAACAAGGTGTTTTTAAAGAACATATGGTGAAGAACTTCACTCCATTAATTATTGATTAGCCTGAAATACAGTTCTTACAGGAAATGCAATATGCATACTTGATTTGGATAGCAATTCACAGAATGAGTTGCTGCCCTAGAAACCTCTAATGGTGACCCAGAATTTTGTTGGTTTGTTTCTTTTTTCAGTATTATAAAAAGATATTATAATTTTTAGATAATTGTAGATATATGAGTATGAGCTGGATTTTAAATGATATTTAAAAATTATTACTTATTTTGTTATAGGTGATAATGGAATTGTAATTTTGTTTAAAGAAAGTCCTCATGGTAGTGATAAGGTTATGAAGAATTTATATAGAAACAATATGATATCTGGAATTTGTTTTAATACTACTCTAGCAAGATAATAATAATAATAGTAATGGTGGGAATTGATTAAACTATGAAATTTTCATGGTTTTTGAGGTTGAGTGTTGGTGATCTGGATGGTTACTATTTGTTCTCTCATTTCTTATGTTTTAAAATTTCTAAAACACAAAGTTTAAGTATATAGGAGACTGATACAAAACTCAGAATGGATATATGAAATATATGAGCACACATTTTATTTCTTCTTGCTTTCTCTATTGTTTTGATGCAAAGATCTGATTTACTTGACAAAAATATAGGCAGATGTTTTTGTATATAGCAAGAATATTTTATGCATTTAAGTATGTTTCTAATGGTGAAAGTTGCAACTAAGCAGAGATTCAGTAATTACGTATGTGTTTGTAAGACTAGAACATAAACTGATAATTGCCTCCATTAAAGAATTTTCAGGTAAAATAAAGTCTTTCAAAACTTCCCTCTGGAATTTAGCAATAAAATCATTAACCAAAAACCTCTGTGCTGTTCAGTTTGTAGAACACCCAAGAGGAATTTAAGGTAGGGGCATGCTGATATCTCTCTGGCAAACAAATAGTGTCTCTGTGTTCTAGTCACATCCAAGTTCTAGAACACACTTAGCCAACAGTCCTACATATGATGCAACTATGCGCAGTATTATTTGCACTGAATTTTGTCACCTTTAGTGCAGGCAAAAATTTATTCTATTCACAAATAGCAGTAAATCATATTTACTTAAGAAGTTAACATGGTCATAAACTCCATGTAAAATTCAGTAAAACCATTAATTCTGAGAAAACGGTAAAAGGATTTTCAATTAAAGATTGTTATTTTCTTAACCAATATAGCTAGACTGATGAACTGATTTCACTAATTTAAAAACAGACAAAAACAATTATGTTATCAGATCAGGAACAGGTGATTACCCCTAATTCAGAATTAAGTCTTAATCTTGTCCCATTGAGAATCATGAATAAAGTTATTTTTACATTGGATATTTCTTTAAATGTTATTTGAAAGGATTTTCTGCTGTTTAATCATGTGCAAAATTGCAGATTGTATTTACTTTGTAAAAGCCTGCCTGTCATGTGCTTCTGACTTTACCCAGACTATGTTATGAATCAGTTGGTGAATTTCTCACTAAGTATGGTTTTGAAACTTTATTATTATTTGTGGTTACTATTTAATGAAGTCTATTTGTGAGCCAGGAATTCTGGTAAATATTTTGATATGTTGTATATGATCCTATACCAATACCGTACATTAGACAGTATTATAAGTAAACTGAAATTCAGAAATTTTAAGTGATTTTTCTAAAACTATTTAGTGAGTAGCTTACTCAGAATATGAACTCAGGAGTGTCTGATGCCACAGTTTATGCCTTTGCTATTTAGAGAAACCTCCTCCAGTGAATGCATGTTTTAATACAGGATATGACTCAACACAATCATCTCTCAAATTACATTTTAAATTATAGGGAACTAATCTTATTTTTAAGAAGACATTTGAGAAACTTAAGAAGATGAATAATCTGCTAGTAGGATGAATAATTTGTGAGAGAACTACTTTTCCAGTTTTTCATGTTTTGGGTTTTGCTTTGTTTTTGTTTGTTTTGGGTATCAGGGTAATAAAAATTTAGACCTTATTAGGACCCTACATTTCATCCAGAATAACATTGTTTTATACAGAGGCATAAAAAGGGAAGTATTTTGCCTAAATTCACATAGTTTTTGAGTCAAGAATAAAACCCATATATATTGACTCATATCCGTCCTCTTATTTCTGGAGCAATCTTTCCTTATATCTTTTCTTCAAAGAAACAGGTGTAATTATTTGATTAACAACTGTCTCCCCATTAAACTCTAAGGACTGCCTACTTGTTTACTTATCTATTCTCCATGCATAACAGGATCTTGCCTATGGTAGGCCACCAATATATATTTGTGGACTGAATGCATAAATCAATATCTCACAAACACATGGAAATACAATCATACAAATTAAAAGTGTCCAATCAAGACAAAACCAACCAAACAAAATCTAGAAAATAGTACATTATGTAAACTGTAGATATCTTCGTGTTTAGATATTGAATTCTTCTTTTCAATTTTCTATATTTTTCACAATTATAATGTATTTCAAAGTATAATTTTATATTATAATGAGGTAACATACATGGAAAGCACCTGATCCAGGGCTGAGGAAAAATGTGATTAATATATTTTTTGGTATCAGTTAAAGGTGTACATTCAAAAATATTCTTCTTATCAGTCCTAAACATACAGAATACACATGCTCGTAAAAATTAAAAATTTTAAAAATTGGTCATGAGAGATTGGCTGTTATTTGGGGAAAAATATCAAGTTGATAAAATAAAAGACACCAGAAAATCCAGGAAAAATAAAATTACCTTATCAAATTTCAATCCTAAGGAATTGAACTAATCTTAACCTGCAAAATAAAATCACTAATCATAATATACCTTGAGAATTAGACATGAATTAGCTCTTTTGTCACAGTGTTATATTAAATATTTTTAAACCATGTTTCTAATTTCTCTAAGTGTCCTGGGTTAAGCAAATTACATAGATCTGAAGAAAATTGTTCAGAAGTTTCATATTGTCACCCACTGGGTTCACTTCCCCATGGGACGTTTAGAATCAATTCAAGGTGATCCTACAATAGTGGCCTCTGAGTTAATGAATCTATAGTTCCTCAGAGAATAGTATAGAGAAAAGTTAATCAATCCTACTGTGATTTGAGTTTTCAGGGAGAAAAAAAGGTTCTGAAACTCAGCAATATAGAAAACATAATTTGATTATCTTTTTATTCTGAGGATTTTTCTTGCTTTATTAAAGATATTTAATAAATCTTGCTAGATATCAACTGGGAGACTGCCCTCAGCTCCTAGAGGACATCCACAGATGCTAGCCACGTAGACCTGCCAACATGACTGCTTAGATCTTCAGAGCCTGATAGGAAGGAGACTCTAGAATACCTCTGGAGCAAGAGAGTCTTATGTAACTTAACACAATCATGGGAGTGACTTTCATCACCTTTGCCCTAATCAATTGATTAGAAACAAGCCTCAGGTCTTGCCCACACTCAAGGGGAGGCAATCACAGAGAGTTGTAAAAATCAGGAGTTGGGTGACGTGAGGGATCACCCTAGAGCTTGTCTGCCATAATCCATGTAAAACGTAGGCATTTTTGTATCTGTGTGTGTGTGTGGATATGTATACATATTCACATATATCCATATATATCCATATATACATCTTAGTATCTTTGTATCCTTTATTAATTTTATCTTTACATGATTCACCTATTTTTAAAAATTCATTATTCATTCTGCAAATGCTTGGGTAAAGTCAACTATGTGCCAGGTACTATGTTAGATTCTGGGCATAAACATTAAAACCTAGACCCAGTAAACTTAACACATTGACTGCCACGCTAGCAAAAAAAAAAATTTCCCTGGGGCCAGAGTGTTTTATTAAAACAAAACGATCCTTTCTAGTTTGTTATTTTTTATTGTTTTCTGTGTGTGAGTTCTATGCAACACAATCCATGTTTTTAGAATTAAATTGTCAATATTAACTGTGACACCAAGAACATCAAGTAAGATTTTCACGAACCAACTGCATGGTTTTGCTTCACAAGGCCCCGGGTTCCTGAAATTGTTTTGCAATTTTGTTCTGTGAGTGACATGATATGAAGATTTTACAAACCACAAAAAAGAGACAGAGAATCAAAGAAAAACACTAATTTTTGTAGGAGAGAAGATACTGTATACCAATAACATTACTACTAAATTACAATAAATGCTAATGATAAGTGTGTAAAAAAAGTGAATTTTAGCACAGAATAAGAAATAAGGAATCAATACAGATTCCATAGCTAAAGTGATACTTTAAACAAATGGCATTGAATGAATAGAAATTATTTAAGTATGTGAAGTGTATGTATGTGTGTTTTTATGCAGTACAGGCTTCTTGGTGCTATAAAAGGTCATAGCTAGTTGGGCAAGCAGTGAAAAATTCACCATATGCGTGTATTATTAATTTCACCATGGTCTTTAGGTCTCAGACACCTAACCTCCAAAATGGGACTACTAAAATCTGAGAATATTGTTATAAAAAATTATAATGCCTGACACACAATAGATAAGAAATGGTTGATGATAACTGTTCAAGTAAGTGACAGTAAATGAAACCAGACTGAGAGATAGGTTGGGACCAGATTTTGAATGATGGAAAGGATAGGATAGATTCTATTTGAATATGGGAGACAAAAGAAAAGAAAGCATTGAGAGTAATTCTGGGATTTTAGTTTGTAAGTCTTAAGGGAAAATTACACAATTAAGTAAACTATAATATAAATTAAAAACTCAGATTAGGAATTAAATAATTCTTAAAGTGCCCATTTGAGCTGTTAGGCAATGTTATGCAGAAACTAGAAAAGTGATTCTGAATTGGAAATTGAAAACTGACAACATAGAAGGTGAATGACATTCTGAGAGTAAATATGATAATTGAACAAAGAGAAAAAGGCCAAGAAAGAAATCATGGCAAAGCTAATATTTAGGTTAGGCAAAGGTGGAGGCAGGGTGAGAGTAAAGACCACAAAATTAAGAGGTACAGTCAGAAAATCATGGAAGTTGCAGGGATATTTGAGTGCTATTTGATGGTGACTTTTTTGGAGGTAATGTATTATAGAATCGTGTTTAAGGACACAGACTACGGGGTCAGACTAACCTATATCCTACCTTACCGATACCAGAACCACAAGGGTGTTGGCTCATAATACAGGCTTAGTTTACAGAGATTATTACATTTAATTGTCATTACTATCAGTAGATAGTGAAAAGGTGTACAAGAAGTAAAACATGTACCTTAATTATTTATCAAAAGTTTACCGTTTAAAAAATTACCCTGGTGAATTTTGAATTGTAAAATCATTGTTGCAAAATCGAAAAAGAAATACAATTCTTAGAAAGTGTTAATTTCAAATTCTGAAAACTTTATCTTTAAATACTGTTTATGTGACATTTTTTTTTCGTATTTACCATGCCTGATGTGGGCTCCAAAACATCACAGGTTGTCAAAGACTAATAAAATACATCGTCTATTTTTATGCTCCAGTATCTTCATTGTTTTTCTTGAAAGTAATTATGCTCAATTTCTTATTTTAAAGTATTTATTATAATACTGATTTTTCACAGCATAGTTCAATGTTTTATTCCCATTTCATTTTAAAAGGGGGTGCAATCAGATGATTTTCTATAATATCACTTAATCTAGTTAAATGATTGCTATAAAGCAGGCAGGGACACAGGCTTTCTCTGCTGGAAAGTCTTAGATCTCATCAACTTCAAGTATGACTGTTATTTCCAAAAAAAGAATTAGCTTTGAATATTTATTAGACAAATTTTTAAAGTTGGTAGTAATTTTCTACTGTGTTTGAGCTTTTTTAAGGGGTCACAAATACAGTATGTTTAATAGTCTCATACAAAAATCTGTAGAAACAATGTGCCTCCTAGTGTAAAGTAAGAGTAATGTCAGCCTTCACTGGCGTGCTGCCTGAAATCTCATTTCCAAAGTTGCTGGCATGTAATTCAGTCTTCTAAGGAGTCACAAAGAATAATGGCATTTACTCAATCCTGTATGGTAATTTATCTTACAGGAGAAAACTATATTCTTTGTATATCTATATTTATAATAATTTGAGAGCGGTAAAAGTGATAAGCAAATCAGTAGCTATACCTAAAAATAAAAAACTTACTGAATTTAGTAACTCTCAGAAGTATAAAGTTAATTTTGTATATACCTCAAAATAAAACTATATCACAAAATAAATGGAAATAAATTAATAATTGTAAACAATAAATATTCATAAAAATCAAACTAAGATAGTTTATTTTATCTATATACACAGGCAAACATACGTATAGCAAATGAATAAACACAATTATCTGAGTTAAAAAGATTGAGTTAAAAAGGGTAAAAGTTTGAAATTTTTGAAGACATCGTAGCTGTTTGTCTAAAATGTCCCAACTTTACCTATTTTATTTGAATGCTATTTTGGTGTGCATTTAGAATGCTATTTTGGTGCTGCCAGTAGATTGAGAATTACGCAGATTAGTGTAACTGACAGATATGTGGATGCCCAGATTTTAATAACACTAAAGTAAGCTTTCCAGATAAAATACAGAATGGCCAATTAAATTTGAATTTCAAATAAACAATGAAATGTTTTTGTTTCTAAGTATGTTCCAGATATTGCAGTAGTACAATGTCCCTTTCAATATTTGGGACAAAGTTATACTAAAACATTATCTATTGTTTATATGAAATTCAAATTTAACTGACCATACTGTATTTTATCAGGCAAACTTATGATTTATATTATAGTCATTTGCATGTCCAGGAAATAATCAAACTTCAACATTAGAAGTTCGCTTTGTGCTTATATTTAACCCTGTAAATACATGGCTCTCTCATAGAGTTTCTGCTTAAAGTTTTTTCATCCATTATTTCGTTTGTTGTTTAATGGCATTTTTGATGCATCATGTTTTAGAGTGCCTTATATTAATATATGCATTGACTTTTACATACTTTCTTTGTTTTCATGATCTAATCTATAGTTTTTGGGATTTAACCACTTCTAAAGGATCCTATGTAGACATGAAATGAGGTTAGGAGAGTGAAAAAATGAGATTAAATTTCTTTCTGAACTTAAAGGCTTAGGTTGTATATCCTAGCAAACATCCATCTTGAATACACAAAATACGTTTTTAAGACATCTCAAGTGAAAGACTGAGGAAAAGTGTGTGTAGGGATTAACTGCCATAGAGACAAACAGACTGAGTGTAAGTCATCCTCTTCTACCCAGTTGCCAGCTTCATCACCTTGGGCAGGTGGCTGTAATTTGTCATACAGTTGCAATGGGTTAACATGTATAACTCACTTGAATAGTTCTAGGTTAATAGTAAATTTTCACTTATATTAGTTATTTGCATAAAAATTAAAGTTAGCCTAGACAATTATCTAATCATATTCTTTGGCTTTAATTCTGTCTTCATAACTAACAAAGAAAGAAAGAAACAAAAGACCAATCTTCTCTGTATTCCAATTTCTTGCTCACTGGTTGAAGAAAGATAGGTATTGTTTTGTCAGTGTATTGCAAATGATCAAGATAATATCTTAGGTCTGCATTTTACTTTACTTGTATGGCCAGTCAGAATTGTTTTTTAAAAATAATGCTGATTTAATACCAGTTGTTTGAAGAGTTACACAGTTTTAGTCTAAAAAATGCTTTGAAAAATAATATGGAGGAAATTTTGTATTTTTATAGGACTGACCCCATCATCTACACATAGGTTTAGTGGTGAGCTCTTGGATACATATGAGGAATAGGAATAAAAATCGTATGCTATTCCAGACTCCTAATCCTTATTTGAATTTTGGACCTTTGCAGATTTATTCCTACTGATTATCCAGAAATCTTTTTACTTCTTTGTATTTAATAATAATCTAACTCCAAGGCAGATCTTCAAACAAGTAATATGCTACACTTTGGTTGAATTTGGTAATTAATCTCTGCAAATCAACTGCATGGCTAAAAATAAAACAACAACAATTTCTATTTAAGTACTCATTTGGAAGGAAAGAATTAAATCATGAGCTTCCTAAAGTACAGGCATTGGTTGCATTGATTTTTTTTTTATTTCATGTTTTTGTGTTTTGACATGAACAGGCATTTTATCATGCCTGAGCATTCAATTGAAAACCCTTTTCACATTAACAGTAACATAAGAAAACATAAACTAGATTTTAAAAATTTTCCATGAATGAAAAAAGAAATTTCTTTAGTCAAGGTAGGGAGTACATTATTTTTTATGTTTTATAAGACAGAGTCTTAAACGAAGTACAGTATGACAATATTGAAACTATATCTAGAGACCAAAAACAGATATAGGGGCCTCGTAAAACAATAAGCCCAGACTTAGGAAAGGTACCATACTATCATGAGGAGTGGGGCCTCACTGAAATGCTTTCTTAAGGCTTCTTTTTATTAGGGAAATACATTTTTAAATAAAGTCAAAGAAGCTGCTTCATTCAGCAGAGGATGTCGAGTTCTGATTTAAGCTGCTTAAGGAATAGCTATAGAATATCTAACAGTAACTCTTCAGGAATCTCTCCTAAGTCATAACTATTGCATAGTAGAAGATGATGATTTAAAATAAGAAGTTCAGGTATTTTGAGCCAGAAATACCAATACTCCACAGGCAGTAAAATCTTGACATAAGAGACAAGCAGCATAATAAAGAGGAAAGAGAAATTGGCCTATATTCTATCAATTTTATGTCTTGCTAGCACAATCAAAAAAGGCTTTTTGGTGTGCTTTACTTCATTTATTGTTCAAAAAGGGTATAAAGTATGAATGTATTTTATGGTCTGCAGGGCCCTAGGAACACAAGTTTCAGAATCAGGCAAATTGAAGTTGACACTGGCCCTGTACTTTATAGTTGTGTTCTGGTTTCAATGCACTCTCTCTCACTCTTTCTCAATGTCTGTGTGTGTGTGTGTGCGCGCGCACGCGCGCGCGCGTGTCTATTCCTCTGTCTCTGTCTCTCTTTCTCTCTCTTAACTTCTCTGTCTCTGTAAGCTAATAATATAAATATCTTAGAGAGGATGTTAATGCATTAGTAATAGTATAAGCAAATGTTGTGAATAAGGTCTGGCAGATAACAAGAGCTCAAAATGGTCAGTATTAATGTTATTAAGTAAGAAATGCTGTCTTTTCTTACTGCTAGTAGTGTCCTCAGACCTATTCCTTTTAACATGATGCTTCTAATCAAATTTGAGTTGATAAACTACAGAGAAGATTTGAATAAACATAGACCTGGGGGATATTCCCATGCATGCAGTACCAGCATTTATATTTTATGAATACAAGGAAGTCTATTTTGACTGTTCAGATATTGTTATTTGTTTTGTTCTCAAAATTAAATATTTTTAATATTTTTTAAAAATATGAAATAAGAAAAAGGCAATACACAGGATTATGACAGTTTAGATGGTATTAAATAGTTTAAAAATTTTCAGTTAACTATCCAAAAAAGTCTGCCAAATGTATATAGAATGTATAAATTTTTGTAAAGTTTTAAAGCTAAAGTCCTACCACTGTCTTCTATTATGTTTATCTTCACATGATAGCAATTCATAAATTATAGATTTAAGCTACATTAACAGCTATTTGAGTCATCATAGGGGTAACCTGTAGTGAAATAAAATTTCTATGAAGAGATAACTATAAAATAATACACTCACTTTTTTGTTATAAAGTATTTAAGCTAACAAAATGAAATATTATATTTATATTCCTTTATATTGTACTCAAAATCCTATTGGCACAGCAATCAAATTTTTAAACTTTATTTGGAGAATATTTTTCTATTTTCTGTATGTCTCTGAATTGCTTCTTTGCTCCCAAATTAAGGGCAGACAGACAGACATCTCTGGTTCATTAGTGGAAAAATTAGTATGTGACATTTACCATCTCATTGTCGCTGAATTACATAAGCAGGTAGAATAAAGAGTGTATCCTCTCTCCATGAGTAGTATCATCACATGCTACAATATGATAATCCTGTAAATTTTACGTGCAATAGCATTACTGAGACCCACTGGAAGACCTCATTTGATACATGCGAAATGGTGGTTTCCATGGAATGTGAATGAGAAAGTAAAGGAGACCTTGAGATGTTAGCTAATTTCTTTGCTATAAACCAAAGGGTGTATTTATTATATAAAGATGATTCTCTATTTTCTGTACCGACAGATATATTTTTTCCTCTCACAATTCAAGATGCTGATTTTTATTCAAAACATTTTAAATTGATTTCCCAACTATTTTAGGAACTGGCATTTCCTTTTTTTTTTTCTTGTTTTCTGTCCTGTGGTGATTGGAGATCGTTTAGCACACCTAAAGAGCACCTAGGTTTGAATTTGGGGCTGAGTGTTGCTCAGGGTATCTCCTGCTTGGAGGAGTTTGACAGAGCGATCTTCTATTAGCCTTTAGGGTGAAGTTCAAAGTCTGTCTATTCCCTTTGCCTCTTTCCTAGCACTATTAGTTTGGGGAGTTGGAGATTTGAGTGAGTGATGTTACTTGTCCTCTTATTCCAAGCATCTGGAACAAAGTGTGAACAATAAATGCTACCTTTTTGTACCAGTTAAACAAATCTAAATACTAAATCTTTTTCCTTCCAATTGTATATTTAGAAGAAATGTATGTGATCATAAATATGTGAGACTTTGTAATTATTGAAGAATTAGTATGATCTCCTTGAGGTTTTAGACTGTAGAATGTTTATCCCATGAAAAAGACCAGCCTGTAAGAGTTACACAATAAATTTAAAGCTTAATCTGAAAAACATGATGCTGTGTAAACTCTTCATAATCAGTTATCATAAACATTTAACTTATAGTCTTACTGAAATATTTTATCAGTGTGTGTGTGTATTTATATACATATATATACATATATATATAGAGAGAGAGAGTGTGTGTTTTAAATGGCAAATATTTCACAAAGTATAGCTATTAAATACCTTCTGATCCAGATTGTTCCCAAAGAAGCATCTTTCTTCTTTGGATATTCCAACTATTGATTCATTCATGCATTCATACATTTTTTCCGTTTATTCATACATTTGGCAAATTTTTACTGAATACTTACTATTTTGCAGGATATTTCAAAAAGTTTTCTTAAAAATATGCTATATTTCATTGGCCTTTTTTCACTTTTTTGTACTTTTGATGAAAATATAATTATATATAAAGTGTGTAGTCATAATAATTAGATAAATTATGAAACAGTCACATAATGATCAAGTCCTTTCCTTTCTTAACTATTTTTATTATAATTCAAGCACATACACATTTGAAAAATTTACTACTTAGCAGTAGCCAAGGATCTGTGTAGTATTTTATTTAGCAAATGTTTAGATCTTGGATTTATTTTTCTATAATAAACCCAATCAAATAAATTTTGAGACTAATTCATTGATACTATGAGAATAGATAAATATGGATATGTAAGATGTCAAGACAGTGTATTAACATAAATAATTAAAACAGCACAGAAATTAATACTAACTTTGGAAGATTACAGTAATTTTTGACAGATAAGGCTTTATTTTGTCTTTATTATGAGTAGTTCACATTGTAGGGGCTCTATAATGTTTTACTCTGAGGACTATGGTTACTACCACATGTTTAATGAAAGGAAAAGTAGAAGACACTATGTAATTTGTAACACCATTTAGAGTTTAATAATAGATATTACCATTTATTGAGCACATACAATGTACTAGGCACTGAGACAAACTCTTTTCTTTGCTGTAATCGTTGGATCCTTATTACAACCTTATGAATTAAGTACATATTTTCACATACAAGAAAACTGAAGCTTAATTTTGCTATAATTTATGCCAAGGGCACCATGCTGATGAGTGGAGGATAGGGTCTTGGATTTAGATTTCAACACTTTAATTAATCGCTTCCTCAATTCACTGCTTTAACTAATGTTATATTTTTTATATTTTAACCCTATGAATATATGCAATTTTTATTTGTAAATTTAATTGTTTTTATTTCAAAATATTATGGGGGTACAATGTTTTTGGTTACAGGGATCATTTTTGTAATGCTTGAGTCAGGGCTGTAAAGTGTTTCCATCACCCAGATAGTGTTCATTGTATCCGTTAGATAGGTTTTTATACATCCCTTCCTTGCTCCTCCTCCCTGCTTGATTTCCACTGTTTTACTTCCCTCTGTTCCCTTGTGTGCTCATTGGTTAGTTCCAATTTAATAGTGAGTACATGTAGTGTTTGTTTTTCGATTCTTTAGATACTTCACTTAGGATAATGGTCTCCAGTTCCATCCAAATTCTTGCAAAACGTATTAATTCATCCTTTTCTTGGCTGAGTAGTATTCCATGGTATACATACACCACATTTTGTTAATCCATTCATGAATTGATGGACACTTGGGTTGATTCCACATCTTTGCAATTGTGAATTGTGCTGCAATAAACATTAGAGTGCAGGTATCTTTTGATAAAATGACTTCTTTTCCTTCGGGTAGATACCCAGTAGTGGGACTGCTGGATTGAATGGTAGTTCTACTTTTAGTTCTTTGAGGAATCTCCATATTGCTTTCCATAGATGTTGTACTAATTTGCAGTCGCACCAACAGTATATAAGCTTACCTTTCTCTCTGCATCCATGATAGCATCTATTGTTTTTGGACTTTTCAATAAAGGCCATTCTAACTGGGGTAAGATGATATCTCACTGTGGCTTTAATTTGCATTTCCCAGATGATTAGTGATGCTGAGCATTTTTTCATATGTTTATTGGCCATTAGTCTATCTTCTTTTGAAAACCTTCTGTTCATTTCTTTTGCAAAGTTTTTAATGGGGTTGTTTGTTTTTTTTTCTTGCTGATTTGCTTGAGTTCTCTGCAAATTCTGATTATGAGCCCTTGACTGAATTTATATCTTGCAATTACCTCCTGTATCATAGGTTGTCTATTTGCTCTGTTGATTATTTCCCTAGCTGTGCAGAAACTTTTTATTTTAATCAAGTCCAATTTCTTTATTTTTGTTGTTGCTGTAATTGCTATTGGAGTCTTTGTCATAAATTCTTTTCCTATGCTCATATCTGGGAGAGTTTTTCCTACATTTTCTTCTAGAATTCTTATACTTTCATCCCTTATATTTAAGTCTTTTACCCATTCTTGAATTAATTTTTGTGAATAGTGAGAGATATTGTTCCTGTTTCACTCTTTTGCATGTGGGTATCCAGTTTTCCCAGCACCATTTATTGAATAGGGCTTCTTTCCCCAAGTATGTATTGTTGTCTGCTTTGTCAAAGATCAGTTGGCTGTATGGGGATGGTTTTACATCTGTGTTCTCTGTTCTGTTCCATTGGTCTATGTCTTTATTTTTGTGCCAATACTATGCTGTTTTGGTTACTACAGCTTCTAGTGCTGTTTCAAGTCTGGTAATGTGATGCCTCCAGATTTGTTGTTTTTGCTTAAAATTGCTTTGGCTATCCAGGCTCTTTTCTGATTCCAAATGAAGAACAGAAGTACTTTTTATAGATCTGTGAAATACGACATTGGTATTTTGATGGATATTGCATTGAATCTGTAAATCACTTTGGGTAGTATGAATACTTTAACAATGTTGATGCTACTGATGCATGAGCATGATATGTTTTTCCATTTGTTTGTGTCATCTGTGATTTCTATCCTCAGGGTTTTGTAGTTCTCTTTGTAGAGATCTTTCACTACTTTCATTAAGTATATTCCTGGGTATTTTATTTTATTTGTAGCTATTGTGAATGGTATTGAGTCTTTGATTTGATTCTCAGCTTGACTGTTATTGGTGTGTAGGAATGCTACTAATTTGTATAATTTTGTAACCTTTTCATTATAAAAGCCCTCAACAAACTAGGCATCAAGGGAACATATCTTTATCTTAATATAAATATATTAAGATATATAAAATCTTAATATATTTATATTTTGGAAACAGGGTTTAGTGATTTAGTATTTTAATAGAGCCCCTGAAAGCCAATCAATTTTGGACTATACTGAATATAAGTGGGGTCTGCAATCTGAGATTAGCCCCTAACTAAAGGATTTTATCTTTCAAATCACAAAACACAGAAGAACCATCATGATTTTAGTATTACAAGTGACTTTAACATAAATGTACAGGTGGTAAGTAACAGTAATATAATGGCTCAGATTTGCTTTTAACTTTTGTTTAAGCAATGTTTAGGTAATTTTATATTAATATTTAAGCTTCAGATAAAAGAGAAATGCTGATACTTAGTCTAGGATGGCCTATCTGAAAAAAAAAAAAATACCCCCTTGTTAAGATTGCTAGTTTTAGCAAATAAAAATATAGGGCACTCAGTTCAATTTTAATTTCAGACAAACAATAAATAATTTTTGTATGTACCATAAATGATTTAGGATATACTTACATTAAAGCAATTTTCATTGTTTATCTGAAATTCAAACTTACCTGAGTATCCTATATTTTATTTGGCAACTTTACACCTAATGGAAAATATTGATTATGACTTCCTATTAGTAATTTTGTTCATAATAGTTGCTCACAGTGCTGGACCTCTAATACAGTGAGATCAGAAAGAAGATGGGCTAATTTGTTCTAACTCCCTACAGAAGCAAGCAGGTTTTACTCCAGAATTCCAGTACAGTTCCCTTGATTGTATTTTGCCAAAGCACCTGTTGGCATCTGACATACATGTGAGCTTCTCCTATTGAAATGGAACCTCATGAAAAGTTGTTATTTTTTAAACTTAAAATATTAAGGGAGTACAAATGTTTTTGTAACATAGATACCTTGTATGCCACGTAGGTTGGGGTTTTCAGCGTGCCTATCAACAGCGAGAAGTTTTGTTTAGTGCTGTATGCCTAGAACAATGCCTACACACAGGAGGCAGCCAATGAATATGTTTGGAAGAATCCAATGCATGCATGAATGAATGAATATAAAAAGTATTCACTATAATGATATCAGGAATTCTACATATATTATAGAAGATAATATGTACATTTTTCTTACTACTAACAAAAGCACAAATAATGTTGCAGTGACTATCTGTGCCCAAGGCAGTGAACCACCCATTTGATCTCACTGCCTGTCCTTCTCATTCTGAATTTGTGTGGGAAAAAATAAGTGAGTGGGCGAGAGCCTTGTTCCTCTGCTAAGTCTAATCCCAAGGACCATTGATAGATGAAAGAGCTGCCTGCAGCTTGAAGAGATGCGTGAATGCTGAAGGTAGCCCTTTGATTTCCATCTCACTGCCCCAAACTGCATTTTAGATCCTACAAACCTTGGCAGACCCTTGAGGAGGTGAATGTCCCTGTTATCCAGAATAACGAATTATACTTGAAAAGTGAACTCTCCCAGTGTTGCTATTGGAGCCAGAAGAAAAAAAAAAATTGTCCCTAGCACATGGTATATGAATCCTTACTATCCAACCCTGAGATTACAGAAAAAAAATTTTTACTCAAGCCACACATGATATTCTATAACATTGTCTTTGCATCATCAAGTCTACTAAGATAATGTAAGAAAAACATGTTTATTCAACTGGCAAAACTGATAAATAAATCAAACTGTTAAATGAATAATCAGAGTGCCAGTTCTGCTGAATAGTCTGTCATGTGGACACTTCATTTACTGTTTAGCTGAAGGCTGAGCAGAACAGAGAACAGTAGCCAAGTAGACAATAAATTTTAAATATAGATGAGGCTTTATTATTAAGCCTACAGTTCAATATTTGTAAAAGCTACTTGTAAAAATCATATACTGTCCTTTGCTACTTTCTTTTTTGCCCTTTTCTTTCGTATCTTTCCCTTCAGAACTTTTGTCCTGAATCTTTGTTATTTGGTACTGTAACATATTATAGGAAACACATATGAGGAGTCCTCTGTGTATAAGAAAGACTTATACACACATTAGTTGTTGATTTTCAGTATTACTAGAATGCATCTTCTCCACAAATCTAATGAGTTTGTCTTAGGATAGCAAAACTTGGGTCCCTTTTGGTACAAATATGATTTTGGCCAAGTATTTGGTCAAATATTTAGAAAATATAAGAGAATCTATGAATAACTCCAGTTCATATATATGTTTGTATATCAATTGTTGGACCTTTTGATGGAAAATATATTTGGTACACCATAAAATACTACAGTAATTAATGCTATTGAATTGAAATAGGAAATTTAAAAGATAATAATATTTTGAAATATACTTTAGGCTTTCTCAATGATTCTGATATTTACTTTTTCTCCCAACACCCAGAAAACTAGGAATGATTACCATTCTGTGACTATGTGAACAACTCATTTAGC
The DNA here is from genome assembly GCF_020740605.2 of Lemur catta. Lineage (NCBI taxonomy): Eukaryota > Metazoa > Chordata > Mammalia > Primates > Lemuridae > Lemur > Lemur catta. Next base: position 48,164,228 of record NC_059140.1, read on the forward strand.
TGAAACTTTGTAGCCTTACTTAAAAACAAACATTACGTCTTATTTTTAAGTAAGAAACATACTATGGATATAGTTATTAATACAGTTGTGACCCTCATTAGCAGAGATCTTTTTTAGGAAAATTTACACATAGAAATATATTTGAAAAAAGTTGTTAATGAATGTTTTACACTGAAGATGGGGTTGAAAAGATATTTATGATTTGCTCTATTTTTCTGTATCTATTTTTTAGACAGGGTCTCACTCATAGCTCATTGCAACCTCCAGTGCTTGGGCTCAAGCGATCCTCCCACCTCACTCAGCAACCTGAGTAGCTGAGACTTTGGCACATTCCATCAGGCCTGGATAATTTTTAATTTTTTTTTTTTTTTTGTAGAGACGAGGTCTCTCTATGTTGCTTAGGCTGGTCTCAAACTCCTGGCTTCAAGTGATCCTCCTGCCTTGGCTTCCCAAATTGCTAGGATTACAGGCCACATACCACTACTACTGGCCTATTTGTCTGTATTTTCTAATCCTATTTTCAGTTCTTATTAAAGAAAGTAGCTCTTATTAATAGTTTTTTAAATTTATTTTTATCTACTGAATTAAAAATTTTGGTAACCATCTTTGGAAAAATCCATTACCCATCTGGTAATTCATGCTTCTTTAGATTCACATAAAGTAGAAAAGATATATTAATTTTGGATGGAGGTGAATGTATAATTAATAATATATATAATTTACCTGAAATCACAACATAGAGGTTTATTTTTACATTTAGGTAGCAAAAATTTATTTAGTTTGAAAGTAACTATTTGTCCCATTATCATAATGAATTGATCAAAAGAAATATACACACACTTTTTTTTCCATCTATATACAAATTTAAATTAGTTTTAGAATATTTATATTCTACAAAGAATGTTTACTGTATAAAAAGCCATATGTTTCATCAGGAGTGTTGGAAATAAAATAGATTTCAACCTGAAAAAGAATCTATGCCTTTGAAGCATGCAGTAGAAGAACTCTGAGCTGCAGAGGGTTGCTGACAAAGTCAAGGAAAGCATAAGATAAAAAAATACCAGGAAGACAGAAGTTTGAAAATGAGGAGGAATGGGGCCATAGCTGAGTGCTCACTTTGAGGGACTATATTTTGGAATATAAATTTAACAACCTAAAATATACATTATAGCGTAAAAAACCATATTTATTTTCATAAAGAGAAGCCAAAGTCTCCATCATAAATGAAAGGGGAGTTCATATTAATAGTTACAACTATGTCTGATTAAAGAAAATATTACCAGGAGAAAATCAGTGGAATAAAAGATCACACCTAAAGTTTAATTGACCAGGTGTATTTATTATAATGTTCTAGTAGTGATGGTTTGTTTGGTAATATTCATTGTTCTCTTGATTTTGGACTGTATAACTAAATAGCAATGTCTTAATTAATGAGAGGCAGTATGTGGGCAACTAAAATGCAAAACCCTTCAAAAGCTTGTTGGGGCATCAGAAACATGAAACACTTTTTAAAAAAATTCTTACACTTTTGAGTAAGTGTCAAAATTTACACATGGAACCTGAAAGTGATGAATGGAGGCCTGTTTATAGTAATGTAAATACATTAATTAAAGTTCAAATATTCCTTAATGCTCCACATAGGAATGTCAATCTATAACTTGCAAGTACCTATTCAATCATATACTTCTATGAGAGTTTTATAAGTATAGTTAAATACATTCAACAATGTTCAATGACTAAGGTATCACTACACTTTGTACCCGGAAGAAATTTCTTTGATAGTATATAAAATTATTTATAATTTTGGCAGGAATATGCTAAATATATATGAGGGATTATACTTTCTTAAATTCAAAATAATTTTAGATGAAAATGTTTTAACATTTTTGTGGTTATTATAGACACATTCTTTAAGTTAAAAAGCAGCTAACCTCCTCTCTAAATTAGCTAAGCTCTACTGGATTTGTACATGTTTAATGTCTATGCATAGTCCCAACTAGCCCTGAGGTAATTATTAGTCATAAAAAAACATTTTAACTGTAATTTCTTTTCAAAACTATATGAGTTATTTTCTCAAATGTGCTCTTAGAGTATAGTCATGCATCTCTTTAAAATGGAGATACTCTCTGAGAATTGCATCCTTAGGTGATTTCTTGTTATGCAAACATCAGAGTGTATTTACGCAAACCTAGATGGTATGGCCTACTACACACCTAGACTATAAAGTATACCCTATTCCTCCTAGGCTACAAACCCACGCAGCATGTTTTTGTACTAAATAGTCTAGACAATTATAACACAATGGTATTTGTGTATCTAAACATATTTAAGTATAAAAAAAAGGCACAGTAAAAATGCAGTATAAAAGATAAAAGATGGTATAGGGCAGTTACCATGAATGGAACTTGTGGGACTGGGAGTTGCTCTGAGTGAGTCAGTGAGTGAGTGGTGCGTGAACGTTAAAGCCTATGATCTTACTGTACACTACTGTAGACCTTATAATCACTGTATACTTAGGCCACACTAAATTTATTAAAAAAGATTTTTCTTTCTTCAATAATAAATTAACCTTAGGTTACTGTAATTTTTTTTACTTTATAAAATTTCTAACGTTTTTAACTTTTGTCTCTTATAATAGCACTTAGCTTAAAACACAAACACACTGAGTAGCTGAACAAAAATATTCTCTTTATATTATTATTCTATAATATTTTTTCTATTTTTAAAATGTTTTATTTTATAATTTTTAAACTTTTGTGTTAAAAATTTGACACAAACACAGCCTAGGCCTACACAGGGTCAGGATCATCTTTATCACTGTCTTTCACCTCTATATCTTGTGCCATTGGAAGGTCTTCTGAGGCAATACCACACATGGAGCTGTCGTCTGCTATGATTACAATAGCTTCTTCTGGAATATTTCCTGGGGAACTTGCCTGAGGCTGTTTTACAGTTAATTTTTTTCTAATAAATAGAAGGAGTACACACTAAAATAAAGATAAAATGTATAGTGTAGTAAATACATAAACCAGTAAGATAGTAATTTATTATCATTATCAAGTATTAGGTACTATATATAATTTTATATGCTATACTTTTATATGGCTGAGGGCAGTAGGATTGTTTATAGCAGCATCATCACAAACATGATTAAAGCAATGTGCTGTGACGTTATGATGACTACAGTTTCACTTGGTGACAATAGGAATTTTTCACCTCCGTTTTCGTCTTATGGGATCACCATCGTATTTGCAGGCCATCATTGACCAAAACGTCCTTAGGCAGCACAAGACTCTACTTCTATCTGTTGTAACAACCTTCTGAAAAAATGTCAATATATATAACATGCTCCATATATTAAGATAGTTGACTTGATTTAATGGTGAGATTAATGATGACAGAGTCATGGGGAAAATTTACAATTACAATTAAAGTACTTATATTTCCAATAGGTTTGTGGCTTGATTAGTTAACTCTTCCCTTGCTGATTGAAGTCAAGACAATTTTACAGTTACCCAGTGAAGCTATTATCTATTTTTATTGTCTGCATTCATCAAGTTAACTAATACACTTGCACTCAAACCACATGTATGTAGCCAGTGTAATTCTCTAGCAAAAATTCTTCTTAAGGGTATGTGTGTGTTTGTGCACGTGTGTATGTGCTTTAAATAATAGACCAAAATACCTTTTAAGAAAATTTGTAGAAGAAATTTTAAAAGTTTTAATACTATTTTTTAAAAAGAGAAGGCACTGATATGTTTTGCAAGACAGACCTCTCAAAATGCTATTAGTTGGGAAAAAAATCCAGAAGTCATTAGCTCCAGCCCAAAGCTATAGTCTGGAGAATAGGAACCTTTGTGTGAAATATATTCCATATGAATAAAATATTGTAACCTGAATACTGTAACCTGAGTTATAAAGACACTTCAAATATAAAATGATATACTCTTATACTATGACTTCACAGAAGTATACAAATGAATCCAAGGTGTGCCCCTGGGAAATATTTATTTATGAAAACCAATGGAAATGAAATTATATACTTTCTCTCCCTCCTTGTAATTTTACAGTAATTAAGAAAAAAACATGAAAAAAAAATTTAAGGTTAAGTATTTTCAAGTAAATTAGAGTGTTCCCTGGGACTTTTATGTAATTTCAATCTTAATGCATAAATCTAGGGGAAAAAAACAATTATAACATGGTGGAAAATTAGCTCCCTAAACACACGCACAAAGGCACATGCACACGCGCACACATACCCCCACTCACTATTAATTTGTCCAAAATGTATTTTACATGTTTTTGCTTGAATGCATAAGAAAGAATGCAGGCATAAACTCTCATGTCAACATCCATACCAATATCCATAATTACTGTTCATAAAATATAAAGCACAAAACAGATATGACAATATAATACTCTACTTCTGCAGAATATTTAACAGACCCAATTCCTGTGTGCTGGTATAGGGCAATTAAGTCATGCACTTACAAAAAATGTTATGAGAAAAATGTATAATTACAAAATTGCTTTATGTAGTTTTAGATTGTATTTATCTTTTGTCAGCTTATTAGAAACATAAGAAAACCAGCCACTGGAAATAATACCAGCAGAGTAAAATAGAACCTTTTTGTTTGTTTGTTTTCTAGAAAAAACACAGTTGAAAATCAGATAATATTAACAGCAAGACAATTCCTCAGTAGACTTCATGGTACTAAAATAGCTTGTTTTTGAATTGTCTCACAATGAATTCTGAAACCATGGTTCTGATCATGGATTTTTATACTTGATGTTGAACATTCCGGAATTCAAATCACTTTGGAGGCCTGCATAGTACATTCAACAGTGCTCTCTTGGTCCATTGGACTAATAAACATATTGAAAGTAGTTAGATGCAGAGGAGCTGTTTAATTCCGTTTCTGGAATGCATATTCCATTCATTCATTTGTGCTTTTATTGATTTAAAATTTACTGAGAGATTATATGTGACTGAGAGGAAAATATCAATGAAATATAGTCTAAAATTGAGAAAATGGGGCATTTGTATGCATAACATTATGTCAATCAAGAGGCTCATTATTATTAGACATTGAAATTGAGAACCAATTCTGAAATCCCACTATAATAAAATTTTAAGAAATTTATATTAGAGACAAAATCATACACAGAAAATTTTAAGATACTTAGAAGTTGTTTCTGACATTTTTTATCTCTGGTAGGTATGGTTTAACTCAAGAGCATTCACATAATTAAAATTATAGTGCACAGTTTAAACAATATTTACCCTATATATAACATACTTAAATAATTTATAGGAAGCAAATCCAGTTGCAAATATAAGAAAGATACTAATATTTTGGGCAACAACTTATAATATTTGGTAAATGCTTTCCCAGTAACCTACTGAGTGATATCGAAATCCTTAGGAGTTTTAAATATTTCTTAATAGGGATTTTAAATATTTATAGTTATATGTTAATTTAAAAATTCCTCACTTAAAACCAATACATATTAAATTACCAGAGCAATTTTTTTTATTTTTTATTTTTTATTGTTAAAGGATGCTCATACAACTATATGTCACAACTATATCAAGTAGTAAAATATAGAGCTCAATTCACATTATGGACAGTAATGAAAAGAGTACTAAATGAAAATAAAACATGTATTGTGTACATTAAAATAACTTAAAATATTTTTAAATGTTCAAAAAGATGGTTTTACCAAAGATAGAAACAATTCTAAATTTTCAGTTAGATGTAATGAAAAAATAAATTACATGATTTTAAATTGTTCACTTAAAGTAATTGACACAAAGACAGCTTTAAGGAAAACAAGTACTCTAATTATATGCTACTTTGATTATCACTGTCTTTCCTTTAAAACAGTTTTATGTATACACTGTACTAATCAACATATTTAGCAATATAAGGTAAATAATTACAAGGCCAAATATATGAGCTCATTCTCTCATGTTCCCGATGAGGTTCTTATAAGGCATTTATATAAGATCTGTTAATTTTCCCTTTTCCCCTAAAACACATTTTAAATTTATAATACACCCCTAGTTGTTTAATCTCCATTAATGTGTCATGTGCTAAATAAATTTAAGCAAGCACGAAATTTTGCATGTTTAGATTAATTAAATCATTAAGCCAGTAGTTGCTATGCTTCAAATATCCATTTGGCCCTGTTGAATTTATTATCTAATATCTGTGGGAACTGATTAGCAGTTTTGCTCATTATTAAACTGAAATTGTTGCATAAATCAAGGCCCTAAAACATTACTTAGCATGGTTGTTCCCTGAGCCATTTTTAACCTTTCTGACTCAAATACTTCATTTAGTTTAAAAAAGATAAATATGTATTAATTTCTTGAGCATAATCTTGAATATAAACCATGACAATATTTGAACAAATTTATCTCAGCTTGCTATTGTTCTTATATATCCTCTGCATGCCCTTTCCATTTAATATAAAGGTAACAATAGCAAAAAAAAAGGCAAACAGAGAAAAAAACTAGACTCTCTTTTGATTAGCCATGGTTACCTATAGTACAAACTCTACCCATGCTTCTTTTTCAGTATTTTAAAAGAGGTTACTTAGGAAAAAAAATTCATCAAAGCAAAATTTTTTTCTGATAATGCAATGAAATAATAGTATATATGAGAGTTCTACCACATAGATTTCAAATATTTCTGTTAATTTTTAATAATTTGACACATTTTCGTTAAGACAAAACAACAATCCAGTGATGGAAAACTTTATTACCACATCCTTAAAAGTATTTGACTCATTCATTTAACATGGTCACATGTAAAATTCCAAAAAGAAAGATTTCAGATAGAAAATGTCTAGCAGTATATGTTACATAGGGAAGAAATGAAAATATATCTTGTGTGAATATGCATGTATAGGCATGCCTGCACACATACAACCATCTTATTTTCATTTCTGGCTTTCATTTTGTAAATTCAAGATTTTTCCTCAAAAAATGGACAATGTTCAATTTGTTTATGTATTCATTAAAGAATCATTTGTTGGGAAATGAGATAGAGAATATATGTTTACTGAAGGCTGGTATAAAAATTTTCCCTGTTTGGATGTGGTTGTATGTAATATTAATCATTTGTTTGTGCATGAAATAAAAGGAATTGCTATACAATATAGAATTAAATTTTTCATTTCTTAGATATCTTCAATATTGGATCAAAACAGTGTGACTTTCTTTTGAATCATATAATATATTCTGTTTTTTGTAATGCATTATTGTATATTATTGTTACATGATCTTACTGATTAAAAATAAGTATTTCTTAATATATATTAATGCAATCTATGACGTTGGGCATTTAATATATAATCCAATGCATTTTTTCAATCCTATTCATTTACCTTGAATGATCATAAACTTTCTTTTTCACTTACTTTACAGTGGTGTTCATATACTAGGAGAAGAATCTTATAATCTTTGGAGAGTTTATTCTTTTCCCCCCAGAAAAGCAATACTTCCTAGCTGTTAGCACCTTGTATGTAGAAATTTGATTATCAATAACTATTCAGAAATTTATTATGAATAGTTTATTATGCCACTAATAAGAAGAAGTTAACATATATTTTCTCTCTGGCACAAATATCCTAAATTATTTGTTTCTTACTAGTTTTGTCATTGTTAATTGATTATAATTAAAAACAAAATCTTCTCTCAAACCAGAAATCCTCTTCACAAAGTTAGTAGAGAAAGAAAACATTTTTTATTATCAAACAAGCATTAAATCAGAATGTGATGTGCTTCATAAGCAATCCAATAAGAAATTGCAAAGATATAAATAAATCAATCTACAAGTAAGATGACCTGACAGAACAATATGTCACCTGTAGTTCAACCTAACTTTACCCGGTAGTAGGGGTGACAATCTGTGTTAGTTCATTGGGTTTACCCAGGGGAAAAACAAACTTCTCATGTCTTTATAACAGGAGGTAGGTTTGCAACTTGGAGCAAGGTGCCTACAGGGTTTGTTCCCAGGTCCTTGAGAAAGACATTCAGAGGTCATAAAGCTGACAAAAGGCCTATCTAGTATTCAAGAGTGCTCACATGCCTCTGTGTGTGTGTGTCAGAGAGGGGAGGAATAAAAAACGATTTTATTTTATTTTTTTTTCAGTAAATGATCTGAGAAAAAGAAAGTAGTATTTCTTCTCTTATTTTCAACAAAGAGAATTAAGCCTCTTATTTTTAATTTTCTTTTGTCTTTACACCATCAAAGCTGCAATTGTTTATTTAATACAAAGTAACCTAATGTTATCTTAATTTTGGCTATCATAATCAATTATAATCTGTGATCATCAGTATTTTATTCCCAGAGAACTATCTATTTTTCTTAAATTAAGACATTGGAATGGCATTTGCACATTTCCTTCAGATACATTTTCCATCTGAAGGATTTTTCAGAGGGCTGTGGTTGTTGGTTTTTTGCTCCTTGCCTTTGATTCAGAAGATTGTGTTCAAATATTGCAGTTGGCTAAGTAGAATATTGTTCTCCTGGGAATGTTATGAGCATTCTGATCTCTCATATCACACTTCCTTTAGTCATATTTTTCTGACTTCAGAAAATATTTTGCCTTGATGTATCACTTTTAAATTAGTTTAAACTTAGTGGAGCCCTATTTCCAAGTAGAAATTTTGTGCAGTTTCATGGTATGTTACATTAAGATAAATATTAATGTTTCACTTATGTCATACCATCTGTTGCCCCAAACACCATCATCTCTGAAAAAAAACCTCATGATTAAAAACTTTAACATGCTTTGTATATAATAATAATAGCCCCTTCACGCTTCAAATTCTGATGAGTATTATATAGATACATAACAGATTTTGGTGTCATTTAGCAGAAAATTATTTACAGATTGTAACAAATTATAAGTCTATTTCATCCTTTGAAAAATTATTCTTTATTTTTTGTTTTCCAAATATGAACTTACAATTAAAAACAAAACAAAAACAAAAAGACTTTCCCCTTCCTACTTCAGAAAGCATATTATGTACGGATATTTGCAATTGTACTATTGACTAATGCTTTGGCGGTATTAGAAAAACATTTTTTCTGGCTCTATGACCAATTATCAAATAACTTTCTTTTGTAAGGAAAACTACCAAATATTTTAATGTTTAGTGTTATAAATGAGTTTTTATGTACAGAATAATACACGCTTGATCATAAAGTAATATTCCTTACAAATATACTGGCATCTTTATTCAGTTTTAGATCACTGGATCTACATGAAAACCACTTTCCAGGGGAAGACTATGTATCATAGAAATTCTATTCCATATCTGTTTTTCCTCGATTTGTTTTTACAAATTCATATTTCAACTTATTGCATTCCATGTCTATCAGGCATATCATTATAATTCTGATGCAACATGTGAAAATCTAGTGATGATTAATATAACACCACCAAAACTACCTTTTACAATGACAAGAAGAAAAACCCTGAGGAAGGTGATCTTCAATCAAGGGTCTATATGTAAACCTTGGGTACATAGAAACATTGCACTTAGTAAGATACCAAAAATGTACTGTGAAGTTTTATCAGCTCTTGACAAATACATTCAAATTTAGATAGCATCTCATAATCATTGGTATAGATTTGAGGATTCATGGTCCACTGGATTCTTGAAATAGTACCTGTCCTTGGGCCTTCGTTGTTGCTGTTATCCTTAACCTTAAGGTACAGTAGAAAGCAAATATTCAGATAATGCTCATTTTGTATGTAAAATAATAGAAAAACAACTACATTGAGATGAGGTCTTTGCTATGTTCATTTTTTTAAAATTTTTCCTTTCTCTGACATTATCATATCTATCTATACATTTCACTTTCTAACCAAACATTTTCATGTAAAATAGTCTTAAGCCTTGAACAAACAGCTATTGTTATAACTTCTTAAATTCTTGTCATTGTCTCCTTGTTCCATTTATTTTGAAGTTTTTGTTTGTCTCTTTCCTAAAGTAATGTTACAGAAAATTAAGCTGTGTTTGTATCACAACAGACAAAATAGATAAAATGAGAAAAAGTTCAAACAAACCAGTCAGAGTGAAAATATATGTATCTGAAATAAAACAATATAAGAGATCCCATCCATGGAATTTCTTTTCTAATCTGGACTTTTAGAAAGAAGTAAGAGGAAAATCACATAAAATAAAGGGAAATTACAATGTCTTTGAAAAGCACTGTATGTCCCTACTATCAGTGTAGATTCAGTTAATACCTTTTGCCTTTAATATCTTGAGCCAAAGATATATCAAATTTCAATAGCACTGCATTCTGAAAAGTTCTGAACCATCAATTAACTATTAAATATTGAGGCAGGAAAGCATTAAATAGAATATTTTAAAACCTTCCTTCCTCCCCACCCCTTATTGGAAGCTTAATACTGGTCTCTGAGTTAATAAGGGAATTAGATTGATCATAATACTTCATGACCAGCATTGTGTCCTACTGAAATTGTGTTTTGTGTCTTGTTGAACATAAAGCACTGCTTAGTTGATTGAATCTTGCCTTTTCTAAATGATGAGGTTAGTCCAGTCACCTTCAGGATAGATAAATCCTTTATCTTATTGTACTTATTTGTACTCCCATGTATTGAGAGGTGCTACTACAAACAGGCTCATGTCAAATTTATACTTCCTGAAAGTCTCTCTGAGTAATGTGGAATCCATTACATAGTTGACTAAGTGGTCCCCAACCTTTTGGGTACTAGGGACTGTTCTCATGGAAAACAGTTTTTCCACGGCCCTGGGAGGGGGCGGTTTTAGGGTGATTCAAGAGCATTTCATTTATTGTGCAGGCAAACCTCTCTCTCTGCCAATGATAATCTGGATTTGCAGCTGCTCCCCGGTGAATCACCACCACCTCATCTCCACCTCAAATCATCAGGCATTAGATTCTCTTAAGGAGCACACAATCTAGATCCCAAGCATGCACAGTTTACAATAGGGTTCCCGCTCCTATGAGAATCTATTGCTGCTGATGATTTGACAGGAGGCGAAGCTTATGCAGTGATGTGAGTAATGGGGAGTGGCTGTAAATACAGATGAAGCTTCACTAGCCTGCCCGCCGCTCATTTCCTGCTGTGTGGACTGGTTCCTAATAGGCCACGGGACCAGTACCAGTCCACAGCCCAGGGATCGGAGACCTCAGATTGATCTTACATAAGCCCCAGATAACTTTCTCTTTCCATTGGCATATTTCCAATGGATACTTTTCTATCAAGATTATCATGAGAACACACTTTGTTTATTTGTAATGTTATAATTTGAAGTTTAAATGTTGCAGACATTTTTCTTTAATATTATAAATTATTATATCATCTTATTTTCCCTCCAGTATGAGTGTCCCCCTGCAATACTTTGTATTAAGATAACTAAGCTATCAGAATTTTGTACTATTTCAATATTTTAAATCCTGTTACCACTGAAGATCTTTTTTCCTGACTTATTCAAAATTCTTTGTTGTTAGATAATTACAAATTAAAATATGTTCTAGGCCGATTGTTATTCTGTCTCAATCAACACTTCTTCCCTTGAAGCTTAAATCATAGCTGATCATTACTTGTTATATGCTAATTGATTTCTGTTTAATTTGGCTTCTTTCTGTGTTGCAGTAGATCAAATCACTTGACAAGACTCCTAAAGTGAGATTTTAGTCTTAGTTTTTTTTTTTTTTTTTTTTTTTAAGATAGTTACCATCTGTGGTTAAATTTTCATTTATATTGGCTTAATTTTCCATACTGCTATTACTTGTAATGTGATTCATCTTAAGGTAAATGCAATATTAGAAAAATCAAGATTTAAATGAGAAATATATTTTAGGCCAAATGTGTTATTTATAAAATATTGGCATGAAAAGAGCTGTATAAAGCATATGAGATTCTGTAAACCAACATATCACAGTTGCTTTATGTTATGTACAAAACAACAAAGTCTAATAGTAAAACAATTAGTAAACAGAAAGTTGAATGATGGATTGGATGACAAGGCCTCCTGTTGGACGTTAACACAAAATTTCCATGTAATTTTGTAACTGAAATAAATACAGAAAACAAATTTTTGATTGATTGTCATAGACCAAGATTAGCTTACAATATTAAATCATAAAAAACAACTGAAGTACATATTATTTTTAATATCAAATAAAAATTATCTATAGTTTTGGTGTAATTTTTAAAAGCATACCTTGACAGAACCATGTTTTGGGTTAGTATGAATACTGATATTTGATATGTTAGATTACATATTTTATTATATTGTATATTTAATGAAAGGAGAGTAAAATCAATATAAGGAAACAGTGAAACAGAGCTATATGTAAAGAAAATCTTATATAATATTTTAATCTGGAGAGTTAGGTGAGGAAATATTCTTCCTTTTTTTACATTTAGTTTTAGGATGTCTGAGTGTCAACTGGAAAAGTAAATATTAAGAAAGGTTGTTTTCAACCTATACCATACCTGAGCAACAAATAGCCAAACACTGAGAACAAGTTTCACCAAACAGTTGTATATTTCAATTGACTTAACTTCCAATCATTTTCTGAAAATAGCAGATGTAGATTTGATTTAGATTTTCTTAAAGGGATCCTCATTCTCTACTAAATGATGTGTGGATTTTTTGTCCCCAGAGCATTATTATTTTATACTCTTAATCTAATTTTTACTTGCTTTAATAGCCTAACAATTCATGGTTTAACATTAATTTAGATAACCTTTAAAAAGACTGTCTCAATTTTATGATATATACTATATTTAAAATATTAGTTGGAGTTAATCATATTAAGAGCTTTTTTTATAGATTTAAGAATTTCTTATCTAAGCCTTAAATGTGAACATTATCACATGCTAATTAAATAATCACTATAGAATGCAATTCTAATCAATTTTGGCTGATTGATTGGTTGGTTTAAATAGTATACACCTATATAAACATATAGAAAACAGGAAACTTTAAAACAACACAAAACAAACTTACATGACATCTGTAGAAAATGACTGAGAATTTATTTTTCTTTTAGAGTTCTCCCTGTTTTTCCCATTAAACTATGAAGTTTTGTGTGGACAAAATCAAGGTAACTCTGCTTTTAATCTGACTTGTGAGGCATGTCAATCAGTTCTTGACATGACATAATATATTTGTTTCTTCCTTCTTAAATAGCTATGTGAAATTTCCACAGTCACATAATCTCTCCAGATGTAAAATTACTTAGTTTGACTATAATAAGTATTCTCAACCTTTTTAATTTCTTAAATTATAAAGCTTTTCAATCAAGCACAGTATTATTTGGAATTTAAAACAGCTGTTGCAGTTAAAGAGCATTAGAGACCGAGAGCTCATCCTGTTACCCTCCCAGGAACTAGCCTAGCCTTTGTATCACTGTGACTACCGCCTCCCTAAGGGACACAAGGTACTTTGAGCTCCTAGAAATCAGTGGAGCTCTGATCTTCAAATTATGCCATCTACATGACTATCCCATACATTATTTTAAAATTAACATTTTAATACTCTCATGATACCACTCTACAATTGTGTTTAATTTAATTTTTTAGTTGACACATCAATACTATACATATTTATAGGGTACATAGTGATGTTTCCATACATATAATATATATAATCATGGGGTAATTAGCATATCCATCATCTCAAATGTTTATCATTTCTTTGTGTTGGGCACATTCAATATTTTCTTTTTAGCTATTTGAAAGTATATATATTATTGTTAACTATAGTCATCCTACAGTAGTATGGAACACTAGAACTTATTCCTCTTACCTAGCTGATAATTTTGTTATGATGAAAGAACTTGACAAAATATATTGCTTTATTTCAAGTGCACTGGCTCTAATTAATCTAAGTTAGAAAATATAAGCATGTTTAAAAAGATATGTAGGCCAGGCATGGTGGCTCATGCCTGTAATCCTAGCCCTCTGGGAGGCCAAGGCGGGTGGATCGCTCGAGGTCAGGAGTTTGAGACCAGCCTGAGCGAGACCCCGTCTCTACTAAAAATAGAAATAAATTATCTGGACAACTAAAAATATATATAGAAAAAAAAAATTAGCCAGGCATGGTGGCGCATGCCTGTAGTCCCAGCTACTCGGGAGGCTGAGGCAGTAGGATCGCTGAAGCCCAGGAGTTTGAGGTTGCTGTGAGCTAGGCTGACGCCACGGCACTCACTCTAGCCCGGGCAACAGAGTGAGACTCTGTCTCAAAAAAAAAAAAAAAAGATATGTAGACATAGAGACACTTTATTTATAAGGTATATATATGCAGTAACTCTTCAATTAATTGGGTTTAAAGAATAGAACATGAGAACATGTTCAATTCTTTTTTTGAACTAGGTAAGAGATAGCCAACTACTAAAGCAATATTTCTTGGTTTAGGTAAAAGTGAACATTTAATACAACATACACATTTAAAAAGAACAAAGGCCAAAAGGAAATGTGAGAAATCTTTCAGAAGTATTCATTATTAAGGAACTTAAACTCAACTTTTTCTGTTCTTCTTTTTGTAAAACAATGGAAAATTTTTAAAAAGTTCCCATAACAATAGAGTTGAAATTCTCCCAGAAAAATAGGACTTTTCTCTGTAATTTTGTCATTTCAAGGTACTCTCTGTATTAGAATCCCAACCCATGCAATTACTAGCATATATCATACAGTCAGCTCTATTAAATTCCATAAGTTATATTCAAGAAAAGAACTTGTTTTATCAGTTTTAAATACAATCCTCAGGAATTTTATCTTGGATATCTTTCTCCAGTGAACATAGAAATAAATGATGAAGTATAATATATTTTAGTGCAAGGAATCTATTTAGAAATTTTCCTATGCACAGATTTTTATTTTATTTGAATTTTTAACAATTTAAATAAACATATAAAGTGTGTGTGAACACACACACATGTGAGGTTCTGCCCTTTCTATAGAAAATAAAATAAAAAGTAATAACAGTAAAAGCCGATGGGCAAAAATTGATTCATAAATGAGATGGTGGCATTCATCTCAACGCTCTTATTGGAAACCTAAATCTCAGTAAATTTGTAGCCTAAGGATACAGTGGGCTTAAAGGATTTCTGTCTCTGAAGAAAAATTAGAAGGCCTTTGAGGTAAGGTAAATGGAAAAGGTTGTTTGGGCAAATGTGGAGCTCTAGCACTATTAAATGTTAAGCACCATCAGGGGGTATCTCAGTCATTAACAAGAGTGGCATGTGGGAGATTGTTTCAAGCAGGAGAAAAATTATAGATGGCTATGTGAAGGTGGCCCAATGCCATAGGGAAATTCTGTCAAGCAAGAAATGATTTTTTACAAAGTTATTGTAAAGAAGAAGTGAAGAGGTTATGGTCAGTTTTTCCCTTTCTTTGCCCAGTCTTCCCGAATATCAAAGAACGAGATAGGTACAACAGATGGGGAGCAGGGGAGACATCTTAGAGGTGAATGGCAGGCAGCCAAAAACACGAGGGCCACTAAACATGTAAGAGTTCAAGAATTATTATACTCCAGCTGTTTAGCAGTCTTGATTGTTTTGACAGTGTTTTCTTGGGTTTGAAAGTTAGTTTCATGCATGGTTTTATAATCTCCAAAACTTTTTTAAAGTTTTTTTTTTTTTTATGATATTGCAAGTTGGCTTCTGTTGTATTGCTGCAATATTCTTTCCCACAAGAAGGGATCATTTAGGAACTGATTCAGGAAATTTGTCTCCGACCCCATTAGAAACCTGAGCACCACATATACACACAGACTACCGTATTTCCAGGCAGCTACTTTCACATAGCACTAGGCCATCCATCTGCCAATTCTGAGAAATACCCTGAGATTCAGAGCTATGAAAGAAGACATCGATGTTCTCCCAGCTGGAAGCATGTAGTAAGACAGCAGTTACATAAGTTTCATGGGTACCAATGTGAGTTTACCTTTAGAGTACTAACACAACATTGCCTTTGGATGTTCCTTAAAGAATTGCTTAAAAGATGATAGCCAATGAAGATGATATCTGAGATTTTTTTTATTTAATATGGTATTCTTTTTGATTATGTTCTAACTTGGTTTGACATATATATTGTGAGCAATGATCATTAATTTTATTATCAATTTTTCCTTTAAATAAATCATATTTATCTAGTAGTTCAGTCAATAAAATCAGTTAACTATAAAAACAACAAGAAAAAGTGTTGATATCATGTTGAGTCTTTTTAAATCTATTTTGAGAAGTAACATCATATTAGCCAAGAACTTTGAATTTATTTCCAGATTTGCCACATACAATTTCCAGTCATGGGCATATTGTGTAGTAATATTATAGAAGATCTTTTAGTGCCAAAACATTTTAGAGCTCCTCCAATTTTGAGGTGAAGTACATTTCACCACCAAGTGAATCTAGGAGTGATATGTCACTTATCTGGGCCAGTGAGGTGCTAGCAAATGTGGTGCAAGCAGAGGCTTGAAAAGTGTTTGCATGTTGAGTCTTGCTCCGTTTTGTTGCTGTGAACCCTGAGACTTCAGTATAAAGTGGCCTGGGCTAGCCTTCTGGAGGAAGAGGTACAACCATTCCAGCCATATGGCTGAGCCCAGAGCCCAGCTGATAGCGCATCAGACAAACAGGTGCACATTTAGATCTGCTTTCCTCAGAAATGCATATGCTGTCATAGTGATTACTTTCTTTCAAAAAGCATTGCTTGGGTTAAAAATTAGAATCAACTAAAATAATCTGTAATTTAATCTCTGAATTTTAGCTAATGTGTTTTCTGAGTGTGTGTGTGTGTATGTGTGTGTGTGTGGCTATTGCATATTGTTACTGTGATTCTCTGATTTTTTCATTTTTTCAAATGTATTGTTATTAATCTGAATAAGGTGGTCTAAACTGTCATTATGCTGGTACTTTTCCTACTTTTCATTCATTTATGTTTGTTTCTCCCTGAATCAATTGGAGAATCTTAATAAAGGAATCCAAGCATTATTGACAGCTGCGGTCCCCAACCCCCAGGCCGTGGACGGGTACTGGTCCTTGGCCTGTTAGGATCCAAGCCCCACAGTAGGAGGTGAGCAGTGGGGGAGCGAGCAAAGCTTCATCTGTATTCACAGCCGCTCCCCATGCCTTGCATGACCGCATAAGCTCTGCTTCCTGTCAGATCAGCAGTGGCATAAGATTGTCATAGGAGCCTGCACCCTGCTGTAAACTGTGCCTGCCAGGGATCTAGGTTGCGTGAGAACCTAATGCCTGATGATCTGAGGTGGATCTGAGGCGGTGATGCTAGTGCTGGGGAGTGGTGCCAAATGCAGATTATCATTAGCAGAGAGGTTTGACTACACAATAAATGTAAGCACTGGAATCATCCTGAAACCATCCCCCCACCTCATCCGTGGAAAAATTGTCTTCGGTGAAACCTGTCCCTGGTGCCAAAAAGGTTGGGGACCGCTAATCTACAGGATCGTTAACAAGTGCATGTGCTGACACTCTGTTCTAAATGTTTTCTCCTGTTCCTATCCCTTAGAAGGAATTTTTAAAGAGGTCTGCGTTTGATGTGGTTTGAAATGGAGCAAGCTTATATCACAGAGATACAGTGCGCTAACGCAATAGAGTTGACCCCAAGATAAATCACTCAGCTTGAAACGCAGAGGGTTGGCCACAAAAGAAACAGAAGACCGCCTTTAGTCTCTTTGTTTTAGGTCCAAAACTGAAACTGAATTTGTTGGTCATACATTCATGTTCTCAGATCATTTGTTCACCTCTACACACCGCAATACAGTCCAGCGTAATTATTAGTCTTTTAAAAAGAAAAAAAAAGAAATGATAAAAAGGCCAGAGGCATCAGAGGCCACTTCTGAGGTTCTGTGACTTCTAGATAAATGAGATCGTGGTAAAGTCCTCTGCCTCGTGTCAGTATCACTAGCTCTTTATTTTCATGACAATGCAACTATTTTTTTAAGGTAAAATGATGACTAGTAGGGAATATTTTAAGGGATCTAATTTCTGAAATATCTTTTTAAGTTCTTAAGTGAATAGATAAAATATTCTTTAAAGCCAATTATTTTACTTTAAAAATAGATTGATAAGCCAAGATGGAACCTTAATGAATCTTACTTATTCAAGAAGTTTGGTCAGTAATACAGAGAAAAGAATCTGTTAAGAATATAGAAGAGGAGATACACATTTACATTAATTTTAATTGATTGCACTGGATATTTATATGAGGAATAGTAAATGTACTACCTATATCGAAAATGTACCTAATTAGATTCAACTTCTCATTGATAATCATAACTTTATATAGTACAAAGTGATTTAATTTTCTCATGTGTCTCATCTAAAAAAAGATGTCCTCTCCAGAAAAATAATGCATGTATACCTTTAATAAAATAAATAAATGCATAGGTCACGTCCTATGATATCTTAATAGCACATTTTAACCACCTTATTACTTACCCAATATTACATAGAGTGGCTTGTTCACTCTCCCAACATGCACCCCCATATTCCAGTCCCCTAAATTTCTAATTCTACCCCACTCACTCACCTCCAGCAAATTCATATGCTTTCTTAGTCATATATATGCCTTTGTACAAATGATTTCCTCTAATGGGGAAGACCTTACCACTTTTCCTTATATAATAGAGTTTTATTTATCTTTAACTCAAATACCACCTTCTCTTTGAAATGTTCTTAGCTTATTTCCAGTTGCAATTAAACCCTTCCCTTCATATTCTTGAGATAGCTGCTACCAATTTGGGCATGAAAAAATAGCCCCTACTTCAATTATGAGCCCCTGCAGGTCAATTACTATATTTCATTTCTTCCTCTATCAATTATCATTCTTTGTGTGTATTCGGAGTTAAATAAATGCTATTTCAATAGAATTATTGATATTTTTAACAATTTTTAAAGTGATGTAGATTATTCTGAAAAATTTATTTTTTCTAGAGTTAGAGATGATCTAGAGAAATATGAAGAATCTAGGTGTAAATAAATACTATGGCAGCATAATGAATCATTTCAACTAGAAGTAACTGAAACTTAAACAAGTCAATTATTTAAGGATTGCATGGTGACAGTATCTAATGGTTCTCTACTTTGGTCAATATTTTGGTAAATTTAGGAAACTAGTAAGCAAAGTGTAATGCCTAACTTGTTTGGAGCAGGCATATTTGGTCGTAATCTTAGAACTGGGGGATTTCATGAGAATCTACTAATCGTGATTAATTCTGTGCTCAAAGACAAAACAACCCTGTTGAGTATGTATTTTATCAGGATTGCTTTGAGATATGGCAGTCTGATTCAGTGTGTTCTAACACGGTTTTGTAAGATGAAACTTGTAAGAAGATATGGTCCACAAGGTGAGGTTATCTCTTTTCCTTGACTACAAGCTTCTACTCCATCCAATAATTGTGAATCACCAGATAACCATTTAATAAACTAAAAGTAGCCAGACTTTTTGAGTTTCTTCCAAAGCAATTGATTCAAATCAAACACAACACACTACTTGACTGGATTCTCCTAAATCATCACAGTTGTCTACAATGGTTTGGGGAGGAATCTTATTTGTGAGCTATATGTTATGGACTTCTTACATGAGAGAAAACATAAGCACACAAACAGAAAAGGCCAAATTATACTTTAGCTAAATTATGACATAAGCTCACACTATCCATATAACCTACATGTAGTGAACTATAGTTAAAAAAAATAAAAATGATAGTATTTCTGTTGGCCCTCCTTTAAAACAGCTAGAACAGATAGCAAGAAGTTTTCTTTATCTGTTTCATAAAATGAATAAACAAAAAACCTTTTTACAAAACAAATAGTTTGCTTCATGCTGGAAGTAGCATTCTCAGGCTTTTCTGGGAAGTATTTTCTACCTAAATAGCATAGTATCTAGACAGAGAAAATAATTAAATAGAGTATGAAATGATACAATCTTTCGAAGAGTTTTATTTCTAAATGTTGTATAGGTAATCAGATGGTAAGAAAGTATTACCAAGTCAGTCAAAATGAAGAACATGCCATAAGCAGGGGACCTCTATGCATTTATTTATTTTTTAAAGTGTACATGTGTGTTATTTTTCAGGAGAGAATACCCATTTTTTAATCACATTATGAAAGTGGTTCATGACACCAAAAGGAATCACTACAAGAAAAGTACATATGGACATATTCACAATTGTGTATACAAGTTCAAGAACATGCTTAAGCCTGTGTATGGCTTTTCTTTAGCAGAGGACAAAATGTAAATTAGGGCTTATAGAACACTAAGCTTGCTATTGGTGCCCAGACAAAAGGAGGAGTCTAAACCAGGAGAGAGACAATCACGTGTTTAAGTAGAGTAAACAGAGGATTTGTGTTGAGAACAAAAAGAGAGCTTTGGGAAATGTAAAGAAATACTAACACAGTTTGGTGCAAGATCCTGGTCCTAAGAAGAGTGTTCAGATGGAACCAAAATCTTGCTTCTCTTACCGAGAAGTAGATTTATAATGGATCCCAGTAGTTTTGAACTAGTATTTTGAGAGGAAAATCAATTTATGATTTCAAATTTAGTTGTTTATGCCTCCATACTATTTAGGTAATTTTGATCAGAGAGTAGCAGTTTCGGCAGTCATTGGACTTAATAGTACTTTCAACATTAGGAATTTTTATGAAACATAGTACTTTCAGCATTAGAAATTTTTATGAAATATAATTTTAAGTAATTGTAGTGAATGTGGGAGGTCACAGAGGGATGTCTCTCAATTTGTTTTAAGAATTTTAAAAGAACAAGGCTCTCTAGAAATAGCAAATATCAGTCAATTTATTAATATTTTATTCTTAATATGAAACGAATAGCTCGTTGAGATGAATGAAATATCAGGATGATTATTTAAATGGCTTAATGACATTTTAACTAACCCAGATTGTTCTTAGCATAGGTTGCATCTAGATGAAGACATAATCTTACTTTCTATTTTAGAATATAACAGTGTGAAATTTCAAAGATAAGCTAAAAGTATTATTTTTTAAGAGAGAAGAATGCAATTTTTATCTTTAAAAAAAAAATAGATTACTTTTCTATCTCATCATGATAGGTTAGGTGTGTAATGATATGCACTTTGGTCTCAAGACATTACCCAGAATGACTTCATGGAACACGGGACTCTCATTGGCTTTCCAGAAGATTTAAATTTAAGACTGAAAGAGAATGTAAAAATAAATGGTATTAACTGATCCTATATTCCATACCCACATGAATAATCATTCTGCTGACTAGATGAGGTACATTTTTCAAGATTTAAATAGGTTGACTGGCGGACAGTATAAGTTTTGTATTTTTATGTAGATCTCTGAGGCACAGCTCCAGTAGTAGGCATTTAAACCACAAAGAGACTGAAGAAAGAAACGGAGACTGCCATTGAGTCGCTGGTTTTCATAGCAGCACCTGGCACACTTCATTTCTTGAGCACACATGGACTATCATTCAATTTCTGTGGATGAAATTGAAATCCTTTGAGGAGATGTTAGAGTAATTAAATGATTCTGTTTAGTGACGAAAACTTTGTTTTTAAATTTGAAGGAACTTATTTCCTCTTACCCACTTTTTATCTGCATGCTTCCTTCCAATGTAAGTTTGTTCTTGTGAGGAGTAGAAATAAATGATATAATTAAATGTATTTCTGAGAACATTTACCAGCGATACTTCAGGGTATTCACGTTCGCTGTGCATCTTCTTTGAGATGGAAAACCCAAGAACAGATTGTGTGTCTAATGGCAATCTCATTATTTGCCACCTAGTATTTCAGGAAACCTTCACATAGCAAAATATGACCTGATTTAATGATCAGGCTATCTTGATGCTTATTTTAGCCCATCTGTGGAAGGATACTGACTTGCCAGTGACAATAAAGTTTTGAAACTTTGATGTGCTCTTTAAACTTTGTTCTGGGAAGCGAAACCATTTTCTCAACATAATCTATTTATAAAGTTTTGTATAGAATTCAAAAATTAAAATGTCATGATTTCTATTTGTGAGGAATGAGAATCATGACTTATTTTATGGTAAAGTTTAGTAGCTCTCATAGCATTTTTAAAAGTGGGCATAAAGTGCTTAATGTAAGAATTATAGCCGCATAAATGTAGGAATGTCTGTGCAAGTGAAGCTTGGAAAGGCTGCAGCCTATAGGTCTGGGTCACTGATCACCACTGTGGTTAGAACTAATGCTATGCTCAGCATTAATTGAGAAAACTACATACACTAATCAGGTGAAGGTTCCACAAAAAGCCCAGACTTCACCACTGTGCGATATATCCATGTAACAAATCTGCCTATGTACCCCCTAAATCTATGAAAGAAAGAAGGAGGGAAGGAAGGAAGGAAGGAAGGAAGGAAAGAAGGAAGGAAGGAAGGAAGGAAGGAAGGAAGGAAGGAAGGAAGGAAGGAAGGAAGGAAGGAAGGAAAGAAGGAAGGAAGGAAGGAAGGAAGGAAGGAAGGAAGGAAGGAAGGAAGGAAGGAAGGAAGACCTCCTACCTCTGTAATCTTCTTCCCTCTCCACTTCTGTCTTCTTCCCCTGTTCTGATACTTCTCAATGACTTTCAATATCAGCTTCCATATATAGGAAAAAACTGTCAAAATTAACATGCCAATTATTGAGCTTATTGTATTTTAACAATCTTGAGACATAACCTGCATACCATAAGATGCACTCATTTAAAGTGCACATTTCTGTCATTTTTAGTATATTCACAAAGTTGTGCAACCATCACCACTATCAATTTTAGAACATTTTATCACCTCAAGGAGAAGTTCATACCCATTAGCAAATACTTACCACCAGCACCACTACCATTTGATAATATTTAGCACTTCATGCAAGGTTTATGACTTTTTCCACACATGCATTATGGTGATAACAGAAATATACTTGTTTAACAAGCATGTATTGACTATCTCCCAAGTGCCAGACAGAACAATCAGTACTGAGTATAGAAAAATGAATATAACATTGGATGTTGGGCTTCAAGCAACCTATAAGAAAGTAATCTCATAAGAAATAAAGTTATATATGCCAATAATTCTCAGAAAAATGAGAAATATATTTTAACAAAAATGTTTTAAATTGATACATAATTGCAAAAGAATACTGGGTTAGATTTACTTGGAGTGAGGGAAATATGAAGTTTACATACAGATATTATAGGAAATTATTTATTACTTTTTAATTAAAATAGTCATTTAATCTAACACTGACTGACCCATTTGTACTAGACTTGGATCTACAGTCTTTAGAGATGTATAGATCCTATTGATCCTGGAAACTTGAGAGATCAAAGATACATTTAAATGAAAGATATTTGAACATCTTCAAAAGTCCCTTTATGGTTCAGATCTAATTTTGACTCTGAAAATATTACCTGGGTTTTTAAAATTATGTCTGGTATCAGCTCACTTAATGTGCTCCATCGAGGGCAATTTGAAGATTATTTTTTCTAACTTAATGGTGAGGAACATTAGTTTTGTCAGATAGATCTAAAATGAATCCTACCTTTGTCAATTTCTTTTCTTCCTACTCTTTTTCTTTCTTTTTCTCCTCAAATATTTGAGAGCCTACTGTGTGCCAGTCACTATTTTAGTATATTGTTAGATAAGCTTCTTCAAATCTTTTTATTAGGGTAGGTGAGGCCATATATAAATAAGTCCAGTCTAACTGACTTACATGCCCATTTTTTTGCCCTGTTTTTTTGTTGTGATAACAATTTTGATTGATAACTTCTCTCACCTCCTCTGTTCCCCATCATTCCATGACATCAGATGTCCAGGTTCACAGTAAAATTGCCAGCACAGATGATCCATATTTCCACCACTGGAATATATTTCATGTAACAATCATTTTACCATTCATGTTTTTGACCTTCAAGAAATTAATGTGGCAGTATTTTGTTTGGGATGATTTAACATTGCTTGTGCCTGTTGTAATATTTTTTCCAGTTCAAAGTTTAGCATTTTGGCCACTGATTGTATGTCAGTATATTTATATGAAGTCATTTTATGGAGTAGATTTTATGATCTCCATTACAGAACACTTATTTTGATTTATATATTTATATTTTAGTTGTGGCTAATGGCTACTGCAGAATGAAACTAATAGGAACATCAATTTCAGGAGAAAGAGTTCCCTATTTATTATGCATGCCAAAACTACAGACAGAGCAATTAAGAAACCATGTACCTGTAGAAGAGAAGGGCTTCTATGTGGTTATTAAAATATGGGAAAAATTTTATTCTAAGAGGCCCCAGTCCTACCGGTTGATCACTAAGTCTTGATCCACTGTGGCAGGAAACAAAGGCCTATATTGAGTGTCTTGAGTGGAGATCAATGATAGAATGACAAGTTACCTTGTCTTGCAGAGTTAGTAAAGCAGCACTGAGATTTGCAAAGATTAAGGAAGCCTAAAGACTGGCTGGAAATTCATGGAAAGAGGAATGTGTAGCTAGTTGGCAGGGACCAGTGCAAACTCAATTGGTTCCATCAATGGCTATTAAATTGATTGCGTTACCACATATTATGTGTTATTATGTTATAATTGTTGTTTTAGTATTGTTTGCCCAGACAAATAATGCAAGAAAAGGGATATTCAATGGAGCCATTCAAAGCCATTCTTTTCTTCTCTACTTAACACATGGACTATTGGAGATCAAGATAGATTCTAGTTTGATATATTTGTTTTTTTCTTGTAAAATATATTAGTCTGAAATTGAAGCATTGGAGATCACCGTATTAGAAGTTGCTATCATAAGCAAGCTTTCTAGTTATTCTGTTCCCATGAGCCTGACGATAACTACTCAATAAGCATGTTGAGTGTTCATCCTGGCCCTACAGCAGGCAAACTAAAAGCATATCATCCTCTCAACCTCCCTACAGAGTTCATAGTTATTCTCCTCACTTTAAAGATGAAAACAACTGCAGCTCATTAAACTTAAATACTTTGTCCAAAGTCAGGCAACTAATAACATTCTATTCAAAGTCAGGTCTCACCATTGAAAACCCTTCACTATGGCTGCATTTTCCACTGAGTAGATAAATACCACATTCATATAGGAAGATAATGTGAGCCTAGGTGGTATGATGTCTTCCTTGATGCTGAAGAATGATCGAACAAATTATCTCAAAGAGTAAATTTTTCTAGTACGTGCATTTTAGTAATATTTATTTTTTTTACTTGTATCATGTCTTCATGAAGAGTATTGAGTGCATGAGGGGAAATATTTAAAATATCAAACTTTTAGATAAATTTTATCATCTCTTGGTAGGTACATAGTATATGTTCCACACAGAGACAAATATTAATTTTGATCTCAATCTACTCACTGGTTGTCATGAGAGGAAAGGACCAGAAATTAGTTTGCGATTACAGTTTTCCCACCTTTCCCTCAGCATCAGCACTTTAAAAAACAGTAAATCTCTGGCAGAAGTTTATCGGCTGAGCTTACAGTTGTGTGCCCTATTTTTCAACTTTTCATGCATCTGTCACTTTCTAGGTTTTAGCCAAGTTTGCTGAGCATCAGAATCCTCAGTCAACAAAGTGCTAAAATTCATAACGCCGAAAACCCTCTTTTAACCAATAACTGATGCTCTTCAACTCAAGTGGAACTTCAAAACTTAGGAAAATATGAAGCCAATCCCCTATCAGTGAACCAGGCTACTTCTATTTCAATTTGAGGGGAGGATACAAAAGTAATAGAAATACAGATATGAACTATGCATCCTGTGCAGTGTATTTTAAGGCTACTGACTAGGGACAATGACAAGTCTTTGAAATAGATGCCAGAGCACACCAAGTTTTCTTTCAATATAAGTATTTTGTGCTCCAAATGTAGAATTTATATAATATTGGTAATATAAATGTTATTATAACAATATCTTTAGTCAAACAAAGTTTAAATTTACAAATGTTTCTGTTATTCATTTTTTGTGTTTTATTTACTTGAGAATTTCTGTCCCTGAAATCCAGAGTAGGTTTTGTTTTGATTTGTTTTCTTTGTTTTTTTACTGCAAATAATAATTCTATGATTAAGGTGAATCAATTCTGAAAATAATACTTTAAAAAAATGTAAGGTTCATCTTAATTTGTGTATTATTGACAAATAGTATAGATGATGACATTTCTATTTTTAATTGACTACATATTCATTTCTTAGTAGGCTGGTTCACTGCCAAAATCGATAACAATAATTCTGATCTCTTGAAACATTAGCAATGATTTTTTAAATTAATTCAAATTATATAAGAACAGGTTAGTTTTCAGTGAGATAGTTTGTCAATAACTTTTTCCATGAGGTTATGTGCTGTTTTTATTCAGTCAGCTATAATGTCTTCATAATTATATGTATGTACACACACACATAGTTTGATATTAAAGCTTTTAATGTAAATTTGCATGACAAAGAAAAAGAAATGCACTACACTGATAGAAATGTCTTCCTCTAAATAAATTCACTGATGAGTTATACATGTTTTTATTTTAATTACCCATAGAAGCTATTTCTCAATCTAATGGCAAAGTATTACATCTAGTTTTTTTATAGCATCTTTTCTCCCAGGATTTCATTCCACGCAAGAATGGAAAATTGAAAAGGAGTGAGATTGTGGCAAAATAATTGATGTCCCTTTAGGTTTTCCCCACAAGAATGCTCCCATAATAGCTTAAATTCCCCTGATTTAGGTCTCACAGTTTAGTTTGTCAATATGTAATTATGATTCCAAAACAAAACAGATTACTTTGGAGTTATAGTGTGGATGCTGTCATGCTGAATAAAAAAGAAGCATTGGCTAGAGGAAGGGAATGTCTCATTAGTACTTTATTATTTAATGATCTACCAAGGTTAGGACTCTAATTGTGAATGCTATCTTTAACAATCTTAAACAAGATTCCTCCAGAGGCTCGATAATAACTGTAAAGGTTTGAATCTATGACCTCAAATTTGACTGCTACGATTATGGACATTATAAAAAGAAATATAGGCACAAATAGCTCTGTGTGTGTCTATGTGTACATGTATAAAGAAACTTCTGTGTTAATATATAACACCTAATCACAGAGCTACCAAATTCATTTAAAATTAGCATTTCGGGGATATATATATATATAGTAATTTTAAATTTCTAAAAAATAAAATTATCAAAGTACTAAAGGATTTATATTTGAATAGTTGGTTTGGATTTACAAAATGGTTTCTAACCTCATGGTGGCCATAAATGCAAAGGCTACTTAATTGGATTGTTGGAGAATGTTGTCTTCATTTTTTTTTTTTCTGCTGTGATATTTTATGGTAACTGCTCTTTTTTATTTAGGTTGGAACTAATCCAATATGTTTAGCTTATATATTTTAATGCAATGACTATTTGTACTACACCCATATACTTATTGTAGTACTAAAACATATACGTATATAATATAATTAGTATATTTATTGAGCAGCTACTACCTATAAGATTGTACTGAGTATTGGAGATATATAGTTTCTTTTCTCATAGGACTTATCTAGTGAGGAAACCACATATAAATAATTTATAAAAACTTTATAAAGAAAAATTACAGGGTGTTTTGAGAGTCAATAAAAGAGAAACTTGATATAACTTGATATAACTGGATGGAGATGGTCAGAGAATATCTCTGAGGCAGTTACATTTTAGCTAAGCCCTAAAGGAGGAAAAATTGTTGATGGATGAAGAGGATACTGTACAGTGAGAAGAAGGAATTCTAAGGTCTAGGGGGAATAAAAGCAAGGCATATTTTAAAAACTAAATGAAGGCAATGTGTTTGGAGCACACTCATTGAAGAGGAAAGTGGTAGACAGGGGAGAGCTCACAGAATCTTATGGACCTTCTAAGGATTTTCAGCATCATTCAAAAAATAGTCAAGAACCACTGAGAGATTTTAAGTAAATGCTGAGGGGACTGAATATGTGGATGATTCAGGGGAGATAATCAATAAAGACATCCAGATTTCTGATTCAAGCAACTGGGTGGATTTTGGTATTATTCACTGAAGTAGGAACCATTAGAGGTATGATAGATACTTGTGAGAAATACAGATGGATATGTCTGTGTCAGGAACAGGGGAGAGCTAGGGTTGAAAATGTAAATATAAGTATTTTCCAAATAAAAATCTCCATCTTACTGCTAGACCACTCCTTATTTCCTCTTCTAAGGAGTTTAGTCATGATGGAATCATTTGTGGACCTAGCAAGCCCAGCTTCTGTGAAGCAGTCAAGGGCAGAAGCCACACTGCAATTCAGTGAAGAGTGAGAATGATTAGAATGGTTAGAAACTGGGAGGAATACGGCTTTTGCAGGAATCTTGGGTGGAAAGGGAGAACAACAAAGTACTAGATAGACACATTAGTTTGAATAAATTATTTCTGAAGATAAACATGATTTAATCTTTTTGAAAGATACATAAGAGAGTGGGAGTTTAAAGACAGAAAAGAGATTGACTTAGCAGTATGGTATTCAGAAAGCTGGAGAGATTGGGATATGGAAGCCACAAGAAAATTGCATGTAATACACAATCCATTTTATTAATAAAATGAGCATATAAAAAGAGGATGTGTTGGTAGCTTGTATATCATCAATTAAAGGTCATTGTCATCTGAAGATTCCTACTTTCTTTATGTATTAGTAGAGTAAATCATTTGCATGAGGGAGAGAGGCTAGTTCAGTAAAGGAATGGAGGAAGAGAAATGAGATTATGGAAGCAGGGTAGCAGAACAGAGGTTTGAGGAGACAAGTGTCTGTGGAGAGGGTACAACAAATTGACCAGAACACCAGTGTAGCTGTTGTCCAGCAATGTTGAGATTCCTTTCAAGGCTGGAGACCACAAATGTGTCACTGAGCCATCCACATTTTTGGTGTGATTTTTCTCCAGCAATGGTTTGCAGTTTGGGTATAGGCATATAGAAAACAAAAAACTACATTTATTGAGAGGTGATGATTTTTTTGGGTGATTTTGCCCAGAATAACAAGGGCATTTAAGCTATTAACTAGAGGGATTTTATGGTCGCGTTATAGAATTTTAAAGCTAAAAGTAAGGAAGAAAATGTTGGAAAAGACTGATGGAGAGGAAGTAAGCAGAGGGAAAAATTAACTAGTGACTCAATAAGGTAAAAGAACACAATAGTGGAATGGTTTAGGATACCCAAGCCCATATGCAAGTAATATTGACTGATAAGTTGCATTGCATTTCATTGATTTTGTACTGAAGGAAAAAAAAATCAGTGGTGCTCAACAAAACACCTTTAACTATGTGATTACAACTTGATAGCAATAATTTTAGAGAAGCTTGTAAATTACCTTTCAGTTCATAAGGCATTTCATATAGACTATCTCAACCTGGCATCTCAACCTGTGTCAGCTACTATGCTAGAATCTAGAAATAAAAAGATGAACAAGACATGATCCTTTCTCTCAAGCAACTCACATAGGGCAATGATGAAATCTATCTAGGAAGGTCATACAAAATTACAAAAATGAGGTGATAGCTGAATTGAGTTTTAACAGGGAATTTAAAGAGTTTAATGGATTTACCCAAGTAACAAAAGAAACAGTCAACAGAGTGAAGAAACAACCTACAAAATGGGAGGAAATATGTGCAAACTATCCATCCAACAAGGGTTTAATAACAAGAATATATGAGGCATTCAAACAACTCGATAGCAAAAAATCTCCAAATAATGTGAGAAAAACAGGCAAATGATCTGAGTAGACATTTCTCAAAAAAAAAAAAAAAAGACATATGAATAGCCAAAAAGTATATGACGAAATGCTTGTCACTAATCACTAGGGAAATGCAAATCAAAACCACAGTAAGATTTCATCTCATCCCAGTTAAAATGGCTATTGTCAAATGATAAGTGCTGGAAAGGACGTGGAGAAAAATGAACTCTCATACACTGGTTGTGGAGATGCAAAATAGTATAGTCATTATGGAAAACAGTATAGAAGTTCCTCAAAAAACTACAAATAGGAATCCTATATGATCCAGCAGTCACACTGCTGGGTATATATACATATATACAAAAGAAAGGAAACTAGTATGTCAAAGAGGTATCTGAACTACCTACCATGTTTATTGTAGCATTTTTCATAATAGCCAAGATATGGAATCAACCTAAGTATATATCAATGGATGAATGGATAAAGAAAATATGGTCTATATACACAATGAAATATTATTCAGCCTGAAAAAGGAATGAAATGTTGTTTGCAGCAACATGGATGAGCCTGGAGGTAATTATGTTAAGTGAAATAAGCCAGGCACAGAAACACAAATATTGCATGTTCTCACTTATATATAAGAGAGCTAAAAAAAAAATTGATCTCATGGAGGTAGAAAGTAGAATGATGGTTATCAGAGGCTAGGTGGTAAGGGAGAGGATGAAGAGAAATTGGTTAATGGGTACAGAAATAGACTTAGAAAAAAGGAATAAGTTCTAGTTTTTGATAGTGCAGTAGGGTGACTATAGTTAACAATAATTTGTTATATATTTCAAAATAGCTAGAAGATTTGGAATGTTCCCAACACACAGAAATGATCAATGTTTGAGGTGATGGATATCCCAATTACTCTAATTTTATTTTTTTTAAAAGGTTACATGTTCAAAGTCAGAAGTTGAAGTAGCATTTAAGTCTTGTGAATCTAAATTCTATTCCTTTATTTTTTTCTAACATACTGTCTGTAAAAGCACATATATCATAGACAACAACATGAAATCATAGATTTTTGTATGTGATCAAATATTCATATTAATTTAGGCATACACAATGACATGTTTGTATCCAAGACCCAGCCAAGATAACCAGAAATACAATGTTGGATTGAGAGACTAGAAAAAAAAAAATGCTATTTTTATGCCCAAGCATTTGACTATTTTATGACCTCAGAAGAGTTATTTACCCATTCACTATTGAGTTTCTCATTTGTAATTGCATCTACAATAGACTTATTAGTCCATCTCACAATTTTTTATGCAAAATGGCTAATAAGAATAATTACATAAAAACGGCAGTCTTTTAGCAGTTTAACTATCAAGTGATAATGAGGATGGTAGCCTGGATTATAACTGATATGTAGGGCAGAAGAAAACAATTATCTCTCATGGCAAAAAGGTAAGGAAAAAAAAAAGGAACATAAATGCCATTTAGTGGCTAATTTTAGACTAAATAGAGCTTGTTAAGTCTTTGATAATGCCCTTATATTTTGCCATAACATTAAATCTATAGCTATTATAATCTTCCACATACAGTTAGGTGAGCAAATCATAGGTCTACAAATACCAAGCGAAGGGTCAGTGTTTTCAAATTACATGTATTTGTTACTCATAAAGAGGTTTCTAAATGCAATGTAATATTGTTTGAGATAAGCTGTAAAAATTTACAACAGATGCCTGGAAGGACCAGAATTAGATGAAAGTATCTGATATAATAAGTGAGTATGCTATTTGTGTAGGGTCACTTACCATATCACAATGAATATTCTCTCATAGGAAACAATGAAAATTTTATTAGGCCTCATCTAATATGCTTTGACAAAGCAAAAGTTTTTGTTACTTTGA
Organism: Lemur catta; assembly: GCF_020740605.2. Lineage (NCBI taxonomy): Eukaryota > Metazoa > Chordata > Mammalia > Primates > Lemuridae > Lemur > Lemur catta. The sequence goes on from NC_059140.1 coordinate 48,195,856, forward strand.
ATCAGTGTGGTAAGATTTTGTATCTTTTATACCTGAAAATAGCAGGATGAATGTTAAAAAAGGTTAATTCTAATATTAAAAATGACATATTTCTATTACTGAACTATTTCTATTACTGAACTATTACTGAATAGTTCATTAATACAGATATTTATAAATTCTGTTCTATTTCACCTTCTTTTTTTAGATATACATTGTTAAATCATATAAGTAATGAAATTTATAAAACATATACTAGACATTAATTTTCCTCAGATTTTGAAAGCTCTTTATTTTAATGTGTCCTCTGACAAATGAAAAAGTATATTTTTAAATGTGTTTTGCAAAGGTAACTGTCATAAATGGATTCTTTAATTATCTTCAGTCTCTACAATTCTGTATTCAAAATCCATTGCCTAAATCTAACCACTTTGTGAAGCTAACCATTTTCCTTTCCTTTCCTTTTCTAAAATCTCATTTTCCTTAGTTTTTGTTCACTGTAAATCTTCTCTAACCAATTTTCAATTGAAATGTTAATAGAGATAATTGAAGATTCACATGCAGTTGTAAGAAAAAACACAGAGAGGTCCCTAGGCCACTTTGCCAGTTTACACAATGGTAACATTTTACAAACCTATAGTATAATATCAGAACTAGGATATTGACATTGACACAATCTGCCCTAGCTTACACAGATTTCATCAGTTTTACTGATACTCACTTGTGTGGGTGTGTTATATATTTAGTATTATACAATTTTATGTCCTGTGTAGGTTCATTATACATCATAATGGTCTAAACAGTTCCAACACAAGAATCTCTCATGTTCTTTCATTACCATATGTACCTGCTTCCCACCACCCTCTCTATTACCTACCCCATCCCTAATCCTTGATAACCACTAATCCAGCCTCCATTTCTTAAATTGTGTCATTTCAAAAATGTTATCTCATGACATCATATAGTAGTTAACCTTTGATATTGGCTTATTTCATTCAGTATAATTACCTGGAGATTTGTCCAAGTGATCGCATGTATCAGTAGTTCATTCCTTTTTATTTCTGAGCAGCATTCCTTGGTAATACCAGTTTATTAAATCATTCACTCATGGAAGGACATCTGGACTCTTTCCAGTTTTTGTCTATTAAGAATAAAGCTGCTGTTGAATATTTGGTATAACTTTTTGTATAAGCAAAACTTTCTGTTTTTGGAGCATAGGTAAACCAACAATATGACTGCTGAATCATCTGGCCATTGCAGGTTTAATTTTGTAGACTATGAAACTAATTTCCAGAGAGGCTGTACCATTTTACATTCCCACTATAATATATGAATGATCTAGTGTTTTGTGTTTTCATCAATTAACACGTGGTCATCCTATATCTTATATGATAAACTTATAAATGTTCTAAATAGTCTTCCTAAATAGAAATAACCCCATCCAGTAAATAACCAAAATTCTCATGAGTGATTATTTGACTACACAACTTTTCAAGTATCTATGGAATACAGTGTACGGTAACCTTAAAAATTATATTGAGTAAAAATGACATACAATGATACTGAAAAATATCCATGAAATGGCTTTAAGTGGAAAAAGCTTATATAATTGTATGTATTATACATAATATATAGAGAAAAAAGAAACAATATATTAATTATAGTTAGTTTTAAGTAGTGGCATTATAGGTATAATTATAATTTATTTTTATCTGCTTTTCTAATTTTTCTAAAATGACAATTTATAAAAAAGGTTATAGAAACTCCAAATGTCCGACATTCATGCTGCATATTCCTTAGTGTTTACGTATCAAGACCTGTCTCTCCTACATCTAATCAATGTGCAGAAACTCTCTCCTTTGCAGGGCTTCCATTAATTTTTGTCTTCTCAATCCAGAAGAGGCCTCCCCTTTCCTTTGGAATGAGGCTCAGGATGTACCTATATTTTTTATTAATATAATTTGCTTTTTACCTTCTTTGACTTTCACTGAATATTAAAGGGACATTTGAATTACTCCTGTCCCCTCTTTCCAATATACTTCACTTCTTTACAAACCATGTTATGCGAATATGTCTGTGTGCATGCATGTTTTTAAATATCTCCAGGTCTTATTGTGCATTACCTTAGTATGCTTGGGCTTCCATGGGGGGTGAGGGTGTGGAACACAGGCTGGATGACCTAAACAACAGAAATGTATTTTATGTATTTTTTCACAGTTTTGGAGTCTGGGAAGTCTATGGTCATGGTGACAGGCTATTGGGTTCCCAGTGAGGGCCCTCTTCCCGGCTTGCAGATGGCTGGCTTCTTGTGTCTTCATATAGTGGAGAGAAAGAGCTCTGGTGTCTCTTCCTCTTCTGAGAGGAACCAACCTCATGAGATTAGGGTCCCACCTTTATGATCTCAGTTAGCTTTTATCACCTCCTCATAGATCCCATCTCTAAGTACAGGAGCAGTGGGAGTTAGGCTTTCAAAATATGAATTTTGCGAGACATACACACATTCAGTCCATAACACACTCAATTACACACAATAGGTATATTTATTAAGAATTCTTTAGGCTTAGAATACAAACCAGTGGAAGTAGAATATAAACCAGAAAAATGTGTATTTTAACTAAAATGCGGTTCTAAATTAGGCTAGAATGGATGTAATTATATGTGACTTATATAATAAGAATTAAATTTTATATCAGAAACCTTATAAGCACTACAATTTTTCTGTGTTCATGAGGATAATTACTTACCCCTTGCATAATTTGATAGTAAAAAAGTAAAGTCACGATTGTTATGTCAATTAAATTTTGTTTGCACTTTAGAATGGCACTTCTGACAATTTTAAAGAAAATTTTCTGTCGTGTTGTTGATACTGTTGGTAAATTGTGCTTCACTAAATATTCCTGTAAACATGTCTTCTTGGCCTCTTATGCAAAAGAAAGAAATATATGCGCTTAAGAGGTCTCTGCATCTCTGTTAGGATCATGAATTTGCATTGTAATATCATGGGTGAGGTCAAGATTATTGATGTATTAGCAGAAAAATGGATTCACCAGACTTGTAAAAATGAAACACATCGAAATAATAATTGAAGGTCAGTCAGAGATTGACATTCTGGTGTAACGGATGGGAAGGGAGAAATAGGAAAAGTATCAGGGGAAATGAGAGCTGATTAAAAAAAAAAAAAACAACGTAAAATGGCCCTTTGAAAACACTATACCCGCGCCATGTGTTTTTAATTCAAATCTAGTCTGGTACTGTCATATATGTAATCTCCTCCTCCCTGACTAGAAAATGAACTCCTTGAGAAAAATACAGATATGTCCATCATATCCCATGTGACACTCTGCATGGGGATCTTCACTGAAAAATACTCAATATGCCTTGTGAACGGTATTGACTTAAACTGAACAGCACTCAATTCAATAAGATTTTTCCCCTAGGATTGGCTGAAGTTCTAGCAAGCAATTGAATTCTAAGGATTTTTTTTAAGCATAAAAATGGAGAATTATCTCCACACTATTTTCTTTCATTCACATACTATTTTTATTTTACCTATATTTTCCACATGATCCTAGTGCATTTCTTGTGATTTTTATCATCCCTTCTGCAGCTTACTAATTACACTATGCCTGTATAACTATGACATGTCAAAATAGGCTCCATTAACATTTAAAACACTATGTTTAACTCTTGGCACATAATTAAATGAATGCATCAAAAATTTGAGCACGATTTTTTATAAGATGCTGTCTTACAAAATTACAACTAGATATTAAAATTATGACCTAATTGACCATCTAGACTGGCTCTTAATTTGGTTTCAAAGATGTAAAAGACAGTTTTACTTCAGAACGACTAATAGCAGGCCAAATCGCTTTGACATATCAACTATTAAGTCCCTAAGAGGCAATGTTACTGCTAGTAAAAGAAATGCATGTAAAATATACAGTGATTTTGATATAGACATGTTACTTTTTTTGTTTGAATTTTGTGTTATAAACTCTCTTACCTTTTCACTGCCTAGTTTTATGAGAAGAAAGGGAGAAGCAATCTACTCAGACTTTATTGCTATTTCTTTATTAGGCAAGGCAGATATGTACAGAAAACAAAAACATCTAAGGGTAAGTTGCTTCTTCATATGGAGGTAAAATTGGATTAACATCCTTGGTCATCCTATGAAAATTGAAAGTTCTACCTATGTTTAATGGATATTTACAGTAAGCTTGCATTCTTATGACTGGTCTGCTTTCAGAAGTTTGTATCTTTATCCTGCAGTCTACTGATCCAAAGCGAAGCACCATTAGTTCTTTGTTCTATAAAAATAAACACACTCCTACAAAGTATTTTTCAATGTGGTAGACCATTAAAAAAATTGTTCTAGAGTGGTGGAAAATTTTAAGAGTACATCAAAAATCAAATAACTTCCAATTCTTCACAATCCTCCTTTCTCTGTTATCTTCATTTCCCCCACCATCTTCCTTGAGCAAAACAACAAACATAAACCAAGAATTTCTTTTCCCAGACAGAGTAGTATAGAGCTTATCTATTTTTGCATAGTCTCTTCCCATCATTTTTTAAAATCCTAGCTTCTCTCGCAAGCAGTTTTGTTTCCATAGGACAAAACATAGGACCAGATGTTCAAACAATGAATAGATCAGTCTGGGCCACATAGTGAGACCCTGTCTCTGCAAAAAACTAAAAAAAATATTATCTGGGCATGGTGGCATGCACCTATAGTCCTAGCTACTCAGGAGGCTGAGGTGGAAAGATTACTCGAGTCTAGGAGTTCAAGCCTGCAGTGAGCTATTTTCATGCCACTGTACTCCAGCTCAAGTAACAGAGTGACACTCTGTCTCTAAAAAAAAATAAAATAAAATAAAAAAGAGATTGGCTTTATATTTTTATTCTCATAGACCGATGTCCAATGTATTAGAAGGAACATATATAAATATAGAGGAATATAAGTGACTATATGTATATTTTCTTAAGGAACGTGACTCTGACCATAAGATTTTATTAATAAGATGTGTGTTCTTTCAGAAAATAACATTTTTAGCACACACAAAAAATCTTGCGATTGAGTATGTAAATGTTGAATGATGGAATTGCCTGAAGATGAGCTCACTAACCACATGAGAGGTGTACAGCGGAGTGTGAAATCTAAGATTGAGATAAATTTCAAGCTTTCTCTGTACTAGCACTAACAGCTGCTCTGTCAAAATCTGCCTTTCTCTCTACTTTCTGTGAACCCACTACTGAGAAGGTTCATTCCAGGAATTGGTTTCACTGCATTTTCTAGTCTTTTCATACAGCTTTTCCTTATCATACCCTGTGAATCTTGAGGGTACATCAATCATGAAAATGAAAGAACAATGTTTATCACAAAACTAGATAATTATTCTTTTCCACTTAAGCTTTTATCACCATTTATTTATTTGCATGGTGTTATGTGCTCCGGCATAAAGGCGAAAACATTGTACATAAGGAATAGGAACAGAGTTAGGTTAAAATTTCAAGACAAATTTACCAACAAAAATGATTTATATAGCAATTTAGCACCCATCAAATATGAATGAGTATATGGTATGAAGCAAGTACATTTATTGTTCTGAAACAGTTAAAGAATATGTACAAACTTTATGATATTATACTATATTTGTAGAGCTTCCTAAGGGAAGCATATTCTCCATATGATGTCTATCAAAGAGAAAAGAGGTTACATCTACATGCATGAGTATAACTCTTCCATTGATTTATGGACAAAAAAATCCTCAGGGTATCAAAAATAAAAAAAAACAAAACCCTACATTATGTGCATGACATGTATGAGTGAGCTTAATTTTGTATTTGCATTTGTGAGATAGATAAAAGCTGTAGAAAAATCACTTTGGGAGATAACTCCCTATTGACTGTGCATCAGGAAAAAAGTTAAATGTGTTAGAATTTCAGCAACTGGATGGAATATTTTATGACTAAGCTACTAACTTTAGAGAGGAAAATTCAAATAACTAGAAGAAAGGGGGGAAAACATAGAACTCCTTGTTTTAAAATGGCCCTGCATTTTCAGATGGCTGTTGATGTTAGGCAGTCAGTGATATCATATGTAGTAACCCTCCCACTTCTCTTTTGTCAGTCTTCCCGCCATATTTTAAACAAACATGATTAAAATCTTTGCTAACCCATTGATAAGAGTGTCAAAACTTTTCATAAAAAGTACTGAAACAAGTGGTCAATGTCATTGTTCCTCTTAGATTGCCAGCTTTTAGGATTCTGTCTCTCTGTATTATTGTCAGCAACAAAGCCCTTTCTTTTCTCCCACAAAGGGGTCTTAAGTTTGGACCATGTGCCAAACACATTTTAGTCCCTGGGGATACGATGGGTAATGACAGACAATGTTTGTTTCAAAGGGCAGTAAGGGAGGTAGAACTAACAAATTTTAGTGGTAAGAGAGGGTAGAACTAACACATTTTTAAAAGCTATATAAATAACAGCAATATTTCAGTTGCAAAAAGTGCCCTGAAAAAAATAAAACTGGGTAATGTGATAAAAAAAAAAAAAAAGGGAGGGGAGGTGATATTAGGCTGCTAATCAAGAATGGCTAGATAAGGAAACACTAAGAGGTAACACGTAAGCCAAAACTTAAAAACAGAAAGATGTCAGGGGTGGGAGAATGTTCTGGCAAAGAGCATTCCCAGATGGGGCTGTATGAATGACTGGAAAATTGAATGGGATTGACTCATGAAGAAAATCAGGAAGATGGCTGGGGGTGGGGCATGGTCCCCGAGAGCCCTAATGCTAAGTGAGGAGAATGAAGGACTGTGGTCAGATCATGCAGCACCTTGTTCGGAAAAGGAGTTCAGGTTTTATTTTAAGCACAAGGAGAAGCCACTGTGAGGTTTAAAGCAGGGGAAATATAAGCTCTCATTTATAATTTTGATGGATCACTCTGGCTAGAGTGTAGAGAATGGATTTTTCTGAAGGCCAGAGTAGAAGCAGGGGGAACAGTTTACAATACGCGGCAGCTGCCCTGGCAGGAGATGGTGGTTTTGACTAAAGGAGCAGGAGTCAAGAAATAGAGCTTAAGTGGATTTGCAGGATCTATTTTGGAGGCAGCACCAATAGGACTTGCTGAAAGATTGAATTTGTCTGTGGGCAGCAAAAAGGAAGAGGAATCAAATCAACTCCTAGGTTTTTGGCCTCACAACTTGGTAGACTGTGATGCTGTTAAGAGAATTAGGAAAAGGAAACAGGACAAGGACAAGTTTACACAGGGAGTGGTGGGAAGAATCAATAAGAGTTCTATTTTGGATAAGAACAGTTGGAGGAACATGTGAGACATCAAAGTCAAGATGAGATGTCAGTATCCAATACCTAAATCCTAAGGCTGAATGGTGCCCAGCAAAACCCGGGACTGTTAAATAAACCTCACAAAAGTCAATGAATTAGAATAAAAAAGAAAGCATTTAGAGAACATGTAAAACTGGCTTTTGCTTAGGGTATTACTATATCTGTGATGTATATAAGCACAGGTATGTGCAGCATGTAAACTTCAAATGCACAAATATACATATATATATATCCCAATTTTAATATGAATAAGGAGAGTAAACATAAACTGCTAGTTTTGTTTTATTCTTTCTCACATGGTATGAGTCCTGTGACTCAGTTTCACAACCCTCCATCTACTTACTCAAGAGAGACAGCTTTGCTGTGACCACTCATGCGTTTAATACATCTGCTTTACTGAGATCTATTTGTGTCTAAAACTAGGAGCTCTTTAAAGGATTAATGATGTGTAAAACACAGCAGCCTACATGCTGGGCTCAGAAAAAAATATAACAGGGATGATGATGTCATCAGTGATAACAGATTTGCATTTTATCATGAGTTTAAATATTACTTTTCTTTTTCCTTTTAAATGCATTTGTATGCTTAATTAGTGCTTCATATGATTTCCAGAATTCTTGTACAATTCTTGACTGATGGACTGCTGTTGAATCACTTTCCTATAGGTGGGGCGGGGAACTGACTGAGCAGTGGTAGAACTACCAGTATTTAGACAAAGTAGAAGTTAGATAAGGTGGCCTTAAATCAAACACGTATTTTAAAATATGGCTCTGGGGGCAAAGATGTCTTGAGTTAAATTTTCCTTTAAACTCTTCAATCCAAGAGTATGTTTCAGGCGATTTTAGTAGTTGGTCATTTGTTTGAATTCACATAATTACTTACTATGACAGCCAGAGCTGAGAGTTTCATCATTCACTGGGTGATCAGGCTGTGCTGTTAAGGTTAAAAGGCAGATAAATGTCACCCAGGGAAGAGACCAGTGCATGATTCGAGGTTGCAAGACAGAAAACACACATGCCAGGCTCAAGTCATACAGTGTCTACTCACAGCAAGAGAGGAGAGAAAGTGCACAAGATCCAGCTCCGTGCATTGTGTTGGTCCCTCAGGGTCACTGGAGCCGCTCCACAGCAGTGCTATGTGCTGATGTAGCTGCACACACCCCACTGTATGCTGCAATAGAAGGACCCCTCCCCCTATCCATGGAGTTTGAAATACAGAAAGCCAGGGGCGTATCTGAGGGCCATTGACACATGAGCTTAAACAGAACAAAGGAGTACGCAGAGTCTGAAACAGGAACAGATATTCCCATACAAGGCGACAGGCTCATTATCTGTTGGTAAGAAAGTGTTCCAGGCTAAAGGCCTATTCTTACGTGGTCCAGTGGGGTCCATGCACAAGACTGCCTTGCCCAGCACTGAGAAACAACAATTATTTTGAGACTGGATAAACTTGATACTACCAATTGTTAATTTCTGTTGCTCTCCTATGTGTGCAAATACGATGCTCTTTAGCTAGTGTATGTTCAAGTAACTGAAAATGTGGTATAGTCATAGCAGGGAAGAATGGGCTGTGCATCATGTTAACCTCTATTTGAATCTCTTGATCCACCTTATAGTTATCAGGTAATTCCTTAACTTCTATGAAGTCCAGTTGCATAATATTAAAGTACAGATAATGTCTTCCTCTAGAGATGTGTGTGGATGACGGATGACGTAAGACCACCTACAGGGACATTCTCATCACAGAGCAAGCACACGGTGTCCTCCAATGCAATATCAAAGGCACATTTGCCTAATTTATGAGCATAGGAACGAAGGGATTCAGGAAATATGCGTTCTTAGTTTATTTGTTTAAACAATGTTTTACTAGATCGCCAAGATTACCAGATGTCAGGAAAGTGAACATGCTAATAGTTTTGGCAGGATTTAAGTTAGTCACTGGAAGTGTCAGTTATTTTTATTCTCTTGACAATTTTCATCTGGTTATTATTGAAGGTAAATCTTGCTAACAGTAGTAACAGGTCTGAAAGTCAGTCCAGAAGACAGACGAAACGGAAATTTTCCACTCCTACCCTTTTAATGATTGCCACTGACCTCGCTTATCAAGTCTTCAAAACTCTGTCAGCCCTGTCACTGCAGCACGAATTAAGAGCTCTCCACCACCACCAGGTAATTACGTCTCACTCCATTGACAACGTCTTCCATTGGGTTTACAGAATTTTAGTTCCCTTAATTACAACTAAAAACAATCTTAGGAGCAACCTAAAGAATAAGCCATTTCCACCTCTGCCCTAAGGAGTCTTGAGAACCAAATTTTAGCTCCTGGCTGACTGCATCCCGAGTGGTCTGAAGGGAATCCAGCATTTTCCAGACTAAGCCGATCCCTCGCATCACTGAGTCCTTTTACTGCTGGTGCCTGCCCTCTCTGCTTGAGGCGCTGACTTCGCCACTTGCTCTAGAGGAACTGACTGTGTACGAGGGCACTTTCTGAAAGTTTCAGGGAAGGAAGAAAGGTTTTTTTTTCTTTTCTTTTTTTTTTTCCCTCTCTGTGCCAAAGTAGGCTTTGGGGGTATTTTCTTCCTCAGCAACTCTTTAACTCTCCCCTTCTGAAATATCTTTCTGTGTACTTTGCAGAGAATGGAATCTCACCAGAGGCCTTCTGAAATGACTTCAGAAAAGCCTCTATAGGAGTCAAGTGCAGTATTACCTCTCTTCCACCCCCTTGCAGGCCAGCTGCAGAACTCTTGACCTCTTTTTTGACTATGCTAAATTTTTCGTGTCATAAAAGGCTTCTTCTTAAATATAATTTGTGTAATAGTTTGCAACATGAATCCTGAAAACAGTCCATTTGATTAAATGAGCTTTCTTTCAATGTAATAATGGTAATTTAGTAATAAAAGTGAAAGCAATAGTGGCAGAGCTGGCTTCTTATGGTTCACTTCTAGTCTTTGTCCATAAATGGATCATGCTTCTTACATTGACCTTTGCATACAGTTCTACCATAGTCTTCAGGTGTATTCATTATACACCTTTATATTTGTCAGGGACAACTCCTATTAGCAACAACTACTCCTTCAGATAATTAGTTGTATCCTTAATTTTAAGTCAAACAGAACTCTATAGACTTGTAAACATTTATCATATTATGACAAGCTAGTTTTTTTTTTTTTCCTTTAAATTTTCTCTTTGCTTTTAAAAATGCTTACTAAATTTTAGGGAAATTCTCACATACCTAGTGAAGAAGACAATGCTGGTTTCTGTTACAGGAAAAGCAATATAAATCATTGCATAATCATGTACATGATGATTTCTATATTTATAAGCAAATAAGAAGCATATGTTTCTCTGAAGTTTTCTAATTATCTGTAAAAGAAATGTCCCCAATAAAAAATGAGTCCACAATGTAAATTTGTAAAACAGACTACTCTTATTAGTATATTTTAAAAGTCTCTGTGGTTATATTAATTTTTACTGAACATTTTTGTATTTAAAAATTTGCAATATCTCCTATTTGCATTAACCAAAGAAATTCTTCTAAACTTCTAACCAAATCTTTCAGATATATAATAATCAGCTGCACTTTCAAAATAATTATGTCAGTAAATTTTTTGCATGATCTATGCATAATCCAAAATACTTTCATTTTTTATGTTTGCTGGGAGATTTTTCCACCCTTATATTCTTCTCTAATCTATTTGAACTTGAAAGGGTAGACTACTTCCTCAGCATTTTTTGGGTGTCTCTCTTCCATAATCTTATTGATGGGCTCTTTTGTAATTTGTAAAGCAAAATTAAAATCGACCTGTAATCTGTTAAAACAGCGCTAAGCACTCACATCAACCATTAGCTCTGATAACTCCGTTATCTTTGTGAAGAAGGAAAGGCTTTTAAGTATTGATTTTAAATAACAAAACATAGCTGCCAATCTAGTTTTACCTGGCACATACTTAGGTTCATGGGTTTTGTTCTACCTACTTCTTCGTTGCCCTTTTGGTTATGAAAAAATACATTCTTTTGTCTCAAGAAAGCATTATAGAATTGTTTTTCTTTCTACCAATCAGCTATAGTCTGAGTATTTGCCACAATATCGTTCTAGGTAAAACACGGTGAAAAAGAGTGGAATTGGAATGTTCCTAACACAAAGAAATGATAAATGCTTGAGGTGATGGGTCCCTCAATTACCCTGATTTGATTAATTCACATTGTATGCCTGTACCGAAACATCACGTGTACCCTATAAAGATGCACAAGTATTATGTACACATAATAATTAAAAACAAAAAATTAAAACAATAATAATTTAGAATTTTATTCTCAGTTTTTCTTTTAAAATTTTACGATTGAACTATGTAGTTTAGGTAAGCACAATAGAAACAATTTACTAGTGAAACTTGGTCAGTATATTATAATACCATTTACAACATATAAACTATTGTTTATTTATTCTGAGAGAGAGAGAATAACCTTCACCAAAATAACCCTGTTTTTCTATATTTACCGACTATCTTGTCAGAGGGGTCATCTGATTAATTTTGGCCAATGAAATTTAATATCTACTGCCATGCTAATAAAAATCCCAGTTCTTCAGTTTCTCTTTTTTTAGCTGAAATGACGTAGGAGACTGCATGTTCCTGACGGAACAGCTACTTGAGAATGAAATATCGGTTACTCCCTGAGTAACTGTATAAAGAAATACCTGTTAAGGTCATGTAAAATTAATGAGAAATAAGCTTTTCTTTATATTATACCAATAGAATTTCAGGGTTAATTTATTATCACATGAAACCCTAGCCTTTCCTGGATAATATTGTTTCAGACTAACTCATGTGTAGAAATGATCTCATCACCTACATTGATATGTTCCATGAAAATCCATTGCAAAGCTTTCATAAATTATATTCTCTGTGTTGAATAGGGGGCTACTTAACATTCCATTCAGCCCCTCATACATCAAGGATAAGAGTGAGTGAAAACCTAGAATAGAGTGAAATCCTTCCTTTGCAGAAAGAATTGTGCTTGCTATTATAATTCATCTTACCAAAGAAGATTCAAAGTCAGAACATCTCTAGAGTTTGTAAAGACATTGTAGGCCAATTCCTCAAAGACAACAATTTTTAACTCATTTACAAATGCTACTAGATTATTTTTATGTTACTTTCTAGGGTTCAGTTGTCATATATCTTCAAAGGAATTTAAAAACATGACTTGTTTTCCTTGAATTATATGTAATTTCCATCTAGTTATCTTAGTCTCAAGTTGTATATTAAAAAACTCTTTGAAATCTACTAAGGATTGCTTATATTTTACTGTATTTTAATAGAAAAGATGCTCATAATTCATATACAATGTGTATAAAGCTTTTAATTTTATCACATTAATTATCTAAAAATTTAATTCTGATTTTAAAGTTTGCAATGTTTAACTACCACTGAAGAAAAGATTGAATTTTTGAAATACTGTTGCATATTCTATATATGGAAATGGAAAATACCTATAATATTCCTTTGAAAAAATCCACCCAAAAGCAAACCACCTATTTACAAACAGAGAAATAGATTTTAAACCTTAATACTTGAATAGCAAGTTATTTTATTGTAGCTAGTTTTTCCTAGTACCCATAGCTTACACTCATGATCTAGGAGAAACAAATAAACATATAAACAAACCAACAAAGTAAACATATATAAAATTTTTAGTAACGATTATCTACACTTTTTAAAAGTGTCATGGGACTGTATCTACTGTTAATTAAATTGGTTTTGTAGAAGACTGAATAAATTTTGAATGGATTTTATATTGCATGAAAAGGTTAGTAATGGTAACTTATGCTTCAGATAAGAATCTGAAACTAATTTCACTCAATTCATGTATTATTTTAGATAATATAGGATAAGGAAATGAATATGTCACAGGCCCTGCCCCAAATGGTCTACCATTTTAATGGAGAATATCAATGTGCAAATGACAAATTTTAATATAAGTTGATTATAATGGTATGGCAAATTGAGATCTTTAGTATGCAAATAAAACTTCAAATACTTTTAGGAAGAGAGATTAAAAGAAATAATGTAAACTGAAGTAGATAATTAATAATGGAAAGAAAGAATAAAAAATATATTTTGCAGATTTTTTTTTCTGAGTTTGGCCACCATTTAGATGATAAAAGGAAGAAGAACGTATAAAATTGCTACATAGGTTTCTACCATAAATGACTCAGTGGTTCCATTAATTATACTAGATAATCTGTAAAAATAAAAAAACACTCGAGAGAAAGTAGTTTGTTTTTGTGAAATTTCTCTTTTATTTGCCATGCAACTATATGGCCTATAACAGAATTGAAATATAAGAAACATTTTCTAAATGGATGTACAACATTATTATATTTTGTATATTCTTGTTTTTCTAAGGCCCTCACTTAAATTCACCTTTAATTTGTTAATATGCTGTTTTTTTCTCCAAAATTTTTAATAAATCTTTAGTAACTCTTCCTTTCAGAAGTTCTAGATTTTCTCAATGCTGTCTCTTTGCTAAAAGTGACATCCAACACCCATTCAATAAAATCTCCCAACAAAGCAATTTACCCATAAGCTAACAAAAACGTCTAACATCATATTGATTTGTCAGGGTTTACTTTTAGATATAAAGGACATCTATTATAATTATTTATTTTAATTCAGAAGAAATATTTCATAGTATGTTTATATACCTAGGTGTACATTTAATATCTATATGCCCTTATTCAGGAAAATTTTGAGGCAGATTAGAAGCACATTATTGCCTCAATCCTTTGAAAAATTATTATTTTTAAAACTTCCTTCTCAGAAAAGATCTTATTTCACCTCCAGTTTCTGAAATATGTTCCTACTTTAAAATTGCAACAGTAAATACATTATAAATATCAAAACTAAAGTTATAACTATATGTATATACATATAAATTACTAGAAAATAAATGTGTGGCTTTTTAACAACTTACTTTGAAGAGTTAAAGGATATTATTTAGGTGGTTAGAAAAAATAATTACTATTGATTAGCAATTGGCTCAGCTTCTCTAGAAGGGTTACTAAGGTCCTAAAGTACAGACGAGAGTGTTATAAACAACATTTTATTCTTCCCAGTCTGTCTTGAACTAACCATTTCTTTGTTTGAAATGTCCTATTGACATAGCTGATGTATCTCAGAGGATTTGATACAAGGAACAATTTAGAACTAAAGACCATTTTAGCATTTAAAAAAGAAAATGCTCAAAAACTCCCACAAAAAACGATAAAGAATGGAATGGAAATTATAGCACCTATCAATTATCACTCATTATATATAAAATGACTTTATGAAACTAAGATTAAATAGCTCTTCTGGATTTATGTGATTATAGCATAAATAGAAATGGCTCTCAAATGTGTAAAAGTGGGGGCCCTGGCAAGTTTCAGAGAAAATAAAATGCCCATATTGTGTGTATGATTTAAAGCAAAATTATTTGTGTAAGCCCTGACATTCACTCAAATCACATTTCTGTTGAGAGTCAGGTGTTTTTTTTCCCCATGAATACCATCTCAACACAAACAATAAACAGTTCTTCAATTTCCACAGAAGTATTTTCTCTCTTTTTGGGCACTTTTGCCCCAATTGAAGTAGTTAATAAAGCCAATTTACAAAACAACTTTCCATGCTACATTTTATTATACATGATATATATATTTGAGTCACAGATCTCTATTGGAATTTTACATTAATCTCTCTAACTTATCTGATACTGTGATTTACTTTAAGAATAAACATTTATTCAGGTAGTCAATAATACACAAGTTCTTAGTGAATTTTAACTATACACTAGGTTACAAGTTAATTGTTGGGGATGCAAGGATGCACAGGAACATTCTGTTGGTAGCTTCTTGAGCCTTCTTCCAAATTAGTTCAGTGATTTTATGTTGGAATTGGACAATTTTTTTGACCAGTACAATTACCTATCTTTCTTCTTTTAGCTACTACAAATTATTAAATTTCTGGACCAATCATTAGCATATCAAACACATTATGTTGATTTTCATACATATAATTTTCCTCAAAGGATACAATTAATATCCTATTAATTTCAGTATGTCCAGTGCCTGACGTGTAGTAGGTTCTCAGTGTATGTTTACAGAACTGAACTGAAGGCAAGCCTGGCTAACTCAACAACACAAGGGGAGTTGGGACAGGCATCAGGCTGTTGCATTGGACTCAGTAAACAGGTCAGGGGTTACTGGAATTATGCCCAACTGTTGCCTGGAGGAAGTAATACCATCCAAATTCCAAATTTTGATCTTTTGTTAGGTACATCTGTGCAAGACTACTCAGTGAAGTATCCCAAGAATAAAAAAAACAAGCACCACATGTACTCACCATCAAATTGGTATTAACTGACTTAACTGACCAACACTTAAGTGCACATATCGTAGTAACATTCATTGGATGTCGGACAGGTTGTGGGGGAGATGGGTATATTCATACCTAATGAGTGCAATGCACACTGTCTTGGGGATAGACACTCTTGAAGCTCTGACTCAGGTGGGGCAAAGGCAATATATGTAACCTAAATATTTGTACCCCCACAATATGCTGAAATAAAAAAAAAAGTGAAACTGCAGGGTGCTCAAAGAAAAAGGGTTGGCTTAGCAATACAGAATGGAGATAGAAGGTAAATATTCAGGCTGGCAAATATTGAGCCTAGGAGACCACAGGAAAATAGATCAGAAGGAAACTGAGTGTGAAACTCTTCAAAGAACTACACACCAAAGTGACATAGGTTGAGATGGGGGAATAATTTAGAATCTAGGAATCAATATCAGAAAAGTTCAACCAAAATTAGATGTTTGAAGTGATATGGTTACTTTTGAGCCTCACTTCATTGCCATGGACTGTGTAAGAGTAGAGATCAGGGTGAATATCTATCTTCCTTAGACCAGACTGTGGTAGAAAGTGGGTAGGACCAAACACGGCACCAGTGGGCTCATCTTTGGTGGACTGGAGACAGCACTCCATGGGGGACTGACAACTATAAGAAAATTATCATTAATAATAGTGTTCAGCCTTCTTTCTCATAAATGGTTTCATTTTACTTTTAATATTCATTGATAAATAATACAAAAACCACACACTTCTCTCATCAAGATAACATCTCTATATAATAAACATTCATTTCTTCATTTAAAAAACTGTATTAAGCAAATGTAGGTTATTTGGACCCTGAAATTGCTATTCTATAGTGTACAATATATATTTCTGTTTCACTTTTGAGGCATAAAATTATTCCACGTGGTTTGTTATACGGAAAATGAAAAATTTATAATTTATAAATGTGCACTTATAGTTGATCATAACCTTGGAGTTTAAATTAACCAAAGTTTGTTTCTATTTGAGACTGAACTCTACTAAGGAACTTCTTCTGTATCATTGAGAAATCAATGTTTGTGTTTGCACTACCACTTAGATGTAAAGTATATGGAGAATTTTTAAAAATTGATTAGCTGTCACTATGAGGGTGGCTTAAATTTGGCATGATTCTAGAACTCTCATTTCCTGTCACCTCCTCCCTCCAAGTTTTCCCCTATATTGCCACTTTCTTTGTGATTCTTTTTAATAGGAGAGAGAAAGCCAGGGGACAACAGAAGGACATGTGATTGCAGGTGCCCTTTCCTCACCTGGTGAGCAGTGCTATGAATCATATTCCCCACCTCTTCTGCAGTGAGACATATTGTACTTCAAATCTCTCCCTATAAAAAATAACAATCTAGCTTCCCTTTGGCGGAAAGGGCTTAAATTGGATATGGTCCTTTGGGATCTGAGTTCCAAGGTCGTTTTAGGGAGGTTACAAATCACGTCAAAGTAAAGACACTTTGGCCAACATAAAATGAAGTGTTTGTTAGTAGAAAAGCTCTGATTCCCTTAGAAAATAAGAAATTAAAAAAAAACAAAAATTAACTGCAGTCATCCTGAGCTTGCAACCCCCAGCTGCCAGCATGTGAAAGTAGATTAGCCACATTTCTGAAAATGTCATGAATTACTTGTGCTTTCTCTCAATTGAGAGTAATGTCAAGGGGCTAATCAAACAAGTTGTAGTAGAGAAATCAGGGATATTAGTCTAGAGTATCATTTGTAATGTCATAAACATTCAACATACAATGTCTCTCTAGTGTGTTTGTGAATCACTTAAAAGGTAAAGAATGACCGCTGTTTGATAAAAATGCCAAGCTATTTAGTCAGCATCATCCCTCTTCCCTCCAACAATTCCTACATTAGTTAAGATGAGGTTTAGCTGCCAGTGAGAGAAAACCCCAAATAGCATGTGGCATAAACAAGATAAAAGTTTATTTTTCTCCCATATAAAAATACAGGGCTGGTATGGGACTTTGTGCTATCAAGGGCATAGCCTTTTTTTTATTTTGCTTCACCTTGCATTGCCTCTAACTTAAGGGTCAAGATGGTAGCTCCATAAACCAGGCAGAAGGATGGTGGAGGATATGAAGAAGAGACCAAACACATCCCATAGCTATTAATATTTACAATTCCTTTAGCTTCAAGGAAGGCTGGAAAATACATCCTGATGGCTACCTGCCCAGCCAAAATATATATTTCTCTGGAACAAGGAGAGAAGAGATGTTGAAGGAACACCAACAGTCTCTGCACCTCATTTGTTTCTAAGAATCTTTATAAAATGTTAAAATTATTGTCCAATACTTTCTGATATACAAATGCCAAGGTGATTTTAGATTATGTTACATACTAAGCGATTTATAAACTTTGTGTGATATTCTATTACTTGAATTTAAGCTTGTCATTCAACAATTATTATACAATACAAATACAAAAGCAAATCAAACAATAAACAGAAAAGAATATAGATTTTATATATTAACAAATTAAAATTAAAGAGTTAAAATTTCTTCTATTGACTTAATTTCTGTGCCCTCATTGAAAATTCATTTTGAATTATAGACTTTCCTTTTCAAAAAATTATAGTTGCTTTTTGCTATATACAGAAGGCAAGTTTTTAGAGGAAATTTTGTTTTTTGTTTCAATTAATGTTAATGCAAATTTTTTCCTACTGAAGAATCTCTGGAAAAAATGGTATTATTGTGACTATGAATCTTGGCATTTCCTATAGAGTCATGTATTAATTCCTTTAATACCAAATTACCAACACAATGAGTTATATTCAAAATTTAGATCAGCTTTTTGATAGTCAAACTTTTAGAAAAATTAATTTGATTTGTGAACTATCTTTAAAACTTTTCATATCAAAGTATACTTGGTGCCAATTCTTCATCGGTAGTATGCTCCTTCTGAAACTAGTTTAGTGTACACACATGTACTCTTACACACAAAGACATATTGGTAGCTATGTGTTCATTTATTTCACTTGTTTATAGAAAAATATATTTAATTCAATAATCAGATACTCAAGTTTGGAATACTAGGTCAAACAAAATTCAACAAATACTTTCAGGAACTTCTAATATACTACTCAGCATTGAATAATACCTCTTCCAGAAGGGAATATGGTATGTAAACTTACTTGACCACAGATCCTCTTCTCTGACATAAATAAGTAAATAATCTCATAGAACCAGTATTCTGTGGGAAACATTTTAGGGAATGATAAAAATTATCAGTTAATATATAAATAGTTGGTTTGTGTACTTGTCAAAAGTAAATCACCAATTCAGCGTGCAATCTGGGTTATAAAATAACCCTGGAAAAGAGCCTTCCTAAGGAGAGGTAGGTAGCCATGTCAATTGTTTCATGAGAATTAAGGATGTCTAAATGAAAAATTCCTCCATATAAAAATTTTTAAGTTTTGTTGAGTTTAAAAAAATATAGACCTAAATCTATTGTGAATAATAATTACATATGGCATACTATGTTCATTACTTCACTTTGTTTATTTAAGTTTTATACTCAATAACAAGCAATTCTTTTGAATGATTTTGTTCACTGTTCTCCTTTTCCTGGATATCATTTATTTACCACTTTTATTTCACTACACTTCTCATAGATAAAAGATAAAAAGCAAAACAAAAGTAAAACATGCATTATCGGAAGCTTACCATGTAACAGGAAAAATGTTTGCTCCTGGAAATACAAAATTAATATAATTATTGACTGTGATAAGCTTACATTTAAGAGACCAAAAAATGGTGCTTGTCTAGAACATTACTTGAAAACATGTGAAATTCTTTAGAATTGACTAGAACAATTGTCTAGGACACAGAAAAATATTTATATTGTCATAGTTCTAATAACTTTTGAGAATACCCACAGCATGTTAGTTGTTACAAAGGCCAGAGAGATATTTGTATATAAAGCAAGTTATTTTGAATTAATTATTCTGAGAGTGACAATAAATGTGGCAATTCCAAACATCAGAAACTGTGAATCCTGGTTTACTGACCAAAGTACAACAAAATTAGATGTTAGTAACAGGATTGAATAAATCCTGCTTGAAAGATGCACATAAAACTCAAACTGCAGCCTGTTTTGAAAATTGCTAAAATTTAAACATTGTATAACAAAAAAATTATGTATATATATTCTATAATTATGAATTTTCAAAAGTCAATCTACAATTCCAGGTCCTTAATTATGAAGTTAACAAATAAAGAAGAAAGTTAATAACTGTTCATTCAACTTGAGAAATTAGGAATAGTTAAATCCATTCCTTCCCAGAGTCAGAATGCCTGCTTCTAGAACTTAGCTCTGCTAATTATCCATTGTGTGAAATTGGGCAAATATGGGAACTCCCAAGCAGCTCATTTTTCATTTATGTATGTATGTATGACGTTGTCTGGCTGTGTTGCCCAGACTGGTGCTGTCATAGCTCACTGCAGCCTTGAACTCCTGGGCTAAAGTGATCTTCCCATCTCAGCTCCCAAGTTGCTGGGACCATACATGCATACCACCATGCCTGGCTGATTTTCTTTTTTCTTTTTAGTAGAGACAGGGGTCTCACTGTGTTGCTAAAGCTGGTCTCAAACTCCTAGCTTCAGGCAATCCTTCTGCCCCAGGTTCCCAAAGTACTGGGATTATAGGCATGAGCTTCCATGTCTGACCTCACTTTTCTTATCTGTAAAATGGCAATAACAATAGACCCTATTAATACTTAATAGTATTGTTATAAGAATTAAATAACAATATTTATATAGCACCTAGTATAATTTAAATACTATAAAGTGTTTACTAAATCTAAAATTGCACCTCTTTTCTATTTTAATCTGCATTTATATAAATTCTGTAATTATCACATGTAATGAGAAAGCATAGATCAGGTGTGCTTCAAAAAATTCAGAAAAGTGTATCTATCAAAAGCACTCCAAAAATGTATTATTTTCATGTAGGACATAAAAATTCTCCTTAATAAGTGGAAAAATATCCCATGTAAATTCACACAATTCATTCTCACATTTAGTTCTCTCTTTTATATATCTATATGTGTGTGTGTATATATATTTAATTTTATGTATATATATATTTGGCTGATATATGGTTTATATATATTTGGTTTATATATATGTATTTGGCTTATATATATTTGGTATTTATATATACACACATATTTGGTGTGCATTCATATATATGTACATATTTTACATATATATCAAAAATTTCAAAGCTACATAATAAATACATGCCATAGGAAAAGAGTTTCTTGGAAATAGAATAAGATGAATTGTAATGAGTTGAAAAAAGTTTAATTCTTCTCTTACTTATATAGTGGTATGTTTTTCCTTGAATCAACTATCCAAATAAAAACACCTTTTAAAATTTATTTGTGATTTTTAATCATAAAATATTTTAATAGTAAAATATATCAATGACATTTTTGATCAAATTAAAACCTCAAGATTCTTTTCAATGTTTGGTTACTTTGGAAGTGTGCTTCTTAAATACAAAAGGTAAGCATGAGTATTATTCATGAGTATCATATTTATAATCACCTTTGAAAAGCTCAAATAATTTTTGCCATGAAAATTAAAATCTATTCTGCTCAAATGTAGGATATTTAAAGTGTATATTGCTACAGTTATTATGGTCACAACAGGTACAAATCGAAATGTAAGAGTTTCATAAATACAGAAAATGAACACAATAAAATTTTTAAAAAGAAGAAAGAAGTAGCATTTATAATTTTTATAAGAATAAACTTTAGAAATGGAGTGATGGTTTGAATTATAAGGCTCTAATATTGCAAAGTTAAAATGTCTAGTTTAAAAGACATTATCATTAAGTTTTGGTGTGCTACATCTCATTACACAATGAAGAAGATATAATTGTTCTCAATATTAAGGTTATGAAAAAGGGCACTAAAACACAAACATACTTACATATATAGAAATATATACAACACAAGGTTTCTACAATTTATAGTGTTTTAGGGTCATTTTTTATAATTAAATATTATTTTTATAGCTCCATGATTTAATTTATAAATTAAGTCAGTGGATTATTTAAAAATGTACATTCTATGTTACATGCTAAAAGTCTTGCTCTATATGGATAGTCAAATGGAAAAATCACTTCTTAAAATTCTAATACTCCCAAGAAGATATCCTGTCAAAAGTTATTGAACAACAATATGGCAATTATGTATGTTATCTTTGAGTAAAATTAGTAGAACTATATGCATGAGCACCTTTATCTTTTACCAGAATTAACAAGAATGTACCTAAAACAAATACAGGGGGATGAAGGAATGTTCTTGCCAATACTGGAAGTGGTGCAGAACACAATCACCTTTGTGCTCATAACAAAATCTACTGTATGGTTCAGTGGGAGAGTATACAACGGTTACTAGAAAGTCAATTTAATTAACCCTAATCTCCCAATAATTGCCTCGTATACTCTGTTGATTTGAACAAAGAGAAAACAAAGTGTAAAATGGAGAATGTAAGGGTACTGTTTTGCTTTGCTTTGTTTTCCACTGGGCATATAATACCCTCGAATTAACAATAAATGCTCCTAAGGCACTCTTGGCTCTACAAAGTCCCACACAAGTATACAAGCTTTAATGTGATCTGCATAGTAGGTAAGGTGTTTTTTAGCAATTACTGCTTATAGAGCAGATGAGAAGTGATTAATTTAAAATTATAAATTGAATTTCATTTCTATAAAGTCAGTGATGTAAGTAACTAGGTGGAAGGCTAAAGTAATTACAATAATATATCGCTTAACAACGAGATATATTCAGAGAAATGCATCCATAGACTATTTCATCCTTGTATGAGCATCATAAAGTATAATTACACAAACCTTGATGGTTTATCCTACTACACCTAGGCTACATATACAGCGTATGACTGTACTGAATACGGTAGGCAATTATAACACAATGGTAAGTATTTGTATATGTAAACATAGAAAAAGTACAGTAATAATATATTATTAAAGTTAAAAAATGATACACCTATACAGGGAACTTACTGTGAATGAAGCTTAGAGGACTGGGAGTTGCTCTGGGTGAGTGAGTGAGTGAGTGGTGAGTGAAGGTGAAGGCCTAGGACATTACTGTACACTACAGTAGACTTTATAAACACTGTACACTTAGGCTACACTAAATTTATTTTAAGAAGTATTTCTTTAATAATAAATTAAACAGCCTGCAGTAACAGTTTTACAAATTTACTTTTAAATTTTTTAACTTGTGACTCTTTTGTAGTAACACTTAGCTGAAAACACAAACATACTGTAAAGTTGTAGGAAAATATCTTTTCTTTATATTCTTGTTTTATACGCTTTTTTCTATTTTTAAAATTTTTATTTTTAATTTTTTTAACTTTTTAAACTTTTTTATTAAAAACAAAGACACCCTCACATCAGTCTAGACCTGTTACACAGGGTCAGGATCATCAATATCACTGTCTTCCACCTCTACATGTTGTCCCGCTGGAATGTCTCCAGGGGCAGTAACATGCATGGACTGTCATCTCCTATGATGACAAAACCTTCTTCTTGAATACCTCCTGGAGCACCTGCCTGATGCTGTTTTATAGTTACCTTTGTTTTTTTATAAGTATAAAGAATACATTCTAAAATAACAATAAAAAGTATAGTATAGTAAATACATAAGCCAGGAGCACAATAGTCTTTATTGTCATTATCAAGTATATGTACTGTACATAATTTCATGTGCAGTGGTTTTATACAATAGGGAGTGCAGTAGTTTTGTTTATGTCAGCATCACCACGGAAACGTGAATAATACATTGTAACATAATGTTATGGCAGCTATGACCTCACTAGGTGAGAACTTTTCACTTCCATTATAATTGTTTTGGTCCCATCTTCATGTATATGATCTCTGGTTCACTGAAATATATTTATATGACACATGACTGTATAGGATAATAGGTATAGAATTTCTAACATTGTAAAAGCCAAATTTTATCAGATATAGAAGCAAAATTAACATAAATCATCTAATTAAAACAAGCCTTATTTTTATTACATTTCTTGAAACCTTATTAACTCATTTGATATGTTTTTATCCCAGAGAATAAAAACCTAGAGATAGGTTAATCAATATCACAATGTTTATTCTGCTTTTCTAAGAGCAATACAAATACCAAGATTTGTTGATGAAAATAACCCTTATTCTATTTGCCTTGATTCTAAGTGACAGTAAAATAAAATTAATGAGAATTTGCATGCAAATCAAATAAAGGGAATTAAATATACCTTATATTTTTCTTATTGTTCAATGTAACCATATAGTCTTAGGGTACCAAAAAATTTAAAGGAAATCTAGGCTTCATTAAATCATTTTAATTATTTATATATACCCACTATGCCTTTAAACTAAACAGTCTCCTATTCAAATTGGTCAAGTAATACTGGATCTGCCTAAATAAAAATAAATTGCCCTTTCACATACATGTGTTATGTGAATGTGTGTGTGTGTGTGTGTGTGTGTGTGTGTGTGTAAAACCACCCTGACTGACGTTAATTGAATATGCTTGAGAAATTCTGAAGTTTGTTTAAGAACTAGACATATCCCTTAGTTAACATTATAAGTGTGAATGTTCATTGAATTTAAGAAACAAGTATAGGTTCATTATTAAGTTTTTACTGTTGATAGAATTTTGGACTCAAGAATTATGATAGAGGGTAATTAAGCATTAGTAATATAGAGAGACCCAGTCCCTATGGTCCTGGGAGCTTGCTGCTATTTAAAACAAGGCATCAAAAACTGTATGTGTCATACGTGTAAAGTATATCTGTATCTGAATAGGAAGAAAATCATTCAGTAGTCATACAGTACTAATTCTGTGTCTAAGCAATGGAATCAAGGCATTTATATACTGAATTTATGTGTATTCACCCACTGGAAAGGAGATAGCTGTTCAGACTGTGTAGACAGCCCCATCAAACATGCACACCAGGTGAGGGTGTGATGGAGCTGGCTGTGTCCCCTTTTCGTCTCCTCCCTAGAATGCCACATAGAACATGATTCAAGGGTAATCTCAGTCGTGGTGATTTTTTGCTTAGAGACAAAGCTCTTGTAGCACAGCACCACTGTGTTTCCTTTCTATATTTTATTTTTATTATTTGTTTATATTGTGTGATGTTTGCAAGGGAAGGGTTTTAAGAGGTATCTTTTTAAATATGTTTAGTTCAGCTGACTTTCCTTCTTTGGCTTCCTAATGGTGCGCTTAATATGTTGTAGGGTAAATATTCGTTTCTCAAAATGAAAAGAATTTTAGCAACTGATCACATTAAATTTTGTATTAGTCATTTTACTCAGTTAAGTATATTTTGAAAAAATTTGAGGTACATATTACATATACTGCTGATTATTTGATTCTATCTTCTGATGATATGAAAGAATAATGGCCGTGATTTTCATATTCTAGTGTTCAATTGATTTTAAATATTTAATGCTCTTCCTCAAGAACACCATTATGTTAATGAGCATGTAGAATGGAATAAAAAGAAAAAATATAAAATTATTGCAAAGTAAAGATATTCTAGACAACACTGTTATATTTGTGTATGTTTCTTCTAAGTTGAAGGTTGCATTTTATGATCATATGACTTTCTATACACACATATTTTAATTTGAAAATTATAAATATTATAAATGTTCTTTATCATGATGACTATGTGGCTCACCCTTTTTATTAGTAAGGGTTCTTCGGAGCAACAGAACCAATGAGAGAGAGAGGGAAATTTAAATTTAATATTTAAATACAAACACACAGATGCCTATACATAATGAGATTTATTTTGATGAACTGGCTCATGTGTTTTTGGAGGTTGGCAAGTCCAAAATATATAGAACAAACCAAACAGACTGGAAACTATGGCACAATTCAACGTTGAAATCTTGAAGCAGAGTTTCTTCTTCCCCGAGAAACCAATTTTTCCTCTTAAGGCCTGCAACAGATTGGGCAATGCCTACTCACATTATTGAGGGCAACCTCCTTTATTTAAAGTCCATTAAGGTTAACAATACTGATGAAACACATTCACAACAGCACCTAGGTTAGATTCTGATTGCATAACTGGGTGCTATAGCCTAGCTGAGTTGAGACATAAAACTAGCCATCTCACCCTTCATTGGTAAATTCTGCTTGTCAAGCCTAATTTACTTTTATAGTCTGATGTCATGAGTGGAAATAGTCTGTGTAATATTTCACAGAGTACCTTACATAAATAAGATATAAATGATATAATTTATGGTTAAGATGATTATTAGTCTAAATCTGTCAAAAAGTTTTACATTTCCTTCTTTAAAGGCTTCTTATCTACTATTTCCTACATATCTCTCAGGACTTGTCCTTAACTCACTTTACCTATATGTGCAAGCCTTTTAAGTGAAAACAAATACTGTGGGAATCAAAAACTGGAAGGGCCGGGCCCGGTGGCTCACGCCTGTAATCCTAGCACTCTGGGAGGCCGAGGCGGGTGGATTGCTCGAGGTCAGAAGTTCGAGACCAGCCTCAGCAAGAGCGAGACCCCCATCTCTACTAAAAATAGAAATAAATTATCTGGCCAACTAAAATATATATAGCTAGAAAAAATTAGCTTGGCATGGTGGCGCATGCCTGTAGTCCCAGCTACTCGGGAGGCTGAGGCAGTAGGATCGTTTAAGCCCAGGAGTTTGAGGTTGCTGTGAGCTAGGCTGACGCCATGGCACTCACTCTAGCCTGGGCAACACAGCGAGACTCTGTCTCAAAAAAAAAAAAAAAAAAAAAACAAAACTGGAAGGGCACATATTTTCCAACCCCATCAATTTATAGATAAGGAAACTCTAATGATCTCTGAATCTCTGCTTCAAGTAGATGCCAGGGCACATTTTCCTAGTTCCTTAGGAGTTTTGTCTGTAATTAAGTACTTTGTGGTAGGTTGAATAGTGTAGATCCAGAATTTGTGTCCACTTGAAACCTCGGAATGGGGGCCTGTTTAGAAATAGGGTCTTTGTATTTGGTTAAGATGAAGTCAGACTGTGTTAGGGTGGGCCCTGAATCCAAGGACTCCTGCCCTTAGAAGAGGAGAAACAGAAACAGAGAAGAGAACTTTATGTGAAGACACAAACCCCACAGGAAAGAAGGTCACATAAAGATGGAGGCACAGATGGAAGTTACACGGCCAGAAGCCACCAGAAATTAAAAGAGGCAAGGAAGAACTGTTTCCCGGAGGCTTCAGAGGAAGTATGGTCATGCACATCTAGAGTTGGGACTTGTAACCTCCAGAACTGTGAGACAATACATTTCTGTTGTTTTAAGCCACCTAGTTTGTGGTAATTTCATATGACAACTCCAGGAAATGAACATACTCTCTTTACTCTTAACAATTGGAAGTTTCTCTACTTTTCTTACATTATTTTAGAAAAGAACTCTTCCATAGAGAAATCTCAAATGATTTATGTTAAATCTAAGAAAATGTTTGGACTCTGTCTATATCGAGGGTATGTCCAATTTTGCAACTTCTCTTCAGTCTTGCATAGTAGAAAAAGTGTTGAATGGATGATATTGTCATTGACACTTGTTAAGGATGGGGGTTGCTTCTTCAGAGGGGTATGTTTAAAATACCACATCAGTTGAATTGAATTGAATTCTGCTAACTCTAGTCAAAACTTCCATGCCAATGCAACTTGTTTTCCCGAGAGAATTAACTGACCTGTTCTGGTGTGTGAAGTACAATAAGTTGCTTCCATTAGAATACGAATGATCAGCCAAGGCCATCAAAGACACAGCCTGTCAAGGTGTGTTGCTCAGTTTAGAGCCATGCTGCAACCAAAGACTCATTAAGCTGATCTAATTAAATAAAAACAATAACCCAAATAATTAAGGACAAAGTCATGACCTTTAATGATCCCTTAGCTTATAACTGATACAAATGAATTTTAATTATCACTAATGGTTTGTTGTATATCTAAGGTACGAAGCAGTTATAACCTGCCCAAAGGGAGTCTCCAGTTACTTTTATACACTTGGTACCCTTCTGGGAACCTGTATTAATTACTCTTACACAGAAACAAAAGTATGTAAAGTTCTCAAGGCATTTTCTGACAACTGTCAGCATAAGTGTACATAAAATTTTAATTGTATCCTGGGTGGCATCTAATATAAAATTATCCTTGAGAGCTTTTAGGAGAACTTTAAACTTCACTTGCCATGCAAAGAAAGTTTAATAACTAATTTTCTGATTATGTTGTTCGGGCAGCACATGTTAAATTTAATTTACATGAATAGAACTGACAGTTTGATGTGTAATTCAGACACAATTTAATTTCCTACCAAAATTACCAAGTTTACAAAAACAATACTAAAATATTATGTGTTTATATGAACCTACAATTTGGTTTTCAATAGTTCCTTCATAAACAGGTACGTGTGTTTAAATAGCTTTTTTCCCCACAAAATACAATATATTATTATTTAGTTTTATTTAGAAAGCTATGTGGCAATCCATTTTTTAATATTTTATTTATTTTTTAATTTCAGAATACTATGAGGGTACAGAAATTTTGGTTATATCGATTGCTTTTGTACTGCTAGAGTCAAATTTGTAAGTGTGCCCATCACTCAGATAGTATACATTGTACCAGTTAGATATGATTTCACCCATCCCCTCTACTCCCTCAAACCTGCATGGTTTCTGTTGTGCACATGAGTGCTGATCGGTTAGTTCCAATTTAATAGTGAGTACATGGGATGTTTGTTTTTCCCTTCTTACAATACTTCACTTAGGAGGATGGTCTCTAGTTCTCTCCAGATTGATGCAAAAGGTATTAATTCATTTTTATGGCTGAGTAGTACTCCATGGTGTTCATATACCACATTTTATTAACACACTCATGAATTGATGGCCACTTGTGTTGATGCCACATCTTTGCGATTGTGATTTGTGCTGCAATAAATATTCTACTGCATGTCTCTTTTTGATAAAATGACTTTTTTTTCCTTTGGGTAAATAAGTAGTGGGGTTGCTGGATCAAATGGTAGATCTGCTTCTAGTTCTTTGTTAATATTCTAAACCTTGGGTACTATTTTGAGTATTTCTTAGACATGAATTTCAGAGAGACCCAAGGCAAAAAAAAAAAAAAAAAAGTAGTAAATGTTAATCCTTTAGTGTTTATAAGAAATAACCAAAGGATGTTTACTAGTTATGTATTACTGCACCAAAACAAAACAAAACAAACAAAAAGCCCAAAGCTGTATGAATTAAAACAGCGACCATTTGTTTAGCTTCAGATACCGAGGATCCGCAACCTGAGCTGAGCTCTGCTGAGTGATTCTTCCAGCTATGGCTGGATTCTATGACTATATTCAGCTACCAAACCTGTGGTGGACTGGCTAGGAGATGACTAAGATAGTCTCACACACATCTTTTGTTGTTAGTTCCCTATTGGCTGAGATGATAGACCTACTAAGCCACATGTCTTTTATCATCCCACAGGCTAGCTTGGGCTTGTTCACGTGGCAACCTTGCTAAGTTCCAGTGATCAGAGTGGCAATGAAAAAGGCCTCCTGAATCCTCAGCTCAGAACCGGCACAATTCTATTTATTCCACATTCTGTGGCTCAAAGCAAGCCACTATCCCACTGAGATACAAGGTATAAATAAATAGGCTGTATATGTTAATGGAAGAAGCTACCAAGTCACAATGCAAAAAAAAAAATGTAATTATAGAGTAGGAGGGACAATTGTGGTCATTTTTGCAGTCTGTCACAGGATGCTTATCAAAAAAGGAATTGTTTAAGACTCTACACAAAGAGTCTGAGTTAGTTGGTCTGGAAATCAGTTCAGTAATATTAATTGACAGAAAGAACACATAATGACATTATGAGTACCAATGCTCTTGTAAAGTAGGGGCAAGTCACAATCTTGTTAAGTATTACTTTTCCCACCATTAAAAGACTAGTTAGACTTGATAAATTCTAGGTGCCCAATTATGCAATCCTTGCCATCTAACTTCAGTTATATATGAAAGTATTTCATATTTAGTCCAATACTATTAAATACTGTATTACATACAGATTTTTTAAAAGAATCTTCCCATTTACATAATATAATTTATATTCCTTATAAACATACTTTATGCAGTCCAGTCAATTATTTTGTGCTTATAAATCAATGGGTCAATTCTAGGAAAATGGTGTCCCTGTTTATAAAATTTCAAAGTGGTATTCCTTTTAAATTATAAAACCCTCATGTTGTCTAAATTATAACATTTTTATATTTAGAGAATATCTTTAGGCTTTTGTGTTTTGATATAGGGCTTATTCAATGTCATATACTTCATGTGGAGTGTCTTACAATACAAAAAAGGACACAAACTCATAGTTGAGGTATGTCCTAATTTTTATTTCCTTTTTTTATTTGACAAAAAGCAAAGATGAGACATATAACCTGGAAGTGTAGCTCTTAGGAGAGATCCCTAAGGAGGTTCCATTTGAACTAAATCTTACTGATGAGGACGGGATGTCAGGCTAACGTTTAAGGAGTGTGAAGCAAGTAGTGAGAAAGAAAAAAGGAAAATAATGCAGTTTGCACAAAGATGTGATGTGGTGGTCAATGTGCCATGCAAACCAGAAAAAAGGTGACGCTGAGTGTCTGTGCCAGAGGGCCTTGGAATCCACGCAAAGAGTTTCGCTATTAGCCTGTGAGGTATCTGGGGATTTTCAGGAGGTGAAAAGTAAAATTTTTCAGTCACTGGAAATCCCAAATCCAGGCGAATGATGCTAACTTTGGGGTTTGTGCAGAGGGAGGAGGGAATCCATAAAATCCTGGGATGATCAGAAAATAAAGAGCCCATGAAGGATATTGAGAAGATCATGGCTTTGAGAAGGTAAACTTGAGTGACGAGAAGGTTATAAAAGCCAGAAGCCTGAAAAGTGCCCATTAGCAGTAAAGATTTCAATGGTGACTTCAATGAAGGTATTTCCAACAGATTGAAGTCAGGTGTTCAGTGAATGTTGTTAAAGAAATGGAGGTGGTGGGTGTAAACTATTCTTTTGAAAAGTTCAGATTAAAAGAGAGAAGGATTTTATTTTTTAAATCTTACTATGAGTGTATTAGACATTTAAATATTAAAATAGCTAGTAGGTAGATATATGTATATATATTTAGTTTATTGTACAGTTTTGCTTCTACTTTATTTAGCAGTTTTAGAAGCATGAAATACTGTGTTGAAAATAGAGATTTAGATATATGTGTGTGTATATAGATAGATTAAAGGTTTTTTTCTATTTTATTTAATGGTTTTAAAATCAGAAGATACTGTGCTAAAAATTACATTTCTCACTGAATAGTAAATTTTTGTCAAATATTTTACTCAGAGGAACTTCTTATACTCCCTAGAGAGAAAAATGCTCCCTCCCAAACCTGTAGTAGACTTCATACCATGTGTGATAGTTATTAATAATTTATATGTCAACTTGGCTAGGCCACACCAGGAAATATTTTGTCAAGCATTATTTTAGATTTTTCTATGATGGTATCTTATAAATTAGATTCACATTTAAGTTAGTGGACTTTGAATAAAATAGATCACCCTCCATAATACGGGTGGAACCCATCCAGCCAGTTGAATGTCTTAATAAAAAAGATTGACCTTCCCCAATAAAGAAGGAATTCTGCCAGCAGATTGCCTTTGGACTTGAATTGCAAGTCTTCCCCGGGCCCCCGGCCCACCAGCCTACTCTGCAGATTTTGGACTTGCCAGAATCCACTATATGTGGATTGCTTCTTTTTATCTGGAGAACTCTTACTAAAACACCATGACATGTGAATGTTGATGCATTGGGAAATACATTGGTAATTCAGCAAAAGGCCTCATTCTGATAAAAATAATTTCATTGAACTTTTTAGTTGTAGACAATGTTTGATGAACATTTGTACATGAAAAAATATTGAAAAGTATTAAACCATTACCTTCCAGTGATATAATCTTTTTGTAGCTGTTTCTTCACTCCTAATTGCTTTCTATATACATATTTTAATTCTTATCCTATCACCTTTATTTCTGTCTCTATGAATAATATGCAGGAAGCAACAGTCCCAGGCACTAATTAATTGAGCTATAAGTGAAACATTTGTACCGTCTGAACATCATTAGCCTGAATTTAAAGAGTATTTTTGCCACTAAACTAGACAGCCGAGGTAACTCTAATGAAACGTGTAAAGAAAAATATATTTTACCTTTTTGTATTCCTGCATTGTATTTTTGGTTTTCCAGTGACCTTATCAAACAGTATATAAAGATACAAAAAGAAAAGCAAGAGGAACAATTCACAATAAATTTCTTAGCAGGCCCTTTTGGTGTATAATGAAAATTTTACTAAGAAAGCTTTTAAGTGAACCTAAAACAAAAATGTTTACTTCACTTTGGTCACCAACCCACCCAGAGCTAGAAGACTTCCTATTCAGTGACTGTGATCAAATGTGTCCTGGGTATAATATTTATCCTAATTAAAGTAACTGTTTGAATGACTTCTGTGTTAATCTTTACATAGTAAACACTAAAGACTTATCAGTAGTCTGCAAGGCTCTATGTAAGTTGGCCCCAGGCTCTCTCCTTGACTTCTCCACACACATCTCCCGCATGTCTTTCTGCTCCAGCACTACCTACAGGCCTCTTTTTATCCTTCAAATATGCAAAGCAAATTCTGCTCTTCACCCAGGTATCTGCATACCAAACTGTTTCATTTCTTTGAGGTTTTCTGTTTAAATGTTATCCTCTTGGTAGGCTTTATATGTGATATAAAGTATCAACTGACCCTATTTCTCTTACCTATTTGTATAGAAAATAGGTAAGAGACATATGTTTAGCAATTATATAAAATATACACATATGTATAGCAACTATATAAAATGTATACTAATTACATAGTTAATATGGATCATATAGATGGATTTTGGGTTCACTTCCTTGCAGACTCTATATCTATCAAGAGGAATGTGGTGCTCAGCACTGGCTGGGCGTAATGCATCACTGGCTGGCTAATGAGCCCTGAATACTCAGGGGTGCCAATGGCTGGGCTGTGCGTTATCAGTGTGTACAATATCCAAGCACGCTTCTGGCATTTAGTGGGAACCAAGCACATGCTTGATAGCTACCCATTCAGTTACTTCCATACTTTCTAAAAATTGATTTATTCTTTAGAATAATAGTGTTGAGAGCTATATAAGCAAATTCATGTACATTTATAATTTTAATAATTTCATGCTATAGCCCCAAAAGATTTCAAAGAGCTGTGTGAGAGTTTTACTTCCTAAAATTCATTGACTTAGTCATATGAAACATGAATTGGATGTAATTCTGAAACTTTTTTTTGTACTTCAACTTATCTGTTTATATATTGGTAAAATCAGTGTTGTATCTTCTTTTAAATAAGTGCACATGGATTTCAACTTCAATGTGTAACTATTTTGGTACATTTTCTGTAATGATGGAAAAGTGTGGCCCCATAACTCAAAATCAGTACTGTATGTAGCCTTTTCAAAATATTATATTTATTTTTATCCAATTTTCAGGAGTTATATCTATTCATTTGGACATTTTTCTAGTTCCTCCAAATTATAAAAGTATAAAAATATCAAGACTTTCTTCACTTGTGCCCAGTGGCAAAAGCCACATGGAAAATAGAAAGGGGAGTCTTCCTTTTTGAGAATTAAATGTTATAATAGATGGGATGCATTTAGAAGATAGACATAAAATAAGAATGCAACAACACTTTTCTAAAACACAACAAATAAGTTTATTTTTATGTTGAAAGAAATTGTGCTAAGTGATTAAACTAATTCCTGTTTATTTTGGTTATTATTTTTTTTTTATTAAATACTCAGCTGCATGGTATAAGAGAAAGAGCTCTGGGTAAGAAATCAGAAGCTCTATATTTGAGCTTCAGCTGCCTTACTTCCTTAGGTATAAGACCTTGATTAAGTCACCTAATAAGCTCAAAGATCATATTACTTATAATATGGAAATTATACTTTGTCTGCAACCATACAGAATGGTGAGAATAATCAAGTGAGATATTATCTGAAGACTGTTCTCTGAACTTGGGTCATATAGACATCTGTATGTGTGTGTGTATGTGTGTATAATCTCTTTAAGATATAATTTGATAAGCTATTTCCTCATTTCAATGATATTATTACAAATATAACTAGTATTTTTCAAAAATGCTTCAGAGTGGACATTTTTGTTTTCTTTGAAACTTTCTTCTGGTAACTAGCATTATATTCTTGGGAGAAGCTACTCTCTAATACTCCTATTTCAACTCTAGTTATAGTAGAGGCTGCCAATGATGGAATCATACGGTTGTGAAAAAATTGGAGAACATGTTACCCAAGCCATGTCAATAAGAGACCTACCTGAGCATTGTTTTAATTAGATGACTATAAAAGAAGAGGATTTTCTAAGATTTGAATCTGGGATCCTTCGGGAATCATACTGTCTGCTTTCTAGATAGTCAAGGGGAGCTTTTCATCTATTACATTCTGAATCAAACATGTTTGGTATGAAATTCTGACACATCATAATTCAAAATAAATTGGTAGTTTATAAATAAAGTGGCATAATTGTTGTATTTGTTGTATTCGGGATTACTCCTGCTATTACTCTTCCAAATGTGGTTAGTAGGAGAATAAGCAGAAGTGCTAGAAAATAAAGAAAGCCCATTAGCTTGTTATTCTAAGAGCATTTCAACAAGAATATGTGATCATAGTAAAGTATTTTGGACTTAAAGAGACTGCAACAATATTTGGCTTCTATTTTTTATTTTTCATTTTATTTTGTGTTGGTTAAAAAGAACATTTGATTCCTTGTGTAATTCAGAACTTCATGTCAAGTTGCTATAAGGGAAACCAGGCAAACTCAGAAAATGTTTAGAAACATTTCTTTCACATGTAATTTGATATTTAATTTACTTTCCATTTTCCAATGTTTCATGTTTTGAAGAACATAACTTAAATACTGTTCTGTTATCTGTTTTTTCCATTTTGTTTTACTAATTAGAATGCCGAAAATTTAGTGGTTACCTGATTTGGTTTTCATTCATGCCACTTGTACATGAACAGTCAGGCAGGTTTGGATCAAAGGACTCAGTAATACTTCTATATTACAAAGCCATTTAATACTTTGGGGCCGGGTGTATTTTTACATAATAAAGTGAGAAAAAAATGTGAGCCACTGTTTTATAATAAAATATGCCTGCCAGGTATTAGTAACTATAGCTTTTGTCACACTTGACAAGAGCTATTTTTGAATTTGTTATGAATTTCAGAATCTCTAACAACAGATTATGCTGCCAGTATTCATAAGGGTACTAAAACGGCTGTCAGCCTTGATGTATGCTGCATTCATTAGATAGTTATACTGAGTGAAGAGTCACTGGTTAGTATAGCTCACATGAGAAAATGTGCAACTATGGCTATGATAAAGAAAAAACATGTAGGAGAGAGAAAGGAAAAAATATATACAATAAAAATTTAATTAAGGCATTTGGCCAGGCGTGGTGGCTCAAGCCTGTAATCCTAGCACTCTGGGAGGCCGAGGCGGGAGGATTGTTTGAGCTCAGGAGTTCGAGACCAGCCTGAGCAAGAGTGAGACCCTGTCTCTACTGAAAATAGAAATTATATGGATGGCTAAAAATACATGTAGAAAAACTTAGCTGGGCATGATGGCGTATGCCTGTAGTCCCAGCTACTCGGGAGGCTGAGGCAGAAGGATCGCTTGAGCCCAGGAGTTTGAGGTTGCTGTGAGCTAAGCTGATGCCACAGCACTCTAGCCCTGGGAACAGAGTGAGACTCTGTCTCAGGGAAAAAAAAAAAAAAATTAATTAAGGCATCTACTAAGAACTGAATGTTTTTTCTTACCCACTTCCCCTCAAATTTATATGTTGAAACCCTAACTTCCAATGTGATGGTATTAGGAGGGAGGGTTTTTGAGATTTAATTATATCATGAGGT
This sequence comes from Lemur catta, assembly GCF_020740605.2. NCBI lineage: Eukaryota > Metazoa > Chordata > Mammalia > Primates > Lemuridae > Lemur > Lemur catta. Next base: position 48,231,630 of record NC_059140.1, read on the forward strand.
TGGAGCTATCATGAGTGCAATAAATATCCTTATTAAAGGGAGCCCAGATAGCTCTGTTGCCCTCTTTCAGTCATGTGAGGATTCGAAGAGAAGTTGTTAGTCTTAAACCTAGAAGAGGACCCTTACTAGACCTGACTATGCTGCCATATTGATCTTGGACTTCCAGTCTTCAGAACTGTGAAAAATAAATTTCTGCTGTTTATAAGCCACCCGGGCTATGATACTTTGTTAATAGCAGCCTGAACTAAGGCAGAATCCTAAACAAACAAGCAAAACAACAAAAAGAAAAACAAAAAAGCAACTGTTCTTTATAAAACCAGAGTATTCGCATTCTCTTGACTTTTTCACAAAAAAAATTGTCCTTTTATTTCTAGAGAATATCTGCTGTCTTCTATGTTATATAATTGCATCAGAGTGACATTATACTAAGACTGGCTGAATTTTTAATTGTAAATTAATCTGCTTTACTCTTGAAAGTTCAAATCTCAATATACATTAATGAAAGGAGGATTTTTTTTTAAATTCAAGATATTAAGATGTTACAAATGTTTTTGTTACGTGGGTATCTTATATAATGCTTAAATTGGGGCTTTTAGTGTGCCCATCACCTGACTAGTGTTCATTGTACTCGATAAGTAAGTTTTTACCCCTCTACCCCCTTTCTTGGATTCCAATGTGCTTTACATCTCTTTGTGCCCATGTGTGCCCACCATTTAGCTCCCAGTTATGAAAGAGTAGATGTGATGTTTGTTTTTCTATTCCTGACATGCTTTGCTTAGGATAACGGTCTCTAGTTCCATTCAAGTTGCTGCAAAAGACATTACTTCATGTCTTTTTATGGCTGAGTAGTACTCCATGATGCATGTTTGTGTGTACACACACACACATACACACACACAGACACACACATTTTCTTAATCCACTAATGAATTGATGGGCACTTAGGTTGATTCCACATCTGTGCAGTTGTGAATTGTGCTGCAATTAACATTTGAGTGCAGGTGCTTCCTGATAAAATGACTTCTTTTCCTTCGAGTAGGTATCCAGTAGTAGGATTGCTAAATACAATGGTAAATCTACTTTTACTTCTTCAAGGAATCTCCAGACTATTTTCCATAGAGTTTGTACTAATTTGTAGTCCCTCTGATAGTGTATAAGCATTCTTTTCTCTATGCATGCATGCCAGGGAGTCTATTGGTTTGGGACTTTTTAATTGAAAATAGAATTTCTAAAAGCAACAATAAGGAAAATAATTGAATACAAACAAACTAAGTGTAGTTGCAGCCATGATGATCATTTCATAGTGTTATTTTCAGTTATACTTTCAAATCATCTAATTGAATTCCTACCTCCCATAAATATATGGTTCATTCAGAGCTTCTGAAGTCAGCCAATCACATTAAAATTGGATTTGATGAAATAAATTGAATTTATTTTTTGTTTTTGTTCTTTCTGTGACTTTAGATTTTTATTTCAGTTTAATTAAACATGATATTAGATTAGACAGTAAGCTAATAAAGTATTTGGGTAACATGCAGAATACTTGGTGACTTCTCTCTCAGCTTATATCTCTTAAGACTAACAGCATAAACAAGTTAAAATAATATTGTGGCTAAATAAGTGCATCTTGCAGTGAATAAGTAATGACATTTAGTCTATTTAAATTCAATGGCATGAGGAATAAATTCTTAAAAGCAGACTTCTTATCAGTGAGTCTAAGATTGAAATATAATAGTTTTAAAAGAAATAGATTTTAGAAATATTTTGGTTATTAAATTTGTAGCAAACTGAAAGATACATTTTTAAATTTTAAATAATTTTCTGTTTTTATATTCATATTACTTTGATGATATACATTCATAATACTTTGATGTTGCTATATATGGGAAAATATATAAAATAAGGTATAGAAGAATTTTCAGGAAGGTACCTCTTTTTTTGGTGTCATAACTTCAATATGGTATATTTTACCTGGCTTCATAATGGTGCATTTGTTTTCTTAAAATTAATTTTATGTTTTTAAAATAAGACTTCTAGTTTTGCTTCTTAGAGAAGTATTCGAAATCTATGTTATTCAATAGTTAAATATGTCTAAACAAATTGTTAAGTTAGTAGCATTTTTAAAATAATTAATCTATAGATTCTATAAAACTATTTTTTTAGAGCACATGAATCCTTTCAATATCTTCTCTTCTGGTCAGTTTTTATCATCTTTATAAAATATTGAATAAAAATGACATTTATTCATCAAAACTGAATGAAATATACTACCTTTTAGGAGGTAAAATTTTGCCTATATTATTAATAACAAATGAAAAATAAAATTATTCAATGATTATATATTTTATAAACTTACATGGACTCAGTGTTTTTACTGTTATTGTAATTGTAACATTTCTTCTAGTTTGTAAGCTCATATGCCTTTCATTACTTTTCTTTCTCATTTTTGTACTTTTTCTTTTTTTTCAGCCACTTATCTACCTGGACCTCTCCGCAGAACTTAAAAATTTAAGAGGTCTATATGGAAATGGTTCTGTAGGTTCTCTATAGAACCATTTTAGAAACAAAATATATTTTATCACAACTTATAATATAGTTAATATCTTAACTCAGTGCCTATCTTATATTTCATGTTCAATTAAATCACCAAACCCCTGAAGATATCTGTTCAGTTCTCACAGTTTTCACATACCCCTTAATTTTTTTTCTCTTTTTCAATTACAATAAAACCATAGTTTTTGAGAAAACTTAAAAGGGGAAAAAAATCAATCATTTCAAATGCATAAATACAGAAAACAAAATTTTTCTATAACTTAATCTTTCTGGCTTTAGTCCTGTGTCTATTTTTAAAATTTTCAAATAGATAGATATAGATATAAAAGAAATAAAGCTCTTTGTGTTGTTTGTAGATATTTTAAAATTTCATTTAACAATTTTTGTTTCTTTCAGACAATTTTCACATCCTATCTATTCTGCTGACTTCAACAGTTGACTAGTTACCACTAGGGCTAATTGACTAACGTCTTAAGATCTAGCTAACAAAAAGTGTCTTAGGTCCAGGGAACAATGATTTTTTTAAAAAAGAAAAAATGCTCTTCTGTCAAAATAACTAGTATACTTAAAGACAAAGATAATTTGACTGTTAATTTATGATGAGTATACTAATAGTTTTACACTTTCTAGTTATTTTTATATACCCCTAATATTTGACTAGAAACAGTATAAATCATTAGATATGGGGAAAGGGTTTGCAGTGGTTTAATATGAAAAAACGAAAAGGGAGTTAAAATTCCATAAAGGAATAGATTAATAGTCTGGAACAAACCCATGATTTTCTGGAAACAGCTGGTGCCCTTTCACCATCATTTCAAGTGAAGGCCCTAGTTTTATGCTTCTCTGCCAGAAATAACATCAGCCCAGAAGCCCTGAATCCCAGCAGCACTGAACTGCCAGTGTTCTACTAAACATTAACACACAAGTGGCTTCTGAGGCCCACACAAAGATGTGTTACTAAGACTATAAGATAATCTTTTAACTTCTTCATAGATGCTTTGATTCATGCATATATTCAAACCACTACATCTTACCTTTGGTTAAACAATTTTTTAAAAAATAAGCTATTGGGTCTAATGTTGTCACTTAGTTTGAAATAGTGTAGCACTTTGCCAAAAGTCCTGCAATAGCCAAGTACAAATAACAGGTAGAAAGAAAAGTGAAAACCAAACAGAAGTGCTTTTATGACCCAGAAGTGAGCAATTACAAGATAAAATTAATCAAATATGTATTATGAAAATAAAATGACATTTCAATTCATTGCCAAGAATTTTTGTTCAAACGTTTAATTTTGCTTCTCCATTTACAGCTCCTTTTAATGTCTTACAGATTAAAACATGCTGATCTATTTGTAAATGTTTTCGAATCCTTATTTAGTCAAATTCTATGCTGATTTATGGGGAATATTTAAGCATGGAGATTTGGTTTAAAGATTTCCAGTTTATGAAGTAAACATAGATAACATATATTAGAATGTAAGCAAGAGAGCAATTAAAGATATGTAGAAATTCTCCTCATTTTACAGGGGAGGAAATTATAGCCCAAAGAATTGAAGTTAATGGGAGCCTGTGGCCTAAGTCTCTAAGTTCCATTTTTATTGTTATCATTGATTAATAATCACATGATGGAAATCTACCTTAAAATCCAATGAACATATTATTTTAATGCTTCATTTAGTAGAATGAATGAACGGCGTTTTAAAATGAATATTATTTAAAGCCTCAATAAAAAATTTGTCCCTCATTTGTCCAAGAGCCCTCTTGCATTTTACATATTTAGAGAATGAAACACCCTAAATGATTTAAAGCACAATTCAAAGCATAATCAATGCTTCTTAGAAGAGCCATTAAAATTTAGATGAGGCTTTTCCTTCCTTTAGTATAGATTCTTAATAACAAGGAAACTCAATGAATGAAAACAATGCATACCATAGCAAGAAGACTGTGTCTTGAGACTTTCATGACATACTATCCTATTATTTTAACATTCTGCTTTGATGCTGTTAACAGTGCTTTCGACCCCCAGATTGAAAGCAATGATTTTTAATCAGCTTTCCATATATAACTTTTAATGAGCACATCACGGCAATCCATTGAGATTAAGTGGGGATAAAGACTGTTGTTTTCTTGTACTTGATAGGAATAAAGCAATGCATCCTCCCAGTCTCAAAATAAATGTAAAAGTGGAGCTATCTATTATCAGAAAGTTCTCATTTATCTTTTGTTCTTTAGACCAGCAGTCTTATCACAATCAGAGTCTGATAGAACCAATATTACTAAGAAAGCAGGAGACAAAGGGAATCAAAGACAAAAAAAAAAAGTTTAAAACAGAACAGGGACTTTTTTTTTTTTACCTCCAACACTTTTTAATCATTTGAAGTTATTTTTAAAATCTTTGTTGTTAATGCACTCCTGCACTATCATGATAATAGCATGGGAGAAAACACTGGAGGATTTAAAAAAAACAAAACAAAACAAAAACACAGACTCCTTTTAACATCAAGCATCATGGCCTGGCCTGAGGAAATAGAAGAAAATCAGTGGTAAAAGTCAGAGAGTTTCACATAAAGGTGTGCAAACACTTCAAAAGAGAAAGAGATTAGTAATGTATTTCAGAAGGCAGTGTTCGCCCTCGAAAAAATTCCTCATAATTATAATGCAACCAACATCAGCAAAGAATGTAATCATGCTCTCTAACTGGATAGAACATCTTATTTCCTCTCTATCATCTTACTTGCTGGTGAAAAGAGGAAAAACTTATATTGGCGATACTAATAATATGTTTATGTTTTTGTTTGATCAGCAGGTACATGGATATAGGCATTACTAATGTATGTTGAGGATTGTCCTAATTTTAAACAGCATTTATTTAGACTTATTTTATACTAGATTGGTGAAGAATCTTTTTCATTTTAATATCATGGTTCAATTAAGGAAGGGAAAAAAAGATACCACAAAGGCACTTAATAGATAACACAGAGACAAGAATCTAGAAAGTAGAGATAAAACTCTGGAAATAATTTGCCTCAGTGAATAGATATATAATATTTAAAGCATTGCAGTAAAAGGGAAGTAAATGTTACTAAGTCAGCATTAAGTTTTCATCTCATTTAAGATGGTTTCAGGAGATAAGCCACATACTGTCTAAAAATGATGAAGTCTGAATGGTTGGTCCCTGGGAATCCTTGCCACAAACACATATATTCTCCTACTCTGCCAGTATTAATGATTTCTTTCCATAGACAAAAGACCTTCAAAATCCTAGGTCATATCAGAAAGATATAGCAGGAGCTTAAAAAGAAATTAAAACCTGCATTTCAATTTGAAATTGTAAGCAGAGAAGTTATTAACTAATAAACTCTGGTAATGGTAATTTAAAATACAAAGTATCAACATAACTACATATGCAAGGAGAGAGATATGTTTATATGTGTTTATGTTCATGAATTCATGATGTGTTATGTAAATGTGTTATATGAGTGTTTATGATTTTAACTCATATCATAAAAGTTGTGAATCATTAAATTCCTAGAAAAGAAAGATGTTGTTTTTCCTGAGACAAGCTAAGTCCTTTTTTATCACAATGTGGTGATATAACTTTTTTGCAGTATGCAATACTGTCTTGTGTTCCTGTGGTATTGATCTGTATGAGGAACCTTTTGCCTTATACCTTTGTTCTGTAACTGTGGTATTTATCATGTTTTATATCACAGATACATACTACCTATCCTATAAAAGAGATATAAGAAGAAAGAGACAAAACAAATCAATTTGATCTATCAGACAGTTTTGCAAACATAAAAAAATACTTTAAGACAGATTTCTTCCGAGATCAGATGAGATCTGTTCAGTGTGGTATGGCTGCAGACGATTTCAAAGATGTGGAAACAACCCAAGTGCCCATCAATACATAAGTGGGTTAATAAAATGTGATATACATATACCATGGAGTATTACTCAGCCATAAAAGAATAATGGCGAACTAATACCTTTTGTAACAACCTGGATGGAACTGAAGACCGTCCTCCTAAGTGAAGTATCGCAAGAATAGAAAAACAAACACCACCTGTACTCACTATTAAATTGGAACTAAATGATCAACACTCATGTGTACATATGGTGGTAAAATTCGGTGGAAATCAAGCAGGTGGGAGAGGGGAGGAGGGAATGGGTAAATTCACACCTAATGGATACAATGCACACTGTCTGGGTGATGGACACACTTATAACTTTGACTCAAACTGTACAAAAGTAATTGGTGTAACCAAAACGTTTATGCCCCCATAATATTCTGAAATTAAAAAAGAACAAAAAGTTTTTAAAAACCAAATTTCTTATATAAAAACGATTGCATAATATTCAGTTCCAATATGGTTTTATTCAACATTCTAGAGACAATCAGATTTCATTACATCCAAATAAACAGTGTAGTTTCTGGTTTTTGGAACAAATATGACTCTACTGATACACAAAAATAGACAGACATTTTTCTTGCTCAAAAAACTTCATGCAAATAGTAATAAAGGACAGTCTCACGTTTGTTTCCCTAAAATAGTTTACTTTGGTACAATAGGTTCTATTTTCTTAGTTGTCAGTACTATTATTGGTGGAAAGACAGGGTATATAGCTAGAATTTTCCAATTCCTTTAAGTGGGGAATCAGTTAGTGTCTATAGAAATGGTGCATTTCAAGTTTTTTTCAACCTGTCAGTATTTGAGAGTTATTAACTTCAACTTCCTTTCTGTCTTTTGAAGTCTGACACTGATTTGTCCTATATTTCCCAGAGGCCTTTATGTGCAATTAGCCATTGGATTCACTGAGTAATTACTTCATTTTTCATGTAAAATGCACTTGATTTATTATATACTTGGGAAGGAATGGCAGAGATAGGTCAACAGCAGTTAGAGGAGATTAAAGGAGATATTCTATTTAACTGTGGAAACCATCAATCCCCAGAAGGCTCTGCTGGAGAAGAGTAGGAAGGGTGCCACTCAAAGTTTAAAAGTGGTTTCCTAGATGAATATGCCACCACTTTGAATATTAATTGAATATAATGGGAGGTTATTTTCTTAAAAATTCTGTCTTACAAACCTATGCAAGTGAACAGTAGAATGATGCATCAGTTAGGACAAATTCAAGAAAAAAAATGTTTTTAATTCTCAGTAAGAGTTTTACAGCTCTTATAAATTGTATAAATCAGTGCAGTTTTACTGTTTAAAATTTTTAAAAAGAACATTGCATTCTTCCTGCCTATCCTTTTAGGAGGTTTTACTAGCAATTTTAGTGCCCAAGTAATGCTTTTCTAAATGGATTTTCCTTGTTCATGGATAGGTTACTCTGACTTAAATAAATGATATTTCAAACAGTAATACAAAAGGTATGACTGGCTTAGAGTGAAGAAAGATTGTTTCCTTTTGACTAGGTACTCACATTTTATGTGTAGTTTAGTAGTTGATACTGTACAGCTGAAAATTACACTTCAGTTGCCTGGGAAAACACATTTTAGCAAGATGCCAGTACTTTGTTTCTGTTTGTACAATTGCACTATCACTAGGAGCTTCCTCAGTAGACTAGTTTCCTTCTGTGGGTCTGGCATCTGAAGAGAGGATAATTGAGTGACCTTGTGTTGCTGAGGAGGAATGCCAAGTCGGTAATGGAAGACTCCCCTGTGAAGCGAACTGCTGAGAGTTTTCATAGCCCAATATAACAAAGCAGGGGTGGATCTTTCAGAAATTATAATGCTAGCTCCAAAGGGGCTGCACTTTCACTTCCTCTGCCATTTCTGTTTTTATATTTCTAATTCTAGTCATCTGAGAGGTAGTGAAACTGTAGGAGAGGAAAAAAACGATATTCCTTCAGGATTATCACTCTTTACTTTAACAATATATTATTTATTGTTTGTATAATTGAATTTTTTCCCTGTAATAACATCTTCACCTCTTTCACTCTAGAGACTATCCCATGTTAAATCACCAAGAGAACTCCTTTAATTTGATTCATATTAATGTTTATTTGGGGACACGTATGAGTGTCTGTGTACACTTGATCAATGTATGCATGGTTAACGTCTTTGACAATTTATCTTAAGTAAATGATCTATTCTTTTATATTTCCTTTTATTCTTGTCTACCTTACACATTTTGGGCCACTTTTTCAGGTTATATTTGGAAATGTAAAAATGTGAGCAGTTTCTTTATGTAGTTTCAACCATATAGAACCTCATCAGCACAAAGTATACTATCCAGTCTAAAAATTAGAAAGTACAGAGGACTGAAAATTCTACTTTGATGTATCAGAAACATGCTCACATAAGCACCTTAACAGTATCACCTGTTTTATATAAATTAAAAAGGAAGTGCAAAGATGAATACAGAGAAAGAAAATACCTAGACCTGTAGGTCAGAGTATTAGAGATTTACACCTAACCCACAAAGAGATGAATTCAAAGGGAGATGAGATACTTCTATCTTTTAATTAAAAAAAAAAATGATGTGATGGTATTTTCTAGTCTGAAATTCTTCTTCTTCTTTTTTTTTGACAACTTGACTGAAACAAGGTAGCCAGCTATATTTCACCTTGACCCTTACTTACAGTAATTTGGGAATGATTACAACATAGAAAGATGGAAATGGAAAAACGTAAGTTTTACATAATCAGGTATTTTCTCCAAGAGGTGTACTGTAAGAGTGTTAGCTTTATGAAAAGCTTCTGAAGAGGATTAGTGCTAGCTGGTTTTAGCATTCCAACAAAAAGCAGGCCTAGGACTGAGGAAATCTCCAAAACATTCGTATTCAAATCCCATAGCCACTTCATGGCCTAGCTGCTCACATTTAGCGCAACCAAGCATGGAATGGCCTTTTCTATCACTACAGCAGTGGTGAGAATTCAATGAAATGCCCACCGTACTTTCATGCACTTTTGCTTGCACCAAAGATCATCATGTAAGTTTATCATGGATAAGTAATCCAAAAGACAGGTTTCTCTTATTCACAGAGTTCTTGTTTAAAATTTTTAAAAAAGTCGAATTTAAGCTTTGAGATACTTTTGCTAAGAACATAAGTCTGTTTTGAACTTCTATTCATGTTAAATTTGACATTATTATATTTCACATATTTGTTACTCTACCAGAGCAAAACCAGGATATCAGCAGTGTTGTATGGTCACTGCCAATGAAGTGAGAATTAATCTCTTTTTAAGTACTCATAAAAGGACAAATTATGGTAAATTAACAAATATTTGTGACCTAGAAGGAATTGTGGTGGTGTACACCTCAAAGAGAGAGAGAAAGAGAGAGACAGAGAGACACTAAAACAGAGAGACAGAGAGAGAACCAGAGACAGAGAGGTTTCAAAGCATTGTATAAGTAAAAATAAATATATGGAATTTAAGACTGTCATAATTTTCTGGCATTTTAGCTCAGCAAAATTTCTGAACTTTGAGTTGTATAGAATTTCCGCTTCTGGGGAATCTTCCCTCTGACAAAATGTTTAATCAAAATATTTGCACAAGACACAGTGCTCTTATTTTCATCTTTGTATAGCACCACAAGATCAGGCTCTCTTCACACAATATTTGCAACTCAAACTTCAGGTGTTCTTCCTTTGTGCTCATTCAGTTCATAATTAAAATAAATTGCATTATTCCTTCTCTAAAGCACTTGCAATAGAAAGATTCCAGTTAGTAAAAGCGTTCTCCTCTTCTTGATAGAAATGGAGACTTGGCTTTTCACACACAATTAGTATTTATTTTTTATTGAGAACCAATTATGCCCAAACCTAGAACTCACCCCTTAGAAGACAGCAAGGAATAATATAGTCACAGCCCCTTCTAGTGGGGGAATCAGACCGATCTCCAATTAAAAAGTACAATAAGTGCTCTGAAAGGGAACAGCTGTACAATGGAGCTGCAAATAAATGGAAGGGTTTAAACACTATTTAGTAGCTAACATCTAAGGATTAAATTGTGTTGGTTGAGGAAGAGAACTAAGTCAAGAATAACACACATAGTCTTAGCTTCAACAACAAGGTGAAAGCTGGAGAATTTGAGGAAGAAGATGACAAAGCTCCATTCTCGGCATGCTGCTTTTTAAGTATTTTTGGAGGACACAAATAAAATGAGGTGCGATAGAATGTATGTTGTGGGCAGAAGCCTAATTTTAACAGTTTGAAAGTTTAATGAGCAATAAAGAGTCAGAGACATTCAATGTAGACAAACAAACGTTGTAAATAAATTTGACTTTAAAAAGCAGGAATGAATGAGTGGGCTAAAAAGAAAGGGCTTTTGTTTGTTTGTTTGTTTTGTTTCTTGCTTTGTTTTAAGATAGAAAAAGATTTGGACAAATGTATATGCTGATAGGAGAGTTCCAGAAAAGAAGGAAATGTCAAAGGCTAAATAAGGAGCCATAAATGTTAGTATTTAGTTCCTGGGAAGAGAAGAGTCCGTTGGATGTAGAACACACGTGGAGGGGCTAGGATTGACAGGAGACTGGCCAGTGTTAATTCTAAACACAGGAGAGTCAAAAGAATAAGTCAAGAATCCTGGAGGATTGTAAAGTGGTGGACAATTGGGGGAGTTCCCTACCGATAACATCTGTTTCCAAGAATTGATATGACCTTTTAAGAGTTGGAAGGACACTGATGGAGATCAAGGGTTAAAGAGGGTGGAGAAGCTTTAAAATAGCCATTGTAGAGAAGAGAAATGAGAGTGACAAGGGAGAACTAGAAGCAGTATTGTAATTCTGATGGGTATCCAGCTGAGATTAGAACCACAAATTAATAGTGACACCAACCTGTGAGAATCTGAGATTTTTCTCTGGAGGCATGCAAGGGCACACACACACACACACACACACACACACACACACACACACGCTCTGAGTCACTCAAGATTTCTCATAGAAAGAAATTTCATCTGAAAGTTGTAAGATATATTAAAACAGGAACAAAAAGTGGCTCTGTCTTCAGGATAGTAGAGGTAACATATTTTGGTTTAAAAATCATACTACCTGTTTTAGGAATGAATAGTCTCTACTTTTTGATTTCCCAAAATATGTCAATATAAACTGCAACATACTGCCTTATGTTTGCTTTACCAGAAAGTTGCTTTAACTCCTTTAGTCCTTTTGCATTTCTCAGCAAAGGCTGAGAAATTTGTGGGTATGGGTTGCATTAATCAAACGTTGTTGTTGTTCCTCTCCCTTTGGATTCTCTTCTAATAGCTCGCATTTCCAGATCTCTCCAGGCAATTTTGTAATTCCAGATTATAGTGTTGTCATTAGCACTCCCCTTTAGCTGAAAAGAAAAAAAAAAGAGAGAGTTTGAAACAGGGCCTGAAATTTGCCAGGTATGCCAAGTACCCTTCTCAGAAATTCTTAAACAGAAAGGATGCTGAATACTTGTTCTGGAATTACACATGAAAGTTCAAGACACAGGATCAACAAACATAAAATACCAGTCTTCCAGGACAGACTAAAGATACACTCAAAAACAGAGTGATCGGGAAAAAAATTCTGATATTTCTGGTAAAAATGGAATTCGTCAGAGGAAATTAATAGTTATTTTATGTATTATTAAACTATGAAGATTTATCATATATAAATATTTTTAATTTTTTCTTCATTTCTATTTATTTGATTTTAACTGAATAAATTCTGTAAATAGATTGTCACAGAAGAGTTTGAAAGCTCATCTTGGCAAAAACAAACAAACAAGACAAAAATATGAACTCATTAAAGCCCATTCCCACTATTCATGTCCTTTCCCTCACTTCTCTGTCTGAGATCTGAATGACTTGGCATGTTAATCATTATTTAACATCGCTTTATCATGAGCTCAGCTGATCTTGATTACCTAAATATGCCTGGAAGCTTCACTGGTAGAGACTGAACTGATAAAATATACAACCTAATTCAAAACTTTCTAAATGTTCTGTTAGGTAAATTATTTTGTTTAAGTAACTTGCGAATTTTAAATTTATAAAAATCATAATAATTTTTTACTATAATGTATAGGGTTTTTTTTTCCCTTTTTTTTTGTGCACCTTATCAGCATAGATATCTAGGTTCTGGGAGTGTTATAGATGTTATCATTTGACCTAATTAACTTCTAAGTGGTAATGTTAATAATAATAGTATTTTTAAAAGCATCCTTATTTAATCTCTTCTCATCCTTCATTATGCCTTTTCCCTAACTCTAAACTTCCACACACAACACATACTCCTATAGAGCAGTCCGTTTATACAGTTTTCTATTAAATCACTGTGCAGATAGTATTATTGTCATATACATGTTCATCCACATTTGAGAAAGTAACTATGTTTTTAGAAGACACATTACTTGCTACTTGAGCAAATGAATTACTGTCATTATCTGTAACAAGATCAGTATTTGCATTTTATTTTTCTCATATTATCTCCGTTTTGTTACTTCAACTTTGGGTAAATTATTGGATCTCTTTTTTAGTTCTTCATCTGTAAAATGGTCGTAATAGTGCCTATTTTATAGAGTTGCTGCAAGGAGTAAATAAATTTCCTCATATAATATGCTAGCATAGTATAAGTTTTATGTAGTTGTAAGTTATGAGGATGATAGTGATGAAGATGGAGAAGGAGGAAGAGGATGGGGCATTTCACAGAAATGTAATGTTGCAGAAAAGGCAAATGAGAAATTGATTTAACTTTCAAGAATGCTAATGATTCTTCCCTGAACTAACTTATATGACTTCACCTTAAACCAGCCTTGCTTTAAATCATTTTGAAGAAACAACCTACAAATAAGAGGAACACAGTACATTATTTGAGACTGTAATTTCAATCCAGGGAACTATGCCAATGTTATGATATTATGCTGTCCACTAGTAGCCAAATAAGAATAAGCCATTGTGTTAGTTTCCAAAATAAAAGCCAAAAAGCAAAACCATAAATTTCTTCTCTCCTACTTTTGGAGGACAGAAACCTGAAATCAAGGTGCTGGCATGGTCCTACCCCTTCCAGAGATCTTAGAGGAGATTCCATTCTTTGTGTCTTGCAGCTTCTGTTGGCTCCACATGTTCCTTGGCTTGTGGCTGCATCACTCCCTCTGTCTCCAAGGTCACATACCTTCCTCTTCTTTCTGTCTGTCTCCTGTCTTTGTCCATTGTAAAGACACTTGTCAGTGGATCTATGGCTCACTCAAATAAACCAGGATGACCTTATCTATAGATCCTTAATTTAATTATATCTGCAAAGACCCTTGTTTTCCAGATGAGGTCACACTCACAAGTCCAGGGATTTGGGCACAAACATCTCTCTGGAGGGCTGCCATTCAACCTCCTAGTGATATATATATATATATATAGGTTATATGATGATTGTTTCTAAAAATTTGGTATAATTGTCCTTATTCAATTTTGAAGTTATTTAATCCATTTCCTTAATACTGAAAGCTATGCAATTCTCATTTGAAGTCTTAGTTAAACCTTTCCAAGAGATCTTGAGTTTACATCAGATTCTCACTTTCCATATGTCTTTATAATTTTTTATCTGTGTCACTTATTTTGGTTCCTAGCCATGTATTACCTTAAGAAGTGAGGTAGTTTTTTATTTTTTTTTAAATTCCATACCTTGATCTTGCCCCTTGATATTATGATTTAATTCAGCTTTGGAAGGGTTTCTGATATTGGTATTTTAAAAAATTCGCTAAGTAATTTTTAAAGTACAGCCAAGGTATGAAAATAGACTGCCTTATGCACTAATTCTTAAAAGTTTAGCATCAAATTTCTCTTCCAGAATTTAATAAAAAAAACTATAGAATCTGTTCCAGAAAAATGTATGTATGTGCACACAAGCAAACCAACTAATGTATTAAAAATATATGTGTGTATACAAGTTCTTCCATAGATATCCTAAAGTTAGAGAGGCCAAGATTAAGGATCCCTAAAGGCTGTGTTTGTTTTTTGAATTGTTGTTTCCTATATCAACTTTTTCTAAAGCAAGCCCCACCAACCAAGTGAATTCATCTGGGAACAATTTTGCATTTTGAAGATTCAATCACGTGGTGTGTTAACCCAAAGCTCTCTGTATATAAAATGTTTCTCACCATAACACATACCGCTGGTGTTATCACCGAGGCTTCAGCAATACAGTGGGATCTTCTGTATTTTCACTTACTAGAACAATATCAGTGCTCCTACTGAAAGGTAGTTTCTTTTGACAGTTTTTATAAAATTGAAATTCTGTGTTAGCCACCTAAGATAGGATCTGTGATGTTCATAAAAGCAGTTTTTTTTATTCCGTCTTCAAAGAGGTGACTGTTTTTTGAGTGACTGACGGAGAGCAAGATTCTGCATCATGTGGCAGAAACGACCGACCTCACCATGCCCCATTTCCTTTCAAATTGCACAGGAAAATAAATGATGAAAAAACACGAAGGAAATGTTTCAGAAACAATCTTTCATGTTTCTAACCACATTACACAACACATGGAAAGGCTAATACTGTATTTTATCTCAGTTAGTGTAACTCATAGCCATGCTTTCAACAGAGGGGAATAAAAAGATTTAAATGCAGGTCTTGCTTTAATTTGGAACTGATTGCTCATTAATCTTTGGAATAGGTATGCAAGCTGTCTTCCAAATGAAGGGGAGGCTGTTGGCTGCTTACCCTGAACCCTACTGTGCTGTTTTCAATTTGTTTTTCTCTATGATATTTAGTCTTTCATTCAGTGTTTAATACTAAACATTAATGGGGAAAATATTGCTTAATGAGCTGTTGTGTTGGGCAGAATGCAGTCAAACACGCCTCCTTTGCAAGAGCTCACCAGCTTGTGCCAGTATTTACATAGTGTCATTAATCATGAAACATTTCATTCTCCTCTATCTTGGAAGACAAGAATTTCCTGATGTCATGAAAATGGGTCCTTTTAAAATTGGGTGTGAATTAAGACATAAGATGCCTAAGTATAAGGCATCATATGGTTCAATTACTGTGGGGCAAATACCCCATTTATGGTTCGCAGTGCATCTGTTGTGGACTAATAAAGCCCTGAGGCATAAATAAAATCCAGAGTTAAGAATTCATACTGCAAATACACAGGATTCAAAGATTCCACCATTAGAAAAGATCAGCTAAATAATCATATGCCCGGTAGATCAATTCTAAAAGTAACAAGCACTAAAACAAGCATGTCTGTTCCCTGCATTGCATCACAGATTTTCATGTGGCTTTGAACTTACAGGTTGGTCTGCTGCAGGACTGCTGCAGGAAAATGCAGCAATGCACAATGCCTGGTAATTTCTCACCCAATATTATCTCCTACACAGTATTATGGAAAAAATTAAATGCATTTAGTTCAAGTTCAAAACACTGTTTTCTTCTATGAACAGAAATGAATACCTAAGGGATTTCAGGACAATTATAAATTCCAGAGTACATGGAAGAGAGAAAATATCATTATATGCACATTTAATAGAAGTTCAAAAAGTCTGTTGACACTGATATTTTGTTACACAGTACTTAGGAGTATAAAAAGGTAGAAGAAAGAGATGATAAAGGTAAATAATAGTATTGAAAGCAGGTACAGGATATCAAGAGGATTTAAGCCACAGACATCCCCGAAGCACACTGAACGTACTGAAGCACAATGTTCCCTCTTGTCATGCCTAATAGTCAGGAGAGGACAAGTCCTCCTCACTTTTTTGTCCTGAACCTATTTGGATTGTTGCTTTGGCAGCAAAGGACAATCTGAGTAATAGGAAATACGTGTCAGTCAAAAAAGTTTTATTTAGTGTAATCCCTTGTCAGTAAAATATGAAAGTGTAGATTCTGTTTTAATAGGACTGCCATCGATCAGTCACATAAAAAGAAAAGCTCAGAGTCTTTTAAGCTAGTCATCCTAGCTTTGCACGGTATTTTCCAGTGGCCTAAACTGCTTCAGTCTGTAAAATCAGAAAAATACTTAACAAAGCTTATATAATGGAGAATGCTATTGTGTTGTGCAAATGTGGATTACAAGGCTCTTTAGTGATATGAGGATCATGACCTCTTGTAGGGAAGGAAACTAGCTTGTGTTTTTTTTTTTTTTCTTTTTTTCTGTTTTTCTCATAGTGCCTAGCAAGGGTTTGAATACATGATCCTCACACATTTAGAGGATTCGTAGACTCTTAAAATCTTAGGTCCAAAAGGACCC
This sequence comes from Lemur catta, assembly GCF_020740605.2. Taxonomy (NCBI): domain Eukaryota; kingdom Metazoa; phylum Chordata; class Mammalia; order Primates; family Lemuridae; genus Lemur; species Lemur catta. The sequence continues at coordinate 48,248,344 of NC_059140.1, forward strand.
TAGGGATTCACCAGACTAACTCATTTACTTTTCAGTTGTGGAAATTGAGACTCAGAAGCTCTAAGTGGTTTACCCAAGGACATACTGCTAATTAGAAGCAAGCCTCAGATTATAAAAAGTGTTATTCTGACTCCTCTATTGATGGTCAGTTTGATCATCACAAAGCTTTTGCCCATTTTCTACCACAAGTTATGTATATAACCCAATTAACGGTGAATCTGACGTGATATATATGCCAACTGTACTGATTGGTTATAATAACAATAAACAATCTCTAGGTCTGATTAGGTACCTGCTAGTTTTAAAGGATTGACAGACATTAACTTATTTAATACTTATCCCAAGGGGCATGCATTTCTCAGAACAGGGTACCAAAAGACTGAGAGCTAAAATAACCCGCCCAAGTTCACAGGCTCAGACGACTTTCCAAAGTACATATTATTCTGGCCAGGTCCACAGACGTTCCCAGCCTCAAACACAAACTATGCCCAGAAATGGGTCCTTCCTCATGAATCCAGAAAAAAATTTATGTTCTATCTGGGTCACCACACTAGATTTCCTTTATTTAAAGCAATTTTACTTCAGAGATCTTGTTGCACTATTTTGCCGTTGGACCTTTCTTGGGAGCACTGTGTTCTCATAAAACAATTTGCCCTGCTGTTAATTCATGAGTGTTAGAATTTTGATCTCTTTTACCCTAAAAGTTTTAAAATTCCCTGTGAAAGTTAATTGACCTCTCCATTGAATTCCCTCGTTTGCTCTTGCTCCCTCTCACCAATAGCATTGCAGTCCAGGGATTTTAAAGTATAGTTTTAAAGAGTTTATTATCACCACCCCACATACATTCAAGTAAATTTATGATCTCCCTAAACATATATAACTTCAAATATATCAGAATGTGGAACATTTTTGTTCATTTTTTCATGTATTCATCCATGGATTCATTCATCATTTTTCTCATGCCTACTTCAAAAATGATTTTATGGTAGCACACATTTTTAAAATTGTAAAATCATTAAAAGAAAAAAAAACAAGAATTGTTAATTAAAAGGATAGAGTTATGATGGAAAGGGAAATTTAAGATTGGCTGCTAAAATTGAGTTTGAATCATAGCTCTGGGTTTCCCGAAGGCCAGGTTTGAAAGGGAAAGGCAATGAATTGGGTAGCAGTCTTTATATAATAAAGGAAAACAGCAGTTCAATAGCTGACACACATTTTCCTTTAATGTTGAATTCTGGGAGGAATTTCACATGAGCCTTTAAGAGGGGCTTTGAGTAACAGTGGATATTGTCCTTGATACCAAGGTTTTTGTTTTTGTTGTTGTATTCTAATTACAGAGATGTCTAGGAATGCCTGTTTCATTGGAAAAGCTAAAAGCCTAATTACTGTCAAAGGTCCCCAAAGCTATCTTTCCTCCCACAGTTATGCAGCCCAGATGTGTGGCATTCTGGTGATCTCAAAAGCTAAAGGGATCAAGTGTAGAGAATGTATAGTTTATATCATAATTGGATTTCTTACTCTACAATGATTTAATAAATCAATTAGTTACCAAGTGCCAATATGTTCCTGGAGCAGTGACAAATATTTTGAGATCATATTCAAAATATAAACTTTTAAAAATCATTCTTAATTTTAGCTATATTGTGTTTTGGTTGAAAAAAATACACTTACATAAATTAAAGTATACTGGAAATATACAGTTAAATTATGCTTTCTGTTATATTCTGTAGTATATGTAGTTTGCCAAGAGTTGCCAAACTTTTTCTATAAAGGGCAAGATGGCAGGTGTTTCAAGCCTTGCTGGCCACATAAGATATCTGGAAACCGCTCAGTTTTGCCTAAGTAGAGAAACAGTCATATACAATGCTAAAAAAATGGACTTTGTGGGATCTGTTCTGCTGGCAGTAGTTTGCAAATCCTTTTTATAACAAATAGCATTTAATTTAATTCTAAACTATGTCACACTGACTGTAAATGTATTGAGTTTAACAGAAGAGATGTTTTTAAGTAAGGAGATAGGTACTAAAAGTTTTGATGAGGAGGATAAATTTGATTATGTCCATAATAGATAAAATCACACACACACACACACACACACACACACACACACAGAGATCAAGATTGGGATGGATAGCTTTTGAGAGCAGGCATCTTGTCAATTTTAGACATGTAGCCAAATGCCTAAAGACAAGATATTGGATAGTCTCTGAACAGTAATTTTATCCATTAATCAAAATACTGAATTGCTCACAAAGAATATATGGAAAAATGATATGCCATGCTATAGTGTCTCATTACTCTACTTTCATAAACATCATTTATCTGGGAACTTTTAAAATATGGCATATATGTGAAATATTTTGTGGTTTAATTAATACATTTTAGAGGGAAAATGCCAAAGGCTTAGAGTACCATTTTGGTTTTTCTGTGTCTACACAACAAGATAGAATGACATAAAAATACAGGCACATCTTCTAAAATTATTATTCATAGTACTATAAATATTCAGTAATTATTTTAGCTTCACTGGAAGGACCAGTAATCATTAAATCATCTGGAACTACTATATACATATTTGTCTTAATATATTTACAATTTGTATCCATTGGGTATCATATGTATTCTGTAAACTCTTGATATATAAACTTAATGTATGTTTTATCTGTCGAATTGCACTACTGTGGCAAATAAAGTTACATTGAATTATTACACTATTTTCATGTAGATGAGAATTAATAGGAAAATGATGGTAGATGGGACAATATTTTCTTTTGAAACAAAAGAAGTATTTTAAAACATCTTCAGAAGAAACTCTGAGAATAAATTATTTCATTTTCAAAAAGAACAAAACCAATGACTATGGGACAAAGAATGTTCCATTGTATACTTATAAATGTAGTAAAGCCATCCTCCTTTGTATAAAAACACAACAATTCCAGTTGCTACAAGTGTAACTGATTTTAAGGCTAAATCAGTGATAACATGTTAGACATAATCTATAGCTTTATTTTATGTGAATGCATTACTATACATACAGAGACATAATCTCTTTTTTATCCTAATTTGGTATTCTCAAAGAAACTTTTATTGTTTACAAATTTGAAATTCCTTTGAGGAAGATTTCTAAGTTTTATTAAGAATTGGAGAAAATAATAAGCAACAAATTTGCATTTGTGCAAAACTTATCTAGAATGCTTCTATGAGAGTCATAATTTTCTATAAAGTTTACTAATTATTTGTGGCTTTATTAAATTGTATTTTTTTAATTATGAAAGATTTACTACATAGAGAAAAAAAGAAATATCTATGTACTCTCTATCTATCTAGACTTAGCAGATATTAACATTACTGTATTTGCTTCTGGTTGCTTAATTTTTATGAAAAAAATAAAGCATTACAGATACAAAGTTCTCTCCTTCTTCCTGCCCAAGAGTATCATTTCCAAATATATATAATTTTATGATTTTTTAACATAAGTATTCCCCAAATAAGATATGATAATTGTTTTATTTTTTTAAAATTTTACCTAAATGATGTAGTATTTTTATCCTTTTGCAACTTTTATTTTAAAATCAGATTATCTTATGAATATTTTAATAATAAATTTGATTACACATATTTATTTAAACATGGTTACTAAACATAAGTAGCTCTCTCTGATTGAATAATGAACTGTAATCTGTTCAAATACCAATTATATTTTGATTTCTTATTCAAATATATTGTGTTTGTTTAAGCAAAGCAAAGTTAATATGAATAGTTTGGTAAGATGTAGAAATACCTTTATTTATACAAAACTGGACATAATGCAGTATCTTGTCTTCTGTCCTGGATTTAGTCACTGTGTTATTTATTTTAAGGGGGAGATAGTAAGGAACCAGATATGAGACTGGTAGTGCTCTTAAGGCACTTGCAGAATACCAGGTATAACCAGGAAGCTAATATGGTTTTATGATGATGAAAACACCATACTTACAAATCAGAATGGAAATAAGTAGATATGTGGGTCCTGAATTTAAACTGAGACAAATGTCTCTGTATGAAATGGACTATTACGGGTTTATCTTCAAAATCATTTCAGAAATACACTATAGTAGACCAGTGGACCAGATAATCACATACAGTTGAAAGTGTGAACGACGCAGTGTAGCCATTCATTCCTTTTACATTATGGAGCAGGCAGAAAATTGGTAAGAATTTAAAATGCCTGTAAATAGCAACCTCTTCTGAATAGAAGTAACCAGAATGCTTACTAAATAAGACAATGGGGGCTTTATTAAAGCAAAAGATTTTCTCATGTCAGCCACAAAAGCACACACGACAAGTAAACTCCTTTGGCACTGAATTTCCAAATTCTGTATAATATAATTTTAAAACACTTTTAATGTAAAGTGTTGCCTAAGGCATCTCCTGCCTACATTCAGCAACCCATTTTGCATGTCTTTCTTCTTTCTGAATCCACTCCATTCTACCATTCATTAATTTTTAAACTCAAACGATTTATTCTTTAGACACACTGTCATTCTCTGTCTACATATAAGGACGTGTCCCTGCACCAAGACTAAGTCTCACTGCTAAATGAATTTTATATTATACAAACTAGGTCTAGGTCTTTGAAACAAGGTGAATGTCCCAATATGTGTGGCTAATTCAAGCCCCCCCCAAAAAATTTTATTGGCTTACATTAGGGACTTGGGATATGCCAGGCAGCAATGTCTTAGAAAAATCAATTTGCTAACTTTGATTAAGTATACAATACTGTGTAAGCCTAATCAAACTTTATTTTACTCAGACCTATTTAACCAGGTTTGCAAATAAGAGTTCATATTTTTAAAGAGCTAAATCTCCATTTGGTCTAAATTCACTGAGTGATTATAAGCTACTTATTTTACTTCCTAATATGTGGATGTGGACTCAGGGTCACGGAACAGAATTCACCTAAGAGTTGTTGATTCAGCTAAAACAAAAATGCCATGTCAAACCTCCTTTTGAAGTTAGTGCTAGTCACTGCCAGGAAATAGCTTTCTGAAACTGAGTTCTTAAATTTAATCTCCACTTGATTGAATTAGCCACACATATCTGAAAAGATGTAAAAGAAAAAAAGTTATATCATTGCCAAACTATTAAAAAAAAAAAGAATGACTGGATCTTCTGAGGGAAAAAAATAGCCCAACTTCAACTTATTTCAAGGGCATAGTCAGGACAGAGTTTAGGCATTTTTTTTTAAGTTAAGAAAGGTTATACATTTGTATTCTGACAGCCATTCTATTGTTTTCATTACAGACTGAAGAATGAAAGGCTATGAGAATATTTAGCTGTACCTGATAAGATTTTTTTCTTTAAAGATGACCCCAACCTGTGGAAGATGATTTATGAAATCATGGTTTTCATTATTGGACTTGGTGCTGACTGTGTTGTTTTTGATTGATGGGTCTGTAGTTTTCCTCTTCTTTTGTCTTCAGTAGAGAGCAAGGGCATACAGCACTGCTAGCAGATGAAATTGTGTAAAATGTGCCAATAGTTAGGGACAGGTGGTTTGGAAAAACTGTAAAGGAAAACATTAAAATAGCTTAAAGACGTAATACAGCAGGAGGCTTTATTTTATGTTTTTAAAATGGATAACTTATTTTTTTTAAAGAAAATTACATATGCTGTGGCAGATATTTTATAAAAATTTTCATTTGCTATGGAAGAAAACAATATTAGAATGCAAGAAAAAGGGCATCGTATTCACCCTGACACATACAATGTTCTGACAGAGAAGAGCATCTGTTATTTAATATTTTTACAGGCAAACAGAAAATAGATTAGTCTGTTTATGTAGTATATATCATATATGACTTTTTGTTAGAGCTAATAATAGCTCTACAACTTAAATTTCAGAGAATTTTCTGTCATATGAATGACATCCAATATGAAATAATTTTTCTTATTTTTTTATAAGTCTAAAAACTCTGTGTGTATTTTTTTTTAAATTTCTAAATGTAATATACACACGCTTACAAAGTGATGCGAATAGACTTTCACAACAAAGCCCTGGCACAGACTCTGTGGATATTGTGACTGTTCACTCAGGACTAAAGAGAGCCGGAAACATCTTCATTCCCTTCCTTTGAAATCCTTACTAGTAACTGTCAATACCTATCCTCTTTGATATTTGGTTAATTTGAATTTCTCAGTCAAAGAGAACATTAAATAAAGCTGTTTAAAAGTCACATATTTTATAAAATATATTTATATATAATTGACACAATCCACTTATCAATGACTAATAGTTCTCTTCTATTATGAATTCTTATTGTATGCATATAATACTTCACATATTCATATATATTTTGTTAGATAAATTAATTACTCTGTATATGTCTCTACAGGTTCATTAGGAAAATAGGTAAGGATGAATTTGATAAATATAAATGTTGCAGGGACTTCTTTAGGGAAAGAACATAAAAGAATGAATACCAATATTACTTAAGGAAGTAAATGATAATAAGAGTGAGACCTACACAAATGAGAATCCCTAAAAGTTAAGCTTCACTGACTTCATGATAAACCTATCTCTACATTTTTTATTCAAAATGGGTGGATTAAAAAAATATCAAACATAGGTAAAATCCATCAGTTATAATACCTGAGCAATACCACCACCACCATCATCATCATCATCATCATCATCATTTACTGAGCACTTACCGATGAGCACACACGTGCACAGAGGCAAGTAAAACTCAGTGAATATCAAGCAGGGGGTAAGGGGTGGAGGGCATGGGTGAAACCTACCTAACGGATGCAATGAACACCATCTGGGTGATGGGCACACTTATAAGCATAACTCAAGCACTATAAAAGTGATCCTTAGAACTGAAAATATTTGTACCCTATAATACTTTGAAATAATAAATTTAAAAAAGCCTATTTCAGTAGAGTAGAGAGACAGAACTACTAAAACAAGGTGAAAGGACTCTTAAGGATTTGAGTGAGCCAGTGGGAACATAGTGGATGGTGTTATGGAAGGGAAGTTGATCAGTGGGATGTGTCAAGCTCACTTAATTATTCCTGACTTTGCAAATTTGTTTTTCTTTGATTAGGCCATTTGTGTTTGCTAATTGCCCCCCATCTAAGAAGTTAGGCTCCTAAACTCCCACAGAGATTGGAAGAGAGGGGTGCTATCTCCCTCAAAGTTTATATTTCAAAGAGATGGTTCCCCGGTTCTTTAGAAAGACATTTTCTAGGTTGCAGAACTGGTAAGAGGCTGGGAAAAGATTTACCCATATTTTAAAGAGTTGGAGAAGGAATTCACAATTTCAAGTTTTTCTGAAGTAAATGCTCTGAGAACAGGGAAATTAGAGGCTTAGAATAAGGACAAAACCCATCTAAAGTTTAGTCAAGTTGAGGCGAACTTGGTCAGAGATCTGTCGCCATATCTATACAATCCAGAGTGAGAATCACAGCATTTTCTACTACAACATAAAATCTATTTTACATATAAAAGTATATAAAAATCTTTTTTCAACAGGTACATTTATGAGTACTTATGTGCCAAGCAGTACTCAAAATTCTTTATGTTCATTATTTTATTCGATCTTTACCATGTCCTGAGAAGTCTTTTTCAAGATCAGAAATTTACATGTGAAGGGCATGGGAATGTTTGTCTCACTCTCAATAACAATTATACTCTACTACCTCCCCAAGATTCTCCCAAAAGAAAGTAGTTTCAGGTCCTTCATTGCAAACATAAACATATTTTCATAAAATAGATTGAATGTCACTACATCTGTTACTCAGCCTTGCCATACTGGGCAAGATTGTAGGAATGAATAAAATGATTATCCCTTAACTGATATGATGAATGGTAATGAATAACTGTATTTGTTGTGTGCATTTTGTGACTATCCCTGGGGCACCAAGATTTCCGGTCTAATGATGGTCACGGTGCTTATGAAAAGTTGATATAATTGATTACAAATTTCTTGATGGTTTTTGTATGTACTCAACATTATTTGTGTTTCCAAGTACGGTCCACTCTTTGATATTATGATTATTAATGAGCAACACAAAAGTGAAGGATTCAATATTTGTTATCAGACTAGCACACTTTTTTCCAGGTTACATATTTTTTGTTATTGAAGTGAAATTCACATAACATAAAATTAATCATTTTTAAAGTGAACCATTTAGTGGCATTTAGTATATTAACAATGTTGTGCAACCCCTACCTCCATCTAGTTCCAAAACATTTTCATCACCTGAAAAGAAAATTCAGATCTATTAAGCAGTTATTCACCATTCCCTCCTCCTCTAGTCCCTGGTCATTACCAATCTGCTTTCCATTCCTAAAATATCAGGTCTTTTTCAAATGCAAATTGTTATGAATATCAAGAGTACAAATAAAAGTTAACACTTAGAGCAATATTTATTTAGAGGGTATGATGTCCCAGGCTCTATTACACATACTCTATATCTAGTAATCTGATCCTTATGACAACTCTGTGAACAAACTGAGGCAGAGAGAATAACAGCTTCTGGGAGGACACACAAATAAGCAAGGTAGAGCCAGCTTTGCACCCATTTAGTTTATGCAATTACCACTGGACTAATCCCAAATCTCTGCAGCAGACATAGACACAGCTATGTTTTCACTGAATACATCAACGCTTTACAATTTGATTAATGCTAGAACATGGCATGTACAGGAAAAAAAATCAAACAATAAATGACAACTACAAACATATAAATACAGGTTTTCTGACAAGGATGATAAACTGAGTAGGCCATGAACGGGAGAGAGGATGTAGAAAGACGGAAAGCCCAACTCTCCCCCCATGTAAAGTTCCCAATAAATTTTTATTTTGTGATTTGTCCACCCATGATACCCATTCTGAATTTTTGCTACATAAAAATGAAGAAAAAATGTGTTTCAACTTAAATACATTTTGCCTTAAGGAGCTTCAGACAGTTTGAACTTGAAATGCAGCCCGTGAATGAATATTTAATTTCACTTTCCTTATAAGTGAAGTTGAATCACTTTTGCAAGTCTGAGGGTGACAGTTTCAAATTTCAGCTCAGGCAGGCAATCAACAGAGAATAATATTACAGCAGGGGAAAAAGTTGGTGATTCAGTAATGACATTTTAATGTTACAGAACAGAGTATTGGTATAGAAATTTGCAATCCCTTGTGATAGCTTTCTGTTGACTTAACAATCAATACCATCATAACAATAAAAATATGCAAGTCTCTAGCTATAGGCAATGCCTAAGAATGAGAACTTGTCCATCATTTGTTACAACCTTCCAGGTTTTCCTCCATAACAAAGTATTTCCCATGCATTTAATCTGGTGTTATAAAGCAAGGTATAGACATTTAAAGATATTGAAAAAGTATTTCTTCCTCTTGGCTATTATTTATTAAAGCAAAGGTGGTTTTACAGAACACATTTTTATGTTAGCTTCGAAAACTAATTTGCATTTTTATTTTAAATTCAAATAGCTTCAAATGCAATAGATAGCATCTTATCATCATTAAGCATTTAAGTGTTTTCATTGTGTGGCACCATAATGCCATAATCAGGATTTGAAACAGATATGGTCTCTGTCCATTAGAACAGTATAACCTGTAACCTGCTCAGTGACCACAAAACAGACTCCAGCCCACTCAGTGTCTTTACTTACTGAGTTAAAGAATAATGACTGTAACTATCTGATATTTTCTATTAATGATGCTTGTAAGTTGATCTTTTTCACGATACATTAGCATTTTCTCATTTCTGACATGTTTGTCTGTTTCCAGGGAACCTTGAAATAAACTGTTATTACGTCCATCTTCCAGGGTGAGAGAAAAGAATGAAAAATCAGAGTAGTGTACAGCTTTTTAAATTTTGAGTTAAGGAAATTACGTCATAGAATATGTACAGTATTGCTTTGTGGCATAATTTAACTCTGTCTACAAAGTATGTGTAAACTTCAGCCTAACGAAAAACAATGTGATAATTGGATCCCTCTCTCCCAACAAATACTTTTGGCATTATTTGTTTACTTCACAAGGGTTTATAGTAAATATATATTTGCCAAGGATTGGAAAGACAATGAAGCATGATGTCTACCTTTGAGGAACATATTATCTATTAAAAATTTACTATAAGATCATGGTTAGGAGATTTATTCTACATATGTGCAGGAAATATATGAGAGTATAGATTAATCTTCTGCCTTAGTAAATGCATCTCATGGGAGATAAAAATAGAAATAGGCTTTGAATGATGAGTAGCGTTATCCCAAACTGGGAAAAGTAGGCAGGGTGTTCTAGAGAAATGGAATTACACTAGCAAACATGCATCAATCTGAAAGCACAGTATGTCTGGAGATTATCCATAATATGATATGGAAAGAAAGACCATAAGATATGGAGTGGGAGAGTTTCTGAAGATAAACCAGGAGGCCAGTTTTTGAGGGATCATGTTTGCTCCCACAAGAAGTTTGAATTTATGCTGAAGAAATTAGCAGCCATTGAAAGGGAATGATTTGTTAAGATTTTTGAGGGAAGATAGCCATGAGAATGGATGTTTAAACTAAGAATGTTTCACCTCATAAACATTATTTATTCAGTCCCCAGATCCAAAGAGAAGTGCCCCTAATACCTTTCTCCAGAAGGCAGAGTTCATCAGTCTACTCTTTTATCCAGTCACCTCTTTCCACATAAATTTATTGAACATCCATTATGCTAGCCATGGTTCTTGGCTCTGTGGATACAGAGATAACTAATGTTGACTATCTCTGCTCACAGAAGTTCAGTTTACTGAAGGTGTATGAATTACGTACTGGTATGTAACAAACCTCCTGGAACCTTAGAGGCTTAAGGCAATGACCATTTTCTTTTTCATAATTCTGTGTGTTGACTGGGCAATATTCTAGTGGTCTTAACTGGGGTCACTATTGGGGCTGCATTCAGCTGGAAGCCAGCTGGACTTCATGATGTATGATGACATCACTCATGTAACCAGCCCAGCTTCAAGGGTGTGAGAAATAGGCTCCATCCTATGAAGAGAGAAGCTGAAAAGAAGTATGGTGGTCAGACAATAAAGGGGCTTAAGACTGATTAAATAAATAAGATAATTAGATAGTTAGAAATATCAAAAAATGCTTTGAAGGAAACAGACTTAGTCATGAGATGCTAATGAGTTCAGCAGACCTTTTTAGAAAAAGGAATCAGCCAAGGCCTTTCCAAGAAGGTGATATTTACCTCTAACCAGAAGGACAAAATGAGCTAGTAAATACAATGGCTCAACTGGGAGAGGCAGAAAATAAAGAGCGATTGTGTCTGTGGAGCAGAGATAAGGTCAGTGTGTCTGTCCTTAGCTTAGTGAAGCTATGAAGCAAGTGGCATGACATGAAATTGGATGTGCAGTTAGGACCCATCCCGACTTCTGAATCTTGTATACTATAGGAAGAAGTTTAAGCTTCTCTTTGGCCCTTCTCACACACTATCTGTCTCTTCTGTTAACTTAATAGTTTTCCATTGATGTGATGATATCTTATATCGCTTCATATTGACAAGTGCCTACATAATTTTTGCACATAATAAACGGGCTTTCACTTTATTCTCTTTTGAATCTTACACTAAGAAGTTATGCATATTATTATTATTCTCTTTGCAAAAGTGAGGCAAATGTAGCTTAAGTGAATCAAGTCACCTGCTTAAATTCACCCAGAAATGATTGGTATATCTAATTGTCTGTATCCAAAACTCAATATCTCTTTGCATGCTCTCTTTTTCACAAAGGAACATTTAAGAAGGGGAAAATATCAGAAAGAGAAGAAAAAAATGCATGGTAGTGTTTTCTTAAAATAATATTTCTATGTATCATTGGGGCTTACCATAGGAAAAAATCACTTTGTGTATTTGGTAAAATGCAAATACTACTGCCAAAGTGAGGATCTACTTAATCAAACAGTCCCCGTGAGGAATCTGGAAATATGTATTTTTAACATCCCCCCAATAAAAACATTGATTTATTTTGAAAAAAGATGACTTAATGCTCCTTGCCAGGCAAAAGACATTTATTCCAAAAACTTTTGGCAAATGAGTTATTCGATTGCTTAAGAATTATGTGATATTGGAAATTAAGCACACATTTATGAAGATAATTAACAGTAAGATTCAATGCAATTCCAACTTGTAGATAATAGGCACGTTTGTGGAAGGAATCAACTGGTCCTTAAAAGAACATTTTACAAAGAATATGGGCAGGGCCATACCTATATTGTTTTCCTCTGTAGAAGTGGCAACTAGCACAGTGACTGGCATTCTTCCTTGACTTAAATTAGTTTTGTTTTTCACTTTAATTTCCCCTTCATCTTGCAAGTGTAAAAATAAGCAAGTATGGCAACAAGGCATAATTGCAAAATTAAAATGAAATGTTTAAATCAGCTAATTCTATGTAGTTTAGCATACTCCTAATTGCCAAAACAAATCAAACTTAAACAAATTAACTAAAAAAAAGAGAGGATATTTTAAAGTGGGATTTTTCCCTTAACAATATTTCAACAAACTGCCTGAGCATTTCCTTCTACTTTATTAAAAGTTTTGTTCTTCATTAACTTCTATTTCAGTATCTAGACATTTGTTAGAAGCCTGTACTTCCATATTCTTCACATCCTTTTATAGTACATGAGACAACTCTTTAAAAGTTTTGGCAGATAAAATTACTCACCTCAAGAGATGAATTTTTTCTTAATGTGCGTTTATATAGTTTTATTTGTCACAAAAAATATATCACTGGTGTGTGTTTTTTAAATCTAATAAAACAAACATTAAGAAAAAATATTTTGCTCATAAAAAGTAGACCATAATTTTTATAGTCTGTTATATAGAGCAGTTCTGTCCAATAGAAGTGAGTCAAAATATGTAGTTTATTTTCTGGTAGCCATGTTTTTTAAAAAAGTAAAAAGTACGCATGGACTACAACAGTGACCTTATTCAATGTGATAGTTAATGCAAAATGAAGTTGTACTAAAACCAATAAAGTCTGTTTGCCAAAAATATATTACTTTGCTTTAATTTTAAATTTAAATTTTAATTAATTAAATTTAGTCACTAAACACATCTCAAATTCTCCCTAGCCACAGCAGTTACCTTAGAGAATAGTGCAGAGAGATCAAAGCTGGCCATTGGCAAAATTGCAAAAAACCTGCTATTTCTCACCTTTATAAAAATTCAGTTTTACGTCACCTTCTGAATGCCTAACATGTTAACTCCAGACCAGAAGAGAACTTTAAGAATTTTATGAATTGTTTTATATTTCTACCCTCTTTTCTGTTAGATTATAGTACTTTCTCAGAAAAAACTAACTTTGGCTCTAGTTTCTTAATCCTTCCCAGAAGGCTTAATGCCTCAAGTTAAGCAAAATGCACATCTTTCATTTAAAAAGTTTCTCAAAAGTGAATGTGCTAGTGGAGGGGAGATTTTTTTGATCAGTTTGATTTAGAGTGTATATTACTCCAATGATGACTATTTCTTAGTCTTCTCACTTATCTTAGTTTTTTAATGTGCCTGCAGAATTTACTGGTAAGATTATCACTGCTATTGATAAAGTGCCCTTTTCATACTGGTAAATTTTGCTTAAATACATAAACTTGCAATTTTAATTGAAGCATTTGTATGAGGAAGTGATCACTTACACTTATGGGGAGAAAATGGGTTAGGAGATAAATAACAAAGCTCATAATGAATAGAAAGGAAAATTTCCTAAAATCACTCTGTTCTCTCCCCCTATGCTGTTTAATGAAATTCGTTATGACACAAGAGAGTATTTGACATTTGAGAGTCATCAAAATGTTTAATGATGATTCACAACTTGATGAAATACTTCAGAGTCTAAGACTGCTTCATTCTTGATGGAAAAATGGTATGTAAACATTGACGTTCATGCGCCTCACAGTCAGGGAGAAATCCATCTCACAGGAAAGCAGAGCAAAAACTTGACAAGTAACTTGACAAGTATTAATTTCAACAATCCCATTAATTTTAAATGGGATATTTGTAAGAATGTGCATATTAAAATTTTAAATTAAAAGAGATTTTATTTTTAGCAGTTCTTAAGTCTGACCCTCTAGTTGTTGAGATTTCTTCTATTTTGCATAAGTTTGAAAGTTCCTGGTGATTCATTTCCTATAGAAATATAGCCACTAATCAATTGATTCAGTTGTTAGAAATATAGTTAAACCTAATAAAATTCTTGGACATGTGAATTATTGTATTTCAGGTGTGAGCTCCATCAAGTATTTTTTTGTTATTCTTAATCTCATCCAAATGAAAAAAAATGTTATATGGAACTAGGAAAAAAGAGCTAGTAATTTCCCTGACATACAGAGAATATATCTTTAATAGAAATAGTGATTTTAGAATATTAATGGTTCTATTAGCATATTAATGAAGTATAGACTGCAGAATTGAAATAGAAAGTAAGAGTATGATATATGTAGGAAAAACTAGACATCAAGAATATATTGTGGTCTTTGGTGTAAGTGAATGAACCCTTCCTAGGAAACTTCCAAACAATAAAATATGTTAAAGTTGTAATTTTCATGATGTAAAAATCATGTCATTTCAGATGTTGAATAATTCCAATAGACATAACAGTAACCAGCATTTTTGAGCACTTCCTACAAACCACTTACCCTGATAAATTTTTATTACTCCATTAAAAACTTACCCTGTTAGACAATTTTATTTTTCTTGTCTTATATATTTAAATAAAAGGAAAGAAAATGAAATCCTTAACATAATGTCCTCTTGGTTCATCCATGTTGTTGCAAATGAGAGGATTTTATTCTTTTTTTATTGTGAATAATGCTGCAACAAACATGGAAGCACAGATATCTCAGATATCTCTACAGAATACTGACTTCATTTTCTTTAAATATATACCCAGAAGTAAAATTGCTGAATCATATTATAGAAATCTGTAAGCCATGCATAGGAATTGCAATCAGAAATAACAATGTAGCATTCATATACATAACATATTCTCATCAATACTATTACACTCTAAAAGTTTCATAGGAAATGATTAATAACTATTCTTAGCCACAGCCCAATCCCGTGGGCTGTGTGGTTTGGAATGGCCTACTGGAGATTTTCCTATACATCTCCAACAATACTCTCTCCATCACCACCAACTTGAGAAACATGAGTTTTAGCTATGTCCAGAGAGGTTCAGTTCACATATCTAGTTAATTGCAACAACAGCGTTTTTTACATCCGGCCATACTGTTTTGGACAAATTTTGAAAATGAATTCATGTATAATGTATTCATTCTTCAATGTTCAAATATGTATATCTTGAAAGTTTGTTTTTATCACATATAGACCTTCTTGAAGTAAAAAAGAAAAATCTGTTTCAAAGATTTATTATAAAGGAAAGAACAAAGAAGTCCATTACCTTTCCTTTTTTCCCCACTCACATATTGCCTTTCTTTTAATTTCAATTTGTAGTAGTATTATGTTTTAAATATGATACTAAGTCAAAATACATATCGTATAAAGACTTTTCTAGTTCCCAAACCCATAAACTCTTTGTCTCTCCCATTCACATTTGCTTTTAGGTATTCAGGTCTGACATATCCATCAGAATATAAGTAAACAATGATGAAAGGTAAAATGTTCCATCAACATTTCATTCTGTTTGTTGTTCTTTAAGTGAACTATTGCCATATGACATTTGAGAATGACATCCTAGATGTTTAAATCTAAAAATTGCTCTGGCCTTGTGTTTTGATTTTGTTGATGAAAAGCAACTTTTGGTGTAGCTGCCAATGAACTTAAGAGGCAAACTCAAGGCTCAAGTGTAAGAAATATTTTTTTCCAAAGTTAAGAGGACAAATACTTCTCTGTTCTTTTAGCTCTTACCTTTTTCCACATGATACAAGATAAGATATGAATGTTACATTTTTTTTTATGTTATCAAGGCATTATTGTTAGAACATTCATTTAATATTGTGCAGATATGTCTCTGATTAAATTATGGCATGCTCTACTCTAAACTTGAATATTTGTGGCACTGGGAATTATATATGACACTATAATATTATATATAAGTGACAATTTCCAAACAGTTCTAAATTCCATTTCAGACCACAGAGATGCTGAAGAAGTGAGTATGTTAGTAATCAATGTGAAGAGTTTTTCCCTATGCTCTTATCTCTATTTTTTCAACACTTCTTGCCTATGTTCTTTTAACTTGGGAATGAGGACATAAGACTGGGAATACTAGATAGCAACTGAGGAGAAGAGGAGTGTCAAAAACAGTAAGAGTGATATAGCAGTTTTTCCCCACTCCATTCGTACGCTTTCTTAGCTATTGTAACCTCATGGGGAGCAAATTGCTGCCCTGTAAGAAACACCTGCTTCCAAGTCTGTGAACTTGAATTATCAACCCCTCTTAACCCCCTAGTAATGCTAAAAATGTCTCCTCCTTTCTTTTAGTCTCAAATTTCTCATTGTTAATATGTGGTATTTGAAATGTGATCTCTAACATCCCTCTCAACTATAAACTTGACAACTTGAAAATGATAGGAGAGATGGTTGATTTCTGAGCATAAATTTAGATTTATATTGACTATGTGACTTTTGGGCAAATGAGGAATTAAGTTGAAATTATACCCAACTAAGAAAGATAAGCAGGATTTGGCAGAATGTAAAACAAAGTATAACCTATGAAATATAGATGATTTATAAGTACCACCCAATTCTTGATATGGTTTTAATATACTTATAGAAGTTAAGAATAATCTTTCAAAAAATCCATTGCAAACACAAAATTGTTGAAACAAAGAGCCAATTTGTGGTTTTTTTAGGTGTTAAGAGAAGGAAAATCCAAGATAATACATGAATTATGTGGCCTTGTGAAAGAAATAACTAATCACAGCCAGTAATGCAATAGATTTAAGAGCCTTCAAAGAATATCATAGATAATCATAATCCTATGTTTCCTTGGGATTTTAATTTAAAGAAAAACCCTTTTTTTACTTGCATTTGGTCTTTCCACTAGTTGCACTATTAACAACTTAATTGCTTGTGATATGAGGCCATGTTCACTATTAAATAAGGGACAAGTAGCTAATTGTTGGTACAAGTATGTAATTGTAATTCACTGAGGAATTATTGACATTATTTTCTATGTTGTTTCCATAATAACTAACTTGCATAAACTCATATAGGCCATCAAAAGACAGATGTTTACAATAGATACCTGACATAGAGGATATTTATTTATTCAACCAATATTATTTTTAAGTGCATAGCACTGAGAGAGCTATAAATACATGTCAAGTTTGAAGTACTAGCTTGTACAGGGGGCTTGGTGACAAGATTAAGAGGAAATAAATATTCCAGCACAGGAAACATCTAAAGAATAGAAGAAAGGCACTTTAGGACAATTATTCTCTACAAGAAAATGTGCTTGGGGATGTGTGGAATTGAAAATGAGAAAAGGTACACATGAGAATACTTTGGTTATAGTGGACAAAGATTGAAATGGGTTAAAAGAGGCCTAAGTTTTCACTTAGTTAACTGGACAGGCGAATGTTAGCTTATCAAAATCTGATTTATTTTGCATAACAGAGAAAGAGTTATATTTTGAATATGTTCAACATGGTTCAGTCAAGTTAACAATTTCCCTAGTCAGGTGTAAATGAATGAAAACAATATTAGAGATAGATATTTGACTGTTTACAACAATAATGTCAAACTTTTACATGTACCTACTATAGGTCAGGCACAACCTTAAACAGTTTATTAAACATAGGAACCATATAATCTCCTCAGCGAGCCAATATGGGTAGGTATCAATATTACTCCTGTTCTACATAAGGGGAAACTGAGTCACAGAGAAGATGAGGAAAGTAATTTGCCCAACAACACAATATGTGGCAAAGCCAAGATTTGGACATAAGGAATCAGATTGTAGAGTCTGTGCTCTTAATTACTAGCAAGAATTCGTGTGTAGTGGATTCTGGTGAGATCAAGGGCTGAACCTTGAGCAGCATGCACAGTATGGGGTGGAAGGTGGAAATGCAGCCAACAGAGGAGAAGCGGTCACCAGTATGATCTCTAGCCAGCACCAAATTAAACAACTCTGTCTTTTTGTAATGTTCTATTTCAAGAAGGAAGATTTTATTTAGACTGAATATTCAGATGTTTTTAAAATTTATTTTTTAATTTTGAATTTTTAAATTTTTTTGCAAGTAGGCATTGATTGAATGCCTACTGTTTCCAAAGCACTATGTTAACTCAAAAGCATCACCTTAATGCTAACTTGACCAAGGCTGACTCCCTCCCAGTTTCTTCGAATCTGACCTTGAAAGAGATACTGTTGAATAGAATAACAGCTGAAGGTAACTAGCAGCTTTAATGCTGTATCTCAGATGATTTATTCCTAAGTGAGCAAATATAATTCTGTTTAGTGTTTCTAAAAGTGTCATCTGTCTGGATATATTTTAAATTTTGTAAAATTATTTATTATGAAGATTTGTAATATGCATTTCCCTTAAAAGCTGCAAACTCCAGAGTTTCTGGGTTTTGGTCCAATTGTCGGCAGAGGTAGAATAAAGGGTTATGGAAATAGATAGATGGATAGAGTCACACACACAAGCACATACTTAAATCAACTTAGGTAATTCTGATGTACAGTCAGGACATATGTACCTCCTCAAAAGTGTGACAAGTTCCAGACAGCTATTTCAATCATTTAACAGTTTATTTATAAAATCAAAAACTACCTCCAGTAGATTGCATTTTATTGTTGTCAGGCTTGGTGGTTTGTTGTCCATGTAAGCATTGTCTATTCCTAGTATAAAGTGCTGTGATGAAATGCCTCAGTATCTTGCCAATTATTAGCAGTTAATACAATTTCAAGCATGCAAGTATTCTTTTCGTAAATAGCTTTGTTGACCTTATTCCTTAGCCAACCAGATTTATTTTACAGCAATGTTCTACATCTCTGCATTCTCATAAACAGAACATTTACATTCCATTTCCTTTCAATTATTACATCTTTCCTCATTGACAAACTAACATAAAATTATTTTAAAATTATAAGTCTTAAAAATGTAATTCAACCATTCAAAGTGATCATGGTCATTACTGCTATTGTTATTTATTAGTTTATTAGTGACACATCATATCATCTTCATCATTTTACTATTATAT
Source organism: Lemur catta (assembly GCF_020740605.2). NCBI lineage: Eukaryota > Metazoa > Chordata > Mammalia > Primates > Lemuridae > Lemur > Lemur catta. Next base: position 48,267,549 of record NC_059140.1, read on the forward strand.
TGAAAATTATTAAACATTTTAAATATTGCAATCATCATTAAGCATATGATGCATATAGCATCATAAGCATTGAGCAGTCATTATATGCTATATTCACATCATCGTGTGTGTATATATGACACACAGTGCGAATATATATGAAAAATGATGTATTGACAGAATGAGTTCGTTTTATAAATCAGTTAATCTTTCAAACTTTGCCAACACAGTGCCTAGAACAGAGTAGGAAATTCATAAATATTTTTCAAATGAAAAAGTGCATAGATTCAATGATAAAACAATGCTTTAAATGTATCTTATGGTATTTTCCATGCTTATGGCAATTCCTTGGTAACTACTTATGCTCTTTGGATATTTACATTTAGACTGCTTTTACTTGACCAATCACAGCTAATCACACTTTTTAGGCTAGTTGATTAAATGGCCATGCTTGCATGAGACATGAGTGGATAATTTTGCTTATTTAAATATTAAACCATTTGGGTTATTATTATTTGCTCAAGTGGGTCAAATGATGTATAGACATGCTAAATTTGCTAATACAACTGTCATCATAATGGAAGATTTGATTATGAGGAAGACAACCACGAGAACACTCTGCAGTAACTGTAAGTTTAAGTTAGGAACGTAATTTGTTGCTTTGTCTCATAAGGGAAGACTTTCTAGCCAGTATTAAACCCTGCAAGAAAATACTTGCCAGACCAACAAAGTACAACTGAACTTTCCCTCTAATTCAAGTCTGCAGAAAGATCTGGCTTTCCTCTGAATATTTTGCTTTCCTCTGGAATATGCTCTAATAAGTTTATAATCACTTAGGAAACATATCTATTGTTCTATTTATTTATTCCGTAGTATTCTAGTCTACATAGCAGCTTCAGGCCTTCCCATAGGTGTTGAGAACTCACTCAGGTTATTTTTAATGAGGCAGGATTTTCACTTCATTAATAAAACATTCAAAAGGATTGAGTTCCAGGATCTCACTTAGCTCCAGCCTATTCACCTTTTCTTTGTAACAATGTATCTAATTTGTTGTATTAATTTGTGTATATTTCATGTATTCGCCAGAGGAATTCATTTAATTTGATCATGACCTTATTATTCAAAGCTTAAATGTGAAACATAACCTTTTCTCCTCAAGTGGTGTCACAAAAGGTTGCATCTTAGTCGTGCAGCAGATCAATGACTGTCATGCAGAATGAGGCTTCCACCAGCTCTGAGGGGCACCTGGTGGTTATTTATAGCATGACCAGCAAAGCCATCTATCTTTGCTGACAGCTCTCACTGTTACTAAGCCAGCATCATGTTTTTCTCTAACGCTACTTGCAGAACATCCACCCATCTATTTATCATTCTTTTATTCAACCCATTTTAAAACATATATATGACATATATAATATATATACAAAAGGCCTATTTAATGTTAAAGATAGAATGACCAACAAGATATCTCCTTACCTTCAGAAAACTTTACTATGTTCTCTATATTGACTGGGAAAAAATTGAATGGTATAGATTTATGTGGCTATATAAGACAAGGCCTGTAGACCCAAGGACTTTATTATCTTATAAGGGAGTATAACCATGGAAGCAAATAATTACACATCAAGGCAGCTAAGAGTAAATTTCATGAGAAAGTGATAACACTGTAGAGGAGAGAGAGGAAGCGTCTCTTCTGCAGTGTTTCTCTCTAGGATTTCTTTGAAGGGAGATTATTTCTCAGAAACCCTGAGCATGAATTGTCTTCCTCATTTCATTACCCAAATTGAATCATATATGCCTATTTGAGAACCAAACTTTGTCACCAGAAGAATGCCATGCACATATGGCTTAGGGCTGGACTACAGGAATCAATCACTTTGACACAGGTGTATAGAGTAGGGGGTGGGACCTATGAGCCTCATGCTGTGGAATCAGCTTAAGCGAAAGCACAGGAGCTACAGAGAGACGGCATGGATAATCCAACCTGTGTCTATGGGAATGGGGGACAGGGAATGGATACTAATAAGCAATCAATGATTGTTTAAAAAATATTAAAAACATAGCTTTCATTATCAGGAAAAATGCCATTATAAAGCAAACATATATTAAAATTAACCTAGAAACTGATAAAGTGACAAAAGGAAATGCATTTATATGATACAGTACATGAGTTAAGCCCTCATATATTTAAGCATTAAGTCAGATAATTCAAAACAATGCTAATTCCTCAAGAGGAAACCAGGTTCCTTGTGGTATCTTACTTCATGGAAAATGTAGCAACTAAAGAAGAAATAATTAATCTGCTTTCTAAGTGTTGAACTTGGGAAACTACAAGTCACTTAACTTACTATTATGACATGTTTGTATTCTCTGCTGGATCATAGTACTGTAAGTCCCCGGTATATATTTGCAGACTGAATACAATCTCTCTCTCTCTCTTCTCTCCCTCTCTCCCTCTCTCCCTTTGTCCCTACACACACACACCATTTCTTTTGTCAAAACCTGTTTAGTTCTAAGCAGCAAAATTTACCAGAGAATTTCAGTAAAAGCCATTCTCTCATTAAATTTCCTATTGTGTTTTAAGCCAAATAATCCTTAACCACTGTCTAAAAAAGAACCATGGACTATCAAAACACAATCCATATAGCTGGGTACTCTCCAAGTTTGTGTTCATTAAAAAAATAAAAATAAAAGGCAAGGGAACTATCTATTTTGTAAGAGTCAGTAACAGTGTTCAGGGAAGTTTAGTTTTAGTTTAAAAGAAATGTTGAGGAAAAGTGAAGACGCATTCTGTAAAACTATTATGCTATCCCAAAGTGAGAGAATATCTTGTGTCTATAAACTGAGGACTTAATTAGCTACAAGAATTGGTAGGCTAACTTTAAGAGAAGCTGTGGTTCTCTACAGGGTAGCCTGAAGCTGGGGCAGACATGCTGGGCAAAGAAAAGTCACAAAAGGTTCAAACTAAAGAGATATATTTCACTCAGATTTGACTTTTATCCATTAGAAAAAAGCTTTTTTAGCTAAGGTGCTGGGAAGATAATTGCTCTAGCTTTGCTCATAGTTCTTCCCCTCAATTTTATGTGCTTTGGTTGATCGTTTAAGAAATAGTTAAGCAGGTCATAGATTTACACAGTTGACAATGCTCTTCCTTAAAACATTCTATTGGACCACCACCTCATTTATTTAAAACAGTTGAACATCTCAAGCTGACCCATAAAAACCAAAACTGAAAATAAAGCATAAGCCACAGAAATAGATGTAGGAGAGAGATGTAAAAACTACATAAACCTTGGGCTAAATCTCATGAGTTGCACCTACAAAAGATGCTCTCATATTCTTGTCAGCTTAGTTATCTGGTTTTAAAGAACACAGATGATTAAAGAAGCAAATCAGGAGGAGGTATGGATAGCTATTGGCTGTAGGCTGGCACTTTGAGAGCAGCAAAAAATAGAGCCTACCAGCATGACAGTGTTTGGGGTCCTCTACAGGGAAAGCATTCACACAAGCTCAAAGAAAAAAATAATCTTCCCAGGACTTTTGGTAAAAGGCAAAAATTCTGAGGAACTCAGGAGGCCTTAGTGGCTTTGAGGGCCGTCAGCAAAGGACAGGTGTTTCTCTCCCTTACGATGTCCCTGCTTATCCATTATATGTTAATACAACATTTTCTCCTTAAGATGTCAGGAAAGAAGATATAAGATTTGGAAATATTTCCACCCAGTGCTTGAGTTTTTGTGTTTAGGGAAATCAGAAGGAATCAGAAGATCACTAGCTTCCTCAGTTCAGCAAGGGAAGTGGTTTTCCTGTTTGAGGACAACGAAGTCTGGACATTTTAAGACTGTAGCTCTCAGTGTTCTGATCAGAACAGAAACAGGTTAGCTTTAAGCTACTAAGACTTTAAGTACTTAATTGATGAGGAAACTTCACTGATTTTCTTTCTTTGTATGTGCGTTTGGTGGGATCAACAAAATCATGCCACCAAAGAGGCATACAAAGATGGAAATTTCTTCATGGATTTGAAGTGGAGGAGGTTCATATATAAACAGATAGTGAACATGGAATTCTATGCTGGTAGAAAAATATGCTGGGGGACTTTGGGAGTGAGAACAAGGAACAAAAACCCCAGACTAGGGAAGGCTGGTTTGATGAGTAGATAGATAGGTTTTCAATGCAGTTACACAGTGATATAAGATATTAGGCATCTACTGTCAGTCATGCCAAAATAGGAAAGAAACATTATGGCTAATTCAAAAGAACAACAACAACAAAATAAAGCTAAAAACCATTTAAATTTAGTTTGAAAAGGATCTGCCAATACGACCCTTCTGAAGATTTAAAATTTTGCAAATTGTTAAAATTATAATGCTACCTAAACAGCAAAGAATTTAGAATGCAACTAAAAGGCAACTGTTTGTGTATATACACACATAATTCAGTTTATAGATTTTATATTTTATATATTTTGGTGTACTTGCTTGTGGGAACTAATTAATAATACCATTTTTATTGGTTGGTTTGTTTTATTTAAGTGTTTAATCCATCTGAAATACATTTTTTATGTAATGCAATATAGGGATTCAATTTTATTTTCCTCAAGATGGATTACCAGTACTTTTTATGCCAGCAACTTTCATTAAATAATTGATCCTTCTTACACAGAATTGAGTTATCACCAATGTCATGCATTAAATTCTCACATATGTATATATAAATTCTCATCTATATGGGCATATGTATATGCTTCATTTTATACATGGAAGTTATTCCCCTCCCAATACCATATTAATTTTGTTACAGTAGTTCTTACAAAATTTTCTGATATCTGTGTTCTTTTCTCTTGCTATTACTGGCTATTCTTATCTATTTTTCCATTGAAACTGCTGGGTTTTTATATTTGTGCCACATAATCAGTCCTAAAATTCTTTTATCTTTTCCTCATGATTTATCACTATTTTAAAAATACTGTGGTTTTTTTGTTTGTTTGTTTTGTTTTTCTGTGCTGTGTGATATCTATTGCATTTGGTTTTCTAGGGCCCTCATTTGGTCCTCAGTTGTGACCACCCCCTTTCAATTCACACACTGAATTGTTAATTGGGAAATCAGGTTTGTTAGTACCAGGATTCTCCTTAGTATTTGAATCTCTGTAAGTCACCTTTCTCCTTGAGCAATTCCCTGGATCTATTTTGTATTTCTCTAAACTTATTTCCCTCCAGATATTGATTGGGCTATGTTAGCTTGATTTTTATTGCTCAGCGTTGGCTCCTTCTAGCTCAGGAGTGGTTGTTGGAGTTCCTTAGTGTCAGCAGTTTGATTGCAGCATAAACCATCCTTAAAATCTGAGTGGTTTTAAAACAAATATCAGTTCTCAGTCATGAAAATATGTTGGACGCTGTGGTTCTGCACCAGGGAAGCTGTGGCTTTACTACACATCTCATCCATTTGAGGACTAGGCTTTGATGTTGAACTCTCTACAACACAGATTTCTGCAAGCCAACATCTTCCCGGGGTAGGATATTTTCTGATTTCACCAAGAGATTCCCTGACCCTGGCCTACAAGCTTACCCAGTCAAGTTCTCCCCGTAGATCCTTGGCCCTCATTGCATTAAGCTGAACTATCCATCAGTTTAACTCTGGAGAAACAAAAATTGGAGTTGGTAATAGAGGTGAAGAGTTTTTTAGGTATGTTTCTAAAATTCACCCAATAGAACTGTACTTAATATGGATTGCAAGTGGTAGCTCATTTTTCATAGAGATAGAATATTTTTGATTATACATATACAAATCATTTCACTATCTTTACATATATTCTAACCATTTTATGACATAGACTTTGACAAGGTAAATTTGGCAAATGAAATAAAAGCATGTTACTATGCCAATACTATAAATACATACTGCTATATTCAATTTATAGGCACAAATATTATAATAAAGAAAATATCTATAAGGAAGAAATTCAGTGATAGATATATATGTATTTTGGTAACTCAGTAACTATAACCTGTCTCTTTATATAAATGGAAATTTTTGTTCTTTTCTAGATAATAAAAAACTAAATGTGTATGTGCTTAGACAACACTTTAGTGAGTTATTGCATGTCACATATATATTTTTGTACACTGTAGTTTGTGCAATGACATCAGTCATATATATACTCAGTTCATATATATTGGGAACCTGTAACTATTCACTAAATATTCAAAGTGTAGCTTGATCCACAAAGGAAATCTCTAGCATTGCATCCTGGCAAAACAAGAGAATTAATTGTCTAAATCTTTGTAAATGTATATGTTTAGTGTTCACTTGATGTATTACTATAAAAAGGAACATTGGTGATATATTAAGTGATCCTTTAAAAATATATAATACAGACATATTAAGTATAATTAATTATTACATCCACTAGGCTCGTGAAAAGTTTGTATGTTTATGCATACCATCAAATTTCCATGATTTTTTAAAAACGAAATGCAGCAGTTAATGATATGTATGGACTCTCTGTATCACTTCTGAAATTGCTCTACTAACTAAAATTCCAGTGGTGCATTATGAGTTTTGTTTGAACACACACATATTGCTGGTGCCCACCTTATCTAATGAATATAAACTTCTAGCTAAGTTTTCTGGTTAATCTTTGTAACAACCAATGGAACATTTAGTGCTGTTATTCCTAAATTAGAAACATTAAAAACAGGCAATTATTAAATTTGTGAGAGCATGTATATCACTTCTCTAATTCAAAACAAATACTGAAGCTCAATTAAAACTCTTTAGTCCTCTCTGAGTAATGCTCATTAGTTGTGAAATGTTGGTATTATTTTAAAAGTAGACTTTATATCATGCATATTATATATAAGAGATATTTAATATGTTATTTTATAATAGAATGTTTTGAAGAATACAGTTTTTATTGGATTTTGTTTTGTTTTGTTTTGTTTTTGAGGCAGGGTCTCCCTCTGTTCCTGAGGATAGAGTGCAGTGGTGTTGTCATAGCTCACTACACCCTCAAACTCCCGGGCTCAGCTCTAGGGATCCTCCTGCCTTAGTCTCCTAAGTAGTTGGGACTGTAGGCACACATTACCACATCACCTAGCTGATTTTTAAACATTTTTTGTAGAGATGGAGCCTAGCTTTTTTGTTCAGAATGGTCTCAAACTCCTATCCTCAAACAATTCTCCCACTGTGGCCTTCCAAAGTGCTAGGATTACAGGTGTGAGCCACTGCACCCAGCAGTTTTTATTAGTTAAAAAATTTCTGATATTTCCTTTCTGTGTTTCCATAGAACTTTTTCTATACTGAATAAATTTTACATATATATAATTTTTTCATATGCATATATACACATATACACATGCATTTCCAGTTCCTTCCCTATTTCTTTCTTGCATATATGAAATCCTGAATGCAAGGACCAAGTCTTAGTTAAGGTTTGTAAATCTGAATTTAGCCCACACTGGCTGATATATGTACATACAGGAAATGTTTGCTAAATGAAGAACTTTATTAATTTACTTTAAACTGTCTAGATATTATTTTATAAATTGAATTGTTCATAATCTAAAAATAACTGGTTATTGCAAAAGAGTAATTACAAATATCAAGAAATAAGGTCTACGCCTTTAAAGGTAAATTTTAAAGCTGCTAGTATATGAAAAACCTATGTAGAAAATTTGCCTCGATAAGGTTATTCCATTAGCTTTCAACATGTTTCCATGATATAACACTCTACTCTTTAAAGAAACAAACAGAAAACAAAAGTACTTTTAAATTTTCCCTAAGCTATGCTTCAAGTTTTCAAGAATACTATTTAACTGTCAGGACTGAACACCTTAGAATTTATCATCTGCCTTTCTATTTCACTTTCTTACAAAATGGAATAAAAAAATGACAGATATCAGTGTTTTAAAATTGATTTTGTGAACACATAAATAACTAAAATTGCAGGTACATTTTCTTTTTAATACTAGAGCAGAACTTTAAAGTGTACATGTGTATATCTGTACATCCTTCATCAAATACATAACAAATATTTGTAGAGCTCACTTCATTTTACAAAGCACTACTACATGTTTTATTCTATTTGATTTTTACAGCAACAAGGGAGTGAGTTACATAATTATCTTTGTTCTACAGATAAGGAAACAAAGTCTCAAAGGAGTTAAGTGATATTCCCAAGAGCAAAGTTTGAATCTAAAGCTACTTCAGAATTTTGATTGTATATACTCTTCCAATGACATGAAGCTAGTGATCTCTCATTGTATAATATACACGTTTGTGTGATCATAAAATTTCCCTGGCACTGAATAACTCTCTGATATAGGGAATAGCATGAGAATTTCTCAGTATCAATAAAAGGAAAGCTAGGAAAAATTATAATTTAATCCTGTAATCTATTAAAATTACATGAGTGTTGCCAAAGAGTGCCCAAAAATACACTCTTCTAGAATTTACTCTTCTATGTCCAATTTGGGGTACATTATGAGAACACTCGGTAAAATATTATGCCCTATGTTGCCATGTCCTTTTACAAAAATAGATAGCAAAGTTACCTCTAGAATAGAGGATTGTTTTTACTAAAATGAGCTGTTCTTTGCTTTTGCATGGGTACATAAACATGAGTATGTACTGATGATGATGATTTTTCCATGTTTCACACTCACTTCCTGTCTTCTCCAAGCTGCTGGTGACATAATAGGAACTTCCTATACCCCACGTTTTAGGAGATTGTTGTATTGGTGAAGGTGTGATTGTGATAAATTTGACCCTCTGATTTTCATATCTCAGTTGTCCCTTTAAATAAGGGTACTAACACAAATATCCTCTTCTCTGGCCATAATGTATTCAAATCTACAAATCCTGTGTTGGTACATAACTTACTTCCTATAACTCAAAAGTGCAAATGGAGCAGAAAGAGACGATTCTGTGTAGTTTGTCTAATAAGAGAAACTAATAAACATTTCCGAGGCAAACATACAGATATAACTGCACATCTCTTCTGTGCAGTTCAGATGAATTAATGATTTCCAAAATAGATCGTAGACTCTTTAGAACATGAGTCCCAGAATACATTTTTCCCAGCATCAATCATATGCTTTATACTCTTCCCAACAGCAAAAGTTCTCTGCAGGGTCCAAAAACTCCAGAGCAAAGCACAGTGGGGCTTAGTATGTGTGGAGAAAGTATACATCAAGGGCTTGGAGAGGTGAGGAAGACAGGGGTCCTTAGAAAAATGTTATCAAAGAACCACTGATTTTGTTAACATCATGAAATGAAACTTCAACCTTATTTTACCTCTTTTAACTTAGTGATAAAGGTTGGATTGTTAGATTGGCTTTGTTAAAAGTAAGAACATATTTAGCTCAAAAGTGGTAGAAAACACTGAGAATTAATCTAATATATGGGAGATTAAAAGTTAAAAAAAAAAGACAGAACTAAATCATGTCACAGTCATAAAAATGTTGCTACACTGATGAAAGAACTACTTTTTTTTTTGTAGATCTTTAGAGTTATCCTACCAATATCTATTCCAGGATATGTCTCCCTTCTGTGCTTTCATAACCTGACTGTATCTGAAGTGGCAGTATGTCCACCATCATGTGATAAAATGATCATGAAAATCTGATTCTGTTATATTTTGATGGCCACTTGATTTCTCAGTCTTCTTGTAGCTAAAGATGGCAGAGTGACCCACTTCTGATTAGTGAAAAATGAGAGGAAGTCTACTGGAGAGGGGGCCTGTGTTTCTAGGAAAGCATGCTTTCTTGGTACATAGACCTCAGTGACTAAGACTGAGTACATATGCTAGTCCTGGAGCTGCAGTAGCCATATTGGAACACTGAATAACAAACGTTAGATTAAAAGGTCAACTGCCAATTAACATCTTGATTGCTTAGGCTACGGTTAGAATTCTGCTGTTACTGTTGCATGCACCTGAGAACATTCCAGACTAAAAACCTCACCCTTCAATCTGAAAGTAGAGAAAAGGTGTCCACTGGATTAAATAATTTCAGAACTTTGTGTTTTATTTTTCATTATTGATATTTGTGTGTGTGTATTTCTCTGAATGACTTGTGGTTTTCATTCAGTATTTCCTAAAGTATCTTTGTTAATGACTTTTGCTTTGGATATCTTTGAGACCTCTGAAAGAAGTAGAGATTTTAGATTTTGCTTAATTAAGAGATTGGGTAGAAAGATGTAGATGATGATTATCAATTACTTTTTCAGGACAAAACATTCATAATTATATCTACAGTTAACTTTTTATAATTCAACATTATACAATGTTGTTTAAATGGATTTAAAAACATAGATGTTTTAAATGGTTTTATATATATATATATATATATATATATATATATATATCTCCACATATATATATCTCCAAATCATATCTTAGATATATGGCAGATTCAGTTCCAGATGACTAAAATAAAACAAATACCACACTAAAGTGAATCATACAATATTTTTGGTTCCCCGGTGCATTATGTTTAGCTGGGCACAGTGGCTTACACTTGTAATCCAAGTGACTCAGGAGGCTGAGGAAGGAGGATCACTTGAGGCTAGGAATTCAAGACCAGCCTGGGCAACATAGTGAGACCTTATCTCTAAAAAAAGTAAATCAATAAGAAAAATTAGCCAGATGTGGTGACATGCACCTGTATTCCCAGCTACTTGGGAGCCTGAGGCAGGAAGATCACTTGAGCCCAGGAGTTCAAGATTAACGTGAGCAATGATTTCCCCACTGTACTCCAGAGGCTGGGGATAGAGTGAGACCAAATCCTTATGTTTATAGTATATTGTAGTCTATTAAGTGTGAAATAGTATTATACAAAAAAAATGTACATACCTTACTTAAAAATAATTTATGGCTAAAAAATGATCATAATGATTATCTGGGCCTTCAATGCATAGTAATCTTACTGCTGATGAAAGGTCTTACCTCAATGTTGATGGCAACAAGGAAGTTTGCTGCTTCATTTGGTTCTATCTTTCAAGAAAGATTTCTGTGTAGCATATGATGCTCTTTGATGGCATTTTACCCACAATAGAACTTCTTTCAAAATTGGAGTCAATACTCTCAAACTCTGCCATTGCTTTATCAACTAAGTTTATATACTATTCTAAATATTTTATTGTTCTTTAAACAATGTTCTCAGTATCCTCACCAGGAGTGGATTGTATCTCAAGAAACCACTTTCTTTGCTCATCCATAAGAAGCAATTCCTCATTCATTTAAGTTTTATCATGAGGTTGCAACAACCAGTCATATCTTCAGGCTCTACTTCTAATTCTAGTTCTATTGTTATTTCCACCACATCAGCAGTTACTTCCTTCACTGAAGTCTTGAATCCTTCAAGGTCATCCATGAGGGTTGGAGTAAACTTCTTTCAAATTGGTGTTAATGTTAATATTTTTACCTCTTCCTATGAATCACAAGTGTTCTTAATGACATCTAGAATGGTGAATCCTTTCCAGAAGGTTTTCAATGTACTTTGCCCAGATCCATCAGAAGAATCATTATCTATGGGAGCTATAGCTTTAAGAAAAGTATTTTTTTTAATAATAAGACTTGAAAGTCAGACTTACTCACTGATCCATGGGCTACAGAATGAATGTTTTGTCAACAGGCATGAAAGGATTAAACTCCTTGTATATCCCCATCAAAGCTCTTTAATGATTGGTTATATTATTGAGCAATAATATTTTGAAAGAATCGTTTTTTTTCTGATCAGTAGGTCTCAACAGTGGGCTTAAAATAATCAGGAAACCATCCTATAAATAGATGTGCTGTTGTCTAGGCTTTGTGCCATTTCTAGAGCCCAGGCAGAGTAGATTTAGCATAATTCTTAAGGGCCCTGAGGTTTTCAGAGGATTAAGTGAGCACTGACTTCAACTTAAACTCACTAGCTGCAGTAACCTCCAAGAAGAAAATCAACCTGTCATTTGAAGCTTTGAAGCCAGATATTGGCTTCTCCTTTCTAGCTATAAAAATCTTACATGGTATATTCTTCCAATGTTAGGTTGTTTCATCTACATAGACAATCTGTTGTTTAGTGTAGTCGCTTTCATCAATTATTTTAGTTAGATATTCTGGATAACTTACTGCAGCTTCTACATCAGCACTTGAAGCTTCACGTTGCACTTTTATGTATAAAGCCAGCTTCTTTGCTTAAATCTCATGAACAAAGCTCTGTTAGCTTCCAACTTTTCTTCTGCAGCTTTCCTACCTCTCTCAGTCATCATAGAATTGAAGAAAGTTAGGGCCTTGTTCTTGGTTAGGCTTTGGTTTAAGGGAATGTGGCTGGTTTGATCTTCTATTCAGACCATTAAAACTTTCTCCATATCAGGAATAAGACTGTTTGGCTTTCTTAATCATTTGCATGTTCAATAAAGTAGCATTTTTAATTTCCTTCAAGAACTTTTTCTTTGTGTTCATAACTTGGCTAACTGTTTGGTGCAGGAGGCCTAACTTTTGATCTATCTTATCTTTTGACCTATCTTCTTCACTAAGCTTATTCATTTCCAGTTTTTGATTTAAAATGAGAGACACGTGATTCTTCCTTTCACTTGAACACTTAGAGGCCATGAGGTGTTATTTATTGGCCTAATTTCAATATTCTTGTGTTTCAGAGAATAGGGAGGCCCTGGGAGATTGCAAGAGATGGGAATGGCAGGTGGGGGAAGCAGCCAGAACACATATTTATTAAGTTCATTGTCTCATATGGACATGGTTTGTGGTGTCCTAAGACAATTACAACAGTAAAATCAGAGATCACTGATCACAGACATAATCATAATAAACATTTGAAATATTGTAACAATTACCAAAATGTGACACAGAGACAAAAAATGAGCAGATACTGTTGAAAAAATGATGCCAATAGACTCACTTAATGTAGAGTTGCCACAAACCTTCAACTGCTAAGTTTAAGCAGTTTAAAAGGATGGATAAAATGTTTTTTAATGTTTTTATCTTTTCTAGAAGCTAATCCTAGTGGAACGTAGATTCAAGTATGATTTGCATATGATTTATATTGATAACAATAATAAACTTTTATAGAAAATATTATATGCCAGGCATTATAAGTGTTTAAATATTAATTCTTTTAATCTTCACAAACACCCTCAGAGACAGGTATTATTATCCCAGCTTTTCAAATGAGGGAACAAAGACACTGAGAGGCAAAGCAAATTTGCTTAATACTGTGTAGCCAGTAAGTTTGAAACAATTCAAGCCCAAGATGTCTGTTGGATTGCTATCCTTTGATATCCATATCTTTCCCACAGTTCTTCTCAGATCTCATATAATTTAGGTAAGCATAAATTCCCATGGAAGTCAGATCATAATCATAGCTAATAATGAGATTTACGCTTATGAAGTACATGCTGTAAGTGCTTGAATGTGTATTATCCCATTTAATCCTCACAGTTATCCTCTTAATTTGGTATTATTACTATTCAATTTTATAGGTAAGGTTCAGAAAATAAGTTTATAAAACTTATAGCTTATAAATAACTGACAACCAGACTATTTAGGTTGTGTCTGAGTATAGAATGTATGTTTTTAGAGAAACTTTCCTAATAAAATGTGGTCTAATTATATTGTCTTATTTCTCTCTCCATCCCACACACACACTCACTGAACTGCCCTCTCTCCTCCTGTTTGTGTTCCTTCTGTGCTCCTTCTTATGAAATAACTAAAATGGATTTATTTAATCATTTAAGTAAAATGACTGTTGGGTTATCCATCTTATAATTCGTAACATTAGATAATAACTCTTAGGACAATTATCAAAAAAGAATTATCCATAATAATATTTTACCTACTTATTTAAATAGGTATGACCTAAGGATCTTTGCATCTTAGGAAGTAATGTTTATCCAGAGCTATTCATTTGCAAGCTGAGGGTTGATATATCATCAGTATCATCAAGTTAATATTATACCTTGCTCCCTGGGTATGAGTCACCTGAGGACACTCCTTGTTTATGATAATAAAACAATGTCACCAGCTCATGAGAAGATATTTTCCTTCTTAGGTGATGTGGAAGAGAGTCCAGCATCTGATCTCTTGAGTTTTAACGCATTGGCATGTCAGATGTCTACATTATGTCCACTTTGCAAAAGACATATCACTGAAATATCATAAAATATTGGAAATATAACCCCTCTCCACTATTAAGAATTTATGCTCCTCTCTGTCATTTACTTAAAATTATCTTAATGTTTTTAGTTAATCTGATAATAGTTTAACATATAATAGTTTTGTTAATTAGGATTACACATCATCAAATGTAATAAACAAGATTAAAACATCTCACATGTAACAGTAATTCTGCTAACAATTGTCTTTATAAGAAAATCATCTTTTGCTTATCTCTGTAAAAAATCTTAATAATTTGTGTAATACTAATATATAATTTTAACAATATTTTAGTAATTTTAAAAATGTAATTCTGTTTGGAGGAGGGAAGTAGTGTTAATATTTTGTAATTGTACATAATAATGGACAGAAAAAAGCAAACTGGTAGGGTGGTTACATAGGAAAACTTGAACAATGAATCATTTCTTGATTTATAAAGATTTGAGTGTGTTATAAGTGAGGTCAGGTATGATTTTAGGGAATTTGTCTTAGGAAAGTTTTGAGAAGACCTTTAAGTAAAGAGAATCCAGTTCACAGCAAAAAAGGGGCACAGTGGAAAGGGCTGAAGGCTGAAAGGGAAAGAAACACATTAAGCCTAAAACAGTGGAAAAACAGAATTAACTTGAAGAACAATACAAGATAAAGGGCAAGGAAAAAGTCAGGAAAAGGGGCTAAGTTGGAGCTGAAATCAGAGTCAGAATTCAGAGATCGATAGAAAACAGATAATATAAGACAATCTGGTTGCTAATGCTTTGTGATAATACTCAAGTCAAACAAATGCTTACAATGTGTTATCAAATAGTAGATCTTAACTCTCCCTTTCTGGATATAAGGCTGTATGGCTTCACTGGTGATTTGAGTATTACTCTCTCCTTATAGTAATTCATTTTGAGGTCACATTACTAAATGGAACTCATATTACATACATGTTTGTTACATTTTCCTTCATCTTCATGTGAACATAGGAAAAATAAAGATGATAAAATATAGTGTAAGGGAGAGGGGGAAAGACAACTGAGAAAAGGAATATATTCATGAATGAAAAATTGGAATGCCGAACAAACAGTATGCTAATTCCAAATGGTTGGTCTCAGAATGGATGAATTCTTATATATAAGAATATAAATAGCACATTACATATGAGAACATAGAAGTTTTAAGTTATTGTTTATGAATTGAATAGTGCGTAGTAAAATATCATGATAAAAATCCTTATAAGGAAACGTATACTTTGTGCAAGGCTATTTTCAAGTCACAGTAACAGCAGGGATGTAAGAAGGTAATTAACATATTTTGTGCATCTACTATATGCCAGCAAGTGTGCTTCGTACATATGGTCTCTTTTAGCATAACTGGCAGATATTTGCTAATCTTGTATCTAGATAGTCTCTACAACCAACAACAAATGCTTTTCTCTGTGCTGTAACCATACAGCACTTGTATAATAAAAAATACCGCCTCATTATATTTAGTGATTTCTTTTCCTTAGCCTTTTTATAGATCTCATCTCTTCTACCAGTCTGGACGTCTTCACACATTGCCGAATTTGATTGGTTATATTTTTGTACCTATCTGTT
This sequence comes from Lemur catta, assembly GCF_020740605.2. NCBI lineage: Eukaryota > Metazoa > Chordata > Mammalia > Primates > Lemuridae > Lemur > Lemur catta. Next base: position 48,283,251 of record NC_059140.1, read on the forward strand.
GTGACACGGTGTCCCAAAATGACCTTTACCCATAGAAAAAAAAACTGACTATAATCCTAGTCTTAATTACTCTTAGGATGACAATGAAACACATTCAAGGAGACTCTAAGTAATGTTTTCTGCTCCACCTCAGAATTCATTAGCACTAAGAACAGTTAATTTGAGGAACCCAAATTTAAGAACTCTGGAATTTAATATTTGGATAAAAAAAGATATAGGGAAGATTGTGGTGACTTCCAGTCTAAGAAGCACATGATGGCGCAGTGATACACAGTGATACGAGCCATGACATCAACTTCATTTACCTTTCAACGGCAGCCGTTTAAATAATCCATTAAAGTTTACGCATATTAAACAGTAAGTTTATGTTTTATATTTTACAGTTATAGCAAACTATTGAAACAAAATTGTACTCATTAACCATTATTAATGTTTGTATTATGATGTATGCATTTTATGTCATATTTTTATGATTTTTTTAATTTATTATTACTTTGATGAATAGTAAAGGCTTTTTGCAATATTGACTACACATAACTTTAAAATGTTAATTCAGTAAATATCTATTGGGCACCTACTGTACCTTATACTATTGGTTATAGTTCTGTCTATTCTACACTGCTTCAGATTAGTACATAGATGAAAGAAGTGAATCTATCATATTTTTTGTGTTTTTTTCTTTTTATCCATTGAAATTATGCCTTCTAAACAGATAGCATCTGTATGAACCCAGAGATATAAAAACTATCTTATTCTGTGGGGACAGTATTTATGTTCTATATGCCACGGAGCTTTGTTTCCAGAGTCATGCTGGTTTGCCCATGCAGAGAGATAAGTCAAAATGAGAAATGAATGTAAACTTATGGGTTGATTAAATATAGTCATTATGATAAAAATATTCATCGGTTATTTATGCTTAAGTTTATATTAATATATTGAATGCATTTGTTATTACATTTAATTTCCTTAAATGCTACTAAGCAAAGCTAAATGAATGAAAAAAAAGTATTTTGATATTTGAAGTTTTTGATAGACATTAAAGGTTTATGATTAGTATGTGATATCAAGATTAAAGAATTAAGGATTTTTAAAGACTTTATTAAAACAGCTGTTATCAGCAATGTTTGATAATGGCAGACTTACCGAGACATATAGAGACCTGCATATCCATAGGAGATACAGAGTCAGATCTGTTTCTTTTGTGGACATTAGGAGATTCAAAATTTGCTTTTCTCTTTGTAGCATTATGAAGGAAGCTTTACTAGTCCCCAAGGAAAAGGCAAGATCTTCATTTAAATAAAGATATTAATAACTTGAGATAGGCTCTCTTTAGAAAGCTGTTAAGTGGTTTAAGATACTTTGTATAGGTAAGAATGTGAAGTGAATTGCTAATGACACATACAAAATGATTCTGAAGGGCTCATTTTTTGTCATTTATCACATTGCATGAAGTAAATTACTAGTTATATTGTAACGTGACTCCTAATAAATGCATTATTTAGGAGTTATTGATAGAATTTAAATAGAGATATGCAAGTTTAGTTTCAGTATGCATCTATTAGTGGCCTTCATTGTAGTAATTATAACTTGTGTCACTAAATTGACTGAGTATATATACATATGCCAATGGAAATAAAAAATAATATATACTTTTATTATTATTAATTTTTAATCATATTAGACACATTATTAAAGGTAAGACTGGCAAATGTTAATACTTCAATTCTTATTACCTACTAACTTTTTTTTACAATTTTTTCTATGTGCCCGCTTTGGCTTTTTATTAAAATCTCATCCAAGATTACCTTCAAAAATTGTCATATAGATAGTAATGATAAAATATTTTATTTCTTCCATAAAACTTAGCATCTCTGTGAAGTCCAAAAGTCATTTAAATAAATTGCCACAGTTTAATGTCTTAAATTATATATGAACTACAATTGTTAATTGAAGTTCCTGGGGTACCTATTGCAAATCAATCAAACAAAAAGTCTGAAATGTAAATAATATACTAAAAAGGTTTTGTAGGCTGCTAATAACATATTAGTGTTTGAATGGAATAAATAGAACTAGAAATAATAAAGTATCAAATATAATAATCTTTCTTTAGGAAATGATTTAGTTCTCCATTGAATTATCAACACAGTATAATTATTTTAAAATATAGAGTATATACATTCTTGGCCTCATATTCTTTCCTTTTTGCAGTGTTTTCTAAGTTTGAGGGGATTTTTCAAAACAAAACAAAACATAAACTTGGATGCTTTAACTGTAAAACTCATTTAGAAGGTCCTTAACTGGGAGAAAAAAAGATTTTTAACGATAGGATATCTGGAATAATTTTCAGTATTAACACCTAGCCACCAGTGTCCATATTCAATAACTTCAAGTAGGACAGTCCATAAAACAAAATTGTTATAATATAGATGTGTTTTTCTTTCTGACAAAGGTTGAACTACATTCCTATTTTAAATGAGTAAAAATGTTACATGAAGAAATATGATTGTGGGGAACCACCATGTAACCCAAATCCTGACCCAACAAATTGGTCTTCCATTATTCTACATATTTTTCTGATAATAGCAGGATGATTTTGAGGTTACACTCTCAAGCTAGCCTACCAGGGTTGAAATTCTCACTCTGTCACTTAGTTGCTACATAAATTCAGGCAAGCTGCTTAACCTCACTTGCCTCAATTTTCTCAAATGTGAAAAAAGATAATAATAAGACTTTCTTCCTAAGGTTGTTGTGAAGATTAAATGCATTAATAGTAAGTAAACTGTTTTACATAGTGTCTGGCAAATAGAATATGATATATGTGTTAGGTACCATAATGTTAAAGTAAAAAAAGTCAAATTTCAGTCATATTAAAAAAATCACACATTTGTAAGCTGATGAAATCGGAATTCATTAAAACGGAATTAAAATTATCCACAACTTTTATTTTTACAGATTCCCCTAGTAAATCAGTATAGCAGTAATCTATTTTTTTACAAAAAAAAAAAAACCAGCACTATAAGATCAATTAAATAAAATTTACTGTTTTTAGTTAAACTTGTAGGAACTGAGTAACTATTAGCAATGACTTTCGCTTATTTCACCATTGGTTCTTTTTGCTGTCAAGGTAACAGTTTCACAATCACCTTTTCTTGCTGCCTCCCTCCTCTCTGAAAAAAAGGCATGAACAAACTGATCAGTCCTTTTAAAACTGTAGCTAAAAATATGAAGTAGAAAACACAGATTGATTTTATGTGCAAGTAGCAATTTTTCTTAAAGCTCTAGGCGAGGATTCTACGGTGATCTGGTTTACAAGATAAGGAATCATTCCCCTTTGGTGCTCTGTAGAAGTACTGTATTTTCTTCATATCAGATTTTAACAGTTAAACAACAATAATGAAGGCTGCCTTATATTGAATACTTATTATTTACCATCTAGTGTGCTTTATGCACTTTAATACATGTATTTAAAAATCATTTCAAATCACCTGTAGGTCAGATATTAATATGTTTCCATTTTATAGATGTGAAAGTTTAAACTCAGAGAGATGACAGTTGTCCAGGTGTGATCAGCAAGAAGTAGAATAGGTAGGATATGATCCCAGTCATGTGTTTACACAGTCCTTAATGCTAATTCCTATATGAGTCTTCAAGTCTTTTTGGATTTTGAAGCTTGTGTCTGTACAATGCAGCTTATATCCTCCCTTGGCCTTTTCTTTAGTTATTTATAACATCTCACATTTTTCGATATTTTTGTACCTCATCATAGAGAACAGAGACGTGTTTGTTATGCCATTGAGTGAGGCCCTGTTTGGGTGAGCTTTTCTTCACAGTTAAACTGACCCAGATGCTTGTAAGTTACCAATACTCTTCAGGAATAACACACTTTTCAAAGATGCATTAACACTTTTGGATTCCCAGAGCATTTTAGTGACTGGTGCTAACATACTTAGAAAATTGAGTTAATGCATCTTATAAAATTGCCTACATTTTAGGAAGTAGGCACTGGATAGATATGATAAGCCATGTTTTAAGTATGCATATGTGCTACAATTCAACAAAAAGATATATATAATTCTGAGCACAAAAGTGCTGTTAAGTCATACTGTGCCTTCTTGAATTGTATCTTCTTGTTATTTTCTCTCTTATCTATGTGTGTGTGTGTATATATATATATATATATATATATATATATATATATACATACCCACAGATGTCACAATTCAAACTAGCATGAAGGGTCACGCCATACATTTTAATTATGGAAGCAATTATACTAATACAGAAGTGGTGTCAATCAGTACTTTCTTAATCACTTACTAAGAACATAAAAACAGAGAGGAAAAAGGAGAGAGCTAGAGCTGGCATTGCAGCTCAGGAATTCATCAGAAATCACTGTAGAAAGTGGATAAACTCTAGAAAGACAGGCAGGCAGTGTAATTCACAGTATCATCACTCTGCCATTAGCTTTGAAGGACGATTAAAGTGGCCCTGTCCATGAAATGCCATGGCTTTCTTTATCAGTTACAGACACAGCAGATAAAATGTCCATGATAGAAGGATAAAAGAGAGAAGGGCTGAAACTAAAGGAGGGGGAGAGAGAGAAAGCAATTCATGAGGGAATGGGAGCCCTGCAGAAAGCAGGAATGCATAGCTCTGTGTACAAATAAGAGGTGATCTCAGATACCAGTATCCCCATATTTTCAGTGCACTATAATCACATCTTGAAGGAATATTTTATAATTAAAAAAATAAAATATAATAAAAATGCTCAGTGCCATTGAAGAAATAACATCAATATGTACATGGTAAGAGATAGCTTGTGAGATAAGAGAGAAAATGAATCCAGTATGATGTATTTGGCTACAATTTAAGCAATTATTTCTTTCCTTTCTTTATTCCTTCCTTCCTTTTTGCAATTAATGCCTTCTATAAATTAATATTGATATACTATGTATATATTTAAGATGTCTAATAAGACAAGGTAATGTGATTTTGTCATAGGTAAATTTTTTTTGTGCAAACATATATGTCACTATCATCATTATAACAAATTAAACTGTGAACTGTAACTATGTTATCTAATTATTTAATTAATAAGCAGCTTTGATGCAATACAAAAAGAAATTGTAACTAGATTTAAATAAAATGTAGACAACGTAGTCTCAGAATGATAATAGTATGAGAAAGACATTAGCCTGAAAACAGAAACATTTTTGACTCAAATTCCTTTTAGGTCCTATAAACACACAACAAATACAAAAAACACACACATATGCAAATACATAAATGACTCCTTTAGAAAACATCCTACTTACACTATGTTTCCAGAATAGTACTTTTGCATATATTTGGGCCAATTTTTTTCCTTACCTCTATTTCCTTGGTTGCAGATTGACCAGATCTCGGTGGACATGATTGTAACTTCAGGTATTTAAGGTAGTACATAGAAGAATGCTTAGAAAGTTTCTCTATAGAAGGAATATACTTGCAACTTTGTTCAACTCATTCCCAATGTGATCCTTGTAGATATGGACACCATGTGTGTATCCTAATTGTTAAAACCTGAGGTGTGCATGCTATTGAGCGCAGGATTATATTATCATCTGTGTTTTATCCATGAATAAACTAGGACGGAGTTGGTGCTTTCTGTTTGGGAGACATTTACTAGATGGTATTACCATCATCACTGGACTGCAAGTAAAGTATGCACTGTCATGAAGCATAAGGCATGATGAATCTTCTTTTCAAGAAATTAGAATATGAGAGTGGGTTAATAAAAATTGGGCAACGCTAACAGTTTCATTGGTAGGTGAGTCAGAAAAATGAGTTGTCTGCCTTATATGTTAAAAGTTTCACCCTGTATTCTGTGTTGAGAATAGGCTAGGTCTGTTAGATAGCCTAGGTCTAATAGAAGGGTCTGAGATGATGGAATATTTGACCAGGGTGGTGACAGTAGAGGTATTGAGAAGTGGACTGTTTCTCTATTGATTTTTAAGGTAGATGATCTGTTGACAGATTGTAGGTAATGTATGAGAAAAACAAGCTACATATTGAAGGTTTTTTGCTGTTGCTTCTGAAAGAGTTTGGTGGAGCCATTTCCTGGGATGAGAAAGAATACAAGGCAGACATGTTAGTGGTTAGGGAAGAAGATAATAGGACACTTTTCAACACGTTAGGTTTAAGAAACCTACGAGACATCCAGCTGGAGTATGGAAGAGGGAGTTAGATAAACAAATCAGGAGGGGACAGGGAAGCAACACAAACTTAGATTTCAGAGGCAGATGGGAAAGTACAATTAGACCTCTAGATATACTATGGGATTTAGTAACAGAAGGATCATTATTGACACAGATCAGAGAGGTTTCAGTGAAGAGAAGAGATCAGGGAACCTTATTCGAATGGGTTCACAAGAAAAGAGAAACAAAAAATTGGACAAACAAGTGTAATAAACTTTTGAGATTGTTTTGCTATACATAAGAGCAGAGAAATGGAAGAACTAGAGTGGGATTAGAGGTCAAGATAGATTTTTGATTTATTTTTGTTTGTTTTGTTTTTCTTTTTCTGATTGTTATGAGCCATTCAAAAGAAGACATAGCTGGTACTGGAGAGAGGGATAATTGCTGGAGCAATGCTCTCATGTTAGTGATAGGGGATGGTATCTAGAGCATGCCCTAGACAAGGAATGGACAATTGAATCAGAGAATAGGAGGAAAGACTGAGGATATGCACACAGATGGGAGTTGACTGGTAGGTGAGGGTGCTAGTGCTTTCTCAGAGAAGTAGACAAAGTCATCATCCAAGAATGAAATTGGGAAAGTTTGAGAGGAGAGAAGAAGATGGACAACTCCCACTCAGTAGATTTGGGTACTTGACTATGAATAAAGGGTTTCTACAAGAATCCACACAAAAGCAAGAGCAGTGGTTGCATTTATGGAAGAGAATCAGCAAAGCTGAAGCTTGGGTTGAGAGAAAACCAGCTTTTCATCCTGTTAAATTTTGTCTTTTTATGTTGTTTGGCTTGCTTTTTCCATATGTACATATTAAAATATATACAAACATACAAAAGCATTACCACTTTTGTGAAGTATTTGGCAGTATTCCCTAGTTATAATTAACTTTTTTGTGTTCCTTTACAGCATTGCATTTTATGCTAATTACTTAAAAATGAATGAACAAACAAATATCTCCTTCCTTATTGTATTAGAAATTCTTCCAGGTTAGGGAGCATCTTTTATTAACACATTAACTGCCATGTGAGCTATATTTAACTCATGCTAGTTTTGAGCCCAGGGCCTCATGAAGCAAAACCTAAGCAAAACCCTGTAGTTGGTTTGTGAAAATCTTACTTCTTGTTATTCTTATTGTTACAATTAATATTGAAAATTAATTCTAAAAATGTGGATTAAACGAATAGAAGTCAATAAATTTTGTTTTTCATTAAATTTTTCATTAAATTAGAAAGGATCATTTTGTTTTCAAAGTTTTTATTCTATTTTGGAAACTTTTTTGTCATCAAGTCTCTGTAATGCCTAAAATACATTCAGTAACAAGTGGGTGAGTGAGATCCTTTGTGGAATGTGACGCTTCTTTAAGTCATCTCAATGACATTAAAATTTAAACAAAATTGTGACAATTGCAAGACTTCTTATCCATATGTTGTACTTCTAGGTCTAAAACAGTTTTTCTAAAATGTGTTTTCCAATCACCTGGAATCAAATCACTTGACATACATGTTAAAACATAGTTTTCTACTATTCCAGGTATATTAAAACATTATCTCCTCAAACACTAGAGTTTAAAAGCCACATTTAAGGTAACAGGTTGCCATTAAAGGAAAAAATAATGTGACCAGATATCTTTTTGGAATGATTATCCCTAAAGTAGCATAAAGAATGGAACTGAGACTTTTCATAAGCAGCACTACTGTCTTAGCATGGGGTCCTGAAAGCAAGGGGCATGAGACTAGGAAGCACAAGCACTGAGACATCCGTAGCAGGCTTAGTTAGACACTGCAGAACAGATGGTTTCAACAGATACTGGAAAGATGAAGGAATTGAAGACTTAAAAGAATCTCCTTATCTATTGGCTTGAGGGAATGCTGATATCTTATACCGAGGTAAGAGATTCATGACAAAAAAATAGGGTTATTGGTGAGATGGGAGAAGTGGAAGGTGTGAAGGAGATTAGAATTCAGAAATGGATTTATTGAATTGTAAGTAGTAGTACATCAGTGGACAGAACAAGATAAATATTTCTAATTTGATTATTTTCTCATTCTTACTTGTCCATAGTAGAGAAGGAGGTAGAGGAGGAGGAGGAAGGGAGGGAAAGAGAGAGGAGAAAAAAATAGACAAAGAGAAAAAAGAGAGAGAGAAAAGTGAATTTTATAGAACTGAATTGATTCAAAAATTTGGTCATGAGATATAGTTGCATTTTTGTGAGGAAAAATAAGAATCTGCCAATATTTGTAAAAAAAGTGATTCCAGAACCAAGATTCCATATTTTTTACAGTGAGAATTCTTAATTTTTTTTTTGGTGAACTTGGTACTTCTTGAAGAACACATTGAAAACGTTAATGCTGGACTGAAGGCAACTTTCTTTACTTACCAAAATTTAAGCACATTATTTAAGAGTCTAATACTATTATTTCCTTTAGCTTAAGTGAGAGATTATTTACCATATTAATATATTTTAATAAAACATTTTGTTGGCTAATACAGAAGATATATGTATAAATTTATGTGTCTATTTTATTAAAATATACATAGACATAATTTATGTGGGATTATGTAGATAATAAAAGAAAATTCAATACTATTAATAATAATAATTTGACAATCTCACTATTGGGTATTTATCCAAAGGGAAAAAAAGGAATTCTATAAAAAAGACACTGGCACTCAAATATTTATAGCAGCACAATTCACAATTGCAAAGATGTGGAATCAACTCAAGTGCCCATTAATACATGAGTGGATAAATAAAATGTAGTATATGTATAGTATGGAGTATTATGCAGCCGTAAAATCAAATGGTGAACTAATACCTTTTGTAACAACCTGGATGGAACCAGAGACCATTCTTCTAAGTGAAATATCGCAAGAATGAAAAAACAAACACCGCATGTGCTCATTATTAAATTGGAACTAATCAATCAGTAAATAAAGTAAAATTGTTTTGGTTAGTTTAAGCTAACCAAAGCATGAGAAATTTTTTTTTGATGTGAAGAAAACTAGACCATATACTGTCTACCTTAATAGTATAATTATTTTGAAGTATATAAATCATACTAATTGAGCTGTCACATATACTTACATTTTACTGAAATTAATTTTATGTGTGTTTAACTGGCAATTTAGTTGCAATCCAAAGCTCAGCTACTTAGTTTGAATCATTATAAATGCTCTTAGATTCAGGTTATGACACAATTTAAATGATTTCTAATACATTTTTTTCTACCCTCAAAATTTTACATTCAAATTTCTGGATTTATTAAAAATATTTTGGTCCCCTATAAAATGTTTTTTATCACTTGAATTCTAGTAATTTCAAAGTTTTATTAAGATCTCCAAGGTTATGATGCTAATGATTTTGATTTTCACAGGCTGTTGTTCTGTTGATACTGCAGTGCAAATCAGTGTTACTTTTTGCTATTAAATCACCCAAGTCACATTTCCCCCAAGATGGTACAGATGTATAAATTGCTACTGCTGAAACTTCACTTTCTACCAGATGTTCAAAAAAGGCTAATATGCTTTCACCCTAAATATGGCTTAGTTGTTTCCTTTCTACAGAAAATATGTGTTCCATGTAGAAAGATGGTAGCCTGAATGAAGTTAAAGTTTCTTGTGGTCAAGGAGAAGAGGATGAAAAATTAACTGCAGTATATTAGAGATATCTTTTTTAACTGTTTCACATGAAAGAGAAGTTGGAATCTTTAAACACTAGAATTAAATTCTAAAAGACACCGCAACATTAAGATACTTACATTTGTCCATTTCTAAATTGTCCCTTTCCTAAAAGGACTACCCAAATTTAGGAAACTGTGCCCAAGCACTTTCCTGCAAATGGTCCACTTGCAGTCCCCTCTCTGGAGTAAATGGAAAAGTAACAGATTTGTTCCTTTAAGCATGTCCAAGCCTTTGATTACTTCTATTACTTCACAGTCCCTATATCTGGCTATTAAATTGTGCAATTTTCCTACATCATAGAGTGTGGGCTGCTTCAGGTTGAGCACACTGTACTCTGTCTCTAATTCCAGTAAAGTCAATTATATAAACTCTTTTGCTTTTACAAAATGCTCTTTAGCACACTGGTTCTCTCATAGCAGGGAGAGCTAAGCAAAAGAGAATTGTGGAACCTTTTCAGGTATAGCTGTGTTCTGCTCAGCAGGTACATTTATTACTAATGGGTAAAATAGTCTCCTTTTTTAGCTACATAATGCTTCTGAAGCCTTCCGTTTTCTGGTTTTGATAGACATTCCGGTTACACTGAGAAAGGAAGGTGAGTGCCATTGATCACACCATGAACCTGCTGCGGGAGCATTTTTTTTTTTTTTTAATCATTCACTTTCTTTCATAAGACAGTGACTACATTTGTCTTAATGGGCTGATTTGCACTGTATACCGGGTAAACCACTTGATGCTGCTCACCAATTTGTGCAAATACACATAATAAGAGGAGATTCCAATATTTTGATTTTATATTTACAAAATAAATATTTGAGCAGAAAGAATGCCCTTGATCACCTTGGTGTATATAGTATAAAACAGTCATACACCCTCAGTTAAATTCTTAATGCTGATTGATTGTTTTACCTCTTTTTTCCCTAGATATCCACCCTAATATTAGTAAATGATACAGAATTGTATGTATATTCATGGCTTGCTCAAGCTAATGCCTAATAAAACATCTTTTGCTAATAATGACTAATTGTACCTTTGAGGAAAGCGTAATGATTTTGGGAAGGAGAAGATACTCTCCCATGCTGTGTATATGATATTTCTGTGTCTGAGCATGGTATTTCCATAGAGCCTATGAGGATATAAATGAGTGAACTCAATGAATGCAACAAACTTTTTATTTTAGATATTTACTGTCTTGCTACTCCAAGTGAAGTCCATGAACGAGTAGAGTACAAAGCATCAGCTTTACCTGGGAGCTTAATGAAAATGCAGAATCCCAGGCCACATTCCAGATCTATTGAATCAGAATCTGTGTTTTAAATGCACAAGGAATACTGTGAAGTCATGTTTGGCAGATCTTATTTCTGTTCTTTCTCTCTCTCTCTCTCTCTCTCTCTCTCTCATTTTGTTGTTTGGTGTCCAGCACAAATATATGTGGCAGAGTACAATTGGAGAGGGAAGAACATCAGTAAAATTTTACACAACATATTCTAAGCCATTCCTTTTTGTTTGAATCTGGAATTCTGCCTGCCATTTAGAAAAGTAAAGGTAGTGCTCGCTTCAGCAGCACATATACTAAAAATTGGAACAATACAGAGAAGATTAGCATGGCCCCTGCACAAGGATGACACACAAATCCGTGAAGTGTTCCATACTTTTAAAAAGTTCAGTTAAACATGTAATAAATACGAAGTGATCAGAAAAAAAAAAGTAGAAAAGTAAAGGTAGACCTCTGACACTTAGGAGAAAGTATTCTGTACTCTCTTGAACACAAAGGGGAGAATCAAGCTGATTGTTTATAATCTCATTGAATTTTCCCAATAGGAGAGCGTATATCTAAGGAGGTAGTTCTCTTCCTTACAAAAGATTACCTAGGAGATTAAGCTACTTCTTCCACCATAATTACAAACATGCATCTAAGACGTGTGTGTGTGTGTGTGTGTGTGTGCATGTATGTGTATAGAGAGAGACAGAGAGGGGGCAGAGACAGAAAGACAAAGACAGAGAGAGAGAGAGACAAAGAAAGAGAGAGACAGAGGCAAAAAGAGAATTATATTTGATGGGCTAGACATGCATCATACAATGTAGAAAGATTTTATTTGGGTAGCTTGTTCAAGGGGTGACATTTCAATTTGTACCAAGTAAAATTAGTTTTCTTCTCACAATTCCTTGCCTATCAATTGTTAAAATTCTTTTTATAGTATAAAGCAACAGAATTCATTTAACTGAACTCTTCATATATATTAATAGTAGAAAATAAGAGTGACTTTCTTCCTCAGCTCTGAGTAATGGCAAATAATGAGCACACTTTGAGGGAATGACCTGCATTCTCTAAAACTTGTGATGCATCCATTTCTCTCTCTGTTTCAGGAATTTAAGGCAATAAAAAATTTAAAATTGGTTCAATCATAGACCAGTGTTTCCCAAGCCAGCGTGCACATTAGAAACATCTAGGGATCTTTTAAATCTTTCAAAGCTTAGGCCATATTCCAGACTAATTAAGTCACAATCTCTGGGGGTAGGACACAGACATTAGTATATTTTGAGATTCCCCAGCTGATTCTAATGTGCAGACAATTTGGAGAGCTACTGTTAGAGACAAAGATGTGAGCACAGATCATTCGAACTCTGATATTTAGCTCCCCTGACCTTTCTACTGAATATCATCCTTAGACAAACAACTCATGTTCCAACCAGATTTCCCAAATGAATATCCCTTCCTGATTTCCTTATTTCTGATAACGGCACTTACTTTCTTCAAACCATAGAGGTTTAAACTGTCAAAATTAGCTTTAACTCTTCCTATTTTCAGTTTTTAAGTTTTATTTATCTTCTCTAATCCAATCCTTTCAAATAATTATGTTAACTGGGCCTGGGTCTTAGTTGTTGTTTGCTGCCTGTAGCACTTTGTGCAGATTTTTCAACATAACAATAATATTGTACTGGTAAAGGGTCTGGGGGAAGGCAGGATTTGTACCATTGCCAATTTCCGTGGTGTAAATACATCCTTCATGACTGACTTCACATTAACAATTGCTTGTAAACTTTGTATATACTTAATAATCAGCTCTTGCAAGCTGGTAGGAGCTGGCTCGAGTATACCACTCCAACAGGTACTCAATAAATACAAGTTGTTGAATAGGATCACTGAGCAAGGAATTGGAATGCTATGGTAGGGCCTCAGGTTGTGAATGTATTTGACATCAAAATCTATTTGCTTGTATGATAAGTTTTTTCAACTTATAATCAATTACAACCATTTTTAATAACTAATAAAAAATTACTTTGGTACTATATTTTTACTCACAATTTGCCTGGCTATTACATATTGTGCAGTGCAGTTGATGTTGTTTCTAAAGTAGCTATTTGTTAATTCTGAAGGCACTGTATGACAACATTGCTATGAAAAAGACAGGGATTGGACGTACACATAAAACAATAAACTTCTACAATTGTAGGCTTCACATTTTGTGTATATTGCTTTAATGTCATGATATCTCCTGCATGTAAAGCAAAATCACAATCTAAGTAAGGTATAGTATTATTTTTTTTGCAGAGCTGATCATATAGACACTCAGTTTTTTAATGGATTTAGAGGTATATGCATTAAAATATGTAAATTAGTTAAGCTAAAACCATTATTTTGCTGAGCTATTTTTTCAAGATCAATATTACTTCTCAACAATCTTCTGCATTCAACACAAAATACCAATTTTAATTCAGTGAAGTGTAAGAAGAATAGAAATGTACAGTATCCCAGAGGAACTTGAAGATTAAAACATTTTTTTGGCTAAAGATGATTTATTTAGTTTTGATAGAACTAAAACTATGCAAAGGGAATTTTCTAAAATGCAACAAATGTGATTTGTAGTCTTAAATTCCACATGAATGAATAACTAAAGAAGTATATGAGTCAGGCGTAATCTTTTAAGTAGTTTTATTATGCTAGGGATATCTTAGGAACCGACTCCAGTTAATTTATTTAGCTTTTTGAAGATTGCCTCTTGGGGCTATGCTTAGTAATGGGAGGGAGGATCATATGAACAGTCTAAATTGTTCACCAGCTTTAACTTTCCTTGTTTTAGTATCTAATAATTTGTTTGAAAAGATACGAAAAACCCTTGGCCAATTTCTCTTGTGCTCTTTCCATAAATGCTAATAATCTTATCAGTATTATTTTCTGAAAATGAAGAAACGACTAGAGTATGGGTAGAAGCTTCCAGCATTGTCACCACTTCTGAGATTCTGTAATGATTAGGATGGGGTGTCCCCAGTGAAGGGTTTACATGCTGGAGTAGTTTAGGCAATTCGGCAGGTGTTGAGTGAAAGAAGAGTCTACAGCTCCTCTGTCTCTCTCTGTCACTCAGTAGCTATACCTGTCTCTCCCACTGACTCATCTATGTGACCTTGGAAAAAGTCACTTAAAACTCCATGTATCTTTATTCCAATACCTTTAAAACAGGAAAATAGTTTAAATTTAACTATCTTATAGTAGCTTTGGTACAACATCTATTCAATGCTTTGCATCCCCATGAGAAAAGGCCCAAGCTTTTTATAAATTGTTCTTATCTGTTAGTTATGTTTCTACTTTTTAAATTTGAATTTCACCTCACTTGGCAGAGTTTTCTGAATATGCACCATTTCTCCTCATGATTTCTCTCCTAATGTCACTACGTAAAAAATTCTTGTTAAGTAATCCATATTGGGCAAATTTAGAGCTCATTCCCCAATGGGTTCCAATTTCTTGTTAAAGTAGCTTCAGGCTGATAAAGCTCTTCAAATTAGAAAAGGTAGCAGTTCTGCCTTTAGATATTTGTATTATATTTATGAATGATAAAACTGCTTTCCTCTTTTTTCCTTATCTCTCCTGTAAGTCTATAATATAGTATAGTTTTACTTGACAGTGCCATTAGTTTTCTGTCATGCTCATTTCCATTATATATTTTAAACAATATACACAATGTTTATATTGTATATCTCTAGCTGGAAGTCAGTACCTGTCATAAAACCTATAAAAATTAAATGGTATAAGATAAAGGTATTAAAATGGCACAATTAATTTTACAAATGATACAGCACAAATTTCATGTTAGTTTTTTTGTTGTTTCTTCTCACTCCTTTTTGTCTAGAATACAGATGCTTTTTATAATCAATAAACAAATTGTAGCTATAAAACTGAGGTGGGGTTTAGATAATGCTATTCTGCGTGAGAAAGACAGCTGCACACCTCCTCACTGTATTTTTGTGGGCTGTGTATGATTTACATAATCTGTATAAACATTAAAGGATTCAAAAGCAAGCCCAGAGCTAACTGTATTGAATCTAGAAACTGATACAATATGCAGATATTTATTAGATGCTAAAACATCAAACATTAATGCATAGCTTTAAGCATGCTAATACATTTTGTCTTCATGTTTATTAGAAAAGTCAGGTAAACTGGCACCAAAGCAGCGGGATGCTGAAGGGGCAATCTTCAAAATGACTTTCTAGTACTCTTCTAAGAACAAACTTTTTCTCACATATTTTTTACTTTTGTAATTGTCATCTATTTTATGGTTTTACATTCCTAAGTGCTCCAGAAATTCACTTCAATCAATATACCTTCAATACTCTAACTCAAACTAAAAAACAAACTAAAAACAAACACTTTTTTTTTTAAATTCAAAAGTAAAACTTTGTGTCACTATTATTTTTGACTTCTGCTTGAAAGAAATGAAAATCTATGTCTCACCCAGAGATCAGACCCAATGTCACAAATGCTGACAATTCTACATTCCTCTGTACTATTGCATTGAGTGACAGGCATGGTTAGGAACCGGACCTTCCAACACTATAAACAACCCTGAAGCAACCCATGAATATACATGCTTCTGTGACTCAGCTGGTTGGATTCTTTTCCTCTGGGTCAACCTCTCCACAGGCAACAATTTACAACTGACTTAATGTCTTCCACATGAAACATCAGGCCGCTGAAAGTAGTTTTCCCTGTAGTTTCAACTGTAAACAGACAACAGTAAATTACAAGTTCTTATTTTCAAGAATTAGAAGCAGCATATTTTGGTCCTTCCTGAGTTAAACCATCACCCCCACAAAAAATAAACAAACACGTTGCTTTGATTTCATTTAGTGATCATGATATATTTGTCACCCAGGCACTAGCTTCGGATTTTTTTACTACATAAACATTATTACCCCCTGCAGGATGTCATCATAGGGGAGAAATTTAATGCAGTAATATATAGTTGACATAATTTGAATTAGTTATTTAATTTTTAAACTGGTTAGGTCTACTATATGACAATAATCTCATAGTGTATTTTCTCATGGGAAAAATTTGTGAAAGTCACAGCATGTTTGTACTCTTTGAATGTCACCGTTTGTCTTCTAGGTAGTAAAACAAAGTGTCTTGAATAAGATTTTGGATAGACATCAGGTGCTGTTTTATTGTACTGGTGATGTATGCAAACGGATTGCCTTTTACTATACTTCCAATTAAATTATGTATGGATAAGTTAAGCACTTTGTGTTACCTTTGGAAGAGATAGAGCAAGTCAGAGAAAGATGGAGAAGTAAAGAAAGCAGTAGAAATCAGCAAAATGTAGAAAACAGAAAAAGATGACACAGTCTCTTAATACTTTGCTTCAGTTGGAGATGCTGTGGCTTCCTAAGGTTAAGCTGAAGTCAATACATAGATTTCTTTGTGCTAGAGATAAGTCTCTGTTAAAAAAATAAAAACTTCATTTGAGCATAGATTGTTGGTTCTAAATCTAAATACTATGTAGCTTCCATTTAATATAGATGTAATTATATTTAAGTAAATAAGAATAAAAGTATGATCTGAAATAAGCTAAGCAGAAAACTATTTAAATAACTGCATATAACATGTAAGGTTGAATAAAAAATAAAGTCTAGGATAAAATAGCTCAGGTATTATGTATGATTTAGGAGATTTGGTACCAAATTGTAGAGAGTTAAAGTTTTTATTCTGCACAAGATATCATTAACAGAAAAAGCATGATTTGTCTCTCTGCATGCAGCAGTTTGTTAGGTACTGTACAGAGTTAATTAACTACCTGTTTCCAAATCCTATGGGCCTTGAAATGTAGAATGGATGGCAGTATTTTACACACACCAACACACACACACACACACACACACACACACACACACACACATAACTTTAAAATAATGGAGAGCAAACCTGAGAGCACAATGAATTAAATGATTCAAGGTATATTATTCATAGACTAGAGCTGGTAGTTTTAGGATTAACATGTGTATAGAAATTGAGCCAAAAAAAAAGATCACCACACTTTCTCATGGAAAACTTCCTAGAGGAAGATGATGTGAGTTAAGTCAGTTTGCTTGCGGCCATAAGGGAGGTATTGAAATCTGCATAGTTTAAACAAAAAGTGGCTCAACATTAACTCAGTGGTTGCCAGCTTTGCTGTAATTTGCAATCACCTGGGGATCTTTTAAAAATACGAATGCTTGGACATTCTGATTTAATTATTATGGGGCATGATCTAGGCATTGGGATTTTAAAAACTCCCTAGACTATTATCATGTACAGCAATGTTTGGGGATTACTGGTATAAATATGATACCTTTTAAAAATTATGTATATCAGGGAAGCTATATCATTTTTCTTAAATAATAGCATTTTATATTTGTAGCTTTTCTTTAGTATAAATATAAATATGCTCTTTAATTAAAAATTGGAAATGCATACTCTACTTGTATTCAAAAAGCAATGCAGATTATTTTGGTTGTCAATAGATAGTAGACACATTCAGTGAAATTCTTTGTAACATTAAAAATGTATGTATTGAAGCCTCATATATTATTGAGGATAAATAACAAAATAATGAACTTTTTATTTTAGGAAAGCTGAAGAAACATTCATACAATATGACATCATTCATATAAAGTTTAAAAAGATATAAAATAGGTGCTTTTGTTTATGAGTATGTAATAAAAATCAAAAGCATGAATAGGCATAGTATTCACTAAATTCAGGATAGTGATTGCTGGAAAATGGGGTAACAAATAGGATTGGGAAGGAGCACACATTATGTTTTATTTCCTTAAATAATATTCCAAATACAGCAAAATGGTAAGATTTGACAAAGCTGATGGTAGTACCTACATGCGTATGTCATATATTGTTTATGATTTTTCATGTGCTTACTAAATTTCATAGCAAAATGAAAGATTCTTTCCAGTTCTTCTGGTATTCAAACTATACAAGAAAGAATTAGGCTATGAAAGTTGCCAGAAAAAAGATAGAAAAATCCAAACTGAATAGGTTATAACATATTTTTAACAATTTAGCAAGTTGAGGAGGTGTAAGAATTGGAATTCTACAGTCTTACAAAGGAAATGAGTAAAACTGAATCAAGAAGAAACTCAGAAAGACAATTTGAGTTTGAAATTTGTACAGTTCTTTATTAGCAGAAAGTAGATTTTGAAATTTTTGGCTTGAATTATCTACATAATTTCACTAACTTTTGTTTACTTATTAATGTTTAACTATCAGATAAAACACATATTTTCAGATTATTCACATATATTGGAATATGTTCATATAGACACATTGCATAGTATTTTCAAATAGGAATTTTAAACTTTTTTTGGTAAGAGATTTTTTATGAGACATTTGAAAAATCAATGCATCTTCAAGTCAGATACATTGATGTATATATTCATACATTATTTATAGTTATTATAGTAAAACAATATCATAAGAAACCAAATATTATAAATAAATAGAAATATATTTTAGCCTCTTATTTAGTTTTATCCTAAAAATACAGATCTGATAAAAACCAATGAACCCACGGAGCAATTTAGAATAGAAGAAGAAATTCAATTGGAAGGATTAGCTAACTGGAAACAACAGTAATTTATTCATGTATACTCTCATTCTCAAAACATTTATTTGGAGTTTAATATGTGCCTGATACTGGGCCAAGACTGAAACATAATAGTTGTCCTTGAATTCTTATATATTACAGGAATAACAAAGAATGTTTTAAATATAACTTTCTATTTTTATTCTCAAAAATGATTAAAAACTATTGTGAGAATATTGTTATAAATTTACGCAATCACTTTTTTGGGAGGAGAAGAAGTTGTATAAAACAAAATTATAGTTTATACAACTGTCTAGGTTTTAATATGTAGAGTATGTGTTTCCATATATTAGTGAGAAAGGAAAAAACAAATATGGCCAGTATTGATCTGTGTCAAATCAAGAATGATAATTTAGGCTGAGGTTGAAAGAACTGAAATTAATAAATATTAAATAAAAATATTTTATAATTGAATTATTAAACATATAATTAAATTAGCTAGGTGATGCTCTTACCTTGACTTGTTTTCATATAATCGCAGAAATATGTGAAAAGAACATGTCAAACATCTCTGAAAGATATAAAAAAATCAAAGACAATCAGCTCAAATAATTCTTTCTTTAAAATTTTTCCTAATTAGAAAATGAGTCTCATTGTTTCCATAATGGATTCATAATTTTTAAAACTACACGTTCCAAAGGGTCAACTGACATTCTCTTTGTACTAATTTATATTCTTAAAATTTGCCTTCCCTGCATCTTCCCAAAAATGATATGCAAAGATTAAGTTTTCCTGAAAACTTCACCAGTAATCCTTTGATCTTTACTCCCTACCCCCTAGGTAAGGGAATAGTCTGGGTCTCCCTCCCTGAAATCCTCCATGACTACATAATGAATTTTTAAGAGATAAAGAGAACAGCTTCCCATATGTCTTTTGTATGTACTACCATTGACTAGGAAGAAGATCATTCCCTCCTCTGCATTGCTGCCTTTTACACATCTGTTATCATTGGGGATGTCAAATTGTGTTATTATTTATATTTTGTATAGATAGACAAGTAAGGTCCTTAGGACATTTTCTTCTATGTCATATGATTTGTATGTTGAATGAATTTTTGAATGTTCTGAAATATTATATGTGCTAATTACAAATCTGATAGTGGAGAAATTTAAGTTTGCTATTTTTTCTTTTTCATTATACTTCATTATGTTTTATTTGCCCAGATATAAACTTTTATGTAGTTGTAAAATAAAGTTTTTTTTAACTCTCCTACAAATTGCATATTATTTTTAGGAGGAAAATGTATTTTTTAAAGAAACAAGTCTTTATTTGGGGACTTTTTTCCCATACTAATGGATGCATTTTGGTTTGGACAGAAATTATGAGACTATCCTTATCAGAAAGAACAACAACAATAAAAAAGAAGGTCTTGGAGGGCTTTTAGTATCCAAGGTATACATAGACATGTGAAAAAGGTTATTGATTATGTATTAAAATCATAGTTAATTATTCTAAGAATAAATATCATGTTTTCTCTATTTTTTAAAATTGTATGAGTTCTTTTTGGATTGATTATTGACAATGAGGTGAATTTTAATGAAAATATTTATTTCGCTCACTTTCATTTTTGAATTGCTAGTAATGAGATATGCATATCTCATTAGCAATAATTACGGAATAATAATTTTAAAAAACAGCTTTGGCTAATGTAGAATCCATTGATGTCCTAATTTCAAATTCTCAGAAGGAATCTGATTAGCCCAGCTTGGGTCTTATACCACTGTAGAAACATGGCTGCTGGGAGCCTCCAAAATGGCATTTGTACAGATGTCCCCATGGGTATCCACAATGGTTGGAGGATTACTAGGAAGAGAAGCTGATTTAATTAACTTCAAGAGTGTTTATGTTAGCACAGCTAAAAGTCATTCATCATTATAATAGGCACTTGGAGGAACAAGGAAGAAGAAGCAGAGTCTGCCTTTAAAGAAGTTTCTGATTTCCTGGGGATAGATTGTAATGCTGGGGACCTACAAAAAGGAAATATTAGAGAACAATATCTCCTAGACTATCACTATGTGAAAAAATGCATTTGACCCCTAGTAGGAAGAATCACTCTCTAGGTCAGCTCGCTTTACTGTGCACAGCTTTATGTAGGAAGTTAGATTTGAGATTGTTTTTGAAAGAAGGAGTGGAATCAGATTTTTCTTTAAAGGCAGAATTTTAGATAGGCAGAGATAAAAGAAAAGAAAATGCTGAGATTTATCTTGTGTCACTCCTTCGTTTCCTGACTCTTGCAGGCTGGGTTAAAAGCCTTTTCAAATTCTCTTATAATGCATGTCCTACTTATAAAATACACATGTGATTAGATAATTTCTGCCTTGCAATTTGGGAGCATCCTGAAGACAGAACAATGTTTTAGTCTGCATCTCGTATGTCTTGCACTGTGCCAGGGACCTATTCCTTACATGGAGGCTGGTCAGCTGGCTGGCTGGACATATTATAAAAGAAAAAATTGGCTTGGTTAAAATCATGTAAGAAAGGATAATTATGAGGCATGTTAATAATTATGAAAGGGATGTCTTGTCTAAAACAGCATATGTTCGGGTAAAGTGATATCTTTGGCTCTATGGGCAAGATGAATCTATAGAGCTTTTCAGTGGCCATTAATATGAGTCTGCGCTTGACCTAAGAAGCTTTGAGAAAGTTATTGAGGACTCCTTAGTCAGGGAAATTAGCTCATAGAATTGGTAATCTGAGCAGATTGACAAGACTATAGACCAGGAGTTTATTGCAGTTATCTGAGCATATAGCAATGAGGTTATGAACCAAAGAAATGACAGTGATAATGTGACAATACAGGTAAGTCCTAAGACACTCAAAAGAAAATATCTCCAAGAAATACATATGAATTATAAGTGGGGGTGAAAAATGGAAAACAATCAGAAATCCATCCAAAATTTTGAGTTTGGACTATGGGGAAAATGGTAATATATGGTAGAATTGAAGATAAAATGGAATTTGTTTGGGAGGAAATATATAATAAGCTACACTTTGGACTTATTGAGTATAAAATATAGTGCATTTTACATAATGTAATTAAATAGCAGTGTGGTGGTTTACAAAGGCTACTCAAGGGCCATATTATTAGAATATAATAATTACAATGCCCTATCCCCTCCCCAGAAATCATTTTTTCCCTTTCGTTGTTTACCTGGATGTTTCTCTTTTGTAATCTTGCTACATAATCAAATAATTTTTGCTCAGATATTAGCTAATAAAGTTGTTACCAATTGCAATAATATGAATATCCTTCATAGAATTACTGAAAACATAAGAGTCATCAAGACCTAAAAGAATATTTCAGAATTTATGGGCCCTGTGACAGGAAAGGCTTTTCCCCAAGCTAAAAAACAAACAAAAATACTGAAGGAAATATGGTCAGCATATCAAAATTATTGAAAAAATGGTTATTGTCATTATTTTCTTTGAACTCTAGTGGTATGTAAATTCATTCTAAGTTGCTAAACAATCTAGGGAAAAGGGAACATTATAAGATCTATAATTTACAATTCTGGATTAATTTTTTCATATGCTAATAGTATATTTTAAATCCTTATCTTTTATTTTTTAAATAGAGCAGTCGCTAGATAGCTAGATATCAAAACACTTGGTTTTTAGTCTTGCATGTTTCATTTGTGAGCTTTGTGACTTCTGGGACTTGATTCAGCCTTTCTGAAACTTAGATTCCTCATTTGGAAACAATTTTTTTTGGATGTGTTATTGTGTTGAATATAAAATATACTATGTGAGTGCAAACAATTGTGATTATTATTTTATATAAATAATTAATAACAGGTATATTTTCTTGTTAAACTAATCCTTAATTTTTTTTTTTTTTTTTTTGAGACACAGTCTTGCTTTTGTTGCCCGGGCTAGAGCGAGTACCCTGGCGTCAGCCTAGCTTACAGCAACCTCAAACTCCTGGGCTCAAGCGATCCTCCTGCCTCAGCCTCCCAAGTAGCTGGGACCACAGACATGCGCCACCATGCCCGGCTAATTTTTTCTCTATATATTTCAGTTGGCCAGATAATTTCTTTCTATTTTTAGTAGAGACAGGGTCTCGCTCTTGCTCAGGCTTATCTCGAACTCCTGACCTTGAGCGATCCACCCGCCTTGGCCTCCCAGAGTGCCAGGATTACAGGCGTGAGCCACCGCGCCCGGCCTAATCCTTAATATCTTTGAAAACAGTGAGTAGTGACTTAGAACAGAAAGGTGTATTGAAATTAATCAAAGGTTTTTTTTATGTTTAAGTTCATTTTAAAATGTAAATATAAGGCCAGGCGCGGTGGCTCACTCCTGTAATCCTAGCACTCTGGGAGGCCGAGGCGGGCGGATTGTTTGAGCTCAGGAGTTCGAGACCAGCCTGAGCAAGAGCGAGACCCCGTCTCTACTAAAAATAGAAAGAAATTATATGGACAGCTAAAAATATATATATAGAAAAAAATAGCCGGGCATGGTGGCACATGCTTATAGTCCCAGCTACTCGGGAGGCTGAGGCAGAAGGATCGCTTGAGCCCAGAAGTTTGAGGTTGCTGTGAGCGAGGCTGATGCCACAGGACTCACTCTAGACCGGGCAACAGAGCGAGACTCCGTCTCAAAAAAAAGAAAAAAAAAAATGTAAATGTAACATCTCTTTTGGGAATTTCAACTTGAAAGAATAGAGCCTATTTATTCTTTTGCAAGAACCAGATTAGGTAAATTATATTATTAAATAAAACACATTCTGCAGCGGTAATTCTGTAAAATACTAAAAAAATAGACAGTTGTCTAAATTGGATTTATATGTTTCCTAAATGTTATTTGAAGTAATTTCTTTCATTCATTTTGTGCAGCATAGACTGGCATTAGAAATATTGTTGGTTGAGTGAATTTTAATACCCATTATTTTCCTAAGCTATCAGAAATTTTGGCATAAAAATTGCATGAGATATGGATTACTATTTGATGACATTGGCAATGTCACACTCTGCTTGAAAACTCCATTGGTCACTATTTGTATTATTCAAACATGGTCTTGTACATTCAAACACTTGCTCATTTTTTCCTCTCCACTGCTCCCCATACTCTTCCAACAGAAATAGTATAGATCCCTCTATGTCATTTTAAATGCTTAATCTTCTTTCAAAACCTCTGCAGAACCCTCCAGCCAATAGGAAAGTGTGTTCCCTCCTTTCTCCATTGCTCTTTGCTCACAGTTCTCCATTCTATCATTCATTACCATTATTAGCCCATTGCTTTCTCAAGTTCATAAGAATGAAAGTTTCTTAAAGGCAAGAATTCTTAATAATCTTTAAATCTTATAACATGTTGTATTATAAACATGATAGGTGCTATTAACTGTTTTGTTGAATTGTTGCAAAATGGCAATTAATTTGTTTATTGTGGTATTAGCTAGTTGTACACAATCTAGATTTTGTACAATTATGAAACATTATGCATAAAGTCAACTGATGGTTACTGAAATTTTCTAGATCAAATTTGGTTGTCTATATTTTTTCATTGATTCTTTGTTTCTTAAAAAGCTAAACTCTTTTGAAATGAATTAATGGAAGTATTGGAAGTTTGGAAACATTCCACTTTTTCCTTCATGCTTTATGATGGCAGTTTCCAAAGCAATATTCTTGTCTTTTATGTAAATTAGATAACACTCATGAAGTGTAGTTAATAGAATATTCCTCTGTTTTATAATCTAGGAATAACAAAGATCATTCATGTACAATTAATATTAGTATATATAGGAAAACATTTTCTAACCATTAAATAGAATTATGTATAGATTCTTGATATTGTACTTTTAAAGAAATATTATAATTGGTATACCTACATTAATGTGCAATGATGTATCAGAGTTTCATAAAAATTTAGAAAGGTATTATGCATAAGCTTAAATGCATAATTTGATTATTTCATTCACTTGGAAAAATCTCCCAGACAAGTCTTGATCTTATGTACTTATTTATATATTTTAAAACTTTTCATTCAACTTTATATTTTATTTGTAAGATATTATTATCTGAACACTCATGTGAGGTGGACATGACAGTATCCCTATCTCCATTATACCCATAATACAGTAGTAGAATATTATTAAGGTCCAGCGGCAAGCCCACAATTCTAAAGGTAAGAGTAGCAGAACAGAAAATAAAATCCAGATCATTATTTTTTCTCAAAATGAATCCACATTCTTAACTAAATATAGTAGAAGAAAAAAGGAGGAAAGAAGGCAGACAGGAAGCCGCTATAATGAGAAATAATAGGAAGATTAAATAATCACTTTGAAGTTATACCTTGTCATAGCATGGTAAATTTAATTATGAAATGGTATTCAGTTTCACTCTCCTTAATTTTCTTGTTTGTCTGAAATATTCTGAAAGCCTTCTTCTGATTACATGTTCAAATACTAGTGGCTAATCAGGTGTTTAATATAAAAGCAACTTAAGATATAGAGTTTTTTTTTCCTTTTTTTTGGTTTTAGTCAGTGTTTTATAGAAGATTATGTAAGCTTACTAGGAGGAGTAGTTGATTTTATCCGCTTGTCTCTTGCTGAGCAACATTAAGAAGACTGAACTATCAGATTTCTTTATATCAAAGTCTTCTTTCTTCTGCTGGGGGCTGAAGTGTTGATTGAAACTAAGAAAGAATTGGACTACTAAAAGGACCAAAAGTACCAAAATGTGGCTAAGTTTCTGTGATCACCATTTGTGCAGCTAGAATTATTTTATGCTTTCAACAAAACTCTTGCAGCATAAGCTAATTAATTTCCTGAAACAAATCTATGAATTTGATTGTATGGCTGCAAAAAATTATTTGAAACTCAAAAATAGTAGGCAGCAAATGTTTTAATTCTCTCTGTAACAAGCAAAGAGTTTTTCCTCCCAGCTACATTTCCAAGCATTTTCCTATCATTAATATAAAACTTTTAATATGTGGTCTAATTTGCCTTTGATAGCCCACAGTGAAATCTCTGTCCCAATATTTTTGATGTGGTATTATCAAAACTGCATGTGATTTTATACAAATTACCAAGATAGGTCTATACATAGAATTTCTAAGATTTTGACTTGTCTTCATAACTCAATCTTTTTAATTTTAGGATTAAGCTAGCTACATGGCAGTCACTCAGTTTACCACAGACATCCACGTGGACTGTACATGCACATCCAGAGTACACAGTGAACGACTATTTTTCTGGGGAGGCATTTGGAATTGCAGTTCCGAGCCACCAAAAATATATTTCTATAGCCACTTCTCTTAAAAGTATGTGAACTTCCAGCATTAGGTGATCCAAAATTACTACACAATATAAACTTCCATATCTCAAACATACCATTTTCTTGAACTTGAATTTGTATCTATTTTGAACTACGAAATTCTTTTCTAAAGAGCCAATAACTAAATTTCCCACTAACATTTTGTTTTCTTTTTTTACTGGGTAAGGATAGAAAAGAAAGGAACTTATTCAGCTAAATATTACCCAGGTAGGAACTAATTACAATGTCATAACTAAACGATTAAGACATAAATGACTATGGTGAGGCTTGCATAATGAGAAAGAGGTAAGATTTTTTGTTGTTGGTAGATCTACAAACTGATAGGAACAACTCAGATAAAATGTCACTACCTGACATTTTTTCATTACTTGAAAATATGTTGAGCTGAATTAGAGGTCTGGTAAAGATATATTCAAGACCATGATCTAATTATATTTTACTTTGTCTTTGCAAACTTAATTCATTGAATGCCCAGCTTTTACAAATTACTAGAAAACTTTCACTCACTTTATTTCAATTATTATTTTATTTCTTCAAGCAATTCTAGTAAACAGATTAGCTTTATCCTAAATAACTATGCTTTCAGTTTATGTTTTATTAAATTTTGTAACATTTATCTACCTGACATTTTAAAAAGAAATACAGTAAGTGGCAAACTGATAAAAAAGGAACTCAGTCCAAATTGCCACAGACAGATTTAATTGGGCACAAATATTAAAACATTAAGTAGAAAAGAATGCAAAATTAATCTTTTATTTGCAAAAATAAAAAAAGACACAAGTAAATTTCTTGCGAGAAGCATTAGCATGGGCAGATTCCTCTGACATAGAATCATAATATGTGGATAATTATTCCCAGTTATTTTCTTAAAGCATTAGCAGTTTATTATGAACACAGTGTAATTTATAAGCCTAATATTAGACTCAAATATCCCAGGATAGTAGTCCTGTTAACTCTGAATACACATGATGAAGAAGAGTTGTGTTGAAAAATATTATAAAATGAAGGCTCCAGTAGATAAAGGAAACCTATCTTGCAACTTAAAAAAATATATTAGAACCTTTTCAACAATTTTTATGAAGCTCAGAAAAAATAGCACTCAATAAAATTCACTAAATATATATAATTGTAAATAGATGAGTATAACTTTTATATTTTTAATATGTGTTTTAAAAAATGCTTGCTCCCAGAGAGTGAATAATAAAAAATGTTTTAATAAATCACATGATCATTGTCATGCTCCTAAACTTATGAACCAGCTAAAATTTTTGGAAAGAAAATGTTAAACTTACCATCTTAAAGTCCAAATCCTATTTACTTTTTAGGAAATCAATACTGTCGCTCCCCCCCGCACACACACAACTGGTTTATTTATAGAATGTGTTGTTCACTTATAAGTGCATTTACTATGTTTATTTAAAATAACTTTGTCAAAATGTTAAAATAAAAATTTAAAAATTCTATTCTTGCAGTCTTACAGTCCACAGTTTCACTAGATAAAAAAGTTCTAACATTTTTCCGACTCTACAATTTTAAGATTTCTGAGTGTGATAGAAAACATAAATATCTTTTCATTTAATATGAACATATGATTTTTTGATCTTCAGTCATTGCCCAAGGGAATCACAATGAAATTGCATTCACCTGTCTTACCTTAAATGTAGAATGTGCTTTAACCTACAGCACAGAGAGATAGTAACATTCCTTTCATATGTAGCATGGCTCTTTTAATAGCCTTTATATATCCTGGCTTTTAGCCTTTTGACAATTCTAGTTTCTTCCAAGTGTACCTCATTTGGGGGCCTCTTTTTCCTACTCATCCTTCAGAAATTCCAATAATACTTATTTTAACTGAATTGCTATACACTGGAATAAACATACAAATCCATAGTATTTACTTTATATCCTCATATCCAGCTGTCTTCTGTTCCTTTTTTTAAATTTCCAAGTGTGGATTTTGCCTTTAAAATAAGGATTAAGTGCTGAACTGGCAAGCCTATCACGTGTTGGCTACTCCTTTTACTAGGGTTATCAGCTGGATATTGGAATAAAATTCTGCTTATGAACTTTCTGTTTCAAAAATGTAAATATTCAGATGTTTTCACCTGAAACATATACAAATACATACATACACACACCCCCTACATATAAACTCTGATCATTTCTCTTTTAATACCTATTAGTTTTGAGCATTATAATTATTTTTTTCACTGATGGATAATGCTTCATTTTGAAATATTTAGGACAAGCTTGCTGGAAATTTCCATAGTATATAAATGACTGAGTTATTATGATATTTCATTTTGTGGAAGCTCATGCTTAAAAATTAGCATTGGAAGACTTACCAAGTCTTTGAAATAAACATGGAACAGAAGGGAAAATATATGTATATGTGTTTGTTTATATTTATATATATATATATATATGCAACACATATATCTACATCTATGAATTTATCTATGTAGATAGATATAGAACCAAGCATATGTAAATATTTGTATATCAAATGCCAAGTAACTTTCTGCAATGGACTAAATCTTCTTCTTGAAAAAACAAGTTAAGAATCATAAGAGGACAAATAAAGTACTCAAATTTTTTACAAAGTGCAATGGTCATCTTCCCCCCCCCACCCCACCCCCGACTTTATTGAGGTATAATTGGCAAATAAAAATTGTATATATGTAAGGTGTACTAACACATGATGGCTTGATATTCATATATATTATGAAATAGTTACCACAACCATTGAGTGTTACAATTCTTTATAATATCCTAATATTTCTGAAGTTTAAGCTCTCTACGATTACAAATTATTTTTTCTGTTAGCACAACAAAGTTTCAGTGAAATTCTCATTATCGGTATACCACTCTTGGCTCTACTTCCCATAAAAATCCTTTTCAAAATACCTTCTCTTTAATGCATAACATTCTTGGCTAGAAAAAAAATTCTTATTAGGAGAAAACAATATAATTTTTTTCTCCTTGTGGAAGTTTTCAAACAGTTAAAACTCATAACTTCATTTCCCGTGCCTCTGAGCTATACTATGTAAAAGTCAGTCCTGGTAAGTTATAATTAGACATGTAGGATAATTCTAATGATGTCTTACAACTGATGAAATCAGTCTCAGCCTTGTCTACCACCTGATTACCATGGAAACCATTGCTGGCCAACAGAGTAATTCTGATCAAAAGGAATTATTATTAATCCTCCCAGTATATGTTGGGTAGGGATTTGCACAGCTTTTGTTAAAGTTTCTTGTGGAAGCTTAAAGGTCCAGTAAGGGTAAATATTAATTCTTAATGTGCTGGAGAGCAAGAATGGCTTAGTCTCTGTGGGGCACAACTGGCTCTCAGTAAATCAGATATTAACAGATTATAGGATCAGCCTTGCACTATCCAGGGATTAGAGATAAACAGGTAAATTTGTGGAGGAGGAAAATAATTTCTGAAGCTGACTTTAACCAAGTCATTGCCTTTTCAAATTGAAACTTAAACAAGAATGTATAAGGAATTTGAAAATTTTAAACAATATTTATGGTTATTTCCAAGAAATCAGATGGTAACATTGAACAATTATTTTTCTCCTTTGAATACAGATAAGTACAAGATGTAGATGGTAATGACCAAAGGTCTGTGATGAAAAGCATGGTGTTCTTTAAGGATCTTTTCTACTTATTTATCCATGTATTTACGCAAGCTGTTGCTTAGAATTCAAAAATTTTAAAATCAGACAGCATGAATATTACCAAGAACTGAAGACAAGCTCTTAATTAAATGAATCATCATAAATAGTCTTTTCATTTAAAGTTATGACAATACCATATGTGTTTTTCAAAGTTTTACTTCACATTTCAAGATAAAAAATACATGAAAATCGGCTCTATTTGTTATATTAGAATTTTGACACTATTAATCATGAACATTTTGGAATTCCTTCTCCATGCTAGTTTGTTGATATTATAATGAGTATGGAGAAAATCAAGCAAGATTAACAGTAACACAGAAACTAATTTATTCAGAGAAATGAAAACTTAAAACCTTGAACATTGCCATTCTGTTCTTAAGATTACATGGGAATTAAAAATGCTATACCCTTTTTGACCATTAAAATCCATCATTTTGCTCAATTCAGGAGCACATACATACATAAATATATGTATATATATATATATATATATATATATAAAATCCATCTTCAATACCAACTAAAAATTTTTTCAGCTTGTTGGCCCAGGGATGAATGAAAATTTGTTCTGAAGTGTGCAATGACTACATGGCTGTTACTTAAATCTGTTTATGTTATAAAAGATAAGATAAAACCAAGCCAATATTTTCTGAATTATTTGTTAAATGCTCTGACCTTTCATGTTACTTAATATATTTTCTGTCTGTTTTTGTTTTCTGATATGTGCAGTTAGCCACTTGCTTTGCTCTTGTTTTGGCATTCACAAAGGGTCTAGGCTTGAATTGGCAGTTGTGCCATGCATTTTTGGCTTACCCTGATAAAATGTGTTAGTTTCTGCAGCTGTGTAAACTGAAAAGGGAAATATCATGTAGAGATATGCCTGGAATTAGGAACTACCATTTACACTTTTTGTTAACTTAAAAGGTAATCATGAAGGTAAATTGTGTGTTTAATATGTATTTACCTTTTTTTTTTCTTGGTCAGTGGTTAAATTTCAAAAACCTAAAAAGAAACATTATGATAAGCAAATAAATGCCACTATATGATATGAGAGTCCAAAGGGTTTCAAAATTAAATAACCATTTATCAGTAAATTCATGTTTTATCCTAAGAATGTCATCTCTAAGGCTCAGGCCAAAATAATTTAGGGTAGATAAAGCTAAAAAACAACAAACTGAGGTTAAATGTATTCTTTTAGACAATTAGTAGTTCTCTGCCTGAAATCTGAAACTTATTTATTTAGATAGTTAAGATATTTTACATATATTAATTTAATATCATACTTTGGAAAAAATGATTCATTTGTTCATCATCATAGATTTATTCTATTGTATCCCGTTTTTCAATGAAAAGAATGCTGGTCTATGACCTGATTTCCAAGGGAACAAATTATTGTTACACATTTCTCCAACTAATTAATTAAAGACCTCATCTAACAGTAACCTTAACTAGAAAGCTCTGTAGTTTTATATCAAGGGGGGAATATGTATCTTCTCTTTGAAGGACTAGAGCATGTTATTTTATCCCTGCTCTGCTCCCATTCTTCCTTAAGAGTACATTTATGTACTTGAGATAGTCTCCAGGGATTTTTGTAGTGTTCTCTAAACTTTAATTAATTAATTTTATTTCATGCAGCCTTTGCAAGATACTCACAGGAGATTCAAAGCCAACTGATGTATGTAGCAGCCTATTTTCATCCAGCCATGCTCTGTGTGCTAGACAGAACTCTTGTAGAAGCAAGAGGTGGAATCCTCCCCCATTCCTACATGTGGCTGCAAACATTGCATGTAGAGTTATAATGTGGATAAAACCAGATAAATTTGCCTAAAGTCATTCAATTTAAATTAAAAACCTAAATAGAGTATTCTTCCAGAGGATTGGGATTCCAATTTGCGATCTGCATACATAACCTGGTAGCTGGATACGATCTTAGGGTGTATAAAGAAATGGTTTTAAGATTTATAAGGTAGAAACCCTGAATGTATAGTACAGAAGAAATGTAGTACTAAGAAGTCATAAAACATACATAGTTTTAAGATATTTTAGTTTTTAATTATTCATTATTCTTTTCCTTTCTTAATTCATTAAAATAAAAACCCAGATAAATTTAATAAAAATATAAAGTAATAAGATTTTATGTATAAAGTGACCATTTTAATGGTAGTTCTTGTCCTGAATATTATTATTGTAAAGATAATTTGTTAGCTCTGGAAACTCTGTCCTTGCATTTAGGAATTTCAAAACAAACCACTAAAGTCAATACACTCTACATATTGTTCCTATATTATTCAAAATACCTTTTAAATAATTATTTAAGAAAAATCAATTCTGTCAAAATAGGAGAATTTATTTAATATTTATCTTGCTTTGCAAACTTATATTCTAAAAATAAAAACATGATTTTTTTTTTACTTCAACATATTTTCTGGTGGTTTTCCTAATAATTTTCCTCCCCTCCTTCAAGACATAAAAACAATTACAAACAAAACCCAAAAGCTGATCTCTAAAATTCTCATTGCTTTGAGAATACAAGATTTGTCTATGGCCTTGGTGGATAATTTTTGAAAACACTGGTGATATTCAGACTTGTTAATGCAGCTTGTCAGCCCATGCCCATGGAGAAAGTGTTTTATCCACCAGAGCTTTCACAGATAACACACTTCACTTGCTAGTGAAGCAACATCCAAAGAATGGTTTTAGTGTTCTAGAGATGTAAATGGAGTGTATGGTAGAATGGCAATAAAAAAGCAATTTCATTTAGGAAAACTCATTTCTTAGTGTATATTCTGTGAAGGGATATTGTTTGATTAAAATAAAAGACATTAAAATTCAATAAAGACAGAACGATCATGGTTGGATGACGTTGAGTCATTTTAAAGTTAATTATGCCTGTGGTTGCTCTTGTGGCTGTGTAGCTGATATATGGAATGCAGAATCTGTATGTTTTCATGAAGCTATATTTCGAAAACAAGATACGTACAGTCCCTATGTTGGATGCACTAGAGGAGCATATTGGCAAATAGGAAAACCAAAGGAAAAAAGGCATAGAAAATAAAAGTAAGAATATCAGGGTTCCTTACAGGAAAAAAAAAAAAAAATCAAACATACTCCCCTGTGGGATAAATTGTTCAAACAGTTGCATTAAAGAAAGAAGAAATGCCACAGGGTTTATTACCGAGGTTGTAGAAAACCCTGTCTGCCTGAGCCCCAACTCCTTCCATTCATTAGGTATGAGCCTTTACACTTGACTTCCCACCTTTCCGAACTTACTTTCTCATCTATAAATTGGAATTAGTGATGTCTATTTTACATAAATCATATTGCAGAGACTACGGAAACATTATATACATTATAAAGTTAACACAGTTTCAAATTTTCATTAGTAGATATAGTATTTATAAACATACTAGCCACTGCAGATATTTATTTAACTCTTGAAATCTCCAGCCAAAAATCTAAAAAGCCTTTCCAGACATGAAACACAAGAAATTAATAATAAATTAAGCAATGGCCTAATTTGTTTTGGCAATGTTTTAGGCATTTTCCCTTATAAATAAAAGTGGCAGTGACTTCAGCATGTGCCTCCAGGGATAAAAAAACATGTAAGGAAAATTCTCTCAGACATCCTTTTATGATTAAACTGCAAAATGTCCGCCTACAGTTGTTGCTACATTGGCATATGAAAGTGTATGCTTACACCAACAGTTTGTTAGGAGAGTTCTCATTATGCTTAGAGAAATTAGTTTCCATCTTTTGTTTATTGAAAAGGGCTACTCATCAATTATGTCATATATTTAAGGATTCTTATTTTTTTCTGTTAATATGACTAGGCATTTTATCTTGTGTAATACATGCTTAGTTCAAGGTAAACTTTAAGTTGTTCAACAAATGTACACTTGAGAAATTAAGGATAAAGTATGTGTTCCCATTAACTTACTTACAAACAAAAATAGATTGTAAAATTGAATGTTAAAAATTATTTCTTCTAAGCCTTTGTTAATTCTTCTAATACAGTGGAGCTATGGCAGGTATTTTATGACACAAAACAAATTTGAACCTCATGGTAACTATGGACAACTTCAGAGATAGAAATGAGAAATTAAAAGAATATATGTACAGAATTTTATATAATTTATAAGATGCCCTGAGACCTAACCCCATTGTATAAAATAATAGCATGAACAACGAGCTCATATTTTAAAAGATAAGACCTATCATGAATGTGTCAATAATAAAATCACCAACAATAACAACTATGGCAGCTACCATTTATTTAATTCTCAACACATAACAAACAGCTTACTTTATAAGTATTTATTTGTATATATTTAAGGTGCACATGATATATTGATATACATATATATTGTGAAATGACTACTACACTTAAACCAATTAACATAGCCATCATTTTGCATAGTTACCTATTTATTCTGAGGATAAATACACCTAAAATCTACTCTCTTAGGAAATTTCCAGTATACAATATAACGATAGTGGACTGTTAAAGTTATCATGCTGTACTTTGTTTTTTAATCTGTTAAACAAATATGCTCTTATATTATTGACCACATTTCATAGATGAGATAAGTAATGCCTAAAAACATTAAATTTTCTTTCCAAGTTCATGCAGATCCTAAGTGGCCATTTCAGATAAAATTCAGCTGAATAAAGGGAAGTAAATTAAGGCAATTCCTGATTTGAAGACACAAAGTTAAGCCAGAAATGGGCAGTAGGGATGCTACCACGAAGGGCAGCTACGTATTTAAAATCAAGAAGGAAATGGTTATTTTATCCTATGCTGGGTTACAATATTTGTAGAGAATTTTCTGTATAAATATGTTTCTCCATGATCTTGGATTTTCAGCAGATCTATTTAAATTTGATTAAGCTCAGACTGTCAAGACTATAAGCATTTTGGGGTATTTTGGACCAATTGTTTTAGCACTGGGAAGAGAACTCTTGTCTTTTCTCATCCTCTTTGACTGCTCATAGCTAGCTACCTTTGGTTACTGAGTTGGCTTTAGCGCTGGCATTAGGATAGATTGCTGCTGTAACAACCCC
The DNA here is from genome assembly GCF_020740605.2 of Lemur catta. Classification (NCBI taxonomy): domain Eukaryota; kingdom Metazoa; phylum Chordata; class Mammalia; order Primates; family Lemuridae; genus Lemur; species Lemur catta. The sequence goes on from NC_059140.1 coordinate 48,318,091, forward strand.
TCATCTCAGTGGCTAAACACAATACCACTTATTCCTTTTCTTATCATCGTCCAGAGTGGGTCAGAGAAGAGATTCTTGGTAACTTCATCATTTGCTAGATTTTAGACTTCTTCTCCAATCTTCGAATTTGTCAGATAATGAGAGTTTTATGTGCATCTTTATGGATTGGGCCTGTAGGTGATGGAGAACACTCATGATATATTCCCCTGGCCATAATAGTCACATATCTGTTATCCACAAATAAGGGAAAATGGGAAATATTTTTTGATGTATGCCCAGAAGAAAAAGGGAAATTGTTCTGTGAATAATTAACCAATCTCTGCCATTTTGCCTTGGAATTACTTACTGATTCAAATACATATCAATAGTTATTTATCCATCAAAAGCTATTTTGCCCTCCTTCTGCTAGTGCCTAAATGCATATGGCGCATGGTGGGAATGCCCAATTTATTTGGATAACATGCTTTGCCTTTGATGTCCAAGAGGGGCCAGGACACTTTTATATTAAATAAAAAGTAAACATTTTATTGAAATATAATATTATAATAGAGTTAAGTAAGAGTATACATAAATACTCACACAAATTGAAAACAACCGTGTAAACAGCACCTGGAACAAGAAACACAACATTGCCAACATCCCAGATTTCCCCCTAGGACTCTCTTCTAGTTTCCTTTTAGTACATGTCTTTAGTGAACATATGTATGAAATTATTTTAGGTATATACATAAGAAAGGAATCGTGGGGCTTAAGAGACATATTTTTCAGCTTTAGCATATACTGCCAAGCCAAGCAGTATTCCAAGCTTGTTACGCCAATTTACCCTCCCACCCACAGCACGCGAGACTTTCTGAGTGTGTCACATCCTCACTGATGGCATTTTCTTTCCTTTTTATTTTATCCATTCCGGTTAGCGTGTAAACTATTTCATTGTGATTTTATTTGCATTTCCTAATGGCTAATGTTGTAGAACATCTTTTTAGCAAAGGAGGATTTTTTATTTAATAATTTATGTGATAAGAATCTCACCCTGTTTGCTGCTCTTTTCTGTTTTTCAAAGCATATCTTGACATTTCAGAAGCTACCTTTGTTTTCTCTCCTTGTTGTCAACAATGTAAAACTACAGAAATTATCCACAGTGGTGAGGTCTGCATCTTGGATTCCTGCTTTCTCATCAAAGGGTAAAGTGAAGATAGAAAGCTTGATTTGCTTGATCATGATTCCTTTACTATACACCGAAGAGAATCACCTGTGACTACTCTCAGCTGAGCTTGGCATAAAACTGTTTTTTATTATAACTTTTTGCAGTGCACTAAATTTGTAGTTTCTGAATAACTATTGATCATAAAGAAATCAATAAGAAAATCCTAGCACACTATTGAATGGAAATTGCTCATGAAGTTTTGTCTCCCATAGTTTTTCGATTTCAAAAAAGATTGCAGTTATATACCATGTATATTAAAAACTTTAAGCAACCTAAAGGGTTGGAAATTAAATCTGTATTATATTTTAAATCAACAATTATGATAATTTAATTGAAATTAAGGCACAGTCTAAGTTTCCAAAGACAACTAAATATGGAAAAGAATACCTCGGAAGTAAAGTTTAGTATACTTTACCGCATTCAGAAAGAGAGTTCAGAACATAGGAAGAAGTATAATTGAACAATCCAGAAGCAAAGATGGGAAAATGAGTTATTTTTAGAAGTAAAGATAGATTAAAGCCTTTAGGAATCTCCAACACTACAGAGATTTTGGTGATTGTCTCAGTTCATTTTGTGCTGCTATGGCAGAATACTTGAGACTGGGCGATTTATAATGAACAGAAATTTATTTTCTCACAGTTCTGGGAAGGCTGGGAAGTCCAACATCAGGACACCAGGATCTGATAAAGGCTTTATTGCTCTGTCATCACATGGCAGAAAGTGGAATGGCAAGGAGGCAATAGATGGCTGAACTCACTCTTTTATGACATATTAACCAAACCTATGAAAGTGGAGCCCCCATGGCTCCACCGCCCGCCAAGGCTCCTGTCTCTTAATACCACCACAACCACAACTGAATTTCAATATGATGTTTGTAGGGGACAGAAATTCAAGCCATAGCAATGAGTCTCTCCATACTTGATTTAAATTATAAAAATACTAAAACCTAAGGTAACCTTATGGCAGTCCAACAAATTAAGACATGGTTACTAGACAATGATTTTTTTATGTTAAAGTATTTTGGAAAATAGCACCATTGCTTTGCTGACATCCTAACACTGCAAAATAGGTGAGCCTTCGGAATGAAGAGTGAGAAAGAATCACTGATATCCAGAATCCCAAAATAGAACTAAACTGTTAGAGCCCTAGAAAAAACCATTTTCTTCCTCAAGAGCCTGGTTCCCGTTATAATCTCCAAGCATGGATGTGCCTACAACTGTGGCTTACCATTAAAGCCAACATTTTATTCTTCTTAGGCAATATACAATACCTCTAGTCTCCCCTTTGCCTTAGTAAATTCAATTTTAGTAACTATGATGTAAAAGTTTCTTTGCTATTTATAATATTAAATCTTTAGCATGTGAGTTAAAATGAAATGAGTGAATCTTATGAAATTTATTAATTCATCTTAAAATATATCATTGCTTTAACATATTAGTGACTCTGAAACACCAAGTTGGTTCATGTGACAAGAAAGCAATTAGTGTGCTACCAATGTAAATATTATGATAAGACTTTTATACTGAATTACCAACTTTGATGAAACACTGGTAGTTTCCATTTCATAACTGATTCATATGCTCTAGATAATGCAATAATACTCAAAACGGACATGACATTAAGGGAATCATATATCCTATTTTGCTTTTTCCAAAATGGATTTTCACATGAAAGGAACTATAGTTAGACATAGTTGCTTGTCAAAGGCACAACAATTTTCAGTCTCACTTAATTCCTCAATTTTAAATAACACATAATTTTAACCAGCCATTCTTCCAGTTATAGCTGCTGTCATTTCCTCCACTATATCCGGCCTTGCAACTTATTGAAAAAATGAGTGGTTTCCAAGCCCTCTAATGAATTTCTTTGCACTTTTATGATCTCCTTGGAATTACATTCTTGATTTTTGATTTCCACATTCTGATTTATCCTTTCAATCTTACTCAACTCTCACTTGTACTGTAGCCTGTACTGATTTCTAGTCAATTAGACTATTTCCTTTGGGCTCTCCTACCATATTTTTGTCACATTCCATTATATCACTTTTTTAATATGATTGCATTATTTTTATATATCTATCTTTGTTTCATGGACTCAGAGCATGACTCGTAGACTCCTAGCATTATGACTAACATATGTTTTATTTAAATTAAAAAAGGTCAATCTTGAATGGGACCAATGTTTAATCTGTATTTTCAATACCTGATCTGGCATAAGAATGCATAGAGTGGAATTCTTGCCATCAGGTAATAAAAATTATAATATTACAATACATTACAGCTCAGCTTCTAAACTACTATAAACTAATTAAGAGATATACTTTAATATGAAAGCATACATGTGTTTAGATAGCTGTTAGGAATAGAATCCATTTCTGCAGCATCTGAATTCTTCATATCAGCATGTAGGCATCATTCTTTGATCTTTAGATTTGTTTATGAAACAGATAAATAGCTCAAAAAATGAGGAAGGTTTCCATTATTTCTCAATTACATGTTAATTCAGATAATTTTTATGAGAACAGTTTTTGTATGTTACATTTACTTAGATTTTTAAAAAGATGAAAATATAAGGAAAGATTAATTGATTAGTAATTATAAATATAAAATTTCTAAAACTCTAAAGGCACTAAGATTAAACTAATAGTTAACGTTTATTCTTTTAATTAACATTTGGCAAGCTTGCTATTGCAAGTTAGTGTGATATAATTTAGTTGATGAAAATTCTAATTGACATTTAATAAGTGTGTTGATTAAAATATATGTTGTTTTGTCTTCCATTTCAAATGACAATTACCTGCTTAAGCATCCCTTTCATTTCACAGATTAATAAGAACAATAGAATTTTAATATTCCTCTGCCCCAGGACTGTCATTTGTATGATTTATACTATATAGGATTTTCCTAATTTAGAATTTACTTCTTCATAGTAAATTAAACATCTTCCTTAGGGCATTGAGCCATATTTTACTGGTGTGCACAATCTATGCCCTGGGAGTAATTGAAGCACGTTGGGGAACCATGTGAACTTGAACAGGCCAGTAGGGTACTATTTAGCAAATAACTACTTAGACTAAATGATATTCGCCATTTCTTCCTCATTCTAAACATCTTGTCATTTTTATTTTCTAACCATCACCCACAATTCTGCTTTCTTGCATCCTCCCATGTATTCAGTCCTATGTTCACTTGTGATGGGAACATGTAGTAGGCTATATGTTAATACATGTTAATAGACTGTTAATAGTGCCAGGGTCCCAAGAGATGAGAAGGAAAAGACCCAGTCTAGAAATTTCTTCTCTATTCTTTTATCTCTTCCAACTTAGCTTTTCTCTCTCTAGACTGTTCTCTTTTCCTCTTCCCTAGTTTTCTATAAAGTCTGCTGAAAATTTATAGGTTTCCTGTTATACTCATTAGTCATTTCTCCCATCATCTGTGTTTTTCTTTCTGGTTCATTCTGGGACATAAATAGGTCTCTATCCAACTTACCTTTCATGATGAGACATTAATTTTTCTAATTTTACTAAAGATTGTATAGTGAAAAAATTTAAGTATTTTAATAGCCTTCATGAAAAGGAATTTCATTTATGGATATCAGGCATGCTATAATATTTATGATAAAAATGTGGATAATTATTACTTTGAAAGTACTCATGCTTTACTTTTCTCAGGTAAATTACCTCAAGGCTTAGACATCATGTTGTCACAAATTCCCAGAGATAACTTTAAGCAGCCTTCTCCTCTCATATTCTTCTCTTAGGCCTGTATTCATTGGACATTTTTGACCTCCCAAAGCTGTGATATTCCACTTGATTCAAAGTTTCTGTGTAGCTAAAGATTACCTAAACATTTGGATAATAAATATGATCTACTTTATTTGCTAACATTTTCTTATAACAGATAAGCAAGATTGCATGTTTAAATGCATCTACTTTTGCTTGAATGTAAAAGAAACTGCAGAGAAGAAAATATTGTGGCATCAAATCATTAAAAACACAACCCATAAAAACTCTTGCCGTATCAAGCATCTTCCTAGAAACTATTTGAAAATACTGAATAAAATAAAATAAGTAATAGTATTAATCAAAACTGACAATGTTAGAAATCTGCTCATTGACAATATTGGCTTGTCATTCCACTTGTCTTTTTTTGATAGTCTATGAAATCATATCAGACAGAATGTTGAGATAAAGCCCTAATGAATCTCGGAAGTCATTGAAATGTAATCGTCCATGTTCTTGCAAAGCTTTTCTTTTTAAAGGCTCTTCCCATATTGCAGTGCTTTTGAAATAATCACTTAATGTGTCTGTGGGTGTCTTGGTTTTGAAAAATAAGACTATCAAATGAAAGCCTTTCAGGTCTACTTTGATTTTGATAAAGATTGAGTCAACACATATTGTTAAACCCTTCTATGTTCATGTTATACAGTAGAAAATTGGTATTATTGAAGCAATATGGTAAAAGCCTTAAAAAACCTGTTAATATTGCATATGAGGCACACAAACTATCTTGTTGATAAATCAACATAAGCACAGAACACTTTGAATAAGATCATGGAGCATACTGGAACAAAACAGATGCTTTGAATTTCCATCTTAGCTGCTATTTACTGGCATTGTCATATGGATCAATTTATTTAACCTGTTTGTGTCAGTTTCTTACTTTGTAAAATCAAGATATTAATACTTACCTAATAGCATTGATGTACTAATTAAGCTAATATAGAGAGTACTTTGTATTTTTCCTATGCATACAAGGTGCTAAAATATGTTTTATATGTCTTATCATTGAATCAAAAATAAAATCAAATTTTGCACACTTGAATAGAATATGGAATCTATGAACTGTTATAGACACCAACTTGCACTGAATGAAACTTTCATCCCTTAGGACCTACATACACATTGCTATCACCTAATTGCTTGAGAAGAGGCCTTTGGTAAGATGTATAAATATGTCAGTTTTATTGAAACAGTGTTGAAAGATATTTAGATATTTAATGTACTGATAGAGTATTCAAGGTATGCTTAATAACTAAGCTGTAGATTTGCATATTTATTTGTGATTATGTGAATTACCCCATGTAATCTTGTGACTTGGGAATTAAAAGTTCAAATTTTTCAAATCTTCTCCATCTTTGGGAGAAAAGGTTATTTTGTAATCACACTGCAGACCTTTTTTCCTTTGCTCACTTTGAGTTGGACCCCATTGCAGCATTCGTCACACTGCATTTCAAATGACTGTTATGTATGTCTTCCTTCAACTTGTGCAATATGCCAAGACACTGCCAAGTGTTAGTGATCAAAATGAATAAAAGATGTTTACTGTTACCCCAGAATCAATAGCAGCCTAGGGAATCAGGGAAAAGTCTCTTGATAGCAGCCCCTGGCACCATGTTGGTGTCCCACAGCTACTAACACAGGGCCAACACCTGGTGACCACTTAGTACATGCTTGCTGAATAAATGAATGACTATATTATGCTATTGCTTCACTGGAAGGATTTAGCAACATCCTTAAAATTGCACCCTCCACTCTCCCTCACAGACTACCCCGAGCCAAGATTTGCAGCTGTGAAGAAAATAGAAGAGCTAGTTTCTCTCGTTCTTATTCTACTTTTAGCTTAGCCTATTCTTATTCCGACCCAAATTTATTATGTTTATTGATGTGGAAATATGCCCTTTGATATATTAAGTGAAAGAGTTAGGTTAAAATGCAACATATCGCATGATCCCATTTTTGGATAATGTATGTATGTATCTGTCATTAGTAAAAATACAGGCAAATACAAACCAGAATGGTTATGATAGTTTTTGTTATGAGGTTTAATAAAGGGTACTATTTATTTCTCTGGATGTTTGTAATAAGCATGTATTACTTTTACAAATAGAAATAAAAAGATATTCTAAAAACAGAGAAGGAATTTTAACTAGAAATAAAATGTAAAATGGCCACTGAATCTTGATTTGAGTCCATCTACATACAAGAAGGCTCTTTTGGCTACTTCAGAGATGGTTTATAGAAACTTACCCCTAATACACTTACCTTATGGGTAAAGGGGATGATTCAATGAAGATATATTCTCATTAGCATTTGTATTTACCTTAATCGGCTCTGTAATTCTAAGTATGATCTAGATCCTAATTTGCCAACTTCACCATTGATGCTAATACCTTTAACAAACTGTCCTTGGCCGTCAACAGCAATCACAGCTGTGCCCTTGTCTGCTAGTCATTCAAACCAGTTGACCTCACTCATACGAACTTTTAAAATAACCAGCAAAAGTTTTTTTTTTTTTCCTACTTCTTCTTTAGCTGGGGGCCATTGTTCTGTGTCTTTCTATCTTTTGACATTATGAATGATGTCCTTCCCTTAGTCTCACGGTTACCTTGAAGATATTTATAGACCAGGTTCTGATCCCTCTGGGGGCCTTCTTCAGCTTGGACTCTTCAAACTCTGTTTTATATCCTCCAAACCTCCTTTCCTAACATATGTATTCTAGCAAAAATGATCTGTATTAGAAAACAACTTTTTTTTGCATATTCTGTTTTTCCACTGTGGATGCAAAATATTAAAAAACAAAAAGGAAATGACAGATGAAAAAAGAAAAACATCAAGTAACACCAGAGATTTTTGTTGTTCCCATAGTCATCAGTACATGATATTTTCTCCTCTCCTGTGTAGTGCCTGTTCTTTAGGAAATGGCATTGGCTTGTTTTTCCTTTGCACTGAATTCTTTTGTGTACATCCTTATTAATCTCTCTTGCTTTCTGCAGACCTGCCATTCTTTAAGTGCTTTACTTACCTACAATCTCAGATACAGTCTCTTATTTTGCTAAATTGCAGTAGTCAGTATCAGAGTGAATTTTACTGTATGAACATATTTTGCCACAAAACAAATAGGAAACAGTGTGTGTTCTTTCTCATTTCAGGTTACTGTTATAAAACTGCATGTGCTAGAACTATTAATAATTTAATCACATGCATGTTACAATGAAACTAAAATTCTCTTTCATCCCTTAAACTCTTTTTTGATACTAAGATCCTATTTACACCATGAAAATATGACCATTAATCAACTAAGTGTTCAGTTATTTCATTATTTATAGATTTATATTATTTAAAGCAAATTTAAATTTTTTAATATTAGGACATATCAGTTTTAAAAGGTTGACTATATATATTTTAATGTTAGGATTGAGCTAATGCTCAATTTTTGTTGATTTAAATAATTGACATATCAATAGCTGAATTTAACAATCTAATTTATAAAAAGTAAAGAAGAATATCTGGGAATGATTTAAACCTATTAACTCTAAATATCCCATACATTAAATCATACAGCATTTATCCAGTTGAGAAATACATATATATGCACACATTGTATGTGTATACACACACACACTCTCAACCAATCCTTTTAGAAGCCCTATTGTAGACATTAATTTCCCTGCTTTATAAGTGAGGAGGCTAAGGGTAAAAAGATTAAATAACTTGCCTGAAGTGGTATCATTTGACTGTCTTTTACATTTTGCTCTATCTTCAGACTAAGAATTGTGAATAAAAAGATGACATAGTTCTAATGCCTGTCCTGAGGGAGTTCAGAAATGCTGCAATTTTATATGTATCCTATACAACCCCTTGCGGGGACCTTAATCTAGTAACTTAGAGCTGTAAATTGAGCTGACGGTACACATTTTAGAAATCTTTTGTACAAAGGTTCTGCAAGGACACATATCTGAGAGTTTTCTTGACATTTTGGATTCATTGATTGTGATTTTTGTTTCAATCTTTTATACATATAGAACTAAATCAGGTATTTAAAAAAGATTATATGGAAACCTGATTTACCATTTAATATGGAGACTGGTGTGTAAAACATGTTTTAAACTTTCTCAAAATTCCATAAAACATACTATACTGTTGTCCAAAATGCTACTATTCATAGCCACATCCGGTTTCTTTAAATAACATATTTTTAAAGAAATCAACAGGAAAAAATAAGTCAAACCCTCAGTTTGCAAATTACTTAACATTTGATTATCTTAAAACATACATTGTGAAATCTCTTGTTGTATTCTTTAATACTTATAACTATTGGCATTTTGATTGAGCTCAGTTAATTTTCTTTGTCATTATCAACATGAAACACTTAGTAGGAGTATGTAATGACTGACTGAATGATTTACTGAGAGTTGAGATGAATGAGTTCACTGTAAATAAGATGAAATGCCTGATGCAAGGACCCCAAAACTTGATTGATGCAACTACCGGGAGATTCTTCATAGGAATACTTTTGCCCTCTTTTAATTCTTGATGCACCACACTTTAGGAAAAAAAATGTGGGCAGAGGCTAAAAAATTATGTTTTCTATCCACAAATTATGTATTAAATAAAGGAAGTCCTCCTGTGAGGATGGAATTCAAATAGAAATGGGCAGTTGCTCAGATTTTACTCCTGGACTCCTGACTTCCAATTTATAGCCATGATAAGAGCAAACTTTGATATCGTGAACTAATACAAAACATGTGTCTATGTAAACCAGTGAGCTCTTAGTTTCCCATACATGAGACGTGGTTAAATGGATTTGAAATGGTGTGCATTTATGGAAGGATAAATGCAAACAATAAAAGAAAATGTAGAGATATCATATCAATAAGTCAAGTGACTAAATAGGTTTCTTCTCATTTTGTCAATGAATGTGCAGTCAAGAAGTATTGTAGTTAATAGAGAATCATATAATTAGCATTTAACCATTACGGTAGTAATGCAGCTTTGTAATCAGAAGTATTTAGAAGATATACTAAATATTTATACCTCACAGGCTCATGACCTACATTAGCATAACCATTTCTAATTTTATATTTAAAAAAAATAATATGTGGAGAGACTTTTAATATTTCATTTTTGTAGAAAACATTTTATTAGTCTTTTTAAAGCAACTGTCAAATTTTCTGATGTTGATATTGTAGCTTAAATCTCCTCCCTTTATTGTTTTGCCATGTGTTAATATACCATAAAAATGACAGCACATCTTTCTGATTTCAAAGTCAAAATATAAAATCAGAATTTATCACATTAACTAGACAGTAATTATTCTTAATACAAGATACAATGATAAAATGCTCTAATTATAAAATATGCTCATGAATTGTTTTTTAATGTGGGACTCTACTTGTACATTTATTACACAGAAGAAAGAATATCTACATTGATTGTAATAAATATTAAAGGGGTAATTAATAGTAAAATATATAGATTCTTTAAATGTGGTAAACTTTTTTTAAGATGACAGTAAAAAAAAAAATGCAGAAAATTACTTAGCAAGGTGTTGGCCTTAAATACCAGATACTTTAATGCCAGATACTTTCAATTTATTAAGGTCTTTTTTTAAATTGGTACCATGAATTTCCAATTAACATTTTTAAGGTGTATTAGTTTACATACATGTTCTGTGAATAGTAAGACTTTTGTGCATGAATTTCTAACATTAGATAGCACAAATTTCCCTGTGTTTAGAAATAGAACCAAAGAAAGCAAATTTGCATTGTTCAAAGTTCAAATAATAGTCTGGAAATAAAAAATGTTGTAATAAAATAGAGACCCCAATAAACTAAATGATATTTAAGACCATTAACCACTTCAGTGGAGGTTTTCTCTCTAGCTATGGTTTAAACTTAGAAAATACTATTTACATATTCTTTGCTTGAAAAAGGCTAATTACAGGGGCTAATTAAAGGGGTCTACTGCTCTCATTAGATTGTATTAACATTCATTGGTCCTAATTCTCTGGTTGTTACAGGGAATGCTTTTCCTTTTTCATTTATGTGATGAGTTCAATTGAAAGAAGAAATAAAATTCCTGTCACCCATTGAATAGGCAAAAGTGTTCATGTGACCAATTGGATCACTCTTTCCCCACTCTCGCCATAATCAGTATCTTGTACAAACCAAGAAACTATATTCCTACTGGTTATCAGACCCTATCAGCTTCTACCATTACAACATTGCATCCAGTTGGACATTGTTGTAATTTATTAGACTATAACTTATCTTTCATTAATCACATTTTAGTTGATGTCTTCATCCCTTGTTGTTGACGAAATCTGATAGAGATTAGAATTCTTCATGAGCTCAGCAGTTACACTTTTCTCTTCAACAGCACATTTATTCTACTTTACTTGGGACAGTTTTTTTTTTCTCTGATAAACCATCTACAGATGTTCGAATTCATCCAATTTATGATAAGTACTAGTCATTCTAACCAGAATGATTTTGTATAAAAACTCCCCCCCCCCCGATTTGGCCTGTACATATACAATGTAAAGTGCTATGATAGGTAATCCTGGTGACCTGAACATACATTCATCTGGTTCCCTCTTTTATTCCTAAAATGTAATTTATACCTTTGGAGAATCTCCTAAGAGATCTCCTCTAGGACCAAGACACAGCCACAGGCATTTTGTTTCTTCATTTTCTCGAAGAAGGATAACTTCTGCAGCCATTGGGGTGGATTTTCTTTCACCCCAAAAGGGACATAGGGTCTCTGATGAGAATGAAAAAGTAAAAAGGTCAACCTATAACTTATTGTCTATGTTTTGGTTGTATTCACTTTCATTATTAGCAAACCATTGGAAACAGTGAGTTATACACTCAGCACGACAGGAGGTCACTGATTCATTCTAAATTGTATATCTGCTGCTTTCTTAAATGTTTTAACTTCAGAAGGCATTGGAATTAAAAAGTTAACTGTGATCAAAGTTGTCAAAGCTTAACAGTCTTTATCTGTGATGTCTTTCACAAAGTTCTTTAGGCAGGAAGAGAGATCAAATGTTATCCGTTTGATAGTGGAATATATTCAGACAACATATATATTGCAATAGTCATCATTCTTTTGTATCTATTAAATAATAGAAAAGATCATAAAATGATAAACATAATAAAACTTTAGATTTTCAATTTTTCGCTCAAATTATGCAAGATAGTTGATGTAAGGTAAAATATTAGCATTCTATTTGTTATGGTTTGACCATCCTGGTGATACATTCTTTTTAGCAAATGAACTGTGACTGCATGTGTTGTTCTAGTTATAATTGCAAGTATCACTGATGAAGTTTCCAAGTAGCAATTTCTTTAGTTTTAATGTAATGTAAGTAATTAAAGACTGGTTGCTATAATTGCTGGTACCAAAATCTTGGAGAAGATTAGATATAGATTTATCCCTGTGCCTCTGAACTGCAATCACATAGATGTTTACTGAAATGGAAATTATATAAATCGATAAATCTGATATTTTCAGATGAGATTTTTCTTTCTCCTCTTGCTTTTGTTGTTTGTTTTTGTTTTAGTAATACAAAACTTTGGGCACTGTACAAGGAATGTGGTAATCGAATTTTGTCAAGGATGATTACGAACACTTCTAGGCAAATTGGGAAAGATGCAGTGTTGTTGTTAGCTAGACAGACTGTCACTTAATTCACCTTAATTTTACATTTTCTGATCTTTTGCCCACATAGATGATAAAGTCTCAGGGCTAAAGGAGACCATTCATGCAGGCCACCTGATACTCATGCTCTTTCCATACTTCTCCCAATGATCCTCTATACCATATTTGAATAATTCCGAGGAAAGGAATTTATACTTCTTGATGAAATTTGTTTTTTCTTATGCTTACTCAGATTGAAAGTTTTCTGTCTTCAAATATTGAACAAAAATTCATTTTCACCATTATCACCCACTTATCCTACTTGGGATTATACAGAAAAAGTCTAATATTTCATCATGATATAATATTTAAAATATTTGATGGCATTTATTTTCCTTGTGATGCACATCTTCTCCTTTGGATGCCGGTCTAAGTTCCTACATCATTCAGAATGTGTTCTCAGGATGTGCCTCCTAATAACTACTCTGTGTTCTCTGTCTGGCACTCAGAGCCGAGCATACTCATCTCAGTGGTCTCTGATCAATGCAGAGTGTAAGCCAACTTCATTGCTGCAGACAAAATTCTTAGCAGGAGCCCTACAACTTTGGGAATGCGTGTTGCCTCTGCCTTCAAGGCCAAATTGCTGTTATATTTCCTGGATGTCTGAGCCTATAGTAAGTGGAACCCCATGATAATTCCCTGCTGCAAAACCTGCTTGCCAGATTGAGTAAAGTAATAAGGGTTCAGGGCAATGTAAGTCTGATTTTTGAAAACACCATCCCATCTTAGGCTATTATTCTAATTTTAGACATTTATAAAAATATTAAGTTAGTTATTTAAAAGAAAGTGGGGATAACACTACATTTATATTTTTAAGTCTACTGCCCATTTGGTAGATTCTTGTGGTTTGGGACATGATATGAAACCGAATATCTAAGAATTTTTCTGATTTATTTTTTCACTTTTTTTCTTTGTTCTTTTTTCATAATTTTTCTCCTATGGCCTAGTAATACCTATTCTTCCTGGGGCACATGAACTACGAACAATCTCCAGATGTTATCTTCTTATAACTTGACTCCTACCATTGAAGGAGAAGATAATTTTAGAATGCTCAGGTCATACTTTTTTTAGAGTGCCTAGAAAAACAAAACAAAACAAAATCCCCTCTCTCCCACCCCCCAAAATAGAAATATCTATTACAACAGCTTGGACTTCACTGAAGCAACAACACTTAGAATTTAGTAATGAGGCATTCCTCTGGCTTCACATCTGTTAACATTTTTGCTGTAGCCTAAGATTTGAAAAAATTCCTGACAGTAATCAGAAAATATTCTGATGGACTGAGACACTAAATCTTTTCTTATAAATTGTATTTTTTTAAACAAGGAAGTACTATGTGACCTCATATGAATTAATTTACAAACCCCCAGTATATTAAGATGACAAACTTATGTTTATATTACTTTTCCATTATTTGTCTTTTACATACATGAAGTGAGGTAACAGAACGATGCTTCTTTCATTTCCTTTCATTTTACCTATTATTTTATTTCTCTTATTTTACATGTCTCTATTTTATTTTCTTAGCATTCTTATCTATCTGCCTTTGAGATAATATGTCCTTCATTCTTCCAAGTTGAATGAAGGTGGGAAAGATGTGGGAAGTGTCTCCTCAAGAAAGACAGAGAGGGATAAGGGAATGTAAGTTAGCACTCTTCAGCAAAGGGTACACCATGCTGTTCCAAAACAGTTTTGACAGTTGTTATACATTATTTGGATACTACCTAGCCAATTATAGTGGAATTGATTTGTGGGTGGTAGGAATTGACATGCAGTGGGTTTTACCCATGAAGAAGGCATTTATCATGATGTGTGCAAGATTGGAAGTGTGGCAATGTAGTGTAGGTGGTCAATGAATCTGAAATGTTTTCTGGAACAGAAGGATTTGGGCGAGGCATTTTGGCAGACACTGTTTTTATTATAAATACTCTCCTGGGCTTTTAGTTAATAGCCCAGCTATTTTTATCTGAAAAATAAAAGCATAGTAACGGCATTAGAAGGGTAAAGGTGGAAGGTAAGGAAAATGGAGGATGACTGAATTTGGTTTAATATTTAAAGATGGCTTTAATCAGAAGGCTAGTTCTTTTTAAAAAATTAATATCTCAAATTTATCCATCTTGCCTATTTTAAAAATTTTATCCCAGGTATTATATTAGGTGCCACCCAATTTCATCAATTCCTCTTATTCACATTTTTATAATTGAGGTTTTCATCTATTAATACTATATAGATAGCTAAGAAGTTATGAGCCTCTTCCTCTGAGCAGTGCTACTTCTTTTAATAGTACCTTGTTTATATACTCTCAGATGTCATTTTTGTCCTATTTTTATAAGTCTATTTATCCATAAAGGAAAACAGAAATCCATTTGGGTTTGTTCACGCATCCATAACATTTTTACTCTTAAAATTCAAATCTGTTTTATTTTCTGGGAGGCAAAATAAAAAGTATTACATAATAGTTTTCATGTTGAAATATTACACTTCCAAAGCTGACAGCAAATTATAGTGAGAATTATAATAGCAATTTGATCACATGGGCAAGTCTTATCTCTCAGAAATATGTTCTACATTTTCAGCAGTATTTAGTAGCATCCTAAAAAACTATAAGTCTTTAAACTTGTTTAACTCCTGGACTTCATTAGCCATTTTTATTAGACATGCAGAGCTCAACTACACAAATCAAACATGTTTATGTTTCCATAAAGTTAACATAAGATCTACCTTAGAATCAGGATCAATCATAAAATAATACGCACCCTCTGGTAGCTTTTGTCATGCCAAATGTTCTCTAAAAAGAAAGGGAGCAGTTGCAGACCACTATAGTCCTTTCTCTCTTCGAGGCAGTTTATTAATGTGAGAAACCTGAGACCAACTCAACAGTTTCATGTAAACTTTGGATAACCAGACACTACTTTATTCTATAAGAGCTGTACAGTGTGACATATGCCAAAGTAAATAGCTTTTGTAGTTAAGTCAGCATCCCACAATTTTGTAGAAAACCAAACCCATTTGTTTATTTTCATTGCAGCTGAAAAACACTGACACATGAAAGCAAGTTGATCAAATCTGTTCCAAATTGCAGAGTGAAATTTAAAGTGTTAGGAAAGAGATGAAAATAAATGAACTACATAAAACTCATGTCTAGTCTTTGATTTTTTTCAATGTAGTCTTCCTTTTTAATCTTTTAAGATAGAAATACATTTTTTTCATTGAATTTTTAGGTATTTGAATGAGAAAAGGCCCTTTTTCTATCTAATCTAGACAAGATTTGTATATAAAGAAGGGGAAAAAAAGCACATTTAAGATTACATAGCAAAAGGACCAGTTTAAAATCTGAGATTGAAGATTTGAAGCTGCATCAGGAGATACTTTGGTCATACTGTTTAGAGGCCCATTTGTATTTTGCTGGTCAGCCCCACATCACAGGTCAGTAGTTAGTGTAGACATAGAAAGTGATTTACTTTTCTCCTCAGTTTAGTATAGCTCAACCTTAACAAAGACTTTTCAAATAAAAAATAGTCAAAAGTCTGAGGATTCTTAGAAAAAGCAATTTACTCTAAAAGAAATATCTATATCTTTTCAGTTGTTTATACATTAAATTTAGATATATAGGTATATATGGAGATTCATAGAAAAATGCATGACTTAATAACTATAAAGCTATTAAAAATGCAATGATTTCATTTTATAGTTTAAGCACAGTTTACTTATTTAATACATTAACTACCATGTGAGTTGTATTCAACTCATGGTAGTTTTGAGCCCAGAGTCTCAGGAAGCATGTGTAACCATGCAAGGTCTCTTAACCTTGGGAGCTGCGAGAGCTATTTTTCAAGTTACATATAACTCACAGGCAGACAGCAATAATAAATACATTGGTGTTCATTAAATAAGAAAGGATCATTTTTTTAATCTAGACTTTTCAAAAAATTTACTTTTTGAAATGTCAATTTTCTTGCCAACACATTGAATTTCCCATGCATCACTCATGCCATTGTTCCCATCCAGGTCTGTTACACATAAGGTTTTTCTAGAAGTAAAACTATCCAGATAGGATATCAGCCAACAAAATAACTTTTTGCCAGACCACTAGCTAAATAAGCTGTCTTGTGCATTCCTCCCTAGGCTTGGCTTTCTCTCTGTGATCTGAAGCAGATTCTTTCATTCTTTTTTTTAAGTTTTTTATTGATATGTAATAGTTGTACATATTCATGGAGTACATGTTATATTTTGATACAAGCATATAACATATAATGATCAAATCAGGTTAATTGGGACATGATTCACCTGAAACATTTATCATTACTTTATGTTGGGAACATCTGAAAACTTCTAGCTATTTTGAAATATAATAAATTATTGTTAACTATAGTTTCCCTATTGCATTATTGAACACTAGAACTTTTTCCTTCTATTTAACAGTATTACCCATTAACCAACACCACTTCATTATCTCTTCCCACAACTCTTACCAATCTCTAGTAGCCACCATTCTATTCACTACCTCCACGGGATCAATTTTTCTTAGGTCCCATATATGAGTGTGAAAATGCAATATTTGTCTTTCTGTGCCTGGTTTATTTCACTTAAAATAATGTCCTCCAGATCCATCCATACTCTCAAATGACAAAATTTCCTTCTTTTTCATGGCTAAATAATATTCCATCATGTACATATACCACATCTTTTTTATTCATTCATTCCTTGATAAACACTTAAGATGATTCCACATTTTAGCCATTGTGAATAATGCTGCAATAAACACTGAAGTGCAAATATCTTCTGGTTACATTTTATGTCTTTGCCTCACCCAAGCGAGGTTTAGAGGCATGCCCTTCCCCTCTACAATGCTCACCGTGTCCGTTTCCATTAGTTGTGAGTTTACCCTCCCAACCCCCTAATCCCTGGAGAATATTACTACCATGTGAGCACCACAGTGTTGATTAGTTAGTGCCAATTTGATGGCGAGTACAAGTGGAGGCTATTCCTCCGATCTTGTGATACCTCACTGTTGATAATGGGCTCAAGCTCAATCCAGGAAAATATAAGAGGTGCTAGATCACTGTCATTTCTTATAATTGAGTAATATTCCATTGTATGCATATACCAAATTGTAATAATCCAGTCATGAATTGATGGGTACTTGGGTTGTTTTTTGAAGTTTTTATTCTATTTTTGTAATAAAACACTATGGTCCCAAGGAAAAAAAATTTTTTCTAGTGTGGCAGTCAATGTGTTAAATATCAAAAAGCTACATACTATGGAGTTCATAAGTGATTATGTATAATGGACATATGGAAAGATGTTAAGTTGTGGAAAGAGAAGGAATAAATTAGAAGCACTTGCATTTTTCCTTGTAAAATTCCTTGTCTTGTGACAGTTTAAGTCATATGCATAGGTTTCAACTTGCAGAACAGTGTACTTGGAATTAGGCACACGATACTTGTTAACAGTAACAAGACTTGTTAATCCAAATCTCTGCAGACTCTGCTGAAAATATCCTTTTGTGCATAGGTGCAGCAAATAATGAACATATTCCCTGTGTGTGTTTATTTAGCTCAAGCAGTTCCTTCAATTTTCCCTATAAAATATTTTTTATATCTAGGGCAATGTACCACATCCAGCCTCCAGTCCACTTACTGTCATGCCAGATTATTTTTACTCAATTAACAGAAGGACAAAAATTGGACAGGGGCCAAAGGAAGTCAACTAAAATACTAAAAGTGAAACAAATTTTTGGGCACTAGGATTGGTATGGACAGATTGCTAGCCTGAGGAAAAAAGAAGGGAACTTAATAGCATGGTTCAATTATGTGACTGTATCTTAAACTCCATCTATCTCTACTGAAGGAATAAAAATATTTAAGATTAAAGAAGATATTATTTAATACATATAAATAAAAAGTGTCTATGAGAATACTATGACAAATGGAGTAATAATAGAAATAACAAAATCTACTTTCCAAGGAATGGTGCATTGTAGAAAAATCCTTCTGTCCTTGCCTGATTTAGATTTATGCTAAGAAAAGGGCCTATTAGGGATGTACCTATTAATATATTACAACTCTGAGTTTTGAGTGTAACTTTTACAGCATCTCAAACATTAATATCTGTTGTCAAACTGGGCTTGACAGTTCTATATGTATGTTCTCCCAGGAAAAGTTGAATAGCAGAGAATTTTTTGATATATGTTCTTATAGTCCCTATGCAGATCATGGAATTCGTTTGTGGTTTTTAAGGGAGAAGTAACTGCTTGAAAATAGTGTGCAGAATGACATTTTTGTTATTTCTGTTTCTATAGGAGCAGCCCCCCATTCTAGTGAATAATGTTGGATTTTGGTATCCGGTGCCACATTCATAAGTGGCTGTCTAGATCAATATTGAAATAAAACCCTTCAGGGAAGGTTGAATTTACATGGTAAAAGTTGTAAACATTTCAGAAGAGAAATCTATTTTTTACATGTGACATATTGAATTTTTCTTACTGCCTCCAAGGTGGTTTATTTTAGTATATCTGTCTACCTATCTATCTATCCTTCTTCAGTGATCAATTTCAAACATCTTCAATATTATAATTTTTCAAAATTTTCAAAATTATAATAGCTTACATTTCAGGAAATTTTCTATAACATTTAAAGCAAAGAAAAAATATCAAAGAAAGATTTTTTTTAGTGACTGAAACAAAAAGTGATTATTCAATTCATCCCATTTAAAGAACTAGTACAACCTCTGTGGAAAAGTAATATGGAGATACCTCAAAGAGCTACAAGTAGAACTATCATTAGACCCAGAAATCCCATTACTGGACATCTACCCAAAGGAACAAAAGACATTCTATAAAAAAGACATCCGCACTCGAATGTTTATAGCAGCACAATTCACAATTGTGAAGATGCGGAAACAACCCAAGTGCCCATCAATACATAAGTGGATTAATAAAATGTGGTATGTGTATACCATGGAGTTCTACTCAGCCACAAAAAACAATGGTGATCTAGCACTTCCTGTATTCTCCTGGATAGAGTTGGAGCCATTTCTACTAAGCGAAGTATCATAAGAATGGAACAACAAGCACCACATGTACTCACCATCAAATTGGTATTAACTGATCAACACTTATGTACACATATAGTAGTAATATTCATCGGGTGTTGGGCAGGTGGGAGTGGGGAAGAGGGGATGGGTATATTCAAACCTAATAGGTGTAGTGTGCACGGTCTGGGGGATGGACATGCTAGAAGTTCTGACTAGGGTGGGGCAAAGGCAATATATGTAACCTAAACATGTGTACCCCCATAATATGCTGAAATAAAAAAATAAAAAAGAAAGAAAGAAAGAAAACTAAAAAGTATATAAAAAATAAATAGAAAGATTCCCCTGATACCAGATGTCAGCCATCATGTAGAACTGTGGAGTCATTGAGAAGTACAAATACTTTTTCCCTGTGATGTGAATATCAGTTATAGAAGACAAATCTAAGTTTCAGACATTTAAGGAGCAAAACCAAAAGGGAAAATGAAGTAAAATATAATATTGATGAATATTGCTTCTTTGAGTATTTACTTATTACCATTACAAAGAATAACAGAAGCAAGTGTTGCATTTATTTGCAGAATTCTATTGGCAGCTAGGTATTTCATTGCTTTTTAGGAATTGTGAGTTCAAACTATCTTATTATTGATATAGTCTATTTCTTCGTCAGAATTTTTCCAGATTTTTGGTAACAAAGAAATAGGAAAAAATGACTAAAAATCTTTTATCTTTCCTAGGGGAAAAAAATCAGCATTTTCTGCTAGAGTGTCTTAACCTAATCTTGTGGGCCGAAAAGAATATGATTTCAACTCATAATCTCTTCAGAAGGCCCTTAATTCAGTGAAATATATTCAGCTTTTCACTTCATTCCACATCCTCATACTCAGCAACATTTCTGTCCTGCGTGAGTTAATCCGCTCAGCAAGAGGTCTAGGTAAGACTGCTGTGGCTGGAGAGTTTCCAAATATTCTGGTCTTCAACTTTCTGGAACATGAGAAATCATCCATTTGAACAGTAACATCTGGCCCTAAAAATGGGCATAATAACTAATCAAAATAACCAGAAAGTGGCATTGGCACACACTGTAGTTTCCAGTGGCCACTCAGGAATGTTTAGCATTACTTGTGGGATTACATCTGTTATAAGTGTTCATTAGTTGTCTATGAATATAATTTGCTATTCTAGACCATTTGAAAACATAGGAATGTGCTACAGGTTTGATTACTGTAAAACAACTTTACGATGCTAATCCTTATGAGGAGAACTACATCTCTGCACTGAAGCCCTCCTAAATATGTCATTTAAAAATTGCCATTGAACTTCTTTTTTTTTCTTTAGAATAAGGACTTCAGAAATACACTTCTACTTTTCATATTTCTATTAGTATCATTACAGATACAAAATAAACACTACAACTACTTTTCTCCTACTTGGCAGTTATAGTTTATTACTTGATATCCAAGTTAAAAATCTAAAAGTGGTTTCCCGTGCAGAGTGGGTTTTAGCCAACCATCTGCTCAGGAGAGGGGAAAGGCAGACAAAGCTCATTCTTTCCTGCTGCTGCTTTTCACTGCTGTTAGGTGACTACTGGGAACCTTAAAATAGGATTGCCAGGTTTAACTTTTCAGAATATGGAGTAGGCATATGTGTCTACTAGGGATTTGGAGCAGGGAGGAGTGTACTTAGACCAGTGGGACTAACTTATTAGGTACTGACTTTGCTAAATGCCATAGATGGGAGCACAGATGACACAAACATGTTCTGCTTCTCATCTCAAATTCATGATTCAGCAATTAAAAAATAGGAAGATCTTGAATATGTGAATCGTCTGGGAACCTTTGTCTAGACTTAAATGTTATTACAATAACTGGATTTCTTAATCTGGGTATTTCAAGTTTAGGGATGTATATGTTAGAGAAATCCAGTTGTGGTGCTGGCGACCAATTAAGGGAACATCTAAGCACAAAAAGATATTTTGAAGCCAGAGAATTTATGATGATGTTCAGATGTAGAAAACGTTGAAAACTTTATAGTGTTCATGGTGAGCCCAATTGTGCAAGAACATTTCTGGGAATATAAAGTTTGCTAGTTTGTCATTGCAATGTGTGCTTTAATAGAAAAAAAAAATATGAGGACAATTAGGGCAATGCCAAAGTAAATACTTAAATCTAAAGCTAGATTTTGAAACATAACAGATACTTAAATCTGTTTTAAATGACCATGGGATTCGTAGGAGGGAAACATGTTAAAGATGTTTTCCATTGAAATAGAATTTTTTCTTATCTTACGCCCTGAATTTATTTTCTCGTATTTATGAATATTTTCTTGGGGTCCGGACTCCTTTTCTTCATTTATCAAAGTCTGTGTGGTGTTCACGCATTAAATCTCTCTGCTCTTACCCAATCCAGTCCACACATATTCATCCTCATTTTAATCTCTTCCTCTCTGTCCCTCCCCTTTCCAATCTATTCTTTCTGTCTTTTTTCCATTATACTACCTGATCCCTACATAGAAAGAATTTATATATGTCTGCTTTGCTACATACAATCTCTTAAATACATTCCTATAACCTTTGAAGTAGGAAGATTTTCATTCTTATATGTAAGTACATTTTTCCCCCAGAAAAACCTTAAGGGCTAAAATTTTCCAACTGAAACGGAAATAGAATTTTAAAGCAGGAAAATGTTTACTGCTTAATGCTATTTAACTTAAGCCTATTTAATGATCTAGTGTACATGACCTTCAGAATTACTATTTGAAAAAAAGAAAAAAAAGGAAGAAGAAGAAAAGGAGAAGAGAAAGAGTGAGGGGAAGCAGGGCGGCGGGGGAGAGGAAGAAGAGAAAACTATATGCATTTGTGTTTGGTTATTCAAGACTCAGAGCAATTAAACAGTCACAAGGGGCTACCCAAATGCTTATACTAGGTTCCACTATTTAATGAAAGTAAAACAAATTAAAACCCAAAGTCAAAATAGTGTTTTATATTTCCAGATTTTTAAAGAATATGCATGAAGTATTTATCTTATTTATTTATCTTCTATGTATGCCAATATAGATCCAGAAAAAAAAATAGACCTTTTATGTTACATTTACCAACATGTTAACTTCTGTAATCCCTGTCAAGAAAATAGTGAATGTGGACAATCCCTATCTAGTCATACCCTAGTTCTTGCTGCTTCTCTGCCCTTTAAAAGTGACCTCTGCCAATAAAAAAAAAAAAAAAAAAAATTCTGTTTCAATTCAAGATATTTTCACTTGAACTTTGTTTAATATCAGCATTGCCTGTATCAGCTATACAATTCACTGTGTTCTAGTGAACCTGACCTTATATTCCTTAACAACGTTTAAAATACTAAAATACAAACTGCTTGGATTAAGTTTCATTAAATAAGTAGACGTAATTTAAGGATGTTAAGTGAGCCATCTGAGGGATTTTTTTTTTGTTTCAGTGGCTAAAAACTAACCTGTTTTATTTTAAATAGTCAAAGATCTCAGGAACACCAAACCGATGGATTACAGTTCTTCATGTTAAATGCTCAATGTATTAAGCGCTCATGTTAAAAATTAGTGATGACTAGAGGTTAGGTTTCTAATACTTTGTAATGAAATAAAATGAAAACAAATAATCTTCCCATGAATGTTGTAGATGCCTTAATGAAATGTTTAAGATGTGATGCACTGAAATGTTCTAATTTCAGTTTTATCTACATTGGAAATCACCGCTATAGCAACAGCATTAAAAAACACCCTCCCGCCAACCCCATGGCTAGGATAGATGAATGCCGCTCAAGGGCAGGCCACACAATTGAGTCTTCTCTGCTACAGTTTTATAGAATACATTTAGAATAATAAAGAAGGTCTCTCTATTAGTGAGTCCAAACCTGTGTCCTTTATTGAACACAGTACTTAGCATGCAAGAGTGAGCATAGATTAGAAGAAAGAGATTCTGTCAGGGAGCATTCCTAAGCCTCTTCCTGGAACATTTTCTTCTCCCTCAGATATATTTACGCTTGAGCATATTTATTGCTGCCTTTTTCATTGCTTTGTTAGTATTACTAGCATTTTAAACTTTGAAAAGTTTTCCATCTCCAAGGAGAAATGATGACAGTCGTTTAGTAGTAGGACATTGCTTCAGTGGAAAGGTTTTACCCTCTAATGCTTGTAAGTGTGTCTTTTAGGCTACAAGTGAGATCTGTGCCTTGTTTTTGAGATGAGCCCATAAACTCTGTTTTTGTAAGGCATTGCTTTCTTTAGTTGCCTCCTGGGTGCTTCTTTCTAAACCACTATATATGGTTTTGCTGAATCACAGAAAATAGAAATGTTTCTGTAGCTAAAAATCTCTTATATGTATTGGAAACAAAAAGAAATGGCAATGTTAGGTAAAAATGTGATGGAATAATTTACAATTTCTTAGCATTTATAGATATAGTATGTATGTACTTCATTGTCATTAATGCTTGACATATGTGGTTGTTTTGGTCATTTCTTTGTTTTTATTTGGTTTTGTTTTCGCAACATTCTGGGTGCTGATAATAAAATGGTGAATAAAACCAACAGATCCTCCTTACAGGGTTAAAGTTCTAAGAGAGTCAGAGATTAAGAATGTAATTTTGAATTTAAAGACACCTAAACTGTGATCCTAATTTGGCCAATTACTAGCCCTGTGTTGTAACTTTTCTGAGTCACAATGTTCTCATGGGTAAATAACAGATAAAAATCACTTTTTAAAGATGATGTTTCATAATGAAAGTAAGGATCCTAGGAAAGAACTTGAATCCTTGGAAGCATACAATAAATATTAGCTATTAGTAGGGTTTGATGTGTGCTTAGAATCTAACAGTAATAGGAGCAGTTTGTACATTGACCGGGCATATCACAAATATGGTCTGTAAACTTCCCAGCAATTCTAGAAGGTGTATATAGTCATCCTGTTTCCTAGCTGAAGAATATGAGGCTTAGGGCAAGAGTCTAATTAAAACTCGCCCAAGTCTCACAGCTGCTACTTGTCCGAACAAAGGCAAAACATATTCAGCTGATGCCAAAACCCATTAATCTGGTACTTATTCCAAGGTTTGTACTGCTTGGAGGAGCCATTCTCTTTTTTCCTATTTGAGAGAGAAACAGATTATACCTTTTCCTATCCACAGCCTGCATTCTAAAAGCAACAATATAGTCAGCTAACCTCCTCATAAAAACAGCACTCTGGTAACCAATTAATAACTGTGGGGCAGATTTGGCCATCCACTATGAAAATAGTCTGTCTAGCATCACCTTATCCCTAACTCATTCCATTCCAAATCAGACCCCTTATGCATAAGGTCACCATATAATTTATCTTCCAAACTAGGACATTTTGGACAGTAAAATGGGGCACTAATAATAACTACTCTGGGTTAACAGTTGTAAACCAGCTCTGTCTTGGAGAGACAAAGGGGTATGGTCACCATATTTGTAAGTCTCCAAGGTTTCGATTATGTGTTAGATTAGGAAAATATTGATCATAAAAGGAGAAACATTCTTTAGCCCTGTATTTGGACACATGAACATTTCCTTCTTAAAGCCAGAGTAAAATCACTGCATCATTAATGAAGCCTTTAGTCCATTCACAGTTGCCTTCTACAGCAGTGTAATAACAACTTCCAATTCTCCTTGCTTCCTCAGACCCAGGGGAGATGAATAACATGTGCCTTCTCCTTATAACATTTAAATAATCTATTTTATGTTCAGGGGATCTATGGATAAAAACATTTTGTGTTCTCCTTCAAATCCTTTGGTCAGTGTCCATATATACAACCTATGTATTCGGGAGGAAATGTGCTGTGTAAAATGGTTTGTTCAATCATAGCTAAGTATCTCTGCAAAGGAAGATGCATTTGTAAATTGTGCAAATGCAAATTTTGCTATCACAGCAGCCACCAGTTATTTGCAACAGTTTCTTATTGCAACTAACATTTTGGAAATTGACTTCTAAGTTAAGTCTTTTATACCAGAATAATAAAGATGAACAAGAAAATGATAAGCAGAATGTTCAGTAAGGTGATTGAACCGGAGGGAGGGGGAGAAAGGAGAAAAAAATAGAGCAAATAGAAATGTACAATAAAAAGATACCTGTATTATGATTTGTCTCAGATTTTACTTTTTAGGATTCATTTAGTATTAATAAATTTACTAAAATGGAAATATTAATATCAGCCTCTCTTTACCAGGTATCTGTGGTGAAAACAACTATCATTAATTTCTTTAAAAATAATGCTATTGCATAGACATACATTTAAATAGCATGCAAGGTATAAGTAAATGAAAGGAGGATGAATTATAAATCTGGTTTTACAGTATTGGTACAAGCAGGAATGTTACAATTTACCTTAAAAAGCACATAAAACTTATAATTGACAGCAAGTATATCATAATATAATAGAAAGAAATCAACTCAAAGTAGAATGAAAAAGAAGACTTTTGAAGATGGATATGTAAGTAAAAACTTTAAAAGATTATTTAGTTCCCCTCTCCCCCAAAAACAGCATAGGCAAATTATTATACATACAATTATATTGTGAATTTCATTGACATATTTAAACTGAATGATTCATACCTTGACCCATAATTGCATTTACTGTCTTTTTCTATCCTCCCTCCTTTCCTCTATGCTTGCTTGCTTCACTCTTTTTTCATTTCATTTTACTCACAGTTCTGAGATTATCAGCTTCTTGTGATCCAAATATCCTTAGAAGAGATTTACCCCACTTCTTTGTAAGCTTTATATTAAACTATACTATTACATTTCCACTTTCGAAAATTCTCCCCTTCTTTATTATTCCCACTTTTCAGAAATTCTAGCAATAAAACCATGCTTCCATTCTTGGAAATGTTGCACTCTGCTCTTCAACCTTTTTTGCCTGACTATAGTTTCTTTTCTTTATTATTCCAAAAATAAGAAGCTTGTGTCTTCTGAGGGTTCCTATCACTTACACATAAACAAGCATCAGTTTCTTCCTTATTTATCAGATTGAAGCCAGGAGTAAGTAGTGCCTCTATTTATGTCTATTTTCTAAGAGATAAAATTGACTTCAAGGCAAGTCTTAAATTATATCAGATATTCTACTTTTAGATAACTGAGTCATCTTGCAGTTTTCATGATAGTTAATGTACTCATAAGGACTGCCAGCTTTAAACTGAATTACAAAAACATTTTCCATGTTGCAGGCATTTCAATAGAATATCTGGCTCTATCTTTCTTTCTCCAATCAATTGTTCTCTTTGTATACTTGCTTAAAAAACAATGTACCTCACAGAAACTTTGGTTTATTCATTGTGCTCTAAGTTTTTTCTCCTATTACTATAGTCCAGTAGTTATCAAAGTAGGGGAGAGGGACTCCTGGGGGTCTGGAAGTTCAAAACTATTTTCACAATGATAATATGACATTCTTTCCTTTTCTACTCTTGTTCTCTTATATGTGGAGATGAGTTTTCAAAAGGCTATATCATATGATGGCTTTATTGCTCTGATAGCTAATAGGATAAGAGCTATCCCCCTATTCTTTCTAAAAATTTCTGTTTTAATTTCTAATATGTTAAATGTTGATAGCTATAACCCCCATAAACAGAAGCACTTTAGAGTCCTCAGTATTTTTAGGAGTATCAGTAACTCCTGAGACTAAAATATTTGAGAACCACTCCTATAGTCCAGTCATAGGTAGTATTTTACCGAGTCTCAAAGATAACTATAAAATACATAATATGTTAAAATCAGAAGCATATTTTCTTTATTTCTCATACTTAGTGAAATTAAAATTGTGCATCTTAAGCTATAAATGGTTTTACTAACGTTTTCTTTGATAATTTCTATTAAGAGTTGCCACTGTTTCTCCAGTATTTTTCCTTTTTTCCCAACACATCCATTGTACCTATAGAAGCTTTTTTGCCTGAGGACAACGTGCTCATTTTTAAGCAGTCTTTAAAGAAGGAAACATTCATGTTTATTTCATTACAGGATATCAATGGTAGTATGATTTTAGTTAATTGCCATCATCTTTTCATAAAATTAAATGCCTGACATTTGGAAAGTTGATTGAAAACATATAAAGACCTAATGTAGATTGATTTTTACTTATTATCTCTATCATTGTTATATCCATCTGATCAACTACTTTTATTTTTCATTGTTTTGTGTACTGTTGTGTGAAGTGCATTTTGCATGACTAAGAGTCAACATTATTTCAGTTTAAGATTCTGAGAAGCAGAAGTTTTTAGCAGAGGTAAATTTAACATATTACATATTTATGTGGAATATCAGCATTAATAAGAATTTGAATTTATAACAAAATTAATAGTGACATCTCTGCTGCATCCATTAGACAATTTAATAAGTCAAAGATCCAGGTCAATCAACAATCAGATTGTGATCATTATTGTTTCAAAATCTTAAATTAGAGGAATGGATATAAATCTTTAAACTAAGTTATGTTGACATTTGCTCTTATAACCAGTAATAATATAATAATAATAATAACATAGATGTTAAAGGTGTTAAACATATTTCTTATCCAAACTTTTTTTATTATCATATTCTATATTTACCTATTTTAACAGCTTCATTGATGTGTCAGTTACATATAATAAAATTCTCCCATTCTAAATGCACGATTCAATGTTATTTTAGTAAATTCATAGAGTTGTATAACCATTGACGTAATCCAGTTGTAAGACATTTCCATCACTCCAAAAAGTCCTCTCAAGGTGATAATTCAGTTTCTCTTATTAAAGAAATGTAGGCAAACAAAAATTAATCATAGTTTTCTGAACTATAAAAATATGTATTATTTACTTAACAAGAACTCTGCCACTATTCAGTTTCAGAATTGGTTTAATGGCAGGTTAACGATGTCATCAAGGACTGAAATGTCTTTCAGTTTTCTACTCTGTTATTTTTTTTTCATCTTGTTGCCATTTGTTTTCAACATGGCTACAATGGAATCAAATATCATATATCAACTCTGTTCAAAGGCAGAAAGCAATCTTTGAGAGGAAAAAGTACAATTTATTTATTTATTTTCAAAACAGGAAGGAAAGATTTACTAAGAAATTCTGACGAACTTCTCCTAATGTCTCCCTGCCCAGAGGTGGATCTCATGGTCATTCCCTAGGGCAAGCAAAGCTTGGAAAGTGAATATCAAATGGAAAAATCATGACGTGAATATTGGTTCATTTCTCTTAGTCACCTGTTTGGGTTGGGCACATGGACATTCTGAAAAAATATGCTAGCCCTATTAGGAAGGGAGGGGTCATTCCTGTTAAATGGGAAACTAACAGCATTTGCCATAAGTGATGTTATACAAATAGTGGCTTGTACAGGATGCTCAGAAACTGAAAGGTTCAGGAAGCACAAGTTGGGTGGTTGAAAGAAGTTTCACTGGAAGGAAAAGAAAAATCCAAATCTAGAAGGCAGAGTAAGAGTTAGCCAGGTAGAAACATGGAAAAGCAACCAGAAAGATATTTATCTAGGACTTTAAGTGCTATAAAATGTCTGAAGTGATCTCAGTAATGAAGTCTAATTTTTATTCCATAAAAGGCAATAAAAATGGATTTCTCCCCACCTTTGCATGGATATGTTTTCAGTGCTTAAATAGTGCAAAGACTAAACCAGTATAATGTTTGTACACATAGTCATATTGTACTTATAACATTGCACTAGGACAACACAGTGCTTTCACACACTTATGATTTCCTACACATTTGAGGTGGTGCTAGAAAGTCATGTTTTGTTTTGTTTTTCTGTTAGTAGTTCAGATAGGCAAGATGCCTTATGGCATTCTGTTATGTGACATTAACTATCCCTGGTAGGCTCTTCTTAAATTGTAAAGCACAATAGAATTGGACTCACTGAGTGAAGACTCTTGGGATCCACTGGAATGTCTTTTTCTTTAGAAACTACATGATCAAGTTGAGAAGTTGGAATCTAACATCTTTCTTTTTGTTATTTGCTGTATAATCATATAATTATGCATTTTCCAGTCAAATTTACTTGAGATTTAATCAATTATTTGTCAAATCCTTAAGTAATATATATAGTCCCATTAGATTAGCAGAACAATTGCTAATTATGGATAAATAATGATAACACATTTTTGCTTTTAGAGATTTATTTTATAGATATGACTTCTTATTTATGCATTGATTTTTATTAGGATTTAATTTTAATTAACAATAATTTTATTTCTAATCTTCAACTAATAGCAACTCCTTGCCTAAGAACAATACTCATACATATCAACAGTTTTCGTCCTGGCATTGAAAAGCAAAGCTGTATCTTAAGAGCCTAGTGTATTTATCTGATTATTAGAAATAAAAACATGAAGGTAGCACCATTCAGAATAGCACAGACATGGAATCAACCTTATAAATGGATGAGTAGATGAAGAAAATGCTGTATATTTACATAATAGGATATTACTAAGCCATAAAAAGAATGTAATCATGACTTTTTCAGCAATGTGGGTGGAACTGGAGGCCAATATGTTAAATGAAACAACTCAGAAAGACAAATTTTGCGTGTTCTCACTTATACGTGGAAGCTAAAAATTATGTACAGTGGACACAGTGAAATAGTTGAAATGGAGTCTTGGATGGGTGAGAAGGTGGGAAGGGGGAGCATGATGAGAAATTACTTAATGAGTAAGAAGTATGTTAGTTGGGTAATGGATACCCTAAAAGCTCTGACTTGACCACTACGTAATCCATGCATGCAAAAAAATTGCACGTTTACCCCTAAATTTATACAATTAAAAAAAGGATGAAAAAGACTTTTTATAAATCCAAATTTGGTTTAGATGACCTATGACAGTGAGTACTTCTTGCACTGATAGGACAGGAAGAGACTGCATTGGCCTGAAATAACTGCAAAGTATAAGTGAATACGGAACCCTTGAGCTATTAGGGCGTTAACAGCGCTGTTAGACTGCACTGGGAATGGCTTCATTTCATGAATCCTAACTTTCTCCTCTTAAATTGAATTTTAAAGTCTGAAAATAAAAATATGAGACTATAAATTTTAATCCAAGGCCTGATTCTCACTTTTTTCCCCACTCGACTAAACAAATTAAACATTCTTGTGTGTATAAGCAGGTATTTGTTTTTAGTTTGCTGTGGGTGGCACAGTACTTAAAAACCCAGCTTGGTTTCTTTTTTTGCTTCTGTATTTTTTGCTTCATTCTTTCTTTTTTTTTTTTTTTTAAATAAAAAGCCATTTTCTAGAGTAAATATAGAAGGAGAATTGCAATTCTGTTTTGACTGTTTTAAATTTAAATAGGTTTACTAATATACCTCAGAATAAAATGGACAAATGACTGCAGGCTTAGGTACAGATCTTACCTTAGGAGAATAATCAAATGTGTTTCCATATTTACTTACTCTGACACTCCCATTCTAATTCCAAACAAGTATCAGTAACACCACCAAATATGTTTTCCAGTTTCCTATTTTAAGCAATGCCAAAAGAAGGTGGGCGAAGGGGAATTCAATTCTGTCTAAACCACTTGAACATCAAAAATAAGCTGCTGGCAAGAGACAGAAATATGAATTCTGACCCCAGGCTTAATACACACATTTCCGAAGTCTCTTTCTAGCACAGGAAATAGCACAGCCCCACCTTTGGTGAGCTTATAGATGCCCAGTTTAGATCAGTGGAAGATCCTGGGAAGAGACCCAGGCTGAGTATTCAGGAGAGAAAAACAATTGAACACTCATGAGGCCAGGTTCAATTCATAGGAGCCTTCAAATACATTCTTATGTATACTCCACTGTAGCTCTACAGGATAGAGACTATTATTCCAAGATTTATAAATTAAAATAAAAAGAAAAAAACAAGGTTCTAAATAGCATCATAACTTGTCCAGGGTCCACTATTTGCATATGGTAGTGCCAGGATTCAATTACAGGTGTGTCTAATTTCAAGTGCAAAGCCTTTCCCACTGCACGGTTCTGTTCAAAGCTCCTGACTTAATGAAATATGGGATTCAGTACTCTCTTACCCCTTGGTAGCATAATCAACAAATCTCACAGCATGCAATTAAAAATTATTTTGTCCAGGTGCATGCTATCTGAACATTGTATAACACCTTTGTTACTTGTTTTGTTTTCTTCTTCTAATAAGTTTTGTTGTGTTCAGTGGATAAAAATCACACTTTCATTTGTAATAAAAAGTTCTCTCATATATTTCAATAAATATTAGCCATAGTCTGATGATTTACATGGATAATGCATTGATCTTAGTTTTTGAACCTTCTAAGTAGGTACTAAAATGTTATTTTTTACGTATTTAAAATTATATGTGTTAATTCCAGAACTCAATTCAAAATTCACTTAAATGTTATTTATGAATTTTTTGGAGTTTTTTCTTCATATTTAATGAGAAATCCCACTATAAGATATTTGTGAGAATCAACAATGGAAAGACTAAGAAAATTTAATAGGATTATAGATTTTTTAAATAGACAAATCAGGTCTTAAATTAATTTAAATGCCTCTAAATATTTCATGTCCTTTATTCTTTTCACTGATGCAAACCTAAACCCAACAGCATTTTATTTACAAAATGAAGTCATAATCATTCCAACAGCAGAATTTCTGAATACATTTATTGGCTGTGTTTACAATAATTCAAGATATATCAACCAAAAAAATTCTATACTCCATACTAAAAATTTTATTTTAATTTGTATGTATCATCTAATTTTATAAAGATTTTCTTACAGCTATACATCTCACTCCATCTATATTTTCTTTAAAATATGCGATATATCTGATGGCCTCATTTCTTCCAGCACTTATTCGGCCTATAACATACTATATAACGTTGGACAAATCACATAACAATTTGGAATCTCATCGTTCTATTCTATAAAATGAAGGGTTTAATCCAGAGCTTAACTAGGATTCTGTATAATGAGGATTATATGAAATTAAGCATATTGCCATTATTTCTATAAATTGAGTATATCTAATTTTTATTTTTTAAAAAATCAGTATTTCACAAAGGCAACAATAATTATAAAGGTTGCTATGAGCAATCACAGTTATTTCACACCAATAATTTTGTTCTGATGAATTCACATGAGAAACCATTGTCCAGTCATCATGTCTTCTATAGAGAACAAAAGAAGATGCTTAGAGAAAATAAAAAATTGATTCACTAATTAGTTTAGAACTATTTGACCAGTCAGTAATAACAAGGAAGCATATGGAACACAGCTTCACAAAGATATTTTAATATAAAATATTTTTAAAATAATCTTTTCATGATTTGTCGTTACTGTGTCACAGGACTGAATAGTCCTTGAATATATTTTCTTCAGTGATTACATGATATCAACCACTAACATCTTCTTGGAGTGCATGCCCTGCCTGAATTCAAAGCATATTTATGATTCCAAAGGTGTGTGCATACATTTTGTCAGAATGTTGAAATTATTGACCCAAATGATTTTGGATTCAATGTAAGACAAATGAAAGATCTACATTTACATGAGTCCCTACTTTCAGTCACATTTACTTTTTAAAGCAGAAATGATAATATTTGTCACAGAATGATACCAAAGCATATTCTCCATGACTCACTGATCTCTTTTTTCTATGTCATTCTATTAATACTTCTCTCTTATTTATTTTTTCTCATGCGGGTTCCTAATATCACTTACTTCCTTTTTCTGATTTCCAAATTCAAAATCTACAACCCTCTACTCAACTGAAAGTTTATATGTGCTCGGACTGATGATTGGCTTTTTTTCTTGTGTTTATTACTTAAATAATCATATGAAGATGGGTATCACTAGCCACATCTATGATTTCATATAAGGTAATGTAAGGAAGTAAACTGAGACTCACACTCTAATCTCACATCCCACTTCAATAGAGCTGTCCCTAGATCCATAGATCTTCATTTGTTTGTCTATCTAACTATTTCATTTATTCATTTACTATTGTGGATAGGAATAAAATAAACACTGAGGTTGTAATGACTGGTGCTGTTGACCATTTGTGATACATGGAATCAGTGTTAGAGTTACATTGAATGGTAGTTGACAGTTTGTCAAAAATAAGCCTTCATTCAGGTCTCCAGCATGGGGTAAGTTTTTATCAAGTCAGTTTATCATATATTTGAGAAAAGCTACTATGCCTATAGCAGGTGTTATGCCCTTGGGAATAAAAAGATGAATAGATCAAGTTCTTGTCTTTGAGGAATTTATATTTTAATAAAATGGTTATTAATGAAGGGAAAGTTGAAAGGAGCTCTATGACAATCAGAATTGTAACCTATCTTCCCTAGATGCCCTCTTGATATTCTAATATTCCATGAGAAAGAAGAAGCATTGTGTATATGTGCTTTGCTCTAGTTCCTGGGATAATTCTGATTCTTAACATCTCTATCCCTAAGCCCTCATCTCCATCGTACTAGTTTTAAACCTCTAAACTAGCTAGATACATTCTATATACAAACTCAGCCCTACAATCCATACTTTTTTCAACTCTTTTTGTATATGTTAAAACAAAATATATATTAAAATAGATTTAAGTCTTCTTTGTTAAAAGGAATTTTGTGTGTTTAGTAATCCTTAGTAATTTAATTTTTTTAGTAATCCTTCCACAGTCCACACTTGAATCAAACTATAGTATTAACAGAAGATTGCTTTTCACTTGCTAGAAAATTTAAAAATACTTTATAGACAAATGATGAATATTGTAATGACACTCCAGTGTTAATAAGAATGGATCATGCAAAAAATAATATTAGAACATTTTTTGTAACTTTGAGCACACATATTTTTTACCCTGTATTTTACTCCATAATTGTCAAATACATAGTGACGTTTTGGTTTCTGATAACCAGAAAGAAGAAGCAGAGTATTTTGCTGATACAAAATATTTTTCTCATTATGTAACTATATACTCTGAGTACTCTATGAACTCAATTTTATTTATTTCAAATCTTTTGAGATATTTATTTTTTATGGAGTCATTTTTTAGGGGAACAGGAGATTCTTGAATACTTCAATATTTCTCAAGATGGCCCATCAATTGTATATTGAATGGAAAGACTGAAGGGGTGTCCTTCAAATTTTTCCATCATTTAAGGCTAATCACCAAAATTTAGACTTTATTGAACATCTATTTGGCATTTAAAACTGTTCTCATATACGGGGATCTAATATGTTTCCTTTCCCCAAGAAGCAGAACTGTACAAACAAGCAAAAAAGGACACTGATCTTTGTCATTCTGTCTAGATAATCACAGTAGTTTTCTAACTGGGCTCCCCACCACCAAATTCCAGCCCACTAAGTCACCTTCCACATTTCTACCAGATAAAAAGTGAAATGGTACTTTCTTGTTTGGCTTCACACTCCTCTCTTTCTCCTATCAGCCAAAATATGTCAAATGCCTTAGCATTGTACAAGTCAGCCCCTACCAAACTCTACAGACACAACTAATTAGTTTCTTGCCTCATCTCCTCTTTCCTCACTTATTCAGTAAATATTTTCTAATTGCCTAGTAGGTGTTAGCATGAGTGACAAGCCAGTGATAAATGAACTTCAGTCCTGAGCCATCAATAACTTACAGCGTGCTCTTCATTTAAAAAACAATTCAAGCATACCATGTGGAAACGTGTGTTTATCTTCAGTTAACCTTGATCCTTCTTTCTTCACTGTACCTACCCATAATTCTTTAATTCTAGAACATTTTATGCATACTTTATTTATTTCTTGGATTCTCATGTACAATATACCTTTAAAATTATTCACTTATTTAATAAACATTTGTTTGGCATTAATTATGTGTTAATGAATGGTCATTGCCAAAAGCTACTTTGGATTCCTGTGGGCATTCCCTAATGGCATGAATCTCCCAATTTTGTCAACATGTCTATATTTTGCATTATTTTCAATGTTGTTTGGTTTTTATTCCCTAGCTAGGCATCAGCTACCTCTACCATTGTGCCAGCAACAACTCTCCCTGCAGAGCTTTGTAGACACAGTGCCAACTCAGCTCTAAATGTAAAAGGAGTGAGCAGTAGGGCTGTGCCTGTGGATGTGTACAAGTCTTCTTTCTTTCTTTCTTTTTTTTTATTTATTATTCCTATCCAAATCATTATTTGTCTTGTCTGAGTGGACGAGTGCTTACTTGCAGGCCTGAGATGCCATCTATACGTGACTTTTCCACTATCAGTGTGCAGACAATTTTAGAAGAATGTACATTTCTTAGATCCAGGATCTTAATATCAACAAGTAAGAATTAAATAATTTTAATACTAATAGGAAACTTAAAGTTGGAACAATCAATTCTAGACTCTCTGAAAGCTCTATTAAAGGTCACACAAGTCACGTGAAATATTCAGAACACAGTAAAAACGAAGGTGGAACAGTGTTTTAATTTCTATCTAAAACAATATGCAAGATTTAAAGAGCTATCAATGTAAGAAATGCTGTTTACACAAGGAATAAATCAATTATGCCTTTTCTAGTGGGTTTTTAAAGTCTTACCTTAGGAAAAAAGCAATACCCATATTTCTACCCTACTCTGCTCCTTTGAAAATAAGAGCAATGTGCTGCTTGCAGAGACAGGGAGCCTCCTTTTAGCTCAGTCATGGTGGGGCAATTCAGAAACATAAAGATGCTACCTTAATAGCATTTTTTTTCAGTTTAACCTGAGTGGTGTTGGCTAATTTTATCTATATAAGAAATAAAAGTGTGCAATTCAAGCCCAGAAATGTAGACTGCCCGGGAAAATATATTTAACCCACCGACTGATCTCTGCTTCACTTTGTGCTTTGCAGACTTTAAAGCTTCCATTTCTAGTGGCAAACAAAACTTTTAATTTTAAAGAATAATAGAGAATTGCACTACAAACAAATTGATAGGAGAAGCTTAACGAATAAAGAATACACTCTGGGGAGATAAGAGTGCATGGTACAATTATTACTTTTAATTCAGTAAGTGAGAAAATGTGTTTGGGATTTATTATAAAAAACATGACCTGAAGTACATATCCAACCACATAAAAATTTCCAGAATTAACTTAATAAATATTTTGAAAAATATGAGATAGCTATATAATTTTTGAAAATGTCATGAATAGCAATTTTTATACTGTTATTTGCAATTTTTTCTTCTATTACTATTATATATTTAAAATTTATCTTAAAATACATGCTTAAATTGACTTACCAAATGGTATTCTCAAATGATTAGCTGAAATAATTTTGTTTGCCTTGGAAAAATATTTTTTTCTCTTCTGTCACTTGCTAATCATAGCATTTCAATTTAGTCTCCTTTGACAAAATTATATTTGATACCTAGCATATGACATATAATACTTAGGCTACACAAAATAACAAGACAAAATTCCTTGTCCTCAATCATTCAAAATTTATCTATAATTCCTAGCTGTACATAGCAGATTTTAAGTCGCAAATGTGTCTTTTAATATATTCTTTTCCCCTAACAGAAGTTACCATGTAACTTAAAAACAAAAAAGATATTTGTGTCTGTGTGTATGTATAGAGAATGAGTGAGAGAGAGAGAGAGAGAGATTGAAGCATATTTTTTTACCATAAATTGTACATCAGATTTATTTTGAGCAACCTGATTCCGTATCAAGGTATATTGGATGACATGGATTACTTTCATGGTAGTCATGAACTGAGCCCTTTAAACTGAATACATGATAAATTCCTTCTTTAAGACTTCTACAGTATAAGCTACCTTCAAGTTGTTCATTCATTTATGAAAGTTTAGGTTTGGTTCTCTGAATTGGGGGAAAAATTGCAATTCATGATACCAAGAAATGAGCATAGACTTCTTGCCATGCAACACTGAATTTGTGAATCTAACCTGAATATATAATGTGAGTTTCCTAAATTCATTGGCAAGTTCCTCTTTTACGAAATCACTGAAGCTCAAGGCTCTATTAGATACACTTGTTGACACTTGGGTGCCTTAAAAATGTACCTGTTCACTGAAGAAAATGATAAAACAGCGTGTTTGTAGAGTTTAACAGTATTTTGAACCTCCTAGTTACATTATGCAACTTTCATTAGGAAATTTCAAGACATTGATATGAAGAGTGTATGTATAATTGCATATTTTGTTAGCAGACAGTACATATGCAGGACCTAAAATTTTAAATAGGTTTTGATTGCTTACTTTAGTACGATTCTCTGTTATTTAGTTGTGGTTGTTATTGGATGTTATTTTCTTTTTTCCATTTTACTGGTGGTAGTTTATTATATATTACATCATTATAATAAAACAAGATGAAAAAGAATTAACAAATTCCAGATCTCTATTAAAGTAAGAGATGATACCAGTAATATGTTACATGCTGCTTTACACTGACTCTGTTAGTAAAACTTAAAGCTGTCATTTCAGTTCATTTTCTCAAAGGACTGCAAACCAAAAAACTACACAATAGTTATTTTACCATTCGATCTTTTCCTAATGGTAAGGTGCTGAGTTGGAATAGAGGTGATAGAGCTAGGGAAACTATCTTGGTATACTCCACTCTCCATTAAATAGAGATGACACTAGTTTATGTAACGGTATAGGAAGCCTTGAAAGAAAAAGAAATGCAGATCAAGATTTAAGATAAAGGAAGGTATGAGTGGATTGATGAGCTGGGAAGCTAGTCCCACTTCTCAAGGGGACTATGCTCACCATACAGATTCAAGCTATTTCCTAGCATGTGATATGCATGGTCTCTAAAGCAATGTTGTAGATGGGTTGG
The DNA here is from genome assembly GCF_020740605.2 of Lemur catta. Classification (NCBI taxonomy): domain Eukaryota; kingdom Metazoa; phylum Chordata; class Mammalia; order Primates; family Lemuridae; genus Lemur; species Lemur catta. The sequence goes on from NC_059140.1 coordinate 48,356,580, forward strand.
TCTTGCTCAGATTTTTGGACAACCATTAAATGTTCCATCTGTGGCTGTTCTCTCCCCCGGAATTCTTATTCATTCAGGAGATCTACCAGAGAATGAGATCTAATTCTAAGGTGGGAATGAAAAATTAGTGGAGGGCCATGGTACTGACCAATAGCTCAAATTGACCTCTCAGATTAATTCTAAATCAGGCTTAGTCTACCCTGCTTGCCATTCATCAACATACTTTGAGAGTCAAATGAATCATCTCGCTGGAGAAATATATTCTCTTTTGGATCAGTATTTTGAAAAATAGATATGGACATTTTAGACAGTGATTGAATCTTAGGCAAAGTTTTTTTAATATAAAAAATCTAAAGAAACATTTAGATATGCAAGCTTGGAAGGTATATCTCTGTTCTGTTTCTGTCTCTGTCTTTCTCATACTCTAGGCTACAATCTGTGACTATGAAAAGAAAAATAATTTTGTGTGTATCTGGGTGGCATCATTTTTTTCCAGAAAAGACAACTTTAAGGAGATAACATTCTACAAGAAAATGTATAAAATTCTAATCACAGCCTTATACAATAATTTTTTAGTTGAGGTAAAGTTCACTGTCTGGAATAGAGGAAATTTCATGGCTAAAGTCTTCTTATTTTGAGTCTACATGAAGCTGGAAGATTAGCTTCCAGGAAGCAAAAGTAGATCAATATGGCTCTGCTTATCTGATTTTACATTTAGCCCCCTCTAACTAGTCAAGGGAATTGAAGTCCCTTTACCAGCTAAGTTTGAGCCACCTGAAAGCACACATAAACATCAAGTTTTTAAGCTTCTTTTTGTACTCTATATTCATATACAAGGGAATTGCTGCTAAAATGAATTTATGTATCATTAGAGTTTATGCATAAATCTCAAAGTTGCTTAGTTAAAGTTCTCTCTGAAGTTTCTGGAAAATTAAGCAGCTTTTGAAAATTATTATAGTTTCAAATGGTCACCTTTATTCCTGATCCAGAACTTGACTTGTGTATAACAGCAGAACATATTTGTCCATATGTTTTTAGAAACCACTTTTCATGAACCAATTCTCATCTGCATCCAATGTAAGGAAACAAGTCACATTTTTTCAAAGTTGTTTTATATCAAATGCAGCCATTTTGAAACATGGCTTCAAAATTGAAAGAAGTTGAATATGGAGAATAGAAGATAATAAATGGGTCTCATGATGGTATTTTAAAACACATTATAAAGATAATGACTAGATACTAAGATTTGAAATGGATAATTTCTTAACTCAATGATTTTATTCATGAAATAAGGAAAATTTTCTTTGTGCATGATTTTGTCATTATAATGATTTTACAAATGCATGTTTTGGTAGTATGAGGAAGTATGATTAAGGAAAATACATGGACAGAAGAAATGAGATTGTTTGCCTACATGATTTAAAAGAACATATTGAATAATAAATTATTTGAAATAACTCAAGACATAAATATAATTAATTCAAGCTGAATACTTATATTAGTTGTTACTACTTCATTTCTTAAAAATGTAATCTGAATATGTATGTGGGTTCTACTATATGAGAGTATATTTCTTTATATATTTGTGCAGAATGGGCTTTTTCCCATTTCCCAAGAGACCAGCCTGATCACGTTTCTGAAAATTTATGTTCGTTAAAAGAATTTTGAAACAAATATTCATGATATCCAATAATACAAATAACAGTGTCATATATAAGGGGAATGTTCTGCCCTAAGAATACAACTAACATATAACTTGCTTATTGACTTTTGTAAATATTAAATCACATCACTGAATCATAGGGATGAATACTTTTAAATTCTTGAAAAAAACAATTTTTTACCAGTAAACTATATAAACTTCTTACCATTAAAAACAAATGCTATTAGTCTTCAAAGCCACCATGTATAACCGATAAATATTACTGAAAAATCCTATCAAGTGTTTGGGGAGGGGAGTAAAAGGAAAAAAAATTGGTGACATCATAAATACTTCATTGACTATCATTGAATCTTGGTAACAGTCACTGTGAAATCTATATTAATCCAATAAATGAAAAAACTAAAATCAGTTCACTGAAGGTAAAATCATTATCCGGTATACACTAATTCTATTTCCAGTGAGTACGAAATATAATTCTTATGAGTGTAAACATAGTCATACATCTCACAGTTTCATAAATATAAATGATATAGCCTCCATTCCTTTTAGTCTAGAAGAGTGCATTCTATTGGCAAACAATTATTAAAGAGAGATATATCTTTACTTTGAGTGGTCATGGATAAAAATTGAGATGACTATAAATTAATGAAATCCTCTGATAAAAGCTTGTTGAAAATATGTTTGCAATAATCACTCTCTCTTAACATATGTATTTCAAGGGATTTGACTGACTTCCAGATAATAGAAGGCTGACTTTTAAAAAGTGCCCCATATTAGCTTGGGAGAAAGACCCCTATTTAAGTGTATTTCATCCATTCAATTATTTATTCATCAAATAATTGGTGCTACCATGCACTAGGCACACAATAGGCTCTGGAGAGAGAGGCATAGATGAAACAGAATGCTGTGTTTCAGAAGCTCCTGGTCAAACATCACAAAAGTAGTAATTGCATTAAAGTAGGTTTTGTCAGTAAATCTACTCAGGGAGCTCAGAGGGGAAAGTAACAAGCTCTTTGTATTATAATTTTATGAGAAATTTCACACTGGAGGTAACATTTGAGATATATTGAGGGGTAAGTAGATATCAATCAAAAGGTGGGGACTTTTGTTGCTTATTTCATTGGCTAGAGAAGAGCCTTGTAATTGATAATAGTGCGCAGCTAGAAGACAGGAGAAAAAAGTAAGATCAATGTTTTGTGCATGAGTTTTTTATTTGTTTGCATTTTCAAATGCATACTTAAAAGGGATATGTTCATGAACACCATTTCTCAAAACTAATATATTATTCTTAGAGTACAGAATAGTAAATGGTTATTTCAATGCTGAGTATTAATTACAGACTTGATTTTTTTTTGTATCTGAGAAACCACTAAATTGACAAATTGTGATTTAAGGTAGAAAGCAAAACATTTAAGAATTACTAAAAATACAAGTGTAAATATCTTGCCATTACTATATGAATTAAAGAATTGAGGAACTATGATGTCATATAGCAAAGTTGATATTTAGTAATAACTTAATAATGGCCTATTTGTCAGTTATCTGTCTGACACTTTGCTCCCAAATAATTAATGTTAATAATTATGGGTTTTCTAATGAGAATGGCTTTTATCAAAAAGTCCAAAAACAAGAGATGCTGGTGTGGATGCAGAGAGAAAGGAACACCTATATACTGTTGGTGGGACTGCAAACTATTTCAACCTTTATGGAAAGTAATATGGAGACACCACAGAGAACTAAAGTAGACCTATCATTTGATCCAGCAATCCCAGTATTGGGTATTTGCCCAAAAGAAAAAAAGACATTTTATAAAAAAGACTCCTGCACTCTAATGTTTATGGCAGCACCATTCACAATCACAAAGATGTATAAAAAACCCAAGTGACCATCAATACATAAGTAGATTAATAAAATGTGACGTATATATACCATGGAGTATTACTCAGCCATAAAAAATGGTGACCTAATACATTTTGTAACAACCCAGATGGAACTGGAGACCATCCTTTTAAGTGAAGTATCACAATAATGGAAAAACAAACATCACATGTACTCACCACTAAATTGGAACTAATTGATTAATACTCACGTGCATATATGGTAGTAAAATTCAATGTAAATGAAGCAGGGTGCAAGGGGGAAGAGAGGATGGGTAAATTAACACCTATTGGATATAATGCACACAGTCTGAGTAATGGACACACATAACTTTGACTCAAACTGCACGAAAGCAATTCATGTAACCAAAACGTTTGTACCCCCATAGTATTCTGAAATTTTAAAGAAAGACATTCATGTACTAAAACCATTTGTACCTGCTTAATATTTTTAAATTTAAAAAATCCTGTTCAGGTAAAAAAATTAATGTTAATAATAGTAAGTGATGTTAGTGTGTAACCCATACATGATGGTGTGGAAGAACACCCAATTTTGTTGTTAATTCAAAATCAAATAACCTTCCACTTCTGCCAGTTACTACTAGAATATTTCTATGACACCATAAGTTTTGGAATCCAGTTGCAAGTAGAGATTATAGTATAACTAATCTGCAACAGATTAATCTGATTAATAATTACAAGAAAATTGCTACTATTAGTAAGGCTATACTGTGTGAAATAAAGAAATAGATTATTATGTTTTAAAATTAAAATTCCTTTATTCTTGGATGGTATAAAACATTCATCAAACTTAAACTTAATTTATCAATTCACCTCCAAAAATGAACATATTCATTATATGTTAGTCAGGGACTCTATGGGGTAGAAGGGAGTAGAAATACAAAAAAAAAAGGAGTCAAAGATACATTATTTGACTTTCAATAAATAAAACAAAAATCAACCTTTAGAAACAGAGAGGGGAATTCATTTCACAGGAATTTCTATTGAGATAGATAGAAGGTTTAATATCAGTTTCATGAAATAGTGGTAAATCATAAAGTTAAGAGAAAAAATGCATAATGACATAGTATTATTTCTTGAACAGTGCTGTTTTGGACTAATGGATAATATGCAACATTGTTGCAAAAATAATGTGATTTGTACATGTATAAGAGAAGAATCTATGGACCATTAAACTGATGTATTACCAACATTTTTTGATTCTAGTTATATAAAATATACCTTTTCTTCCCTTTATCAGACATGTTTCTTAGAACAAAATAGAAAATACAGTTTTATCAGTCTTCATTTGCTACATTAAACACATATAAGTTCCTGTCCACCAAAGATTTTCACATTCTATGAGTTCTCTCAATTGACGTACTATTCCCTAGAGTTCTATACCCTATTTTGGTTTCTATGAAACCCTCCCAGACAGGCAATATTTGAAGCCAGTGTTAGAATTAAAATGTAAGTGGACTCATTTAACTCTTATTACAATATCTGATTGCTTTCTTGTAATCTTACTGTTAGAATCATCTAAAATCTATAACCATTTCACCACAAGCTGTAAATTTAAATTATAAGTAGGACTAATTATAAAAGCTCTGAGAGGCTTTTGAAAATATCATCTTAAGTATAATTAGTTATTTCCATTATATCCATCAACACATTATTTAGATAAACTAAACACCCTCTGGTTAATTTGTTGGGCTGGAAGGAGAAAAGGGAGCATTTTATGCTGAGTCAGTAGTCAAATTAATGGTTTGAACCATGGTTATTTTTGCGGAGGTGAGGCAGGGTGGAAGTAGGCATGAGGAAAAATTACACAGGGGATTCAATTGATATTTATTAGAGGTTTTACCTTTTTCTGATAACCTAGTGTATATATTCTTCATTTTTCCTTTTCCACAAAATGCATCTCAATTCTTTTTCTTTACGCTATCAATATATGTATACAATCAACATTAGATTTTATGAAATTTTAAAACAGGCTACTTAACTAGTAATTAAAGTAAATATAAAACAATAGAATTTATTCAGCCCTAAGAAAGAAGGAGATTCTGCAAATAATGAAAACATAGATGAACCTGGAGGACATTTTGCTATTAATAAATGACAAAGGCCAAACACAGAAATATGAATAGTGTATGATCTTACTTATATGTGGAATATTAAAAAAAAAAGAAAAAACTAAACTAAAAATGCATAGAAAATAAAACAGTGGTTGCCAGTGTGTGTGGAGGAAGAGGGTGTAGGTGAAGAAATGAGGAGATATAGGACAAAGGGTATAACGTTGCAGATGTGTATGATGACTAAGCTGAGAGATCTAAGATCCAACATGAAGGCTATAGTTATAACATTGTATTGCATACTGGAAATTCTCTAAGAAAGTAGATTTTTGGTGTTCTTATCACATAAATATGAAAGAGTAATTATGTGAGAGAATGGGCATGTTAACTTACGTGACCCTAATAAGTATTTTGTTATATACAAGTATGTCAAAACATCACATTTTACACCTAAAATATATACAATGAAAAGGTTTTCTTATAAAACAAAACAACAAAAAGGGTGTAACTTCATCATAATACTTTTTAATTTTCAATGAATGTCTTTTGCAAATACTAACACATTTAACATTCTACATTTTTATTGTATAGTTTCCTAAAGCTAAGGTTATTCTCTAGGATCTGTAATCAAATTCCAATAGAACTATTGTATAAAATTAGATGCATTCAACCTTTAATAACATACAATAAAATTGTATTTCCAGGGCCAAAAACAATGTATATAAATATGTTAAAACTAAAGATCAAATACATATAATGGCCGCAGCTGGGATGCACAAATAGAAACATTCTTATTTGTATAATGATGTATATGTTAATCATTTCTATAAATTTCATGCTGTCAAAATAACCATTTATGCTTTAACCAGAGATATTTCCACTTGAATAAAGTGATTTAGTTTAGATTTTTCAATTGAAATATATATCCTGAGAAACAAACATATTTAAGGAAAACAAAAACAAGAAAATATATTTAATAATTGTCAATAAACACCAATTAATATAAATAAATAATTGACACATTTCATTATAAGTATTACATTCTTGAAATGTTATTGCTCCTCTCTGCTAGAAAAAACAGCTTGCTAAGGAAATTTGATACCTGTATTAATTATTTTTACTTAGAAACCTTGTAGAGTGTGGTGATATTAAGATAGTGTGTTACACAGGGAAATATGAGAATTTGAAAAATTTGAATGATTGTAAGAAATTCCCAGAAAGTGAGAAGACTGTTTTAACTCATAAATGAAACGCTATCACAAAAAAGTTGTATATGTTACTTTCTTCATATTGAAAACCATGGTGACACTGCATTTTTGTTATTTCTGCTGATATTTAGATGTCATCAAATCACCACACTTGCTTCACCTCTAGTTGAAGCTGGAGTAAGTAGGTAGCATTCAAAGCTCTTGGAAAACAATTAAAACCAATTAGCAGGTTTACTTTGATGCATACCATCCTTGAAAATGACACTGTACCTTCCAATAGGAGATTTGTTTCTGAGCGTTTTGAATGAAACATAAACACCAACGACTCAAATTTTCTTAGAAGAAAGGCTATGGGATACGGTGTTTTTAAGTCAACCTCATGGGGAGTGAAAGATGGGTGAACTAGGAGTCAAAAGACTCTTCCATTTACATTAATATATGGGTGGAATACTCATATAGAGGCATTACATTTTTTGTGTTCATTGCATTTCATTTCCCTCATCAGATAAATGCTCACAATGTAATTTTTCTTCTATTCAGTCGTGTTGATCATCACAAATTAATGCCTGACCACATTTAATGTGAATTATATTGTGATTTGTAAATGTAAGGTACATTTTCCCCCATACACAAAATAATTATGGATATTTTATCATCCTTACATCATAGCTATAGATTATTTTTCAGTGATGGAAAAATCACTGAAATCACAGAAATCTTCACTGTTAAACTGATGATGTCTGAGAAATGTTCACTTAATCTATAAAAATAATTTGTTCCTAAAAAAATAGTACTTTACTAACTGATCAAGTGAGTAAATTCGTTAAGAAATTGTTCAGATATCATCATAATTGCCACAACGGGAATGTCCTATGTCTTTTTTTTAATTTTAACTTTTTTAGTAGGAAGACAGTAATTGCTAATTCCCTTCTTATCTCAAATAGGACACTGTTTGGGGGTTTTGTCTATTTTTTTTTCACTCAACTTAGTAACTACATTGTCTCAGTACCACTAATCCTGCCATTCTTGACATTAATATCATCCCCATTTCTAGATCTCATCCGATAGCTTTCCTTACCCATGGGTTAGGTGGCCTAGTCTTGCTAATTAGATTTACTTCAAAGAATCTGACCTATCTGTACACACTGGATTTGAATTGGGGTCATTTTCAAGAGGTACATTTGTTTTCACAGTGAATTTAGGAGATGAAATGTTTAACAATTAATAGATTTCCTGGGTAAGAGTTCACTTTTAAGCATGATTATAAAAGGAAAGGTTGTACTATTTTTCCTCTATTCGTTTACCCTTTTTCATCTTCATAGAACAACTTCTTTTTAGAAGAAATTATTGGAATGTCTAACCTGTACCCTTTACATAAGAATCTATGCCAAATCTCAGGTTTTATTTTTTTATTTTTTTCCTTTTAATAATTCTACTCGTATGCATCCCTTATCACATTGAGTTTGCCCTTGATATAGATAGCAAAGCTCTAAGTGAGGGTTTAATTATAGCCATTTAGAGATAACGTAAAAACTCCTGTCTAATTTACTGCAGTTCTAAAGTAGAATCTGGATGAGAATTTGAAAGTCTTAAAACTACTCATACATAAGATGCTTACAGGGAAGTTTTTACAGTTTGAAATTCTTTTCAAGGGGAAAGAAAAGAAGCAAGAGACTTTTTCATAACTAAAATCACATGCACAGACCTAACAGAATTTTAACTCCTTTACATTGTCTTAGCGTTTGATTGCTTAACTGACTGGCTTTATGTTTACCTTTCCTAAATGGCCACCTAAAAGTCTTTTGCTGTGCGTATGATTTAGGACCTGTTTTTGTTTTTATTTTTATTGTTGTTGTTGTTGTTTTGTTTGTGCTTTTCAGAGAAAACTACATTATATCCCAAAACACAATATTATTTAATTTCAGTACTAAAGGTAAACCTTCCAAACTCTGACAAGAATATAATTTTTTAATTATAATATTTATAATCCATATGGAATCTACTTCAAAGACATATCATAGGTTTTATACACCTAAGTTTTCTCTCATTACTTGAGGACAGTCATACATTTTATTCAAATAAAATGTCACTAATAAATGAAGAAATAAATGTCACAAATACTTACCAATATGTTTCCTTTACTTCAAATGCTAAAGCTGTATTCATTCTTATAATGAATTCTAAATTCTTTTTTTTATTGTTATCTCAGTGGCTCTAAATTCTTTATATATTATAAGATACAAGTTTGTCATCTGTAGGACAGAAAGTTAAAGACCTGATTGACTCAAGAGGAATTAAAAAAATTATACCTAAGAGAGAGGCTATTGCCAAGATAATGGTCTTCAGAAGGAGAAATACTTTCAGCCTCTACTTTGAAAATATAATTTCAAACTCTTCTCTTCAAAGAAATAAAATCATTTTCTTTTTCTACAGGGGTAAAGATGGGGTAACTAGATAGTTTTGCAAGCATTGTGTACACTGATAGAAATGCTTCTCTATCTCTCTTACTGAAGGTTGAATTGCATATTTCTTTCTCAACTCGAATCAGGGTTAAATTTCTGGGTCCCAAAGGAAAACAGATTACATTGTATCTTACAGACCACAGAGGAGGGTGGGGGGATGTGATTTTCTTTCTTTAAACAGCCAAAATCCGTTCTCCATTTTTCCTTCCTGCAGTGCATGCCATCTACTGTACTTAGTACAATGGCAATTCATTATGGCGGTTCGTATTGCTTTTGTCTATCACTCCCCAAGTTTCTTAGGTCGTTTACAGTTGCGTCAGTATACAGTTTAATGAAACCCCTGAATTAGGAAAAGAATAGATAATATGCTATTGGTATGGACAACGGTTTTGAAGCTTTTGTCTTGAAATTGCAAAAGTAGCTATCATTTTACCTATTTTGACTGTCTTATTATCCCAGTATCAGAAATCTAAATTATCATGTACATTAATTTAAGAAATGAAATATATTCCTTAGGATTAAAATAAATATTGCTGTCACCAAATCATTTATGACCAAAGAGTAGGTTCTTTCTGAAGGAAATTATGGATTTTTTTCTACATGCGACAGATTAATTGATGTCAACTGTATGTTTGAATGACTTTTGATTTAATTAGGCCCATATATGTTATGAGAGCAATTCTTCTTTTTTTATTTATTTATTTTTTTTATTTCAGCATATTATGGGGGTACAAATGTTTAGGTTACATATATTGCCTTTGTCCCACCCAAATCATAGCTTCAAGCGTGTCCATCCCCCAGTGTGCACTGCGCTCTCTAGGTGTGAATACACCCATCCCCTCCTCCCCACCTGCTCGACACCCGATGAATGTTACTACTGTATGTGCACATAAGTGTTGATCAGTTAATACCAATTTCATGATGAGTACACATGGTGCTCATTTTTCCATTCTTGTGATACTTCACTTAGTAGAATGGGCTCTAGCTCCATCCAGGATAATAGAAGAGGTGCTAGATCACCATTGTTTTATGTGGCTGAGTAGAACTCCATGGTATACATATACCACATTTTATTAATCTGCTCCTGTATTGATGGGCACTTGGGATGTTTCCACATCTTTGCAATTGTGAATTGTGCTGCTATAAACATTTGAGTGCAGACGTCTTTATTATAGAACATCTTTTTTTTCCTTTGGGTAGGTGCCCAGTAATGGGACACAAGGGCAATTCTTCTTGAATGACCTTTTTCTTCTTTACCTGGAGAGGGACAACTTGATATTTTGGCTTTATTTATTTCTTTGTTTGTAAGACACAGGCCACTTTCCCCAACCAGTTATTCAATATGCTTTTTTTTTTTTAATAAAGGGTCAAAAGTAGTTCTACTTTTTAAAAAATAACTCTAGAAAGCTGATTTCCTGCATCATATTTATTTTTATATACATGCAAAATTATAATTCAGAGATAGCATTTTAAACCCTTTGTTTATATTCTGTTTCTCCAAGTAGACAGTATGCTTTCCTTCTTCTCTCCCTTCTCCTCCTCTTCCTCCTCCCACTTCCCCTGTTCCTCTTCTTTTGCTTCTGCTTCAGCTTCTAGGGTAGGGTGACTTTGGCACACAGCAAAGTAAATTGTGCCAGGGATGAATCTCGGTTCCACCATGGCCTATGCATGGCAGCACTTCCTGGCTGTATCTATCACCCAAATCCTGCCTCTTCATGCTGCCTCTCTGTGTATCAATGAAATGATTCTTTTAAATAATTGAGCAAAGATTTATTGATGAAGTTATGTGATCCAGGTGCAGAATTTTTCACACCTTATAACATTTAAACTTCAGTGTAAAGATAAGTTAACATTACACCTAAACTATACTAAAGCATTATGCTGAGTTCTGGCCTGCTTTCAACAGGAATGCCAGGGTAAGCCAGCACTATAGATACTATACCTCTTTGGCTCAGAACTTTCTAAACATTTTCATGGTCTGTGATGTCCTGCAGCTGCCTGTCTCAACCTTTGTTTCATCCATATATGCACGATGGGTGTCATACCCAGAAACTGCAGTGTACAATTTTTCTATCTCAGATTAACTACGCGTTTTTTGCTGTCACTCAAGAAAGAACATGAGAATACAGTGATAGAAAGTAGGAGATAATGTGATGCTAAGTTATATTTATGAAAAAGTATTTAATACTTAAAGACAGTGGTCCTTTAAGTAATGTTAGGAACAGGTTCATTGCAATATAAATCAAAATTCTCATACTCTAGCATCATACTGCTGATGCAAACCATCATATTTTCACTTTGCAAAACTTCTTGGACACTCAGCTGTCCACCCCTTCTCACATCCTCTTGTGAGGTGAAGCACACATGGTGGGACAGATGGCCAGAGAGAGGTGTATCATCTATGTCCATGCAGCAGTTTCCCTGTGCCTCTCTACCATTAGCATATGACTCTTCTGCCCTTATTTTCTTCTTCATCTGCTAGTGTTAAGCGAGGTAGTCACATCTGCTGTACAGATTGCAGGGATACATCCTGCTAAACAATTAGAAAGGGATTGCCTATACAGTCGAAAATTCTAAGTGTCTGTCACTGCATGGTTTCCCTTGAGAGACAAAAGCCATATATTGACAGCTTGAAGGTGACTTGCCTGGTGAACTTTTGTCATCTTTCTAATTCAGCAGCAAACTGCAGGTTCACAGAATTGAATGACCTGCACTCTTTTTCTTATTTGCTAGATATCTAAAAATCCTAACCTTACATAGTACTCTCAGCTATAAAAAAGACAATAAAACCTAGGCCTATTCCTTTTATGTGTAAACATTCAACTGCATAGGTAGTTATAGAATTCTAGAGCTTCTAGAATAAGTCTTCCTAAATCTTTCCTCTTTAATATCATTTGATAAATACTTATTTACAAACAATAAGGATAGAAAATAGCATTTCCTAACGTCAAAAGGTCCCAGGTCTAGTTGAAGAAATTCTTGGATCATAATTCTTGAGTACAGCTCCTAAAAATAGTCTTATATTATTTTCAGCTTTCTTATTTAGCTTTCAAAAAACGCATTCTTCCCAATGCCTTAATGATAGTTTCTGATGGAGTCAGTGTGAAAATTTATCATTAAACACACACACACACACACACACACACACATATACAAAGATTACTCATTGTCCCAATCTTAGAGGTACATTTTACAGGGAGCACATGACCAGATATATGCAAGCACTTACCCATCTCTAGTTAAGGAGCTAACTGTAAAATGAACTCAGGATAGATTACTTCTCACAAAAACCGGGGCTCTGGCAAGCTGGTATAAAATATTATTACATCTTTGAAATGTTGAATGAAAATAATTCCAGCACAGTTCATGTGATTAAATCTATTTTCATTTGAGCACAGAGTTTGCACTTCTCTTCATCCTCAGGGCTTCTCAGCAAAGTTATTTCTATAATCAATCCTTTAAAGAGCAATAGAAAATGTAACCTAGAGTCTCACTTGGAATAAATTTTCCTTTATCTCCACAATTCAAATTTCTTCTGATTATGTTTTCCAAATAGATTTTAATATATTATACTAATGAACAAAATTGTACATTCTGGATCAGCTTGTAACAGAATTGGAACTATTATTGAAATGACTTTAAAAATTTCATTTGGGGCAGTGACTACACCTAAAATACAGAGAGAAAGAAACATTAGGAGGAGAAAGGAGAATACCAGGCAAAAAAGTTTTAAACATAATGGACATACAGATATCAGAAGGTAGATAGCAAGAATCTTAACAGTTCTTTTTAAATTGCATAGTCATATTTTAAGAAAAGAGACAGATGTCATTTATCAGCCTGCTTTCACAATATTTCTGAGCACATGCTAAGTCAAATTTGTTTGTTCCCATAAGCACTCGATCATCCTGCTTTATTGTTAAGAAGGAAAAGATTTTCTGGCTAATTCCTTCCAAACCTTTTATGTTACTGACTCCAGCAGACTCTGGAATGCATCAGTGGACAACCAACGGGTTAACTTATATATGAATTATGTATATGCATTTGGATTTTGCATATGATTTCAACTTTCTTTTTTAGATTAAAAATATTTCTGGAGAAAAACTATCTTGATTGGGTTTTATTGTTGTTGGGTTTTTTTGTTGTTGTTTTTTTCACACTTCAAAATAGTGGTTCCTATTGTGGTTGCTGCAATAGCAGCATCACCTGGGAACTTGTTAGGAATACCGCTTCTTGAGCCCTATCCCAGACCTCCGGAATCAGAAACTCCAGGTGAGACCTAGCAGTCTGGGTGTTAACAAGCCCTCCAGGTGATTCTGATCCTTTTATGATTTGAGAACCACTGGCCTAAAACAGGCTTATTGCACAATGAGCTGTACAGAGTGTTTGTCCACCAAATAGAATTGTCTCACTTCAGTCCATGTGCATGGAAAACTCACAATTCAGGCACAGTTTTATTTTCTTCACAGACATGGTGATTGCTTACAAATAACAATATGTCCTTAGCAGAGCACAAAGTCCTCTCTGTACCTGCTACATTCTGTCCAGGGCATCTTGGTTAAGCTGGTTTTGAGTGTTGTGAGCATATATATTTTTTTTATTTTGCTACTATTCATAATAAAGTATAGCAAAAGTCCTCACAACTGATGTTATTTGCCCAGATAAGAGGTTGATTATTGTTGAATAAAGTAAGAATAGCACACACATTTTAATTTAAAACATGTAAATGCATAGCTATTTGACAAATCTTCTTTATGTAATGCCATCTTTTATGTAAGGACCATCTTTTAGTGAGAGTCTCCTTAATAGAGTTGTATTTTTTCTTGCCTAACAGTATTATAATTCATCCATTTTTGTAATCTTTTAAGTGGACTTAAAGATACATGTAAAGAAAGAGGTTTAGATATAGAATTTTTCTGAATTTTCATGATATATCCCTGCAACTGTCACACGTTTTACCCACACATAATTCAAAAATACCTTTGGTTTTGGTTTTGTTTGTAACTTCCTTTCATTTTGTCTTTCAAGAGACATAACCTTTTGTTTTCATAAAAAAAAAAAATCCTTCTATTTGACATCAATGTTAATGGTATATACAATTTTTAATCAAATTACATAATTATAAGAACAATTACAATAAAAAGATAATATCAATTAAATTAGATAGTTATAAAAAAGAGTAATTGCAATTTTAAGATCAAATTTTAGAACAATGCAAAGTAACCCTTGGGAAGCAGGCAGCCCAGCTGGTGAGAGCTGAGGAACAGGAGCTAGTACAGCAGAGAGCAGCTTCCTTAGCATGAAAGTTTCCAGTCTTCAGATTTTAGACCACAAAAGATATCCTCATTTTATCTGTTGAGTTGGTTAAAGGCAGGGGTGATAAATGACCCTCTTCTGTCTTATGGTATGGGTTAATGTGCTAGATTCTCTGATTCAACCTTATTTTATTCCATTTTTGGTGATGGTACATTTGAGGGGCATGAAATGTTTTTCTGCATTTGGATGATTGTAATCATTAGAAAACTGTGAATTGTCTAACTTCATGAGGAATCAGTTATGTGGGTGAGCTGCCTTTATTTGTGTTTGTTTTTCAGTTGTGTGTCAGCTGTACATCTGTTTCTCAGTAGATGCACAGTTCTCACAGTGAAGCCTGATTTTTTTTGTTTTATCTCATGTAACACTTTGACCCTACCTGAGGCTCACTTTACATTATGAGATGATGGAGTATTTGAGGAGGGATATATTCCTGGCTCAGATGCAATGGTTTTAAACTCTAAAATACTACATCTATTCAGGTCATATTTCATCTTAAATAACAGTTAACTCCACTGTTATAAACTATCCCCAATTTGTTACATTCACTTCCTTAATTCTGCCTGCAGTTTTATGAGTGTTTTATATCATGGCTAAATTCACCTTACAAGTCAGTAAGAAACATTGCAAGATGAACTTTAAAATCCTGTAAGTCACAGTCACTAAAGATTGAAGAAACACATGTCTGTTATTTATCCTGATGTTTATTATATTAAAATTGTATTAAAGTATACAGGTGTTACTTGTAATGAATAAGAATGGAAGGACAAATATACTGCGATGTTTTTTTTTCTTGTATGTTAACGAAAACAAAGCAATAGCCTCATTTTAGCGATGAGTAAAATGTGTATGAAATTAGTAGAAAACAATGATATCAGGAAAACAACTGATTCACTGGAAGGACTGGAATTAAAAATTGGCAGGATTGCTGAGCAAATCTGAATTTTACTGATTACAGGTAATATGTGGAGTTACTCTGAAGAAGTTTGTGACACCATTAAGAATATCATTATCAGGAGACACCTGAGTAATAACATGAAATTGCAAAAAGATAGTATGACTTCATCTGGCATTTACTGGCAACTTTTGATAAAGTAACTATACCATCGGCAATGAAATTTCTGTTATCTTTTAGTCGCCAGTTAGATGTTTTTAATAGAGTTAATCAAGTATTAGACAATACTCTATTAATCTCTGACTGGCTTTAGAATCTTCATAAGTAATACTTAGCAACTTAAATCTGTTTATCTAAAGTTGTCAACTGACTGAGTGCCTTTGGGTAAATTCCTTCATTTCTCTAACTGTCCTCAGTGACAACATTGGCTGGTATGATCTCTGAGTCACCCCGTAGCTTTAACCTACTCTGAACAGTCTGCCCCATGGGAGAAATACATTTTGTTGCTCAACACAGGAATATGCTCTGTTTTATAGACATACGCCCTCCAGTTAGAAATAGTTTAGATTTAGAATATAAAATGCCATCAAGGCTGTGATCTTTCTGGATAATCAATCTGAGTACATTTTGAAAAGCGCAAGTTTGATTGAATGGTATTATGGAAAATATCTGGGCACAGGAGACAGAGAGAATTGACTAGAAACTCACCTACTATGTACTACCTGTGTGATTTGGGGCAAATTACTTAACAGTGTCCTAATTTAAAAATGAGAATAAAAGTGTATCTTCTTGAATTCTGTTAAAAACTGAATACAACAACATGAGTATAATGGCAAGTTGAGTTATAGAAAGTGCTGCTCCCTGTTTCCCTAGCTTCCTGTTTCCCTAGCTTCCTGTTTCCCTAGCTTCCTGTTGGCTGCAGTCTCAATGAACAAGAACGTCCTATCAAATTTCTAAAAGTAGTATTATTCCGTCACTTTTAGTGCCTTCTTGATGCTTATTTTTCCTATCTCCTTTTCATATTCTGTCAAATTCACGTGTCCCTTGTTCTTTTCTCCTTCCTTTCTCTCTAATGCTGTACAGAGAATTTAGCTGAAAGATCAGCAGTTATTAACAATATATATTAAGGAGGAAATCAATGTTGGATTTTAGAAATTAAATTATATTAATGTAAATATGCAGTCCTGGCAACTGAGTTCAAACTTTTAAGTCTAAATTACGTAGTTTGATCACAATGCCCCATGTGACATTCGTAGCTAATAATGGCCGCTGCCTGCCTTGGACACTCTTTGTGCTGCAGTAATTAACCTAGAAATTGTTATCATTGTTACACAAACCATCAAGGAGGTGAGCAGATAATAACATTTGCCTTTCTTGTATACACAGCACTAATAAAGGCATTATTTGAAACTCCTACTAATCCTATGGTAAGCAGGCATTATTTATAAATTGTTTGTTTGGAGTCATAAATGACTTTTCCAAGGTCTTATAAATAGAAAGTGTTGGAAGCCATGACTGGAAGTTAAGTGTTCTATTATATTGTGCTCATACCCACATAGTGAGGATTCTTTAAAAATCTTTGACAGTATCCAATGATTAATTTTATCCATGTGTTAAAATACTACCACCTACCATTAATATAAACCAATTTTTTTCTGCTGTGTTCTTGTTCATTTTAAATAGATTCTAGTAATTTTAAAGGTTGTTTGTGTTTGACATTCTCTGTCCACTATACACTGTATTAAAGAAGCGATCTTGATCAAATATTAATATATATGTATATCTGCGTTTCTTTTTCTTTGTCTTTATCTTTTTTCCTTTTTTCTTTCTTTTTTAAGTAAAAATATTTAGTTGTGATAAAATATATATACCATAATATTTGCCATCTTAACAATTTTAGGTGTGTAGTTCAGTAGCATTAAGTATATAATATAGTCACATTGTTGAACAATCAACCTCCAGAACTTTTCATCTTGCAAAACTTAAATTCTATACCTATTAAACAACAATTCCCCATTTATCCCTCCACCCAGTCACTGGAAACCATTATTGTACTTTCTGTTTCCATGAGTTTGATTATTCTTGACATCTCACATAAATGAAATCATGAAGTATTTATCTTTTCATTACTGTCTTACTTCACTTAGCAAAATGACTTCAAAGATTCAATCATGTTGTAGTGTGTGTCAGGGTTTCTTTCCTTTTCATAGCTGAATAATATTCCATTGTAATATATGCCACATTTCATTTATTCAATCATCAACTGATGGACATTTGAGTTGTTTTCATCTTACAGCCATTGAAAATAATGCTGGATGTATTAATATAACTATCTCTGTGAGATTCTATTTTCATTTCATTGGAATGTATACTGTATTTAGAAGTGATACTGGTAGGTTGTATGATAATTCCATTTTTAAATTTTGTTTTGAAGAACGATATACTGTTTACCATACAGTGGTGCCAGACATCTATCTTATAAGATATTCTAGGCACCAGACTAAATTACAGTCATCTAATATTCTCTGTCTACTCTCTGACTTATTCCTGACATACAATCAGTGATCATGTTTCACATATTCCACATCTTCAACATGTCCTGAATAAATACTTTGTATCCAGATCATTTTGTTTACTTCTCTAGGGACATGTCTTGCCAATAGACATTTACATCCTGCAATGTGTTTTTAAATTCCTGCCAAATAATATTTTTATATTGTAACACTGATGCTGCCATCCTTTTGCTTGATATTTAAATGCCTCTCCATTCATTAGTTACCCTATATAAAGTCAAAACTACTTAATCTGATGATTAAGATTTGGTGTAATTTTAATCTCTTTTCCCAGCTAGCTTCCACTATTTTCCTTTACCAAGCCTGGCTTCTAGCCAGGTTAAGTTACTTTCAGATATATATCCTTCACTTTTTACTCTCTCTCTCTTTTTTTTATTTCAATAAATTTAAGGGGTGCAAGAGGGTTTTTGTTATATGGATGATTTGTATAGTTGTGAAGTCTGGACTTTTAGTGTATCCATCACCTGAATAGTGTACATTGTACCCAACAAGTAATTTTTCATCCTTCAGCTCCCTCCTACCCTCCCTTTTCTGAGTCTCTGAGTCTCTTTATTATGTCACTCTATATGACAATGTGCACCCATAGTTTAGCTCCCATTTATAAGCGAGAACATGTGGTATTTGGTTTTCTGTTCTTAAATTATTTTGGCCCCAAGTTCCATCCAAGTTGTTGCAAAAGACATTATTTCATTCTTTTTTTATAGCCAAGTTATATTCCATGCTGTGTGTGTGTATCATATTTTTTTAATCCACTCATCGTTTGATGGGCACTTAAGTTAATTCCTTATTTTTTAAATTGTGAATTGTGCTGTGATAAACATACAAGTGCAGATGTCTTTTTGATATAATGAGTTCTATCCCTTTCGTCAGATACCAGTATTGGGATTGCTGAATCTAATGGTGGACCTACTTTTAGTTCTTTAAGAAATTTCCATACTGTTTTCCATAGAGATTATACTAATTTACAATCCCACCAACAGTGTATAAACATTCCCTTTTCACCATATCCACACCAACCTCTATTGCTTTTTAACTTTTTAATAATGGCCATTCTGACAGGGGTAAGGGGGCATCTCACTGTGGTTTTAATTTACATTTTCCTTATGATTAGTGAAATTAAGCACTTTTTCAAACGTTTCTTGGCCATTTGTCTCTTGTTTTGAAAAAAATCTGAACATGTAGTTTTCCCACTTAATGAGGTTATTTGTATTTTTCCTTGCTAATTTATTTGAGTTTTTTTGTAGATTCTGGAGATTAGTCCTTTGTTGGATGTATTCTTTGCAGATATTTTTTACTTTCTGATCTTCTTGCCTATTTTCTATAGGGTGTTCACCATCTGGAATGTTTCTAAGCATACTTTCTCTCTCAACAAATCCTTCATGTCCTTCAGACACCAGATAAAATTCTGAAACCATACCTTATTTCATGATTTTATACAACCTCTCCCAAACCAGGACCCTAATAGCACTTAACTGATTTTTCTTCTATTGCATTTATCACTTTCTATCATGTATTATAGTTGTTTACAGAATTTAAGTTTTATGTAAGAGTCAGCTTCAAAACTACAACTTGAGGGCAGATTGTGCATGTGTTTTCATCTTTTCATCTTCTCTGGTATATAAGAGAGCACTTTGCACATACTTAGCAATCAATACATATGTTTTGGAAGAATGAGTCAACAAATAATTTAACATAAGTATTGTGGCATGGGATAGAGTTCCTTCAGATTTTTAAAGGTGGTGGTATCGTCATATTTGCTAAACAGAGAGGAAACAGAAAGATATTCAAGTATGGCTTGTATTTGAACCTGAAGACCACAAGTCTTTTAGGGAAACTACTTCCAACTTTCCTATACATTTAAGAGATCTTTTAGGAAACAAACAAACCCAAAAATTTGGCATCTGAAGTACTTCCTGGAGGAAAAAATATAAGTAATGGTAGTAGGATTTTTCTTGTTATCAAGATACAGTATTTCATTTGGGGGTTAGGATTATTTTATTGTTGTCCTTAGTTTTTTAGCCTGAAAACTAAAAATTAGCTGAATGTAAAATTAATTTAAGATCTACTTTAATATTAGGTTCCTCAAGTCATATCCTTGTTTTATAGTAGGAATATTAAAAGATTAAAGGGAAAATAAATTTTAATATTGTATTAATAGTAGGTACAAAAAGATATATTATTTTGCACATACTTAAATTTTGCCCTGGAAATATTGCAAAATATATCTCAATACCCATCCCTCCAACAAAGGGCAAAACTGTAATTGAAAAAAGAGATCTTCCTTGAAATTTAGACAAACCTTTTTCTAAACAGGAAGAGTACACAGAATGTTATTTAAGTATTCTTGTAAATTGTACCTTTGCTTGAATACTGAGAATGTACAATCTCCAGACATCCAATACAATCTCAATATCATGTTGTAAAGGCAAGTTAACTGAAAAGTCACTAAACTATTTCCCTCACTTTTCGTATGTTGGTTGACTTTTTTTTTTTTTTTTTCTGGGAGATGCTTCTTCAAAATTAATGACTTGGAAAAGATTTGGAAAAATGTGATCAACAATGATTTCCTCAAACAAAGACAATGACCACCTTTGTGCTATTTTTTAACTCACAATATTACTTTTATAAAAGCATTTTATATCATGAGAAATAGTGATCTTATAATCAAAAAAGAACATTTATGATTATACCAAAGCTCATTAAGCTATAATCAACTAAGTCTGTGTCATTATCACTTCTATAACTTTCTAACAGATGCAGCAAATATTATTTTGAATGTATCCATGAGAATAAGTTTAAAAGATATAGTTTAATAATATAATTCTAATTCTTAAATTCAAAGAAATAGACACAATTGTGAGAAAAAAATGTTATAACAGACACTAGTTAAAAATAGCAAGAAAGAGCTAAAGGGCTAATAATGAGAATCTACAAAGAACTCAAGCAAATCTGCAAGAAAAAATCAAATAACCTGATTAAAAATTTGGCAAAAGATTTGGACAGCAGCTTTTCAAAAGAAGATAGACAAATGGCCAACAAACATAAGAAAAAATGCTCAACATCACTAATCAGTGACATGCAAATTAAAACCACAATGAAATATCACCTTACTCCAGTTAGAATGGCTTTTATTAAAAAGTCCAAAAACAATAGATGCTGGCAAGAATGCAGAGAGAAAGGAAGGCTTATACACTGGTTGGTGGGACTGCAAATTAGTACAACGTCTCTGAAAAATAGTTTGGAGACTTTTCAAAGAACTAAATGTATACGTACCATTTGATCTTGCAATCCCACTACTGGGTATTTACCCAAAAGAAAAGAAATCATTTTATCAAAAAGACACCTACACTCAAATGTTTACTACAGCAAAATCCACAATTGCAAAGATGTGGAGTCAACCCAAACATCCATTAATTTTTGAGTGGATTAACAAAATTCGGTATATGTATACCATAGAATACTACTCAGCCATAAAAAGGATGAATTAAGGCCTTTTGCAACAATTTGGATGAAACTGAGACTATTATCCTAAATGATATATCTAAAGAATGGTAAAACAAATACCACATGTATTCACTATTAAATTGGAACTAACCAATGAGCACACATGTGCATAGAGGTAAGAAAAACTCCGTGGAAATCAAGCAGTGGGGAGGGGGAGGAGGGAACTGGTGAAAACCTACCTAATGGGTACAATGAACACTATCTGGGTGATGTTCACACTTATAAGCCTGACTTAAGCATTACAAAAGTAATCCTTGTTGCTATAAACATTTGTACCTCATAGTATTTTGAAATTAAAAAAACAATTTGAGCAATAAAGGGACTATATTGACTCATGTAAAAAAAATAACAAGGAAGACTTTATTTAAGACTATTGCAATAGGGGAGAAAGTTAAACTCTCTCTGCTGAAACAAAAAGGGAGTGCAGTATTGGAAAAATACTGGAGGGCGTTAGCAGAGAGTTGATCTATGAAATTAAGCCATTTGTGTTTTCTAATGGTGTTTTATTCCAGTTAGGCTTCTACTCTACCACAGACTCTATTTTTCTTGATGATTACATTTCATAAGAGATGGTTCCCAGGTCCTTGAAAAAGACAGTCCTGGGATTTAGAATATTTACATCTCAAAGGGGCCAAGAAAGAATTTACAATTGCAGGTTTTCTGGTGTAAGTGCTCTAAGAAATGGAGGACAGGAATCTAGAATCAGGAAGATATTTGATGTAATGTTTAGTCAAGCTGAGAGGAATGTTAGGTCTTCTTGGTAACAGTAGTATTTACTTTTCAGGACTACTAGCTCTTTAGCAAAACTGTCAAATTTGTTCTTTACCACACTTTTCACTGAAGTAATTCTGACTCAGTGTGTGACAGAAATTCTTCCCAGAGAAGGTACTTCCACTGCTTTCTGGGGAAAGTTCATTTCCAATATTTTTGACAAATAAAATGTCATCCCCCAAAGCTAGAAATAGAAAATTTTTTACCATTCTGTCAACAATTTCCAATACCAGTCTTTCTATCAAAAGCATTTCTGACTGGATCATTCCCAGCATGCTCTACCATATGCCATGATCATTGCTAATTCAGGAAAAACCACTGTTACTTTCAAGTTTAGTCACTTTTAAGTGTTTAAGTTCATACACCATGACTACATAGTCCCCCTCTATTCTCTGACCCATTTTAGAATTATTTATGTAACAAGAAACATAAAATGAAGTAACTTTATTTAAAAAAAGAAGTGGTATTATGCTTTTCTAGGTAGTATGTTATTTTAAAGTCAAAGAGATTATCAAGAGTGCAGGAAACACTCTTTTCTACATCAAGAAGCTTGCATTTCACTAAAGAAAAGAGAAATGGAGGAGGAGAACTTATATTTAATTCACACCAACTCAAAATCCCATTTAAAAAGAAAACCTGTGATATTAATTTTAAGTTATAAACTAATTATAGAAAATAAAATTGTGTAAGCACCGAGTGGTATGTCAAAGTGATACAGACAAACCTTTAAATATCCTCAATTTATACTAAATAAAGTGAATTAGCAACTAAGTACAGTGTACAAGTTTAACCACCTATTCTTCTCAGATAACCATCAAAGTATCTACATACTTGCAGAAAAGGGCACAGATGTTCACCCTTAAAAAACCTGTAATTAAGACACATTTATGCCTTGCAGATGCAGCCATTGCTAAAGACTACTAAGTACACTTGTAAACACACCAAACCAAAGTCTTTTTGAACTTTCTTAGTTTTATTTTAACAAGAAAAACAAAACAAGAATCCTTATCGTATAACTGTATCCAAGTTTAATTAATATAACATTTGTTTTCTTGCCATGTAAATTTAACAGGATGTGTTGAACTTAAATTTAAAATATTTCATATTTTTCAGACACTGTTTCTGAAATTTACCAGGAAGATTTATGTCTTATGCAATATAAACTTAGAGATGTTACTCGTTTTAGCAAGCCCAATAGAATTCAATATTTGAACACTAAAAGGAATCAACAAACACCTATCGAAAGAAAAAGGGAGATTATCTTAAAATTTTGCATTGCTAATATATTCAATAATTTGCACACATTTAAACAATGATTTGAACACACTGACTAAAAATTGTCTTCAGAATCCAAAAAACTAAATAACTCTGGCTGTATCCATTAGCGAAAGAAACACAATCCTGTTTACTTTCAAATAAATTTTTACAATAAAATTTTAACTCATTTAGTAATGTTAAAAACATATAGAAAATATTCACTGTCTGTTCTAGAAAAGTTAAATTTAATTGTTATCCTTTAAGTAAACAGTCCATGGTTTTGCCTTCTTTTTTAAACTAAATTTTACATACTAAATTTGGCTTCAAATATTCAGTCTGCCATTTAAATTTCTTAATCTAAGTTCTAATTTAAATGTTCAATTGTTTTTCAAAACTATATTTACATCTTGACTTCTTGAATATGCATTAGGAGATGTAGAATTTCAAGACAACTTCTAAAGATTGCATGGATTGTGTACAAATTGATTTCCTTTTGGTGTTATATACTGAAGGTGTCTTTTTCATTGTTTCTAGGATTATGGAGTTCTCAGAGTTCTCTTTCACAGATAAATTTTAGCATGTCCTCTTTCAAAATATTTCAATGGCTTCTTCTAGTCACCAAAACATAGTCCAAATACCTGAACAATGCATAATTGTCACAAATGGCCACTTCTTTTACTCTTCAGGTTATCTGCTATCTTCCCTTCAAAAATGTGGGACTCTATCATTCCATGTAGTGCCCCATGCTTGGCATTTTATTTCTTTCAACAGAAACATGTGAAACCTTTATTTTTTCCACGGGCCACTTTTGAACCCAGAATTTTTCAGTTTTGACGTTGACACTGCAATTAATCAGTCAAAAAAAACAATTTTTTTTAAATGTTCCCTGGAGAGTAGCCCTTGAGTTTTAAGATTCAGCTTGTAGCTGCAATTTCAACACACTGTTTGGAATTGAAGCAACATTTTGATTGACAAGGAAATCTATATTTATGTAAAATAATTGTTTTTTGACTTTTATATATTGTAGCTTCTATTCTAAACTTATGCAGACACAGCTTCTGTTTCATTTACCACCGTAAGCCTGTTTCTATTTATTTTCATGTAATTTTTTTAAGTGCCTCACCCTATTGGTTATTATTGGAAATGAATTTGAAGTGAATTAAATACACATTAAAAAAATAAAATGTTAGTGAAGGTAAAATTAAAACAAAATGAATAAATGGCACAAATAAATAAATGGAATAAATTTAAAACGTTACAATAGCACCAAAAATATGAAACTAAATTGTTAAAGATTATGTGCAATATGGAAAATAGAAAATAAAATCATGATGAATGTTGAACCTTGCTAAACATAACCACAGTTAATGAGAATTGCAGGGATTTACTAGGCATGTAATAGTTGCGGTAAATTATAATAATAAATGATTATGAGTTGTGTTGTTTCTACCATATACTGTAAAATAACTCAGATAAACCAGGCTAATTTAACATAATTACACACACCATCCAGGTACATTGAATCATGATGAAATCAATCATTTATTGATTTCTTGCTATTTTTATCGCTAATATTTGCAGGATGCTTACTATGTATCTAGGAGCTCTGTACACATTTAACCTAAGAACTATGAAATGTTCTATGAGAAATTATTAAAAGTTTAACATATTCACCTGCCTCTAGGAACATGCAATTTAATGAGGTAAATAATATACTTACATATAAGAATTTAAAAAATAATCAATATTAAAAAATCTCATTGCTCATGACTAATTTTACAAACAAAAGCCATTAGAAGCTTTTAAAAGAGAGAGAAATCAATTTAGGCTGATGTTCTTAAAGGAAAGGTGGAGTCTGGCTTGGGGCAAGTTGAAAGATTGTAATTGAAGAGATAAATAATAGAGATTCTTGAGAAAAGATTCCTTTAGTCAACAAATTTAAGTGAACATGCAAAAAAAATTATTTATGGAAATGATCTGTTGGCATTAAGTAATAGATAAGTAGAATCAAAGAAAGATGATAATTAGGAAATAAACTTTCTAATTCTGCAAAGGTCAATAATAATGTGATAAAAATAGCATTTTTGGTAGGAAAAAAATTTTTTGTTTAACATTGACTAATAAAATTGTAACTAACCCTGTAAATCATCTACGTTTAGTCTGAAGTCCAAGGAAAAAATAAGAAATTTTCTTTGTCATTGTTTTGTCCCTCATTTTGATTTGGTAAATCATAGTATTAATATAACTTGGTAGGGAGAAAATTTACTACCTTTACATTTTAAATGATTTTGAAACATTTACAATGAATCACAAAGTGATACTTTTCAGATTTGCAAAATTTTATGCTAATTTTCTATTACTCTTATATGATTATGTGATTTCTATACCCTAATTATATCAATTTGTTTTATAATAATTGATTAAATCATTGTTTTATTCAATAAACATTATCTGGGACCTTACTATTTATCAAGCAATGTGTTGGGCACTGGGGATTCAAAGATGAACAAATTTGTTACTGCAAAGAGAAAAAGTACAGGCTTTTCTAAGTATTTAATTGAAATGGACTACAAATTATTTGTACTTGCATACATACACCTAAAAAATATCACTTGATAACATCTCTATATTTTTCAACTTAACAAGTACATTTCTTCCCAACCATCTCTACCAAGGTGCAAGAAAGGCAAGGTAAATATACACAAATGATTATCATGTAACACAGTGGTCACACATTTAAAGGAATGAAAGTAACACCTAATCTTAAGGGATATTGTTTCTGTTTCTAGTACTCTAATTCTTGCTTGAATTGGAAGTCTCATTTTTTCACAGCTGCTCAGCTTTTCCTGATTTGAGGTAGCTGGTGACAATATGCCAGTTAAAACAACATTTGCACATGTTGACAAGTGTCTAAGGGAGAGAACCAACTGTTTCAAAAACACCAAGATGACTCAGAAGTAACTGTCAGGCGACCATGTTCTCCAGAGGTGGCACATCACTTGGACTACAAGAGCCATTAGATGACATTTCTCCAGGAGAGAACCTTGTCATTCTGTTCCATGCCTGCCGTAGGGGCTTTACTTTTGCCATGTGATGACCCAGAATATAGTGTGTAGAACGGTACTGAATAAGAGAGAGAGATATTTTAACCACAACTACATACATACAAAAGAAAAGAAATTAAGTTCATTTGTGTTACTTTCACGACACAGGCAAGGGCAGTGTTTCAAAGGGCAGTCCTAATAAGAAGCATCTCTGAGGATGCACCCATCCTTTCTGAAATACAGTGCTGCAGAATTAAGGGAACAGAAATTTGTGAGAAATGTCACCCAAGCCTTTCCCTGGTTTTGAATTTGTTAGCATCAGAGCCTCTATTTGACTTGAGTCCTCCCTTTCCACTGACAGTTATGCAATTATGTTCTCTCCTGTTTTCAGCATAATCTTGGCATCTACTCTACAGAAAATGCAAAAAAAAAAAAATCAATCTGCACCTCACATATTTGAAGGATGTAACAGTATCTATTTTTCTCTCCAAGGTTTTCTTTCTTATATAGGGATCATTTTTTTTTCCCTTCCTTAATCTACAGTGGGGTTTCACTCTCTCTTTTATTCCATCTTTTGTGTATACTGGTAATATATTTCTAGCTGTCAGAAAATTAGGCAATTTAATGCAGTCAGTAGAAAGGAGATAATCCTAATCATTTCCACATATATCCTGAGTGTATTAGCTCTGCAAAGAAGAATTTTTTTTTAAAAATAAACTTACTGCTGCATAAGATCATGCTGCAAACAGTTGCTTAAATGAAATCCTCTCATTTTCTGTATAAATATCTTAAACATACACTGGTTACTATCAGTATAAAGTTCCAGTGATGAAGGACTTGCTGAGGTTTTTGATTGATCACACAGTCAATCATAATTGAAGATTTAGGGCCTTCTCCTCCCTCCAGCTCCATGGATAAATGTATCTGGCTATTTATAGACAATTAAATTGAGGATAGTTTATCAAATTCAATCCACTGGATGAATATGCATTTAAATAAAATAATCACAAAAAGTAAAAAAAGAAAAGAGAGAGAGAGAAAATACACTTTCTTTAGAAACTGCAAAATATTATAGTAGGCTCAACATCATTATGCCAAGTCCCAGTATCTGTTCATGGAGATATATACACACTGACATGGGGAAAAGTATGCATTGTGCATGAATGGAATATGTTCATATGTATGAATGTAGTGGCTCATATTTAAGTACATTATCTCATATGAAATTTAGTAAAAGCTGATCTCTGCCATCTGGATTTTACATATTTTGGCTACAGAACTTTCTGTAGAATTGGTCTTGTGTCTATGTAATAAGCAAAAAGGACTGGCTTGGAAGAATCTTCTATGTTATTTTCCCTTAATTTTTTACTTTTTGTGGTAAACTCCCCAAAAGTATTAATTTAATGTCAAACTTTTAGCCTATAAATTTTCTTATTGTTACTACATGGTTTTATCTTTTCATTTCCATCAACCCTAATACATATAGTTCTCCAGTGACTTCTAGCTAATGCTTAAGCTAAATATTCTAGTGCAGTGGTCCCCAACATTTTTGGCACCAGGGATTGGTTTCATGGAAGACAATTTTTCTATGGACCAGGAAGGGGGTTCGTTTCAGAATGATTCAAGTGCTTTACATTTATTGTGAAGTCAAACCTCTCTGTTAATTATAATCTGTATTTGCAGCCACTCCCCAGTGCTAGCATCACTGCCTCAGGTCCACCTCAGATCATCCAGCATTAGATTCTCATAAGGAGTGCAACCTAGACCCCTCGCATGCACAGTTTACAGTAGGGTTCGCGCTCCTATGAGAATCTAATGCTGCCTCTGATCTGACAGGAGGTGGAACTTATGCGGTAATGTGAGTGATGGGGAGTAGCTGTAGATACAGACGAAGACTTGCTCTCTCAACCGCAGCTCACCTCCTACTGTGTGGCCCGGTTCCTATTAATAACTGGCCATGGAGGGTTACTGGTCTATGGCATAGTACTGGTCTGTGGCCTGGGAGTTGGGGACCGAAATTCTGGTGAACAATCTTAATCTTGATTCTTTTCTTTTTTACTGAAGGACTTGAAAGGTATGAGAAAATATATTGTATTTTTAATTTAGCTAATAAGGAAATATCAAAGATCTACTAAAATGATGGTAAATAAAACAAATCTAAAAGAAGCTTGGATTTTTTAGTTACACAGAGAATCACAAAAAAGAAGAATGTTTACCCAGTAGTCTCTCTTATAAATAAAGGGATATGTAAGCCAGATGAAATCTGTGTATTGTGTAAGATGTTGCTCATAGTTATTCACAAGGGCTGCAATTGGAACATAATATGATGGTCCTTTTCCTACACATTGTGTCATAACTGTTTGGTCTTGATCAGTTTCCAGGATCATACACACACCCTCGCCATGTATGGAGAGAGCTGTATTTTAACCACAACTATGTGCATATGAAAGGAAAGAAATTAGTTCATTCGTGTTTTCTTTATGCTAAAGTAAAGGGCAATGCTCCAAAAGGAAAGCCATGATAAAAGCCATCACTGAGGTTGCACCCATCTTTCTGATATATGGTGCTACAGAATTAAGGAAAGAAAGGGCATGGAGAGGGGAGACAGAGAAGGACAGAGAAACTGATACAAAGAAGAGCGAGAGGAAGAAAAATATACATACAGGTATCCTTCAGCTCTAGGACCATCTAAGATAGTAATCATTTTAATAACAGAAGAAATATGTCCAGAAGGACATACCCATGCCTAGATGCTTTTCACAGTGGATAGAAGCTTTGGGCATCACACATTTTTATCGATAACTGTCACTTCCTGAGTTTCAGTCACATACATGCGATGTTGAGATCTTCCCACCACAATATCTTCAAGAATAGCTGCCTGATGGAAGAGCCCAAAAATTAGCTAATGCTTAAACTGGATAATCTTGAAATGTAGCACTCACACACAGACTACTGTATGAAACAACAATTTGACTAAAAGATATATATCCATTCTATTAATATATGCATATCACTGGACAAAGACTTGCTCTAATTTGGTAGACTGAGTTTAATCTTAAAAAGATTTTACATTACTGGTAAAACATACAAGTACTTTATCCATTTCAAAATTTTACTGATCAATTTTAGTGAAAGCTAATAGAGGAAATGGAGATTGCATTTAAAGTGTATTCTAATGACATTTAGTGCTCTGGAACTCCTAATAGAAATCAGTATTTTTTTTTTTTTTCAAAATGATGTCAGAGTCAGATGATATTTCCAAAATCTTGACCAAGGATTTAAAATAAAACTCACCATAATTTAATCAAAATGTATATCAATTTAAAAATCTAATAATGCAAAATTAAGAGATTGTTTTCTTCTAAATTTAAAAATGTTAATCATAGCATAAGCCAAGAGATAGTATTAATATTACATTAACCGGCTAAGTAAGGAATTTTGGATACCTGCTCAAACATTAATCAATGCAGTGGTTATCACTGCATATAAACCTACACATTTTTAATAAGCTTATTCTATAACATATATCCCTTTAAATGTAATACCTTGAGCCATTTAAAAGTTTAAACTTAATTTTACCTTTAAATACATATTCTGGTGATCCATGTGAATATAACTTGAATTTATGCATTAATTTTTTTATTCGTTTCTTGAACATAGCAAGCATCTTGAAATATATGCTTTAAAATAATTTCAGGAACTCAATTTTAAAATCTGATTTTTACTATAATTTTCTAATATTGGAGATATAAAATGAATGACACTTAAAAAAAGAGAATCCTGTTAAATAAAGAAAAACTGACATGAAAGACTAATGTATTTATTGCACCCAATTAAATCACATTTTCACCTATTACTAGCTTCATGTGAATACCATCTCTGTATTGTTCTCAATACATTTTCATTAAAATTCATTAATTTGGATTAATAATTATTTACCCACATTTATAGCGTACATACACAAATAATTAGAGCAGTACATTTTAACTCATTTAATTAGAATTATACTTGGAATGATACTTATTTTACTGCCAACAGACAAAATTTGAACTGAGTGGAGGAGTAAAAGGGGTATAATTATGAGATTAGTGTACAACTCTTCCTGTCAGATGAGTAACATCATTGTGGGTCTATAGATCCAGTCTCTTTAATAGATGCCAATGGTGCTTTTGTCTATAGTCAATGCCCCATTGACTTAATAGAAACACACTAGGGCCATGCTATTATGCAGATTACCTCATCAGCCATCCAACATTGGGCTACATGAGAGCACTTGAGAAAACACAGTGGTCGACCCACTTCATTTACTCTCAGTGACCCATTGTTCTCAATGGTTTTCCATAAAAATTAGCTCAGCTGGGAGAAGCAAAGGTTTAAGAGATTATTAGGCACTCAAACCAATACCTTATCTAGTGGTGGATGATTGCTTGAGATTCAGTTCCTGAGTTGCTCCTCCAACTTAAAAAAAAAAAAAAAAACTGATGTATTAGAAAAGTATTGATAGGGTTAAAAAGAACCTTCATTTAACATTTATTTTCATTCACCATGAAATCCTCTACTACTTTAATACAATCAATCACTGAGACTCTGAAACATAAATTCTGTCGATTTTCGGTGATTTTCAGAGAAACTAATATTACTTCCAACTTTTAATGTACAATGGACTCAAGCCACATACGTGACTGATAGCTAAAAAAAATTTGAATACCTGCATAAAAGGAAAGCAACTTTCAAATATTGTCAAATAAAGACTGTAAATAGCTGTTCAAACTATTTCATGTCTCCTTTAATTAACATTCATAAGCACATAAGAAAGAAAACCTCTGAGTTTTAAATTTAAATTAAAAGTCAAGCTGTTTTAGTAGAGAATAGGCATATTGCACACAAAAAGTCCTTTGAGAATCACAGTTAAGGATTAATAAACACTCTCCCCCATTTTGCTGCTGGTGTGAGTTTCATTTTGCATTTGCTGACCTTGGTTTAGGATCTAGCAAGTTTGTTATTAAACTTGCAACCTGCTATCAAGGTGGACATCAACTGTTGCAAAACAACTCCTATCTATCCATTTCTCATTTTAGCAGCATGTCTTTTCAGCTAACGTGCTAATATCCAGGGTATCAAACAAGGACATATGTAAAAAAAGGACTCTTAGTTCTTATACAGATGAGACTATGCGGTAATCTGCTTTGCAGGACTCTGTGTGATCCTCCCCAACATTTCATACCAACTGCCAACATCTCCCACGCAGAACAAATGTCTTTTACTTGAGATAAAAGTACCTTTGCCTAGAGCTAACCAAACAAATCTCAGATTTGTTTTTTCATCACACCTAAAGATATTTGAAAGATGTATAAATAGTTACCATCACCCTAACTGATATTCATCTGTCATGTATTAAAAGTATCCATACTTCTACTTTTAACACTTGTCATTGTGTACTGTTCTTTATGAGCTCAGAGGTAATACAGAGATTCTGAAAACTGAATAGCCCAAACAATGTCCAAATCAATAAATTGAATGGTTAAACTTAGAGATAATTTCTAAAGATGGTCTTTTGTTTCCATTTAATTCATACCTTCCTATTCTGACACGTTCAACTCAAGCCACAGAAGTAGTTTTGCTTTGTCCTCACTATAGTAGGTTTGCCACTATGTTACTAGACAGTCTCAATGTTTCTCCTAGAATGTAATTCATCTTCATTGTTTCTGTGCCGACAGGATGGAACCTGCTTACAAATTTTACAGCTAGCAATACTTTTTATTGTTGTTCTGAAAGGGCTCCTGAGGGCTTTCTATTTTATTTTTAGGAACACTGTGAATTTTTTTTCCCTTTATGCTATACTTTTCACTATTATGAGTGATGACCCTAGAATACTGGGGAGGAAAAAGCAACCAACACCCACCAAACTCTGTAACTGTCATAAGTTTTAATGCAATCTTCCAATACATTGATTTATTGCAGGTGCTACATTTTAACTATGTTATAGCTAATGAAGAATATCAACAGCCCTTGTGGAATGCTGACATTCCTTCAAACTAAGAAACCTTCAGTATGGCCCAAATGCCTTTCAGAGGCAAAAAATGATACCATAAGGAATGCAATGTACTTCCTTTGATTTCAGGTGTTGAATTAAAATGTTAGGCAGCTAAAATATAGATAATTTTAGGATGAAACTACGAAATTATATCACTCAATGTCAACCATATTTTTTAAATGTTCTTTTTTGCTTCTATGATATTCCTTGGGCTTAATTATAATTGAAAGTAGCCAAAAAGAACCCCAATAAGCCAATATGGTATGAAATCACCATTAATGAGTCACCTTTGCTTGAAATTTGGAAATATTTTTATATGACTTCAGAGAAAAAATATTGCTTACTAGACAGCAGTGGTGACAGAAGCTTTGTGAAAAAAATCAGTTGTTAGCATTTAAACTGAAAATGAATGTAACATCTTGTTAACATTTTAGGGACTTGTATCTATAAATCACTTTGGGAGAGGTCATTTATCCTGTATTAAAAACAGTACAGGCAAACAACAAAATAAACTTGCTGAAACTAATGCTTTCATGGTTAGGTTGAAGATGGAATTACAAAATACACTTATTTTTAAAAGAGATTTGCTCTGTTATTCTCTTTCATAATCAATTTTTATACTGAGGTTGAAATCCAGTTGTCAACTGCTTTGCAACAGCTTATAAAAATAGATCCAATCCTAATAAACATTCCTTAAAAAATGCACATCCTGAAGAAAGTTTTTCATATGTATTTATTACTGTTTTAAAAATGATAGTTTGTAATTGTCCAGTATAGAAAAGTGAATTTAGCTATTTCTAAATCATTTTTAAATTTATGATGGGACTTTTTCCATTGTGCAAGCTATGAAGCGTTTGTATGTATACATCAGTATAATAAGATTTTTTCCTTATTTTTATGTATCAATATCTATATAAAATTTATTAAATTAGTTCTCATTTAAGTAGTTTATTTTTAGAGAAAGGGTAATAAAAATGCAGTAAATAATTAAAATAGTACCATACTGAAATAAAAATGATCTTGTTTTTAACATTTGATAAAACTGATATTTCCCTTTAATTAGTAGTTTTGTTTAAATTAAACTTATTAATAATTTACAACATACTGGATCAAAGAACAGATAAAATTATGTAAAAGTAGTATTCTATAATTATAAACCTACACAATTTTGGTAAGCAATTTAATTATATTACTTGCATTGCATCAAATCTTACTTTTAATTAGAATTACAATTTATGTTGCATTGCTCAGAGTATATTACTGATTAACATTTTTATGCTAGTTATAGAAGCAATACATTTATTCCATTTACTACGATAATAAAATTAAAAATCTTGTGCACTTTCTGCATTAATAAACTTACCCTAAAATGTATATAACATAGATTATATTTGAAGGGTGTTTTTGTGCCATTGTCCAAAAAAACTGTATGTCCCATGCAGAAGTTGCATATAGCTATCTAAATTTTGTTTTGTTTGTTGTAGAGAAATTGTGAGAGCGTGTAAATAGGTCTTAATCAAAGCACATCCTTGGTGATCTAATAAACACTGATCATGAGATAATTGCTATTCTTCATGGTTTTATGATGTAAGAAATAGACATCTGAAAGGAATTAATTGTTTGAGATTGAATCTTTGTATCCAATTTAACAACTAGAAATTTCAACACAGGTGGTTAAATATATAAGCATGTTTGTGATCTACCTTCTTTAGGAAGAATCTCGGGATTATTATAGAGAATTAAAAATCCTGCTGGTTTGAATGAATAAAGCAATTAATTTATAAATTCTTTCATTCATTCTGGCATCTGTGGCTAATCTCTGTTAAGAGTAGACAATGTACTCCCTGCCTTCACAGGGAAAATATATGGTTTCCCCAACAGCATACCTTTCAAGGTTTTCTCCCTATTTTTGCCCAGAAGAAATTCTCTGGTGCAAAAAAGTTGATTTCACCTATCTCCTTAAACCTTTTACTTTTCTGTTTGTGTGCTGGAGTTTTCTCCACCGATAGAAATACTATCCACACTTCTCTTTACCCCTCAGCATCTTGTCCAGTCACCAAGGCCCATCTGGTTGCAACCTTCTTTATGACAGGGGAGGACTTCTAAATTTATTTCTATCTCTTAATTCCTCTGAAACCTTGATTATATTTTGCCTAGTCATGCCTTGTGTTTCTCTTCTATCTTCTGTGAAGCTAAAAGTTCCATAGTGGCAGGGAATATAACTTGCTCATCTTTCTAATTATTTTTTTTCTGCACACTTGAATGGAGGAGCGGAAAGGTGGACTTTAGAGTTCATTGCCAGGCTTACTTTCCAGGTCTAAAATGTACTAATTAACCCTATGACCTTGAGCAAATTACCCAATAGCTGTGTATCAGTCTCCAGGGGTGTATATTGTACATAATGATAGTACTGTCTTCATAGGAATGTTATGATAATTAAATAAGATATCTAACTTATGTAAAAAGCTTTATCTCACCTAGTAGGTGCTTAGCATATATTTGTTCAATATGTAAATAATTTGGTTCACTATGACTGTCAGGCTTCAGTCTGAAACTATCGGTTCTTGGTGTGCTCATGGCCAAAGAATGACCACAAATGCCAAAGTTAGGCAAACACGAAAATGAGGTTTATTGAGGAAAGATAGAATTACAGGGCAAAAGCAAGATATAGGTTTACAGAGCATGGTACATACGCCACAGATGACAACGGGACCGACTGTCGCAGCAGGGAAGGCAAAAGGAAGGGCAAAGAGAGAGAGAGCTTGGCTATGGTCTGCGTCTTATTTTACAGTGTCTGGATAGGGACCTCCCTTGTGGTTCAGAGGTCATCATGGAACCACTTCGATTGGACAGCTGGGAATCACATGATCTGAGCCTTAACTATGCATATGGATTCTAGGTCACTTTCCAGACTTTATGGTACCCATGTGGCTTGGTCCTTGGGCTAGAGAGTCCTCTGCATGGAGCTGGCATGCCAAGTTCTGATTGGCAGATTCATAAGCCATTCCCTCCTTCTCCAGGTATGGAGAATTACGGTGGGGCAGGACCAAGATGGGGGCAACAGCACCCACTTTCGTCCCTCGGAGACCTGAAATTCCTCACTATCTAACTCACATGACTACAAGCTCTCCTTTTACCTTTAAGAAATAGTCATTAATTTATGCAAACTGGACCTGATGTAATTATGGTGGTCCCAATGTATCATGTTTGCTTTTGCACTTTGTCTCACTGGCCTTTGTGAAGAAATTTCTTTATCATTGTTGATATAATGATAGATGTTAAAACTCTTCATTTTTTTGGAGTGAAAAACACTGACACAAAAAAAGAAAATCTTCATGGGAAGGACAAATTAAGACCATCATAATTGTAGAAAGAGAGGTACAAACCTGAATAAAGGGTATATACAAGAAATTTGAGGAAATCATATTTTGGTTCATCAAAGATAAGAGTTGGAAAAGGAAGTATATTGTAGAAATTGATGACTTTGTCAAATGCCTAAAAAGACAGATTCATTTAACGGAGTGGTTTTCAAACTAACTCTTAAAATCAAGGCTTCTGTGAAGGTGCTTTAGGGATTCTGTAAAAGTTTAATTGGCATTTCAGTTTTAAATGGTTTGTATGGTTTTAAGGCTATAATTTGAAAAGTACCCCATTAAAACATACTGTATTTTAAAGTAATTTAATACATGAAAGCTCTCCAATAATTTAACTTTTGTTCTGATTTTCATTACTGAATGTTTAATTTTTAATGCATAGAATATATTTATTCTAATGAAATTTCACTTTGGTTATAATTTATGTTGTTTTTCACATAATTTCATTTATTTCAGCTATTTAATTTAATAAATTATTTGCTACTACTTAAAAATACTTTGAATATATTTGGTTTGAGAATAAGTTGGGGTAGATACCCAAAAGGAAATATTATTATTCAGACAGGACATCATTTTGGAGTCTATGTTTCCACTGAAGTTTTGTCCTGAGAATAGTTGAGAAGGTATATTCAACTCTTGTTTGTTACAGTAATTATGTTCTATAAAATCACTATGAACACTGAATTAGCCAATACTGATTCATTACTCCTTGGGGAAAAACAAGGTTAAGTTCCTGTGAGCCTGCGGTCACAATATTTTCATCAAACAATCAATACATAACCTTGTTTTATGTGTGTTTCTGTTTAAAGACACCTTATTTAATATATATTGTTGGTTCATTAACATTGAACTCAATGACCAACAGTACCATAACTCATGCTGATCTTACACGTACATTTTTTCCATAAGGCGCATCACAGCCTTCTCATTCTCAAGAACGCTAGACAACAATTCAGCCCTATGCTTGGGGGCTATTGTAACAAAATCACCATCAAAAAGCACAAAAATTCAAAAAACGTGGTACCAAATAGACAGTGAAAGGATATTCTTTTCTTTTAAGCAGAATAAGGACTGAAATAAAATGGCAGAAATTTGCTTTGTTGAACTTCAGTTGGTAACATGAGTATCAGGTGACTCTCAAATTTCCTGCACGTGTCCATGCAAGAATAGTCATTGATTTCTGTGGTGACAAATACATTTTAACAAGTTGGTGAATTTGCAAATACAGAAACTTCCAATAAGGAAGATCAAGTGTACTTGCTTCCTAATCAAGCCTGAGAATTAAAAAGTGGTATCCACGGGGCATAAGTCTATTACTAAGGTGAGAAACCACATTTGTGCAGTTAGGCAATGACACATTTTGAAATATTCTGTTAGACTGAATTGTGAAAATTTACCTTCAGCTTATACTCTCACCTTGTCCCTCCAGGGTGACCCATGGACAGATGGCATTAACATCATTTAAGTGATTGTTAGAAATGCAGACTCCCAGGCCCGATTCCACCACACTTACTGAATCATAATATGCATTTTTAGTGATTTGTATGAGTATTAAGGTTTGAGCCTTATGAGTCATGGAATATAGTGCAGTAATCTCTAATTGGTAAAATGGTGATAATAATGCCTGCTTTGTCTGTCCAGGCAAAAATTAAAAGAGGTCAGTTTATATGAAAATTCTAGGTATGCTCTTACACACCATAAAAATGTACGGAGGGAATCAGTGGGCCCTTATAGTGGTGAAAAGAGGGAGGGGTGTTTTTATTACATAGATTAATCAACCTAGTAAAAATGAAAGACTTTCTACTTTTCATCTTATTTTATCAATATAAATTTCTTAAAATCCATTTGTCAACAGCTGCATTATTTTCCATTCCTTTATTTTTCTTATTTCTATCCCCATTCTAAAGTGTCACTTTCTATTACCTATTTTGATTACATTAAAAAGAAGTGTGTCAATTTGCTTTCGGAAGAATAGGCTTTGCAACTGATAGGAAAATTATATTTTAAAAATACCACTCTCAAGATCTTTGGGGCTATAATTTTTCTTATTAAAAACAAAACAAGCAAACAAAAAACAGCTCAGCTTTATCCGAAAAGCAAGATATGACCATGGTAGAATTTCTTTACTGGATTACTATGGTGTTAAATACCCTTATATTTTATTTCTGCTTTTTGAAAATGATAGAAAGAATATCTCTCTTTAAATATGTTAAAGAGAATGCCAACTAGAGGATAAAGCTCCCCAGAAAATCAGAGAGAAAATGATATTTAATCCTATATATTCCAACTTTCTTCAGGTAAATTTAAAAAAAGAAAACCCTCCCTAACCAAGTTCCTAATGCTTGCATGTGGTTATGAATATAGTGATAAAGAGAAGTACAAAGGGAAAGGTATATTGCTGCCCTTAAAATATTGTCAAAGCTACTCAACAGCAAATTTTTGTTTCCATATCAACGTGGAGCTCTTATGTGCTGCTAGATTCTAACAAGAGGCTTTTCCTTCTTGCCAGTTGTTTCCATTCATAATATTTAGCCACCTAGTGACTGATTTGTGCCAGGTGGAATTTTTCCAAGCATGCAATATTTACAATTCTCTATTTACTAGTTCCTGGAGACAGTCAGATAAAAATACAGCAGCAAATAGTTTTGTTTCCAGATAGAAGAGTGTACATAAGTATCTGAGACTCAAATTCAGCCAGATCCCAGAAATGCATTGTTTCGTCTACAGAAAACTTTTTTATGATATTTACAAAGATGAAAAATAAACATTGTGTTAAGTAAGCATAGAAAAATTGAATTTACTTTAGATTATGAGATAAAAATTTCACAGATTATTAGCTATACAGATGAAGGTGTCACTAAAAACTAAAAGGCACACAGAATAGACAGTAAAATGTATATAAAATTTGCCTTATGAGCACCAATAGACTTCCAAGAATTAATATAATATTATGTCAAAAATATGAGTTGAATGAAAAGTGATACTTAAACACAATGTTAACAATGTCCTTATCTTGTTCTATTTTTGATACCCACAGATACACTGTGGGAAGTTTTTGGTCTAAGTTGATGTATGAACTATCTACCTCCCACTAGCAATGGGCATCTCTTAAATTCTACTTTTTAAGTATGCTCTTGAAGTTTAAGCATTAATATCTTGTATTTTTCAAACTCTTCATGCCTACAAGGTTTTATGACACTATTGATTTCAGTGACAGTGAATCATTATGTTTTTTGAGGACCACTTGCTTTCTACCAGTATGTAAGTGCAACTGCTGGAAAAATGTATTTTAAGGAAACTATACTTAGATCACAAGAAAAATCAAAAGAGGGGAAGGTAAAGGAAAGGATTTCATTGAATCTCCAATCAATAGTAGTTGACCTTATCCAGCATTTAATTGATTGGCTCTTCAAATCTGTAAAATGGAGGATTACCCTCCCTAGTTAGAGAGGCTGTTTTACAGCCACCATGTACATTTGTATTGATCATGACTGCATTAGGGCATGGTTATCCTTTAATGGATAGAACAGAATGGAAGAATTCATTTAAGTGTTGCAATGGGCTGTGATCCCACTGTAAGTTGCTGGATGTTTGTGACAATCAGTGTCAACTAGCAGTTTTATTTTGGAATTGCAACTTCCTGTAAACACTTTCAGCTATTGTTTATAAAACACATTAGACAGGTGACAAAATAAGTTATTATTAGGTACTGAATGTTTGTGTTTTCTCAAAACTCATATGTTGAAGCCTTAAACCTCAGTGTGGCTACATTTGGAGATGGGGTCTCTAAGGAATTAATTAAGGTTAAATGAGTGAATAAGCATGGGGTAACTAATCCCATAGGATTAGTGTCCTTATAAGACACACCAAAGAGCTCACTCACTCTGCCTCTCTATTTGAGCACAAAATAGAGTCCCTGTGAGTGTACAGGAGATGGTGGGCACCTACGAGCCATAAGAGGTCTCAGAATGAAACTTACCCAGCTGGCATCTTGATCTTGGACTTCCTCCAAAACTGTGAGAAATTTCTTTTGTTTAACCACTCACTCTGAGGTATTTTGTTATGACAGTCCAAGCAGATTAAAACAGTTATATGGGGGTATATAAAACAGCAAGAGCATGCGAAGACACAGATACTGTCAAGGAAACTTCTGAATTAGATTATTCACAAACAAGGGGGAAAAAGATTGGTTGGAATGTTCATTAATTTGTGGTTAAAATAAATAAGGTCTTTTGAGAATCTTTCATTGTAGGACACTGATAACAATTTAGAGGGAAAAGATAACAGCGCAAGAAAGGAATGTATAAGGTGAAGCTATTTTATTTTTTCATTTTATTATGGTGATGGCCAACGTAGTGGGCCAACATTGAGAAGATATAGCTTGAATACTGACGGCTATTTTTTTGCTTTATGATCGTGGACATGTCAGTTAATCTCTTTAAAAGGCAGTTTCTTCCTGTATAAAATCTACATAATAATGCCCGATATGAATACTGTGAGAATTAATCGAGATAATGTGAACTAACTTAGCTCAGTATTTGGTAAAGAATAATCACTCAAAAATACTTGAAGATTTGAAATGCTGCCCTCATGTTCTATTATTTCATAAATACCTGGTTAAAGAGACTATTATATTTTTTTCTTTAAAATATAGATAACTATAAATCAAATCGTTCTCCCTTTTCACATGACCTACTTTAGATATATAACAAACTAATTTTTTAGAAAGAATACAGTAGCCTGATGACTGCTGCTTTTAGTATTGTGAACAGTAGGAGACTCCTGGCATGCAAAATATAAAATGGGTCAAATTATCTTTCCATTATTAGCACCTATCATGATCCCATTAACTTCTAGTACTCTTTAAGTGAATTTGCGCAAGCTACACCTAGCCAGGCTGGCCTCATATGGCAAAAGTTAGAAGGATAATTTTGATACCTAAAGTATGGGACTATAGAGTGGATTAAATGAAAGGATCCACATAAAGTATTTAGGGTGGTGCCTGGCATGGTGTAAGTTCTTAACAAAAGGTTATTGCTGATAAAGTTATTAATTTTATCATTATTAACATACACTTTATCATATGGAATACACAGTTCATCTTTTTTGGTATGTACAGTTAGTCTTATATTTTTAGGACCTATATACATGAGAAAATGTGCACAATGGTATCTGATAAGAAGGCAAATCATATTTTGGCCTATAAAAATTTCCTAAATCTATCAAGAGCATAGACATTCTCAATGATCCTGAGATTAAAGTGAAATGGAAGCTATAGTAGAGTTGTAGAGAGAGAGAATGCCATCCTCTGACAGAACTATTGAGAGATTATGATTCTGTTTGAAGCATAGATGGAGAAAACAAGAAGCAGGAAGACAATTTAGGAAGGTTATTGCAATAATCCAAACAGGAAATGATGGCAATTTGGACAAGGGCACTAGGAGTGAAAGTGATGAGAAGTGTCAGATTTTGGATTTTTTGTGAAGCTCCACACAATATGATTGTTCATGAAATTTGGAGTGGAGTAAAAGATAGTCATATAACTACAAGTTTTTTTTGTTTTTTTTTTGTTTTTTTTTTTTGTATAGAGATACCAGGAGAATTGCTTTCTCATGAACTGAGATCCAGAAAAGAAAAAACTGAGACTAGATGAGATTAGCTGTGCAGTGAATGTACTAAAAGACAAAAGGTCTGGGGACTATGGACTGAGCCCTGTAATGCTCCAGTGCTTAACAGTTGTAACAAGGAAATGTGAGGACTGGGCGATGATGTCACAGAACTTCAAAGGAGTATTTTCTCTGAGTCAAATGAAAAAAAGTATAGTATTTCAAGAAGGAATAAGTGATCAACTGTGTCTAGTGCTGTGATATAGAGAGATGGAATTACCTGAAGATTTCCAGCTTATCTGGTAGCAAAATAATATTGCTTTTAATAAACACTGAAGAGTCAGAAAGAAGAGTTTGGGGGCAGAAGCTAATAATTGTACTTTATGAAAAGTTCCATTCGTGGTATTGGTAAGACATCAAGTCAGATATATTTTTGACTTGAAATGCTGAGTCTGAAGGTCAGCGCTAGGTCAGGACTGGAAGTGTTAGATTGGGTGTCACACAAATAGAGATTACGTGGAAGCTGTGGGATTAGATAATATCAATGTGCATGTAGAGGGGGAAATGATCAATGAAGGGATCTGGGAAATGCCAAATATTTCAGAATAGGATAAAGGCCAATTTTAAAAAGTGGAGACAGGAGGAACAGTGAGCACGATATGAAGAAAACCAGAAACGTGTAATATTTTTAAAGTCAAAAATTTCTGTTGACTTTACACATCAGCAGTTAGTAAGGAAAGGTGGTTCCCTAGCACCAACCCTTCCAGCCTCATAAGACATGCAGCCTTCATGGCTCTATTCTCTCAGCTGTGACTGATGTCTAACATTTTCCTTTTTCTGTCTCTTCTGTTCATCCCATTGGCAAATTTTTCATTACCTACTAAGCCAGGGAAAGGTACCATCGCTGTTGTTGGGGACTGTCTTCAATGCTGTCTCCTATTGCTCCAAAAGCCACTGGTACTCTCATCAGCTGCAGTTGAAGATGCTGGCACTTGGTACCTCTGGCACATCAGATGCTAGGAGCCCTGCCAGGACTGCAGGCTCTGC
Organism: Lemur catta; assembly: GCF_020740605.2. Classification (NCBI taxonomy): domain Eukaryota; kingdom Metazoa; phylum Chordata; class Mammalia; order Primates; family Lemuridae; genus Lemur; species Lemur catta. Next base: position 48,399,280 of record NC_059140.1, read on the forward strand.
TGCTGTGCAGAGAGCTCTGGATGTGCCAAAGCTGTGACATATTAATATGTTCAGTCTTCTCCAAAGCACAATGCCACATGCTGATATAAAGTGGGAGGAAACCCTCTTTTACCTTCTATATATTGGTTATAATCATTTCCACTTTGGGTCCCAAATATCTAATAGCAGTAAAGTGTCATGGAGGAGATAATGGGAACTGAAATAGAAAATAAAAAAAAAAAATTGAAAAGCACAGACTTATGTTTTAAATCATCCCTTTCCCTGCAACAATCAAGGCATGCACTCATGAATTCATTTATTCAACAAATATTTATTGAGAGCCTAGTATGTGCCAGCCTCCCTCCTCCAGCAAACACTGCCTGGTGGTTGCCATATGATGAGGTGCTTTCCCCACTCTGCCAGCCTCACCCCAGGAGGCCTCTGGACCCTTGCTTGTCAAACTCACCGTCCTTTAGAACTGGGCCACTGCAGCTTCTGACTGAGGACATCTGTTGTGAGCCCAGGAATCTATTTTCTAGATAGTTCTGCTGTGCAGATAAGTTTGATGACTATTTTTGGCATCTCATTTATATCTGATCACATGTGTACATACAGCTTAAATCTCAGGCTGAAACCCCTACAACACAAGGCAAGAGAAAGCTTACCAGTGGGATAAGGAGTGTGAGTGCTGTAGAAAGGAAGAAGAACGTGGCTTTTAGGAAATAAAACGATTGGGGTTGAGGACCTTGAAAAAAATAATTTCAGTTAGAGAGAGGGTACTGATTGTATGGATTTAAAGGGTGATGTGGAAGTAGAACTCAGCTATTAGTCATTAGAGAAACTTGGTAGCAAAAAAAAAGGGGGGGGTGCCGGGGGTAAATTGTAACCACCTAAGCACTTGAGAAATACAGCAATAAAGTTAGGGAAAGGTGTTATTTTGTTGTCGTTGCCGTTAAATTTTATTTTTTTGTTTTTAATAGGGGACCGTTATTGAACACTTCTACAGTAGAAGGAGCCTGCAGATGGGGAAATTGAATAAAAATGTGTCTGTACGGTGGCAGGGTTGGAGGTGAGGGGTGACGATTTATAGATCGAGACCCGCTGGTGTGCTGTAAGCTAGCAAGATGCCAGGAATGTGACAAAAAAGAGCCTAAAAGAAAATAGGCAAAAGATTAGGGATAACACAGAAGATAGGTTCTTTCTCTTAGAGCCTAATAGAGAAAAGGAATGAGTGTAAAGGAGAAAAGACAAAGATAAAAGATTCAGTATTCTCAGTTAAATACCAGGTGGTGCCATTTTCCAGGAACGAAGTGCCTGGGCATGAACTGAGGCCCGAGGAAAAGCGACCGTGTTGAATTGTCTCGTGAGTCAATAGGCCATGATTAAAGGAATTGTGGAACAACAGTTCTGGGGGAGTTGAGGTTGAACAGCACGTATTTTTAGAAGAGCCTGTCACTTCCAGTTTCTGAGTTGCTCCAGCAATAGCTGGCAGCTCAGGAGAGAAGTAAAGAACACAGTTGTGGTGAGGCGCTTGCAGGCAGAATTAGCCAAGTGGGCATGGCAGAAGGTCAGAGAAGCTAGGCCTTCTAAGGTCCTTGCAGGGACATCTCAAACGGCTGATCATGGGGTAAAAGCCGAGCAGAAGGACAGGTGATGCCAGAGAGGGGTCAGTGAACCAGGGAATCACAAGTGACTGATGAGGCCGGGCACAGTGGCTCACGCCTGTAATCCTAGCACTGGGAGGCCGAGGCAGGTGGATCATTTGATCTCGGGAGTTCGAGACCAGCCTGAGCAAGAGTGAGACCCTGTCTCTACTAAAAAAAAAAAAAAAAAAAAAGTGACTGATGTACTGTAGGTCTTAATTAGGATAAAGAATTTGTTCAGTAGGCACAAGAAAGAAGACATGATGCATTTTGTTTGTAGATAATTTCAGAAGTTTTGGGGGAGTGGTGCAATTCTGAATGGTATGATCATTGTTTCCTGTTCTGACATTTGTTTTGGTTCCTAATTTGCAGTCCCCACCATAGCCTAAGTCCTGAAACATTTATACATTTTAAGTACACTGAATGATAAGGGAATTGTAACTGTTAAAGTTACTTTTTTCCATCTAAACCTATGGTCACCAACCCCTGGACTGCAGCCGCCCCAAACCTGCATCAGTGGAATCCTTGTCTTCTATGACACAGACTTAGGAAATGAGGAGGGTGGGGTGAGGGTGCGCACAGCAGGAGGTGAGTGCCCAGGGAGCTAGCCAAGCTTCTTCTGTATTTACAGCCACTCCCTATCCCTTGCATCACCACCTGAGCTCTGGAAAAATTGTCTTCCATGAAACCAGTTCTTGGTGCCAAAAAGGTTGGGAACTGCTACTCCAAACAAAATGACTCACTAAAACTATTAAAATGCAAGACGTAAATGCAATATACTAGTGCAGTCTATTTGTGTATTACATATGTTCAGAAACATGAATACATTAAAATGCACTTGGTATGCAATTGAGCCAGAGCTTTAATATATTTTTCTTTGCAGACATTCTTAAATTTTCCATGCCAGGTACATTTTATATCGGTATATAAAATTTATATAGTAGCTGTAACTTATAATTGTAGTATATAGTACATATTTAGTTATAAAAATGTGTTCTTTTGACAGAAAACCCCTCAGGGCCAGAAAGAGTTAATATAATCCTATAATTCTAAATGAAATGCAATGCAGTGATTTTATTTGTTGGAAAATTATCATTTGTATTTCCACTATTGTTGGCTTTTTTTTCCTGAGTATTTCGGACTCCTATGCACTTATTTAGAATGAATAAAAATATTTCTTAGAGTGTTGGTGATTTATAAATCTTTGGAGCTGTGAGGGGCCCGGCATTCATCCAGGTTTATTCTTCATTTTAAGGACGTGTGAAGAAGCCACACCAGCTCAGGTTACCTGACACATATGCAAATGAGAAAGGAGCTAGGATAGTAAGAACCCCTAGTCAGGGCTTTCTGGATGCTGCAGATCTTACACTCTATCTCATTAAAGAAGGGATTCTAGAAATAAGCCTCCCCATTCCTTCATTTCCATAAATAAATACCCTTCTAGAAACCCAGGCTGCTTCACCAACCATGGGCCATCGTATGGAGTATCGCTGTATGTAGCTTTGTGATGGATGGGTTTACATGGTCATGTCCAACCTGGTATTGTTTCAGAGGGTTTTGCCTTTCTCAAAATGAGCCTCTTCACCTAGCTATCAATACTGAAAGGAAAAATGCCAAACTTTATACTGAAAGCTTATTTCAACACCCATATTTTCTAAGCTCTCCCCATGTGCACACACACAGTGCATACAGTAGAGATGTTTCTGCATGCACACAAATTCCTCGTCAACAATGAGTGTTTCAGTGGTAGTGTGCTCATCATGAAGAGAACCAAAGATGAGTGATGACAAGGGCCTTGCTTAATAATTTTTGCTGTTTGGAGTGTTTGAGAGCAATCAAGAGATACTTGCTGTTTTGTTCCTACTTCAAGGAAAGGAAAATACTCCGTATTAATTAAATTCATTTGGCTTGGTAGCGTAAATGTGACAAACATAGATGTGCCAAACTGCCTGAAAATAATTTGGGTCATCAGCAAATCACTGCGCCTGCCAGTTTGCAGACAATTCCTAGTCTTTGTGGTCTGTCACATCTCTTTTCCATTAGCTATTTACCATCTGACCAGTGAAAGAATACACTAATTTATTTCTTGAAAAAAGATATTCTGTTTTAGTGACAGCTTTTTCCCTACACACTTATTGTTCTGTGGTGCACAAGCCAATGCCTTTGCAAATTGCCCACTGGGATCTTTCCCCCAAACAGGGAATTTTATAGTAAAAGAGATGGAAATTATTTTTTAAAGTCTGCCTGTTCTGTTTTGTCCTGATGAAATGACAGTCGTTTCGAGATGAGCTCATACTCAGAGTATGCTTCAAGACACCTGAAGGAGTATTTATGAGGGTGGACATAGCACATTTCTGTGGATCGGACAGCAGGCAGTTTTCTTGTTCTGTGAATGAAGTCCAAATCAGTGTTATACTCCTTGGCTTACAGGAAATTTAGGGTAAATGTTTTATGTACAAACAGGGAATATTTGCCAAGATGGAATAAAAAAGCAACTGACTGATTAATCAGCATGCAGCCCTCATCTTAAAGGGCCTCATTGCCGGGCCCTTTTGAACATTCAGGAGATTGGCCTTGCATAAGAGGGAGGTAGTGTGGAAATGCCTTTGATAGCTCAGTGATTGAATCTATCATGCTTTGGAGAGGGACAAAACTTGGTTTGAACAACCCTGCCTGATAGAACACAGAGTGTGCATGGCTGGAAAAAAAAATTACCTCATTATAGCTCAGTGCTGTTGCCCTTTGGAGTAAAATGAGAGAAAAGCTTGCTCTGGTACTTCTGCTGATAAAATTCACTTTCTGGAACACAACCAAATCCCAGCATATATCATCCAAGAGAAATAAAGCAGTCAAAAAATTGTATTCCTAAATAGGCCTGGAACATCTTGGCAACTGCTAAAGCAACACAAAATAAGGAACAGTGCTCTACTAGCTCGACCCTTAAATTATGCAGCTGTTCATTACCCGAATTATACATCTCAGGCTGCCCTTTGGAAAAAGGCATGGAGCACAGAGCTGGAACAATCCCTGAATTATAGTACAATAAGAAAGGCCTCCTAAAGTGTCACATGCATGTAGTAGAAGATAAGAAAGGCCAGCTTAAGTTCTTGGCATTTTAAAGAAGGCAATCAAGAAAGCCTTTGAATTCCTTAGTTTTCTTTCTCTGCAATTAATTTGCATTTTTGTGTGAGTTAGACAAAGCATCCCATTCATGTGTCAGCAGTCCTATGTCAGTCTTCTTCTCTGGAGACGTGCATGTGTGTTTTGGTTTAAGCTGCACCATATTTACAGGGGACCCTTAAGAAACATTCATAACAACAGCAGCGGGCCCACAGTATTTAGAGAATTAGTAATGAGGATATTTAGTATCTCAAAAATAAAGACATCATAAAAATAATGCCATGGTAGAACTAAGAGACAGGACTCTAAAATTAATTTTACCACATGTATTGGATTTTACATTTCTGCAAAAAGTAAAACATATTGCACTAGTCAGCTTGAGATTTGAGTAGCACATTTGGTTTAGCTTGTTGTGATAAGACTTGTATTCCTCCACCACACTGTATGTACTAGTGATACATCTCCGTCTACTTGGTTGTGTTAATATGTGGATTAAGTTTTGCGCCACAATTAAATGTGGTTAAAAATATTTTCTCATCAGTTTATAAGTTTTTGGACACCATTAATGAGGATACTGGCACTTTCTATCAGATTTAGTTTCCTTAAAGTACATGGCCAAATTAACATTTTACAATTCCTGTTTTGAGGAATACTTTGGTAAATGATTTAAGACATTTTCCTGCATAAAACAGATATCAAAGATTATGTGTGAGAGGTGAACACTGTATTTGGCAAAATTGAGATGACTGCAAAGTTTATTTTTGTCCCTCCAGTCTAAGCTTTCTGGGCTCACTTACCATCCTCTGTCCCCCTCCAAACCTGGAGTAGTAGACAGTGCCCCTTATCCACACAATGATGTCTGTATCCTAAACCCTGGACCCTGAGAATATGTAAACATGGCAAAGGGATTTTGCTGATATCATTTATATTACAGGACACTAAAATGCAGAGAGTTTCTTGGATTACTCAGGTGCACCTAATCTAATCACATTAGCCCTTAAAAGCACATAAGTTTCTCTGGCTAGAGACAGAAGATTTTGGACAGAAGAAGTCAGAGAGATTCGAGGTGGGAGAAGGTTTGAAGAGGGAGGCAGTAACGTGGGTAAGTGGGAGACCTTAATATGCTGAACTTGGCTCCCTGCTGACAGCCAGCAAGGGAAACAGGGACCCCAGCCTTACAAACACACTGAAGTCGCCCAACAAATTGAAAGTGCTTATAGGCAGATTCATCTCCAGAATCTCTAGAAAGAAATGCTGTGCTGCCAATACCTTGATTTTGGCTTTGTGAGACTCTAAGCTGAGGACCCAGGTGAGTCACTCTGTACCCAGACTTAGACCTACAGAACAGTGAGATAATAAATGGATGTCGTTAGGCCAATACATTTGGGGTACAGTAGCAATAAAAAAAATAAGACGTGTCCTCTAGAATTCTTTCAGAAGTTCACTCTTCCTGGGACCATCTGCATTTTAACCATTATCCTTACTGACAGAATTAAATACATGTCACCAGCTACAGCAATTACAGAAGCCAGTGAAACTGTTGTGGCTTTGTTGTTCTTCTTCCTTATTTGGAAAGTGAGAATGAAAAGATATCCCTGCTTACCAAAAACAGCATATTAGAAGGTTGTAGAGAGTAATACTTAATTAAATAGACTCTGGAGACAGACTGAAAGGGCTTGAACCCTAACTCTATCACTTACTATTGATGTGACCTCAGTCAAGTTGCTTAATCTTTCTGTGCCTCAGTTTCTTTATTGGTAAAAGAATAATAATAGTATCTATCCTGTTATGAGGAGTAAATTCATCAATGCATGTGATGTCTGGCATATGGTAAATGCCTTATAAATATGAATTATTTTGATGATTGTTATAGTTAGCTACCTTTATAGTTGTAAAATACATTTAGTTATTTCGTAGGAAGTCTATTTAAATGGGAATTTTCATGTTTTATTAATTTTGTAGTAGGTTTAAAAATGTAATAGTTACAGTCTTGGCACATAAAATTTTGAAACACAACTGCTACTTACTCTAAAATTGAAATATGTTCATAAGCAATGTTGAGTAACTCTTGATGTAGGAACGGCTTCACAATATGGATACTTAAAAATCTATATATTCAGGTTAATTTTAATTCCAGTGAGGTAAGACTTAACAGTTTTAATAAAAGTTCTTTTTTGGGGGGGGGCGGAAATAAAAATGTCAAGTTTCTCTCTCTTTGAACATATGAAGACAGTATTAAATGAACTTGTAGTCCCCATCCAGCCCAGAGCAGAAGAGGTTAGACTCCTCTTTTCCATGTTTAGTTTTCCTGAGACTGCAATCTAAGTGAGGTGGACGCTTGCCCTGTTATAGCTGGTAACCCACACTGCTGCTAGCAAAGCATGCGTAAGTACACACCGCAGGTGTGCATATTTATGTCTCTCCTGCGAGCAGTGCAGCCACGGCTCTCCTCCCTTCCGTCCCTGTTCTGCCCTGGCCATGCCCTCATTCTGGAGATTTCCGGCCATCACTATACAAAAGTCCTGTGCCTGTTAGTACAGAAGTGGTTCTGGCCAACCAGCTTGGTGCGAGTGTACACCTTGTACCCCAGAACACACAGAGATATAAGATGTTTGTTTTCTTTTGGGGTCACTTGTGCAGCAAAAAAAGAAAAAAAAATCAAGAGAGTCACTAATTAGGTTGGTGCTTCTTCAGCTTTAATGTGCACAGGAAGTGCCTGTGGGTTTGTTCAAATGCACGTTCAGATTCAGGAGATCTGAGATGGGGCTGAGATTCAACGTTTGTATTGACCTCCTGGGTGATGCCACTGCTTTAACTCCTTGCCCCACACTTTGCATAGCCACAACTTAGAGCCCCATTTATACTTTAAATCATTATTTTCTTATAATTTTCTAGATGGCAAGTCACTGTCATCTATGAGTAAGTGGTAATATGTATGACTATGCCGTCTAATTGTTAAAAAATTTCAAAATACTTGAATTTTACTATAGGAATATAGATTTGTTGTCTGGCTTTTATGTAGGGACATCTGAAATCAAGACAGAGATGTCTATGGTCAATAATTTCCCTTGAAATAAAGGAATAAACCCCACAGCGATTTGAGATTTGAACTTTAGTATTGATATATGCAGAAAATCTAGTAACAAAATAATCTCTAGTAATTCAGATTTAGTAGAAGAAAAAAATGCCTGCATACCTATGAACTACTTGCAGTAAGTTCACTAATCACACAGGTGATCTTGAGCAGGGCAAGAGCAGGGCATTATATAAAGACCTCTTTATATAATGGTGGATATAGTAGTACCTGTGCCTAGAATTTTTAGGTAAGAATTAAATGAACTAACTATGGAAATAACTTAGGAGAAAATTGTAGATTAAAGGAATGAACTCTTTTCAAGAAATTTAGCAAGTGTAACATGGCATATACTAGCAGATCCTTATTAAAGAACATCTTTAAGGGAAAGTTTAGCTGTTACTGTTGAGTCTGTGGGCATAACTGAAATATGAAAGGGACTTAAGTTTCACGTGTGATTAAAAATCTAGATCTAGTCATGCCAGTGTTTCATATCATTTAGATTTATTCAAAGTCCATTGGTTTGGGGCAGTGAAAATAAGCCACATAGACTAAAAGTGTCACTATGAAAACTGTCCCCTCCAGAAAAAAAATTCAAGTTCTTTCATCTCTCCCAATTCTATATTTCTCCTAGCTAAGAAAATTTGCTAGGATCAAACTAGTTGAAGACTATATATATATATATATATACACACATAAAAGATCCTCAGGACTTTTAAAACATTAGCCACTTCTCACTTTTTGCCAAATGAATTTTGGTTTCACATATAAAGAGCTTAATTTGAAATATTTGAAAATAATATTATATCATCACATTATTTATTTACTTGAATGACTGAATATTTTTAATTACTCTGGAATTTTGAATTAGGGAAAACAATGGGTAAGCTTTGGCTTAAGAAAATTTATTTCTCCTTACCTTTTTCCTCAAACACAGTCACATAGGGAAGGTGAAGGAGGAAGCTAATGTCAGTAGGTTGCTAAGCCTGAGGAACAATAGATTTTTAAGAGGTGCTGAGGGTATCAACTTCAAAGAGAATCAAAATTATGTGCCTAGAGAAACAAAAAATGAATAAAGGGCATTTTTGATATGATAGAAGAGGTGAAGAAAACCAAAGAAGTGAACTAGAAGAGGCTGCAGGTTGCTATAATATTCCATTTTTAAAAAGTGCCTCCAACGTGTGGGTAGAGCTCTTTTTTATTTTGCTCATTCTGATATTTGACTCAACCACAATTTCATGTACAAAAAGATTAAAATTGGAGGAAAAATGAAAGAATGTATTTTGTTTGCCCCTTAATGTAAAATAAAGCAATACATAAACTTTGCAACAAAAAATATATATGATTGTGATAGAGTGTATTTGCTGAGCAACTTTATTCTGAATGTCTCCTTGTACTCTACATAGATGATCTCAATAATTTTCAACAAGGTATCTGTGATGTAAAGAAGCAAGTAAAAATATACCTTGTATTAAAAGACGAATTACTGATACAGTCTCAATGCCAGAGGTTTTTGATCATCTCTAAGACTTAGGTTAAGCAAAGGGGTGTAGCGAGGGTTCTGTAAGGACCACCCTTGTACTCTTTTGTTCTCATTACTATAGAGAATTGAAGTGGATGCTTTACTTTGTCTGTGTCTGCATACCTGTGATCATAAAATCTATAACCGTGGCCATGCTGACAGTGGAAGTTATGTTTTCCCTCTTCTGGTCTAAATATACTTTTAGACATTTTGTATGTGAAAAACTCAAGTATCTTGAAACTAAAAGATGTGCATGTTTTTGGTGAAGGTTTTCATTAATAATCTCAAATCATATGCTGCCAAGGATCTGCCACTGTTTCAAATTATGGCTATTTGGAGTTCTCATGTTTTTCTGCCAATGTGAAAATTGGTTTTGTGGGATTGTTTATTGCTGCTTCTTTACTCCTTTTTTTCTTCCCCCTCCACCAAGAGAATACTTTATCTCTGCAGAAGCAATGGAAGCCTAAAAAGATAGAACGTTTTCATGTCAGAAAAATTAAAGTCATAAAGGAGATAGATTTCCAGAATTAAATTAGAATTGAACAAGTCAGTTATGTGTACATCCATCAGCCCAGTGGTCAGGATCTCATTTCCACTGAAGCAAACTTAGCTAGAGGGCAGAAAGAATTTCTAATGTAGACCCTCCACACCACACACACCTTTCACAATAAATTACGCTGAGAAGAGAAAGGACTCACTTGCCATTGAATATAATGCCTTTGAAAAGGTATTCTTCTATGTAAGAATACTGTTAATTAAATTTACAACTTAATCTGTGTTAAGTATTAAACCAAATATTAAAAAGCTTTGGTATAGAACTACTGACTTTATCAGACCCAGGATATAATTTAGATTTTGTTACTTCCACTTCTTGTCATATTAAAATTAGTAAAACCTTTCATTTTTAATTATTAATTATCAAAAGTATTGAATTAATACTTGTTAGTGATACTATGCTAAATAATGTTTTGAACACTTCGTGTATATATGTCAAAATGCATGTGATTCAGTAAGGACTGCTATGATTTTGACATAAGAAAAATAGATTGCAGGGAGGCAGAAAAGGAAGGAGAAATAAAGAGTAAAAAACATATTAGCTGGACACAAACCATGTTCCATGTACTGTGCTAGTTGCTTTCATTCATGTGTTTTAATAAGCTTCACTACAAATTTCATCTCAAATTTTACAGAATTGAAAGCTAAAGTTTTGGCTGCCTAATTAACCTACTGAAGTCACAAGGCTCACATGTAAAATACATAGTTTGTCTGGAGCCAGGTCCATCTGAATCCAACGGAGAAGAAAAAAGTACTCCCCAGTTGCGGGCATTTCCTTTTCCCACTTTCATGATATTTACTAATATTATACAACTCTTTGGCCATAGTCTTAATGATACTTTGAGTTCATATCTGCATTTGTTTGTCTCTTTCCATTATGTACCCATTAACCATTACACACTGCTTTTCTTTAGAAGAGGCCACAGTCTAGAAGATGATGGGGGATGAAGTTAGACAATCTGTTCTCATAGGATTTTCCTTTCTGTGCTCTGCCCAAAGCTGGATCATTGCTACACTGCTTGTACAGCAAACCTTACTTGACACTGAAAATCAGGCCTTCAGAAACTGTGCTTTCAAATACAGTAGAAGCCTCTTGTACTTTATACTAATATTTTACAGGATTATAAAAAGAAGAGTCAAGTTCCTCTTATTTACTGTTAAAATCATGAAAAAAAATGGCAAGAAGAAAGGTTGTAGGGTCAAACCACATTTCACAATAAGAAATAGACTGACTGCCTATCGCTGTGGCTGTAAGTTTCTAAATCAGAGATCCCTGGGTTTAAATCCTGGCAAGACCACTTATTAACTCAGCTCTTTGTGCAAATTAATATTGTTGACTTTCTGTTTCTTCTTGTCAAAATAAGAATTAGAAGGCCCACCTCACAAGGTTATTAAGAATTAAATAAGATAATGCATATCAAATAGTTGACATGGTGCCTGGTACAGAAATACTCAAAAGTGTTTAGCAATTTTTTCGTTCATTTAATTCATTTTATGTAGGTATTGGTTATTATCACAAATGTTACTATCTAAACTAGTAACAAGCTAGGAAATACATAAATATTAAGTGGATCAAGTATATACAAAACGTCAAAGCAGGCTCTGGTGTTAAGAGGAGATAAGTAGGAGATGACAAAATTCTCAAACAGCGAGTGAGAAAGAAATAATTAGGATCCAGAAATTTCATGCGTTAAAGTAAGCAGAAGTGAGTCGTTCATTGGATAAAGGTGACTACTTAGCACTGTCTTTCGTATGTTCTGCTGGACTAACAAGTTACATCAACCTGAAACAAATAGTAAGGATCTCTGTGTGTGTATTTGATTTAGGCTACTGTGGAAAAACCGAGGGTTTTAATTCCACCTTCCACTGAATTTCAGTGCTAACTATGCCATACATTGCTTTATAAAGCTTTGGGCAAGACTCTTACTTTCTTTCATCATCTGTTAGATAGGTGTAAGAATGCTTATTTTGGAAACTCAATGTGAAATTAATGAATATAAATGTGCTATAAAACATTAAATTGTTATTTGGGGTGGTTTCTAGGATGACAGGGTTATCCTTATAGTATATAATTATAGGTTCAAATATGAAAGTCCATGCCATTTTGTGTTTTTCATAAAACACAAATCAAAAGAAAAAATTTTTTTGTAAAAATAATAGGAGTTTGTACCTTGAGTCACAAATGTTCCACTAAGTGACCATCCCAAGTAAGCTGTAATGAAAAATTAGTTGTATAGTGTGATCTGACAAGAAAACTTTTCTTAACAGTGATGACACATTTATTATGAGGGTTTGTCTTATGTTCTCCAGAGCAATAGAACAATATGATGTGGATATCTATCTGTCTAGCAATCTATCTCCACATAGATTTATTTTAAAGAATTGTCTCACATGATTGTGGAGGCTGTCAAGTCCAAACTCTGTATGGTAGGAAAGCAGGCTAGAGGAAAGAGTTGATGTTGCATGCTGAAGGCAGAATTTCCTCTTCTGTTGGGGACCTCCAGCTTTTAATCTCTTAAAGACTTCAACTGATGGGATAAGGCCCACCCACATAATGGAGGTAATTTGCTTTATTCAAAGTCCACTGATATATCAGCCATGAATAAGAATAAAATCCTGTCATTTTTCAGCACCATGGATGAGCCTAGAGGACATTATGCTGAGTGAAATAAGCCAGGCACAGAAAACAAGTATTACACGTTCTCGCTCATATATGGGTGCTAAAAAAGTTGATATCATGGAGGCAGAGAGTAGAATGGTGGTTAATAGAGTCTAAGAAGGGTAGAGGGAGGGAGAAAATGAAGACAGATTGGTTAATGGGTACAAAAATACAATTGCATAGAAGGAATAAGTTCTAGTATTTGATAGCACAGTAGGGTGATCATAGTTATCAATAATTTATTGTATATTTCAAAATAGCTGGAAGAGAAGATTTGGAGTGTTCTCAGTACAAACAAATGCTAAATGTTTGAGGTGATGGATATCTCAATTACCCTAATTTGGTCCTTACACAGTGTATACATGTATCAAAATAGCACAGGTACCCCATAAATATGTATAATTATTACATATCAGTAAAACTCTACTGCTTTAAATGTTAATCCCATCTAAAAAATACCTTCAGAGTGACATTTATGTTCATGTTTGACCAAAATATCTGAGTACCATGGCCTAGGCAAGTTGAGCCAATACAGAGTTGCATGCAATTCTTTTTAAGAAGTAAATTGAAATCATTCTGTTATTAATTAATGATTGTTACTAATGCATACTTCAAGGACCAAGGTAAACATGCTTTAACAAACCTTTTCTTGATGTTTATTCTCATCGATGAAAATAACTCTGCAAAATCTTTTTCTGAAAAAAGCCTATTGTATTTAAGTTTTTTTCTTTTCATTTTAAAACTTGTAAATTTAATACAAAAAAAGAGAGACAAAATGAAAAATAAAGATCTTTGTTCATAGTACTCTACAGGGTGTTTCAAAAGTCTCCATACAAAGGAAAAATTTTGTAATGGATATTTTGCAATAAAGGTACATTTAGCTATAATTTCCCATTTTCCCTATGTATGGAACTTTAGGGACACCCCGTATTTTAAAATTTCTATCCAAAGTAATTTTTCTCCTTCACAGAAGTAGCTGGTCCTTGGGGATCCCACTGTTTATTACAAGACAGGAGAAAGAACTTTGCCATGGGACAGCTGCTTGAGGCTGTATTGTGCAGAACATGGCACCCCTGCTGGTCTGGCCTTGGTGGGGGGTGCCTAGTTCATCATTTCTACCTCAGTGCTATCCTGCTGTAGCAAAGGGAATTTTAGATTTCTGATGTCTCCTGCAGTTAATGTCTGGGACCAGGTCAAATATAAAATCTCCATCTTACCTTTGACAACTATTCTGAGACTATTACACTATTCCTGTTCCTGAAAATCTACACATACTCTATACTTATTTCTTTTACCTAAAAAAACAATTTCCAACTCTTGTCTTTATATTTTACTTTGTCTTTTTTATTTTATTATGAATTTGACATGTGCTAGTAAGAAAATCTTCCTTGTAATGGGAATCCTGGATGTTTTCAATTCTATCATAATTAAGAGTCTTTGCGGTTAAATGCCACCTTTAGGTTAAATATAAACCAAGCATCTGTCAGCATCAATGTAAGAGAGCAAATAATGCCATAAATGCTAAGAGAGTAAAACTCAAACTGCATTGAAATGAGCTTGTCATCTCAATGAACAGTGACAAACACATCCCTGTTTAGCTCTGTAAGAGAGCAGAGTTAATAAGTACATACATTTTCACATACATATATATATATATATAAAAACCTTTCTTTAGAGTTGTGCTAAACATCATTGATTTTCTAATGCACATGGCTCTGTCCCTTTTCTGACTCCTCTTGCCCAAAATGTCATTCCCATGGAACAAATCCAAGGAGCCGTCTATCCTGGGGAGCTTTCTCTGGCCACCCCTCCCCTGAGAGTCTAGGCCTCGCATGCCCTTATAGCACATGAGTATGTATCTGTCATAGCATGTATCATCTTGTCTGCTGACATGTGCCTCACCCATGAGACTTGTGTGTCATCTCAAAGTCTGTGTTTTCTTAGAGCCCAGCACTGGGTCTGTAGAGTCAGTATTTGTTGAGCTAGTCCAACATATATTGATAAATCAGGAAACAACTGGTGAGCTCCATTGACTCAAAAATTATGAGAGAACGCTGTAGACTGTGTTAATAAAAGCGCTTAGCAACATTCTCTTTTGACAAAATGGAGATTATCATGGGCAAGCTTGTCTGAAGTTCAATAAAGGCCTCATTCTAACATGGTATATGTTCCCGGTCTTACACCTTCTTTTTGTTGCTGGTCCCCTCTGTTGCCCTTGAATGGGCACAGTGGCATCCCTTCATAGTGGAGAGTTACTTAGCACTTCTAAACACCTCGGGAATTTGGAAGGCACTTCTTTGCCAGTTAAGCCAAGGAATATGGAGAACCTTTGAATCCTCTTCTTAGTGGGACCATGGACAGCTGCCTTCTCTTTGCATTTTAAAAGACAGCGACTGGAAACTTTGATTCTCTATTATTCTCCCTCACTGCACACTCTTCCTTTGCTTTATAGCATTTACTACAATCTGCAATTACTTTAAGTTAATGTTCATTTCTTTCCCTGCAGTGCCAAGGAGGCAATATAGAATCCTCCCTTCTGTACCTTCTCTCCATTTTCATTAAATCATTCTAAAGGCTATCCCCCTCCAATAAACCATAGAAATTAAACAAACACATTGTGCTTCAGGTAAGGTCTCTTATCTTTCTTGACAAGGAACTTGCTGCTCCGAAATTCCCATGTAGAGAAAGTCTGGCTTGTTTACTCATTTATTGTCACTAAACTATAAGTCTCGTGGGGCTATGCTGTCTTGTTCCTAGCTATATCCCTTGTACCTAGCAGAGTATCTGAAACAACCAGGGGATCAGTAAAGATTTGCTGAATAATAAACCTTCTACCAACTAATTTGGGTTGGTCACCAGTTTAAATAAATTTTCCATTAAGTCATAAAACATTTTAAACCATTTTATGCTACTTTTAAAATTTATTTCATCAAATCCTCTGAGAATTTTGGATCACTTATATAGTAGTTTCTTAGTCCAGGAAGACATTGCTAATGAGAAATTCCAGCAAGTATAAAATTGTATAAAGAAACTTATTGTAATCATTTACTATTCCTCTGGCACTCATGAAGTTTGGAGCCAGAGAGCTCTCATAATAGTATTTCAATATGTGTTTACCAACCTTCATCCCTTTCATTGATAGATTTTCCAAGGCTGGACTTTTCCAAAGGACAATCAGATATGGCTCCACTTTAAATTGCAAAGTCTCTTGAGTTGTCTGGAAATTGTGAGGCCTTATTTATTCTACATATTTCATGCGCTATAAATTCTTATTTTAAATAACCGAGTATGTTCTGGGAAACACAAACACATATGCACGCGCACACACACACACACACACACACACACACACACACACACACTTTCTGTTCACAGCACAGTTTAAAATTGGGGTCCATGATTTGCTTTGAGACTTATTCCACCAACCCCTACAGGATCTTTCCAATTATAATTTTCTGTTAAATTGGAGAAAATGCGTTTGTGAGACATTATCTCAGACATAAATAAAATATGCCACAACACACATTTATTCTCAACAAACTTCATAGCCTTTCAGATGCCAGTATGATGTTTGATAAACAGCATCCTCTTTGCTTAAAATATAGGGGCTAGCCCAAGAATGTACTTATGCTAAGGCTGAGCATGATGAATACAGGCCTTTGGTACTTGAACACATAACTGCAGGCATTTTTTTTTTATGCAAAATCGTATGACTATATACAGGGTTTATTTTTTTTTTCCTCTCAAGTAAAAAATAAGTCTTGAAAGCCTTTGAGATCTATATTTTGACTCCACTGTACTAGAATAATCTTAATTTTATTTTTCTTGGAGGTTATTTTGTCCTTGATCTTTTCTATTAAAGCAGGGCTTTTCACTTTTATTATCGTTATCTTTTTTAATAAATTACATTTCCCTCCTTTTGCCTTAGCAGAGTATAGGGTGGGAAAACAAATCAAGCACTGGCAACAAATCTGTCCAGTGGGCTATAGTTGAAGCACAGTAGCTGTTGGCAGAAAGGATGAGCGTCTGAAACATGGCAAATATGCAGCATGGGCGGGTGCTGAATTTTGCCGCAGGACGTGCTGAGGCAGACACTTGTATAGACAACTGCTTCTGAATATGTCACTGTATCAGCAGGAAACAGAAGATCTCCCCACTTCTGTTTTTCAATTCTGCAAATGGGACCCTATGAGCAATTACTTGGTGAATTAGCAAAGCATCCTGAATAAACAGCCAGTGCCAAGCTATTGGACTAGAGGATTTTAGAGAGCAAAGAGAAACAGGAAAAAACTATCAAAATAAGCACTGCACAGACTCCTATATGATTCATGCCATGTGCAAGTGGCGTGTAAAAGGATGAAGTGATGGAGTGCAATGTTTCTCAGGCAGTCTTGCTATTGAGCACTTACAAAGTGTTTCTAATCCTCTAATTGGGTTAAATTCATTTAATTAGCACTGAAAAGATGCAGTTTAAGTGTTTAATAAAACGTTTATACTCAGAACAGCTACCAGATGTTTTTTATTGTAGAAGTTGCAAAGTTATGCATTTTTTTTCTAGAAATCAAGTGCTTTCTTTTAATAAGAAATACCTGTTTTGCTTCAGTAGATTTTGGCTAAGCTAGAAAAGAAAGTTCACGTTTATGGTGCTGTCTCTATCATTTTAGAAAGATCTGTTTTTATACTCTCCATTACCTGTGTACACTTACATTCACACACAAACTCCACAATATACACATGCAAACACACACTACTTTATTAAGAGCTGAGAAAGTGTAAGGCTTCCTTTAGTTGACAAGGGTTAAAAAGCAACCCCTGAATATTTTATTAAAAGCCCATTTTATGTATTAGTCACAGATCATGATGAATCACGGTGTTCATCAACTGGGAACGTTTTCTTCAGTGTGCTACACTCTCAAGGAAAAAGGAACCTGATAAACATTGAAGGTAGATACTTTAGGATAACTGGGCTGGGAAATAGGGATGGTGGTAAGGGGAGGTGGGATAATCAGTTGAAATTATATACTGAATTGAATCTGTACCTTTAGTGACTGAGCAGCTCCCAGAATCAGCAGGCAGTAACTTTTTCTCCCAAACTGTGTAATCTAGTTTTACTACATCTCAGTAAAAATCAGAATAAGTTTTAAAAATTCAGAGTCTACCAATCACATAATCACATAGTCAACTATGGTTGAGGGCTTTGACTCAAAGTTACAGTTGTAAAGCACTGAAATTACACAGCTTTATTGTGTAGCAGAACCTATCTTGGTTACATGATATATATTTTAAGATGTGATTTACTATTCTCTGTCTTCCTCCATTATAATTATACAAATTCCTCAATCTTTATAGTAAACATTGAGCAAAAAATATAGAATTTTCTCCAACATGGAATTGATTTTTAAACTTATTTTCTTGAAAATGAGAAAAGAAAATAGTAAGAGCAATGCTGTTAGAAAATGTTATACTTGAATGGTTAACCGAAAACTGACAAAATAGTAACAAATATTTTATAAATCAGGATCAAAAACAAGGTTTAAGAATTCCTTCTTTAAGGTATCTTCCAATATAAAAAATGAACACTCAACTCTTAGGGACAGTCTCCAAGAAAATGTGCTTTGATATTTCTTTGAAGCTCAATTCAGTATCTTTGTCTAAGGGGAAAAAGAATCACGTCTTGACTGCAGAAATCATATTGAAACACTAAAGTGCTTACTTGTGCTGCTGCTGTCAGTCATATGTGTCACACTCAGTGACTGTCCTCAATCCAGGCAGAAAACCCATTCTCAGTTAACATGGATCAATTGGAAAGAATATAAACCACTCCACTGCCCTTAAGACATAGGGATGTCAGCTCTCACACAGGTTGCTTGAGTGCTCACTAGAAATGAAAGCAGTCTAGGAGGGTTCTGGTACATGGGAAGTTGGAATATAATATATTATAAATTTGCTGTGTTTTATATGACAAAGTAATTAAAAATGACATACTAATGTTCTACCGTAGTACTATTGTATTGTTTACTATAAATGACAATATCATACTTCTAAGGCATTTCTCACTTTCATGATATTTTTCTTCTGAGACTGTCAAGATGTTTATAGTTTTAAATAACATGAGCCCACTGAATCACAGACCTGAGCCAGTATTATTTATGTCAGAAAATATCCTTGGTTTGATTTCTGTAATTAAAAAAACCTAAAGAACAAAAGCAATAAATGATAATAATTTGGTGAAGCATTTTATTCAATGCCTCGAAAAATTTATGTTGGAGGGATAAAATATTTCTGGCTTTGATGAGAGTAAACCTATGAAGATTAAAAACTGACTGATGAATTTTATGCAACAACTAATTATAACGTATCCTACATCCATTTTGGATACCTAATGGGATCTTTGAAGGGTTAGTGGTATTTTATTTATGTTTTCAACGTGGATCTTTAATAAGTAACTAGAGGCTTATTAATTACATGTCAGATGATGCCAAATCAGTTTCAAGGATGATGGAAAAATACAAATAGTTTTAAAGAGATTAAAGACATAGGCAGGAATATACAAAATTGAGTTCATTCTATGTTTTTACAGCTGGAGAAGATAGAGTATAAGAATTTGGATGTATTGGCTATACATCTTTCATTTTATTTTTATAGTGATTATTCACAGTCATCACCCAATATGTTTATCTAGTTGATTTTCGATGCTCACAATAGCCTCATAATGCATCAGGTATTGTATTTCATAACTTTAGAGATGCATCAGGTATTGTATTTCATAACTTTAGAGATGAAGAATTTAAAGTACAGAAAAGTTAGAAAATACCTCCAAACTGCACTGCCTATGGTAGCACAGGTGTTTGAACCTTGGTTCTCAGAATGGAGTCCGGAACTTTTCAGCCCACACTAAGCTGCCTCTCATGAGGGTATGCTTTGTATATTTAGATAGTTCATTTTTGGTTACTCCTAGGATAATATTTTTAAAAGAGTGACTGATATGGTACATACAGAATAAAGGAAAGACTTGCAAAGGACATAATTCAGGACAAGATAATCTGTTTTCCAAGGCTCTGTACCAGGTCTCCCATTCTTCCTGTTCATGGAGGTGAAACCACTAAACCAAAGTAAGTAAAAGTGAACTTAGAGAGAATCGTATTCTGTTACCTTCTTTTTCACCAAATATTACGTCATTAAATATGAAATGTCTGATTTTGAATCAAAAATATAGTTTATTATATCTCAAACAGGAAGCAGTACAATTAATCAAAGTATGCACCTAAACTATCCACACAGTTTTGCCACCTTAATCGTAGCTTGTTTATGCCAACAGTAAAGAAGTCTGGAGAACGAGTGGTGAGGAAATCACCAAAGGCATTTTCCAAAGCTTTTTAAGAATTGAATATTTTTTCTTGTAAGAAATGGTCTGCAGCCTGGAATAAGTGGTAGTCAGTTGGTGCAAGGTCTGGTGAATACAGTGGGTGACAGACAGTTTCCAAGTCCAGCTTCTGTAGTTTGAGCAGTGTTGTTTGTGTGACATTATCTTCAAGCTGTGTCTTGCAAGAGGAATGGCCTGTCTCTATCGACCAATCCTGGCTGCTTAATTGTAAGCATCCTCATCATTTCCTCCAGTTGGTTGCAGTAGAACTCCAATGTAATCGATTGACCAGGTTTTACAAAGCTGTAGTGGATAATACCAGTGCTGGACCACCAAACATATGCAATTAGCTTTTTTTGATGAATATGTAGTTTTGGACTGTGTTTCTGCACTTCATCTTTATCCAACTATTGCGCCAAATGCTTGCGATTATCAGAAAGAATACATTTCTCATCACGTGTAACAATACGGTGTAGAAATAGTTTGCCTTTATGTCATGACAACAAAGAAAGGCAAGCCTTGAGACCATTTCTCTTCTGATGCTCCTTTAATTCAAGTGGAACCCATCTATCCAGCTTCTTTACCTTGCCAATTTGTTTCAAATGGTCCAATTGTTAGAACCAGTTCCCCATTCGGCCCCAGGAACAGAGTGGCAGAGTCCAAGGCTGCAAAAGGCAAAGGAGTTTATTGGCTGGCTCGAGCCAGGGTCCAAGTCCCAGAGCACCAATGCAGTGGTCTCTTTACGAACTAGGACCCCGCCCTGGGGTAGAAACTAAGCTTTTATACTTTTTAGTAGGTTACATACGCTGGGCACACCATTCTGCCTCCCAGCTTAGTTCATTTGCTCCTTCAAAGGTGGCTTGATCGAGTTGTCTCCTGATTGGTTGGCTCCAAGGTGCTCCACGTCCCAATACTTTTCCAGCTGTTTTGCAGAGTCATTGGGCGGGAAGAGGAGGACCCGTCCGGGGAACTCGTGACTTAGGCCCATCTATCTTGGGGAAACCGAAACTTAGGCCTGTGTCAGGAGATTCAGCCTGTCATGGAGTCACTCCTGCTCCCCCTTCTGCCCTTCATTCCCCCCTTTTTCTTGTTCCTATGAACACTCTTGCTCGTACATGGGGGGTCTCCTACTTTTTTCATTTCTAGGCTTTGGTACTGTTGCCGCGGGACCATCCTAGCTTATTCAGGATACACGGCCCAAAAGTGAGGATAAGCAAAAGCACAATTAGGGGTCCTAATAAAGTGGAGAGCAAGGTAGTCAACCAAGGGGAGCTATTGAACCATGACTCAAACCACCCCTCTCTTTGTTTATGCTCCCGCCTTTGTTTTGCCAGTCTTTTTCTGACTTTAGCCTTGGATTCTCTTACTATCCCAGTGTGGTCTGCGTAGAAGCAGCATTTTTTTTCCTAGGGCTGCACATAGTCCCCTCTGTGTTGTATCGCTAAGGAGGAGATGCCTGTCCCTGCTCCTATTGCACCCAGGCCAAAAAGGGTGGCTAAGGTTATTGCTGTAAAGGGCTCTCTCTTTTCTCTAGTTAACCCGATGCCTTTCGTGCTCTTTGCCCATGCATCATATAATATATTTTCTTGGTGGTAAATAACCTTACGGAATACTAACACCATGATGCAGAATTCCTCTGACTCATTAAAGACAGGTAGGCTAAGGCATGGGGTCAGACCCGTTTTAGAACAAATCTACCACCCACTGAGCGCCAAAACCACCCATTTTGTTCCTCCAGTCCAGTCTACAGACGGGTGGACCCTGGCACAAAACTGTGCATGGCTAGGGGGCACCCTTCCTACGCAGGTTCCGTTCCCTGTGACTGCCTGAAGTGTCAGCCCCGGGCTTTCACGATCCCATGCACAGGACCCAGGGACCTCTTCTCCCAAACAGTGGAAAGGGGCATCCACTCCTACTGCTTCATAGAAAGGGGGTCTGATATCATAGCATAACCAACAGGCTTCCGTAGCGTTGGGGTTGGATTGATTTAATGCCTCGTAAGCTGCTGTCAGCATTTTCCATAGAGGATCTCCTGACTCATCTGCTCTGGGGGCTACTTGAGCTCCCGCCTCTGTCATCGGGGGTTGTTGAAAGTGAAAGTGGGGTGACAGTCAGGCGGGGGCCATTTTGTTGTCCCCCTAGCATCTGCCCCAGCACCAGATTGGGTCCCACAACGCTTAAGATGGGAGTGACCCTTAGTTCAGGCTGTATCACAGTTCCAAAATATGGGCGCTGATAGAGTAAAAAAGTCCCCAAGATAGTCCTGAGACCCACCACCATCTGTCCCGTTTTCCTTCATCTGTGAACCTTACATGTATCAGGTTACAGTCAGAGGCCTACCTGGTTTGTGAGCATGGCCGGACAAAAGACATTTTGATAAAAAGAGGCGGTACCTGCCATCTCCATTCCCCGTCGTTGGTGGTCACACACTTCCGGGCTGCACAGTAAAGAGACTCAATCTCCCCACATGTGTGTCTCATTTCCCCTGTCCTAAACCCAGGACATGCATAAAAACCCATTTTTATTCATGGATACTCTCCGTTCCCTCATACCACTGCCACCTCCCCCATATGAGTTATTATTCCACCAGTCCCGCCCCGGTCCCATGAATTCATGGTCTTGGGGAATCGGGGCTATTGTGCTGTTTTACCCATACCCAATCTCCCGGCTGGTAGGGGTGCCCCTCAACCTCTTCTCCCTCCTGTCGAGCTGCCTGATAAAAGGCTCGGAGGGCAGGCCAGACCCGGCTCTGAACTCGTTGCAGGGCCTGTACAGCCTGCAGCACTTCTTTTAGGGTTTTCAGGCAGAGCCCCAGAGATCATTTTTGGTATTACAGGTGGAGGAGCGCCGTATACAATCTCAAAGGGGGTTAGGCCTAAATGATAGGGGGTGTTCCAGGCTCGGAACAGGGCGAAGGGAAGGAGGGTCACCCAGTCTCCGCCAGTCTCCAGGATCAATTTAGTCAAAGTCTCCTTTAGGGTTTTGTTTATTCTTTCTACCTGCCCCAAGCTCTGAGGATTATATGCACAATGTAATTTCCAATCTGTCCCCAGAGCCCGGGCTAGCCCCTGACTAACTTGACTTGTGAAGGCTGGCCCATTGTCAGACCCTATGCTCTCCGGCAGCCCATACCTGGGAAGTATTTCTTCTAATATTTTCTTTGCCACCATTAAAACAGTTTCTCCTTCAGTAGGAAAAACCTCTGCGCACCCTGAGAAGATGTCTACCATGACCAGTAAGTATTTGTACCCATATTTTCCTGGTCTTATCTCTGTAAAATCTATTTCCCAAAATAATCCTGGTTGCCTCCCCTGTTCCCTGGTACCTGTGTGGGTCCCCCTGGTCCTCCCCGGCTGCATAACCTGGCAGACACAGCAGTTTTTGACAATGTCTCCTGCTGTCTTCTCTTGTGATTTGAATCTGAGTTGTGCTGTGGCCAGCAGCTGTAACATCTTCTTCTTGCCAAGATGCATTGTCTGGTGCAAGTGTCCTAGTAGGTGATTCCCTAAGGCCTCAGGGACTATCAGGCGATGTTCTCCGTCTTGGAACCAGCCGTCCTTGTTCGGCGTCACCTGCAGTTTTTCTGTGGCCCACCTTATGTCCGTGCTGGAATAGTCTGGTTGGGGGAGCATCTTCCCCATCCCAGGGGGTGGCAAGCTCAGATGCAGAACATCGGTTAGTACCGGTCCCTCCACCGCCCTTCTTGCCTCAGCGTCCGTGGCCCGGTTGTCCCTGGCCTTAAGGGAGTCCCCCCTCTGGTGTCCAGGGGTGTGGACTACAGCCACTGCCTTGGGTAGCAGGATGGCTTCTAGTAGTTGGAGTATCTCTGGCTTGTGCTTAATCTCTTTGCCTTCAGCTGTAATGAAGCCCCTTTCCCTATAGAGGGCTCCGTGTATATGCACTGTCCCGAAGGCATAGCGGCTGTCAGTGTACACCGTCAGCCTCTTCCCCTGGGCCCGGCGAAGGGCTTCTGTCAATGCGACCAGTTCAGCCTTCTGGGCCGAGGTCCCCTGTGGAAGGCGCGTGGCCCAGATGAGCCTGCCTTGTCCATCTACTATGGCCGCCCCTCCATACCTGTGTCCGTCCCGGATGAAGCTGCTCCCATCCGTGAACCAGGTCAGGTCACTGTTCGTGAGGAGGCAGTCTTGCAGGTCACTCCGGGCCATCTGGGTCTCGGCCAAGATCCCAAGGCAGCTATGTTCACGCGTTGCCGGTACTGGATCTGGCAGAAGCGTGGCTGGGTTCAGGATGGCAGGAGTCCAGAACTCGATGCGAGGGGCGTCCAATAGAAGTCCCTGGTAGTGAGTCAGCCTCGCGTTTGTGATCCATCCTCCCGGCGGCTGCTTCAAGATCCCCTGTATGGCGTGAGGGGTGGTGATGTGCAAATGCTGACCCAGGGTGAGCTTGTCCGCGTCTTTGACCAGCAAAGCGGTAGCTGCAATGATGTGCAGGCACGCAGGCCACCCTGCTGCTACCGGGTCTAGCTTTTCGGACAGGTACGCCACTGGCCGCCTCCAAGGTCCCAGCGCCTGCGTGAGCACCCCCTGTGTCTACCAGGAAACTGACTGGGCTCCCCTCCATATCTAAGGTTACCCTGGGCTCGGGGAGGGGGTCTGAACCCCGTCTTCCCTATTTACTATCTTCTTCTTGCCCCGCTAGTAAGACTCTCTTAGGCGATGCTCTCCTCCCTGGGCCCCCCTTTTCCTTGGGACATTCTCTAGCCCAATGTCCGTGCTCCTTGCAGTGGGCGCACTGATCCTTGCCTAGTCTTTCCCTCCAGGGTCATTCTCAGTCATTTGCCCTTAACTGACGCCCCCCCCCCCCCCATGGCTGCAAGTAGGATCTTGGCCATCTCCTTATTTGCCTTACATGCCTCGCCCGCCTGGAACTTCCTATCTTTTTGTTTCATTCTTTCTAACGTCTCCTCCGGCGTCTCCCTATTGTTGTAAACTTTTTCTGCCACTTTCGACAGGTCTCGCAGAGTTTTCTTACTTAACCTCTCTATTTTCTGCACCTTACGCCTAATGTCTGGGGCTGCCTGGTTAACAAAAGCCATCATTACTGCCGCCTTGCTCTCTTCTGCAGTAGGATCTATGGGAGTGTACTGTCTGAAAGCCTCCATAATCCTCTCTAGATAAGCCGCTGGACTCTCCTCAGGCCCCTGCCGAACATCCCCTACCTTAGCCAAATTGGTCAGCTTCCATGCTGCCGCTCGGAGACCGGCCATCAGAGTCTGGCGGTAGACCCGGAGACGCTCCCTACCTTCAACCTCATTGTAGTCCCAGGGGGATCGTTCCAGTGGAAACGCTTGGTCTGTGATCCCTGGGTTAGCGGTGGGTCTGCCGTCATCTCCTGGAACCAGTTTTTGTGCTTCCCCCTCTATTCTTTCCCTCTCTTCAGTGGTGAAGAGAACTTTTAGTAGTTGCTGACAATCAGCCCGGGTGGGCTGGAGAGTGAACAAAACAGAAAAGAATCTAAAAGGTTAATCAGATCCCTTGGATTTACAGAAAAGTTCACATTTTGAGATTTCCAATTATAAAGATCACTGGTGGAGAAGGGACAGTACTGATACACCTGCTCCCTGTCCACTCCCGGAGGTCCCACGGCCCTCAAGGCAAGTGCCCTCATGGGTTCAAGATCTGGAGTTTGTCCAGTCCGTTGTCTAGTGCCATAAGTCACCCCCCCCCACCGTCGGAGCCACCAGAGCCACCTGGGCCCACTCTAGGATTATAAGGTGGGGGTGAATGCCACTCTAGGTCTATTAAATCTGGATATAGATTAGAGTCTGACAGCACAGGTGATCCCGTGGGCTGAGGGTCCTGCACTCCACTTTTCTTTACCTCTTTGGTAACTAGGGCTTTTGTCTTCTTCCTTGATGCTGGCAGGAGGGTCTTTAGCCAAGGTGGCAGATCCTGGACCACGTCCTGCCAGACTATAATACAGGGGGCTTGGTCCAGATGGCTGTGATGACCAAAGACTACCCCTTTTATTTTGTCAATACGCTCAGCATCAAATGCCCCTTCCCGTGGCCATCCCACCCCAAAGGTCGGCCACTCCACCTCGCACGGGGTGATGAATTTCTTTTTCTTTACTTTTAGGGAAAGGCTGTGTGCCCTTTTCCTAACATCCTTAAAATGGCCCACAAAAATGGACAGGGGAGTCGATGGTGTCTGTCCCATGTCCCCACAGCACTCCTACAAGGAAACAGACACCGTTAGTTGGTCTGATTTGGTGCCACCAGCTGATCTGGCGTCACCGGTGAGTTCCTGCTGCCCGCTCTTGTTGCCCACTGGTTTTTCTGGTTCCTTGCACAAAATGGGCAGCAGGTCTTGGCCTTGGTCAGACCCTGTTTTAGTTTTATTTCTTTCCACGGTGGGGCCTCAGAGGACGCCCCGTCCTCCTGAGTCATGTGAGGAGAAAAAGGGTTATTAATCAAAAGGGGGCAATGAAAACATTCAAAAGACACTGCATGACACAAAGCCACTAGAAATGGGGGGGCAGTTTGCAGCTACACAAGGAGTCCCACCAAGAGCCAGTAGAGAAGTGTGAAGGCAGCCTTCTTTAGAGGTCCCCAGGATTGAGGGGTTGGGCTGCTCCACTCAGAAGCACCTCGGATCAGCAGACTCACTCATGAACCTCATTCACCATTAGTTGCACTTACAGACATTCCATGCAGCAAACATTAATTCCAATCACATGCCTGACCTAAGAGTCCGGACTCGCTTCTTGGTCTTTCTCTCACATATTGGCCAATATCACTCAAAAGAAATCTACAAAGGCACAAACAGACAATACTAGACCAGTCCTGTGTTAACCATCTAAAACTCAGACAAATAGAACCAGAATTTCCGCTGAGCGGCCCTGGACTTAACCTCTCGGGGTGCCTCCCGCTCTTTGGAAGCTGCTTTTCTGATTTCTACAGTGAGGTTATGAGCCCGATCCCTGACATCTTTAAAATGATCTATGAGAATAGACAGAGGCATTGTCTGTGTCTGTCCCATGCTCGCAAAGGGAACGGGGGAGGGAGTTTCTCTTAGATGTCCACCTGGCTGGTTTCTCTTAGGTGTCCTTAGGCGCATCTTGGCTAAGGTGTACCCATATAAAGCCCGGGCCGGTCACTCCTTTTTAGGGGAGTGAATCACCGTTACGCCGTACGACGCTGCCACAGAATCGTAAGTTAGGACCCACTCAGATTCCGTAGCCGTAGCCGTGGAACCTCATACAGTCAAGCTTCACTCACTCAATCAGGCAGACAGACTTTACCTCTTCTTTACATAGGAGGGTTGATACGGAGCCACGCTAGGACTCCTACCACGACCCAGCAGAAGAATGTAAAAGCACACTTCTGTGGGGGTCCCCAAGATGGAGGTGTAACAGCGTATAGACCGATACCAAACACCAGAGCTAGTGAGCAAAGGAGGATAAGCTGCACCCAAAACACTGTATCCTCAAAGACCGGGGGGGGGGGGGGGTCATAGAGGTGGCCCTAGGAGTCAGGGTTCGGGGACTCTGCCGGAGTTGCGGACTTAGGGGAAGGTGTGGCCTGCGGAGGAAAAGAAGACGTTACTGGCCAAGGGGATCTAATTCACCCTTCTTTGCTCCCTCTGCGACAATAGGGGCATCTAACTCTGTCGCTAATCAAGGAATTTTCAGGACCAGGAATCCTCTCTCGCCACATCGGATCAAGTCCGCAGTCCTATAAATGAAGGAGAAACATAAAACACAGACAAAAGCAATGAAGCAAACGACAAACTGACACCAAAAAAAACTCGAATACAGAAAACACCAAAACCTCAAATATTGGACAACAATGGCGACAAGACAATAATACGAATCGACAATGACAACAAGACGTTTCACAAATCCCTGATTTTTGGCCCTGTGGCCAACTTGGTTTTCTTCTCAAACGGACCTTGCTGCTAATTCATGAGTAGGTTGAGATGGATTCACTTCCACTACAGGTTTCAGCTCATCATTATCCACCTTGGTCTCAGGTCATCCACATGGCTTATTTTTAAGATTAAAATCACCAGAATGGCACTTTTCAAACCATCAGTGTACTACTGTGTGTTCATTAGCCACATCCTTCCCAAACACTTCTTTTATATTTCGAGCTGTCTGCACTACATTGATTCCATGACAGAACTCATATTCAAAAATAACATGAATTTTTGACTTATCCATGGTTCCACAAGAATTGCTCTTAAAAAAACTATCAAAGAGAAAGATAATCACAAGCCAAACCATGTGTTTGAAAGAATAAGGATGTACCTTCACAACAGAAATAAAACAAGACGTGTCAAAGTGAAATGTCAGAGATACCAACTGTCAAACTTAGTACTTAAGGAAATCGGAAATGCTTAATAACATATTATAAGATACTGTGACTTTAAGGTACAGCATGAAGGATTTAGGTTTCCCAAAACACCAAGGCATCCTTAGCATCAAAAGTTCAGCACATATTGGTCTGGCAATTTGTGAGGATTGTTGTGGAGGTTTTACATTAGCATTCAAAACAAACTAACACACATTACATTTTTGTAACTGTGACTTGGTGTGATTATTTCGGAGTTTGGTAAGGAGGCTGTTAAAGCTATTTCTAAGCCTTTCTATACAAAAGAGGGCCTTAATCTTTAGAAAGATAATTCTGACTGCCCTGAAGAGAAGAAAAAAAATAAATAAATAACTTTATCA
Organism: Lemur catta; assembly: GCF_020740605.2. Lineage (NCBI taxonomy): Eukaryota > Metazoa > Chordata > Mammalia > Primates > Lemuridae > Lemur > Lemur catta. The sequence goes on from NC_059140.1 coordinate 48,427,888, forward strand.
GCTTGGTGGTGTGGCTCACACCTGTAATTCTAGCACTCTGGGAACCGAGGCCAAGGCAGGAGGATCACTTGAGGTCAGGAGTTCAAGACCAGCCTGAGCAAGAGCAGAAAATAGAAAAATTAGCCAGATATGATGGCATATGCCTGTAGTCCCAGCTACTTGTAAGGCTGAGGCAGGAGGATCGCTTGAGCCCAGGAGTTTGAGGTTGCAGTGAGCTATGATGATGCCACTGCACTCTACTCAGGGTGAAAGAGCAAGACTATTTCAAACAAAACAAAACAAAAAACTTAAGGGAGGCAGGAAGCCCAGTCTAAAGGCACTGCAATTTTCTGAGTGAAAAATGGTAGGTCTGAAACCTAAGCACTGTGCTTAAATTTGGTGGAGGAGGGAAGGTATTTTGTTTTATAATTTTAATAGCTTATTTTTGGTTAAATTTAATAAATTTATTTTTAATCTATAAAGTTTAAAAATTGGATAGAATTTCATGATGTCTTTATCATTCTTTTCACCCACTGGAATATAATTTTCATGAATTAAAATGCATTATGCATCTATGAAACTGTCCTGGTTTCAACATGTGTGTTTATAAAACAATGTAGAATCCATGACTGTTAATCGCAAAGGATTTGTAATTTGGAAAGATGGAATACAGAGGAATATACAGTCAAAGAAAACACCATGGTGTCACATACATGTAAATGGGAAAGGATTCATAATTATTTAAGTTTTATCCATCCATTCACTGGTTTAAAGTTGTAATCCAAGTGGTATAGGAGAAATATAATTTTGCTGTTATAGTATTTAGAGCAGAATACTGAACATGTGAGAAGCAGGAAGCTGGTAAAAACAAGGCTATTAGAGATACTGGACAGAGTTTGATAGAGTAATGAGAGGAATAATGTACCTGAAACATATTACAAGGAACAAATAAGCCACAGTTCCTGTCAGTTTTCTGAATAGGAGGTGGGAATGATCTGCCAATTTTGCTTCATTACGATTGTAATGAACCTCTGCTTCAAAGCTACTTCATTCTAATTTGGTCAAACTCCATGGACACAAGATCACATAGTTAATCTAATTCCGTGACTTTTTTTTTTCCTCTCAGTATCTTTTAAAAGTACTTGTATTCACTAATAGCAACTCTAAGCATTAGATTTAACAATTTTGAATGAAATAAGAGTGACATATTCAGTGACTCCCACTGACATATTCGTAGATTAAATATAGATAACAGGAACAGTGATCCTATAGAAAATACACAGGATATATAAATGCATAATGATCATTCTTAAGTACCATTATTCTAAGCAGATTCTGCAATAATAAAAAGGAAGACATCCTTGTATCTCTGAAGGCTGGCTTACTCAATACAAAAAAATCAGAAATTTAACCTTGTCAGCTCTAATTGTGGAATAGGTTGATATAGTTTAACTCAACACAACTGTTATCTCTGCTCTTAAAATTATTTTGGCTTCTGAAAACGTTTTCTTTCCCTCCCATCTCATAAGCCAAAGACAACTCATCATAAGTCCCAGAGACATCATAAGCGCATTTTAACCTTAACCCATGGAACTGGGAAGCAATCTGTTACAAACCTGAAGACCAGAGCTTATCCTTCTCATCTTAATAGAATAGCTTTCTGAATAACTATTTTCCCTCAGCAAAGACCACAACATCCATCGCTGAAATAGAATGGCAAATATTTTTATATAAAACTAGAAGAAGCTAGGGAATGCATTGTAAAAATGTACAATTTTGTGCTGCAGAGACACTACCTGTTTTGTTGTCCAAAATTTGAGCAGTGTAACAGATTCCTAGTGAGAGAGATTGCTTCTATCTTAACAATAAATGATATTCATATGAGTTATAAACGGGCACAATACTTGTACTTAGTCAAAGTGGAGATATTGACATCTGGTATCCAGAATGGGGATGACAGATCATAGAGGCTCAAAGTTTCAATTATGTGTTCAGGGTTCCTTATTTTTAGCATTGGGAAGTTTTTAAGATTCTGATGGCTAATACAGAAATATTGGTGACAGAATTCTGTGGTGGTAAACCATAGAGAATTATAGTAATCTAAGTGTTCTGAATAATTCCGGTTTACGGACAGAGTATTGCTATGTTTATAGACTTACTTTGATTGCTCTGTTTACTTAGGAAATTTAACTTTCTGTAATATTTCTCCTTGCAATTGGGTTTTCTGTGCCACACTTAAACTGCCTATTTTTCTACCTTTTCAAATGTTTTTATTGCATAGAATAACCAATGGCTGCCCTTGTATTTGAGGCTATTTTAATTGATACCTATACTTTTAGTTAGGTTGTGTTTGTTTTAATAACCATTATTAATCTAATATTAATGTCCTCTGACAATAACAGAGATATAGCAACATGGAATAAGATGCTCTAAATGCTAGTTTAGTTCTAAGTAGCTGGTGACCTTTAGCAAGTCACTTTATCTCTCTGAACCCATCTTTCCTAGTGGAAATGATGGAGCTAAGGGAAATGCTCTCTAATGTCTCTCCTGGACAATTCAAAAACATTTAGTCTTATCTACAACATCCACCAGTAGATCTACATTTTTCCATCTTGTGAAGAAGAGAACACAGCAAAATAGTGCAGTGGGACTGTGCATATCAGAGAGCTCCAACGGAATTTTCTTAGACAAAAAAAAGCAGCACAAGTCGCATGGCTTTCCAATAGTCTTTCATAGTTTGCTATCCTAGTGTACGGTACCTTGCTCACATCTCTCCTTTCTTCCTCCATTACGGTACTTCTTTAGAAAAAGTAAAAAGAGAGAAGGGTGAAGGTATGGCAGAACTGTAGCCAGATCTGGCTGGGCGCATTGGCTCATGCCTGTAATTCTAGCATTATGGGAGGCTAAGGCAGGAGGATCCCTTGAGGCCAGGAATTCAATACCAGCCTGAGCAACATAGTGAGACCTTGTCTCTACAACAAATAGAAAAATTAGCTGAGTGTGGTGGTGGATGCCTGTAGTCCCCACTATTTGGAAGGCTGAGGCAGGTAGATCACTTGAGCACAGGAGTTTGAGGTTGTAGTAAGCTATGATGATAACACTGGTCTGGGCAACCGAGTGAGAACCTGTCTCCCCACCAACCAAAGAAAAAAGAAGAAAAAGAGAAAGAAAGAAAGAAAGAAAAAGAAAAGAAAGAAAGAAAGAAAAAGAAAAGAAAGAAAGAAAGAAAGGGAAGAAAGAAAGGGAAGAAAGAAAGGGAAGAAAGAAAGGGAAGAAAGAAAGGGAAGAAAGAAAGGGAAGAAAGAAAGGGAAGAAAGAGAGAAAGAAAGAGAGAAAGAAAGAGAGAAAGAAAGAAAGAAAGAAAGAAAGAAAAAGAAAGAAAGAAAGAAAGAAAGAGAAAGAAAGAAAGAAAGAAAGAAAGAAACTATTATCTTATAGAGTGAAGTCACTTTGTATGTATGTATATGCATTTCAGTGATGCAGCTTCAACTCTGCTGGACCAAGGAAGTGAAACAGAGAGGAGAGAGACAGTTACAATAGTGCTGGTCATTCCCCCAGGGATACTGAGCAAATGGCCTTGAATAAAGTTCTGTGGGTAACATGAATGTGGTGCGCTCTCTCAGTTTTCTCATGCTTCTTAAAATTTGAGCATCTTGATATGCTGAATTAAGCCTCAATGATAGTTTTCTCTGTACCTGAATTTTTCTTTAATCACTCACTGTAAAATCTACTTAAGATCTGATGCACCATAGGTTTCAAAAAATATGTTCCAAAGCAAAACAAAACCAATAAAAGGAAGGCAAAATAAAAATCAGTTCATCATAAAAGAATCTCTATACTGCCTGTAAAAACTATGCTTTAGAAACAATAATTCAAATTATAAGAGAGAAGCCAAAGGAAAAAAATTCTTAAATTCCTTAGAAGGAAAGCAAATAAATTTTTGTTTTTTCAGTGACACAATTATTTTGTTAATCTTATTCTATGTTTTATTTTTACTCACACATACACATATTTCCATTGCCTGTTATTGCCTGCAAATGACTTATTCTTCTGGAATTGTTTCTTAATAATTCAATTCATCAAGCAGAAATGTTAAGTATCTAGTTTAAGTGCAACTGTAAATCCCCTCTTGAAGAAAATGATACCATAGTTCCTTTCCTAAAGTTAATTTTTGAAGTAATGCCAAATATTCTGCAAAGGAATTTGGGAGGGTGTGAAGACAGTCATTTAAAATGATCCTTGGAGATCATTTTCCCTATTCTTCTACAAAAGCCAGTCATTGAACCCAAAAGAGGGCCAGAGGGTATAGAGATCAAGGATTTTAGGTGTCTTGAGGAGTCATGTTTTATATCATAATGAACATCTGTATTGCTATTCTTGTTAAGGGAAACAAGGAATAGGTTAACACTTGGAAATGCAGACATTCATTTCCTCTTCATCGTATTAGCTTTATCAAAACTGTATTTTTGCTTTTAAAAATGAAAAATTATAATGTATCACAATTCACAGTGAAGGAATTTTCCTGTTAAGTATGATTGGAAGAATTAGAAAACAAGAACCAGAGAGCATTACCAGCACATAATTTTTTGTAATCCACTTTAACATGAAATAGAGAGATTTTTTTTATGCATCTAGTTTTGTTAGCAAAGCTTCAGATGAATATATGCACATATAAAAACGAAAGCAAAATGTCCACTAAATACTAATTATGAAATCACTGGAACCACTTCAGAAAATTTCATGCCATTGATTCTTAGAATATATAATTTCCAATGTCTATATAGCATACTTTTCTATCTGAAAATATAAATTCTTGAATTAATAAGGACTTTATCATGCAGGCACCATCAAGTATGCTAAATAAACAGAGGAAATGTGGCCTGTGCCTTTTTCTCTCATGACATGAAGGAGGCAGATGGCTTGAGAATAGATGTGTCACTGCAAGGTGGTAAATCACAAACAGGGATAGATTGCCAGCTTACCTTAAATCCAGCCTGGTTTTCAGTTCTTACAGCTCCCTTAGTGCTGCCACTCAAATTGAACTTAGCTGTGTCAGATTTTTGATTAATGTGTTTAAACACTCAGGCAGTATAGACAATGTGTGACAGACTGTGCTGTGGCCATTTTCACAATCGATACTGGTCATCCCAGCCAAAATGATCAGAGGTTAATTTACGTCTGTCATTGAGATAACCAGAGAGAATGGAATGGCTTGGCTTCTCTCCATTCATTTGGTACATTTTCTTGGGGACTTGAACACTCTGAACCCAAAATTTATTTTCATAGAAAGAAATTTGAATAATCAAAAAATCTAGCACGTCCTTCAAAACAATAGCAAAAATAATGTGACAACAATTTAACATCAATTCCAAATAATAATAATAATCATATCTTCCATGTTCTCGAATATACACTATATGGCCCTGTTAATGTCATTGACATCATTTTATCTATCTCACTCATAATTTAAATTTAATAACGTTGAAGAGGCAGTCACATGACAGGCCTAGAATATTCTAGTCCATTGCCACAATAGCTAAGTACAGCAAACCCTGAGGCTTTAAGCGAGTGAAGAAACAAAGAACAGATAACAAGAAAAAAAACATCTTCCTTATAGTGAGCTACAGTGAAAAAACCTCAAGCAGCTCTAGAAAGAGAACACACTAAAAAGTAACTTCAAATCCCATGGAAGTTCAGAAAACAGCAACAGGATTTGCTTATCTTTTGGCCGGAGCAAATAGAATGGTTTTGTTTTGTTTATTTTGTTTTTTGAAATAAATTCTTTGTATATTTACAAATATGACCTATTCACGGATAGTGACCATTTTAATTAAACAAACAAACAAATGAAAACAAGTATGAATTTCATGTATTGACCAGACCCTTTAGGCCTTCAAAAGGCTCTGGGATAGGCAGCCAACCAGACAACACACTTCCAAAGAGCGCTAGCTCCTTGAATAGTAGTGATGGCCAGTAAGCAAAAATATGGTTATGGAATATGCTGTTTGTTGGCATTCCATTTACATTTCACACCGACAGGGAGAACATTTTGGAGTATTTCAGACAGATAAAAAATAAAAAATACTCTTAGTGATTGATTTTGAACCAAAGCCATACCAATTGGCCTAGACAACTTAATTTTATAAATCTTGCCAAAGGTTCACAGATCTCGGAACCTTTGACTATCATCTAGATTACAAAATAAAGGTTCACCATGCAGTTCACTTCTATTAGAGAGAAGCAAACTGACATCTTAAGCAGTGTTGATAGTATTTGGCAAGGGCCAGCTGTCTTGTGATTTTATTGATATGGTAGACTGAGGCACAGACGCCAGGAATCAAAGGAATCAAGTGCTTTAGACAAAGTTAACTGTATCAGTTAACTTTGCGTCCAAAAGACGCAGACTATAATTTATAAATTCACTAATAATTTTACTTTCAATTAATGTAAACTTAGCTTAATTATTTTGTATGTTCTTTTTTTATTATTATTTCAGAATATTATGGGGGCACAAAAACACTTTGGTTACATATATTTCCTTTGTACCACCCAAGTCAGAGCATAAACCAGCCTTTGTAATGTTCTCTGTAAGGTTCCCAGGGTGGTATTTGTTAAATACATAAAGTGCAACATTCTAGAAATTTTTCCTAAAATATTAAGAAGATGATGGAATATTTCATTCTCACTCACTCACTTTTCATCAACTCACAAGGCCGTTCTAAATTTTAAAATAATTTTCATTCTGACTTATTACTCTAATAATTGGCTTACATATTACCTATGATTAATCAGCAGTATTATTTCCAAGCTGATCATTCACACCTGTCTGTGTTAGAGGTGGATGACTTTAAAGGATTTTGAAATTCTATTTAGACCAGTTAGGCCTTCAAATTTTGGATTCCAATTGGAAGTTTGTCTCAAAGGATATTTAATGGTTTTATATCAGGTGTTTTCCAAAATAACAAACAAAAACCTTCCCACATTTGCTTCTGTCCTTTATATTACAAGTTATTTTGCTTCTTCATTCTCTGGTATCCTAGATAGATTCTTTTTTGAATCCTCCATAGCTTGTTTTAGGTTCTAGGCACATCCCCTTCTACCCTGGTCGTTTCAGGCCTAGGGTGGTAAGACTTCCCTATTTTTGCCTCCTTCACCACTCCTTATTAGTTTGTTCTCCCCAGCCCAGACTTCATAATGGGTTCCTTCATTAAACTGTCTTCAATTAATCTCTTTGAGTGCCATCTCTTTTATGCTAGGACACTGAAAGATACCCAAGCTATGCCGGCACATACAGAGCTGTGCTCTCATGTTGTGCTTAAATGCAAGCCCCAAAGCCTTCTCTACCTCAAATTCACATGCATCTTCCATTGTGCCTCAAGCATTCATGTACCTGGATTGAAGTCGCTTTGTAAGGCTCCTACCAAAGTGCAGATATTCTTCCAAAGAATAACACTTAGCATTTTGGTCAATAACATTGTATATTCATGAGGTTATCAGAGTAGTCAACCACCAGTTATGCTCAAGGGATGGGTTATTTTAATAAGATAGATTGGAAAATAATAAAAACATGTTTCATTGTAAAGCGAGAACAGATCTAGATCTGATTAGCCATAACTCTTCAGAAGAAGTTATTGAAAGAAGCCAGAAGAAGCAAAAAGACAACCTCTCAAAAGGCAAGGTCAAATTTTGTTTAAGAAGGTTTTTTTTCTACTAGAGATGGAACTTATTGACGGTCTCTCTGCTGCTCCTGTTTCGTTTTCTTACATTTACTAAGACAGTTTATTCTGAGTGTGATACAGGTTTTCCTAAAATTTTGCATGTAAACTTTATCTTAAAGGACAAAACTATGAATAAAATAGTAACATACTAAAGAGGTGTAAGTTCTTTCATCAAAAAATGGTAATCAATGACTGCCAATAAACACAGTAGAAAATATATTGCAGAAAATCTTAGCCAAATTTATAAAGATGTTAAAAAATTCACATATAATATTTATCATTTTAAAAGAGAAATCTCTCTTTCAAAGGCTTGTATTAATGAAGTAATTTCTCTGGATTTGCAAAGTGTGTTCAGAGATAAACATACACTTTAGATTGGAATAGGTAATCCTCCTATGTATCACCCGGAGAGGGCAAGATTTCACTCTAAAAACTCTATTATACAGGCCATTTTCAATAATGGAGTATTGGTATTTTCAACAGTTCCCTTAGGATATCCTTTCAAAATATAACATTTGATTTCTTCCCATTTTTAGAGTAGTATTTTTTTATGTACAACTGAGTTTAAGCAATGAATTGTGCAAGAACATTCTATATGTATTCTAATATGACATATTAGCCCTTTTTAAATTCACCTATTCCCCTACACTTTATGAAAAGTAATTGCATCCCTTATCATTATAAGCCAATATATTTATAGAGCCTAAACTACTTTTAAAATTTCAGTACATTTGCTAAACAATTTAAAAAAAAAAATCCTCCCATTTACTTGAACCTACCTGTACCACAGGGCAGGTAGTTATCTGTATCTCATTAGATCTCTGCCTCAGTATAATTGCTAATAATTACTATGGTGTCTTCAGACTTTAAATAATTGTTTTGTTATGTATCCTGTGAATCTGGATTTCTGAAGACATTTAAGGAGCTCTGTTGGTTAAAAGAATTATGAACTGTCCGGCATGATTAGGTGGTTAGGTGGGATATAAGAAACAATCTAATTTTGTTTTCCATTGGGGCATTTTCAGTTGCTTCAACTCCCAAGTAAGGTAGAATATAAGTGCTTTTGAATACAGCCATTTTGCCCTTGTTAATACCATTTAGATATTCCAAATATTACTTTAGGAGAAAGTTTTATGCTATGGATTCTCACCGTTGTTTCTCATATACAGGTTAAAAGTGTTGTTCTTAACTCTTTTCTCAATGTAAATTATTTGCAACATAATATTTTACATATAATCCTTTTGTTGTTGTTGTTAGCTAAAGGACATGAGACTCATCACAGACTTCATTTTCTTCTTCCAAATGTACCTAGTAATTATCAACAATGTGCCAGGCCATGGTAACAGATGTTGAGGATGTAGCTATCAAAACGCAAAGTGCCTTTTTGGTGCTTACTCTCTAATGGGAGAGATGATTTCCAAATAAGTACAGTGGGAAAGGTAGTGAGTGATGAGTGCTCTGAAGAAAAATAAAGTTGGGTGAGATGATAAAGAGTTACTGAGTAGAAGAGTATTATTTCTCAAGGTGGTCAGGAAATGCCTATATGAAGAAATGACTTTTGAGGGGACACCTAAATTAGATGAAGGAGTTATCCTAAGGCCAGGAGCAATATTCCAGGCATAGATAATAGCAAATCCAAAGACCCGGAGAACATATTAAGCTTGGTATATTTAAGGCACAACAAGAAATTCAGTTGTACGGAGTAGGGGAGCATAGAGAGAGAAGTAGGGCATGAGATCAGAGAGTTTGACAGGAACCAGATCATGAGAGGCTCTCTGGGCCATGGAAAGCAGTGTGGTTTTACCCATATGTGATGGGAAGCAGGGGAGTAAGGCATCCTGCTTTAAATACCATGTCAGGCTGAATAATAGTCCCCAAAATATATTAATATCTACATTTTAGTCCCCGGAACGTGTGGATACGTTACCTTACATGACAAACAGGACTTTGCAAATGTGATTAAGGATTGCATTTTGAGATAAGGAGATTAAGGGTTGCATTCTGAGAGGGGTACAGTAGGAGTCAGAGGAGAGGGTGATGTGATAATGGAAGTAGAGATTGGAAAGATGTGTTTTGAAGATGGAGAAAGGAGCCCCATGCCAAGGAACACGGATGAGAAGCTGAAAAAAAGGAAAGAGAATGGATTTTCTCCTCACAATTTCTGGAAGGAACCAGCTTTGTGGACACCTTGACTTTGACCCAGTGAAACTGATTTCAGACTTTTGACCCCCAGAAATGTAAGCAAATAACTGCACATTGTTTTAAGCCACTAAATTTGTTGTAATTTGTTACAGTGCTAACAGGAAACGAATACAATCATGCTACTATTCTACTTAGAGATTCGAGAATACTATGTAGAAACAGTGAGAGAAGTGAGTCTTGTTGAGAGGAGCGTGGGCTGGTGAGTTTGCAGTTAATAAACTAAAGGCTTGCCAAGTGCTTGGCTGTGTGATTCCAGTTAAAGGCAGATGTTGTCTTTAGATGTTTCCTATTGTTAAGTAACAAAGTACCATAGATTTAACAGCTTATAGCAACACAAATTTATCGTCTCAGTTTTCATCCATTTATTATTTCACGAGTCTAGGTGGGCTCAATTTGCTTAGGGTCTCACAAGGCTGAAATCATGGTAACAGCTGGGCCAGACTCTTACCTGGAAGCCCCAAAGAAGAATCCTCTTCCAGTTTATTCAGATTGTTGGCAGAATTCAGTTCCTTATGGTGGTTGTACCGAAATCCCTGTTGTGCTGGCTGCCCACTGTCGGGGTTGCTCTCAGCTGTAAGAGGCTGCTCTCAGATACTTTCCATTTGGTCCCTTATATATTTAAAGCCGGTAATAGCACGTCAAATCCTTCTTGTGCTTGGAATCTGAGCTCCCATCTGCTACCAGCTGGAGGAAATGCTCTGCTTAGAAAGGGCTTGAGTGATTAAATTAGTCCTGCCCAGGATCTCTTTGGATCAACTAAAGGTCAACTGATTAGTAACTTTATTACACTGACAAACTCCTTTTGCCATATAATTCAACAACACTGGTGCAATATCTTATCATATTTATAGTCCCAGGAATTATAAAATATTATAAAATATAAAATATTGAGAGGAGGGGCATTTTAGATTTTTTTCCTAACAGGTGCCAAAGGTGACTCTAGTTTTTTGTATTATTTTTTCTTAATTGAACAACCAGGTGATCAATGTGACGTACAAAATAAAGTCAGGGAAAGTAGCAGTTTTGCAGAAAGAAAAAAATGCAAGACTTATGTAACTTGACAATGCCAATTAATAATTCAATGATAATGATAAGTAGGTAGCCAAATATACTGATATGGCCTGTAGAAGAAAGATAAAGGGCTGGAAATATAAATTGGGGGAATCGCCAGCATAGATATGGTATGTAAGGCCACATAATTATGTCAGCCCGCACTGGGGGGTATAAATAAAGAGCACTGAGCATGCCAACATTTAGTGGTCTGGAAAAGGTTGTGGCCCCATCAAAGGAAACTGTAGTAGAAAGGCTAGTGATGAACTGGAGAAATCAGGAGAACGTGATAGCACCTGGGTAACTTGTTAAAATTCAGCATTCTTAGACTCCACCCCAAACCTACTGAATCAGAATTTCTGTATGGGATCAGCAATGTATGTGTTAAAAAGCTCTCCATCTAACTCTGACACAAGATGATGCCTGATAACTTTAGTTGTCTACACCACTGGGAAAGGGCAAAATGGAAAGAGATAAGTCCTCAAGGTTCTTGCAACTCAAAGTGGGATTCTTAAACATCATCAGTAGCATCACTTGAGAACTTGTTAGAAATGCAGGAACTGAGGACTCGTCTTGACTTGCTGAATCAGAATCTGAATTTTAATGATTTCCCCAGGTGACTGACATGCATATTAACATTTGAGAAGCTCTGAGCTAAGATATATTAACGCAAAGTGATGGTAAGACAATCCAGGTGAAAACATACACCCACAGTCACAGGGACCATAACTGATGTTTTATTTGATTTTTAAAATAATCCTCCAGACATCTTTTAAAGTATTTAAAGTATTATTATGTCCTTAAATCCTTAATAACTTAGCAAAGTATTTTCCCAAAATTGCCCAATGCCTAAAATCACCTGGGATAATCTCCATCCCCTCTGAAACCATGAGAAGTAGAATTCCTTGTCCAGAGGCTAGGAGGGAAATAAATCTGCAGTTGTAAGTACCCCAGGTGAAAATTGTCAGAGACTACCAGGTATGAAAATAAACTTCACCATTTTTTTCCTGCCCTGATTCTGATTAAATATCCCTGAAATGCAGGAAACAGTGGCCATTGTGCAAAGGCAAATTACTTCACAAGGTTGAGTACTCCAGGCCTGGATTCAGACAAGCAACTGCAACTTTTTTTTAAGGAGACAAAAGATTATATAAATTGCTTATTTATTTTTAACTTGGATTTCAGCCTGAAATTCATCTCTAAAAAATACTTCATTGCTTAATGTCTTAGATCTGCTCTTCAAAATGTGTTTCACATCAAACAAGGTTTAACAAGTTTGTCTAAGAAACAATGCAAATTGCAAGAGATGGAGAGTAATTCAAGAGATATCAATATATGAATGAGTTTTTAAAACAAAAACATCAAGTGCTATGAAAAGAAATGAGCTATAGGAGAAAGTAAATATCTGCAAAAATGTAAATAAGATATTTCACATCAAGCAATTTGGTTAAAATTTGAAAGTTAGTTTAAATAATCAATGAAGGTCTGCCTCATTAGGCTATTGTCATTCAATTGATTGCAAGGTAAAATACTAATGAAGAATACGTAAAATTATGGGAGACAATTTTCTTTTCAGCAATTAGTTTAAGCAGATGAAAAACAGGCAGCTGAAATTCATACCATACAGAAGAAGGCTGAAGATGTATAAGGAAGTGCTCTTCATTCTTTGTAAGCTGTAAAGTCTGTTCAAACAGCAATATCCTCTCTGGCAGAGAATCTGCTGCTTGGTGCGGCCATGTGTTATTGTATTTGGACTGTCTCCATCTGCAAACGCTGACTTTTCATCTGTGACCAGCGAAAAAAAATCTGTATGAGGAACCTGTAAAACATTTAATCCCTGTTTACTTGTTAACCAAAGGTTTTGTCAAATCCTGGTGGTGTGGGTTTTTGTGTTTGTTTCTCAAGGTTACTGGAGATGCATTCACAAATGCAGAGCTAAAACTCTGATAAAACCATTAGATTTTTATTTAGATCTAAAAATATAGTTATTCCAAATATAATTTCACATTCCAAAACCTAAATGCAACCTCAGCAATAGAGTAATCTTCCAGAATAATAGATTTATAATTTCTAGGCCTTATCATGGGCTTCTCATTAGTAAAATGAACTAACATTGGAAAGTTTGATTATCAGGTAATAGTGATGACAAACCACAGTGATATTTAATTAAGGAATAAAAGAATGGGTAGAGGTCATGCATCAAAATCTAGTTTTTTTCTCTCAATTTATAGATGAGAGACTGGAAGCTAGGAAATCTAAAATTGCTTTCTCAAAGTCTATACTAATTCACTGTTCTACTAAAGCTAAAATCTATTTCTCTGTTTGCCCTTGCTATAATGATCATGTGACTTGAGATTTCTGGATTGGTTCTGATTTTAGATATTCTATGCCACAATCTTTTGAACCTAACATGAGCTGGATCAGAAATTGAATATATTAATGAATGAATGGAAAACATTTCTCACTGAAATATACTGAAGTTTGCCATATCTATCTTTGGATTTAGGGTGCCCACATAATTGTTCTATACAATTTCATACAAAATCTGAATTACCATGGCAGTGAAACTCACACCCTCTGGTTGTTTTTCTATATAAAAGCAGAGCAATAACTAAATAACTATATATTCCCATGTGACATTGATTTAAAAGCATCAATTAGGCATAAAATAAAGAGGTTTGAAGCAGAAATAATCTCCAAAGGAAATGAGGGCAATGGTGAACAATTTCCGGTTTTTCATGTCAACTGTCATATTTGAAACTAATTTTTATCCTGTTTAGATTTTAGGCAAATTAACTGAGTTCACTTGTAATAGCAACTGTTCAATAAATGTAGAACATGATGGTGGAATAGTGGATAATAGGCTCTCCCAAGTGAATTTGCCTCTGACATTTCTTTGAGGTCCCTCCAGATTTATATAAACCTTTAACTCTCTATTCAAGGTAATCCACACAAAAAAGGTTACATTGTTACACTTTGTCTCAAAATATATACATATATAAATAAACTGAGGGTTAAAATGAGCTGGTAAAAATACTAAATTTTCTTGTGCTAGTATCCTAGAGACATTAAAATTAATGTAAAATGAGAGTGAGAATTTTTTTTTCCCTGAAATTCTATTATAGGAAGATTGGTTAAGGCCGGGAGCAAGTATGAAAATTAAGATTTTTCTTAGCATATAAACAACAGCAAGTACAAGGCAAAATCATAGAGTAAAGGTCTACATAAAAAGGACATTTCTTTAAAACATGACTGTGCCTAAATGTCAGGCAAACTACTTTAGCAAATCTAAATCAGCGGATGCATTTTTTGTTTTAAGGTGTTCAGTGATGTACAAGTCTTTGCATACTATACATTCATGCCAATGTAAAGTCTTGGGGATGAGTGCCAGGCGCACTGTCTGGAGAATGAGAACGGACGCGCTTGGGACTCTGACTCGGGGGGATGGGTGGGACATGGACAATGTATATGACCTAAACTTATGTACCCCCATGATGAGCTGAAATAAAAAAAAATAAAAAAAAAAATAAACCAAGCTGCATTTACCTCAAAAAAATAAATAAATAAAAAATAAAGTCTTGGGGAAATACAGAAAAACTGGAATTTAGGAACAAATGTTTTGCATAAAAGTTGTAGATGTTCTTACCACAAAAAGTACTTTATAAAATGACAGAAGGGTATTACATCAAAGAGGAATTTTTTTCTATAATAAAAATGGAACAAAAGGAAAAATTAAGTGAGATGTGATAAATTTGTCTCAAATTATATAAAAATGACTTATCTATTTTATAATTCAATTTTGGCAGTCTGTTGAGATTTACTTACCTAACAGTAAAAATTCTAAGAAAAATTAATTCATAGAAAAGGCCAAAACTTCATATAGTATGAAGTCAAACCAGAAATGTAAAAAGTCTCATGATTTTTTCTTTTTCTTTTTTTTTTTTCTTAAATACCAGTTTCTAGCTTTGGAATTAAAGGGTTTCAGATAATCGAGTTGAAAAGTATCTATCTGGTCAATAGGCCAGAAGCTACTCGTTAATTACAACATTGTGGCAGTGACCTAATCAATGAAGTAATGGTTCGGCTTCTGAGTATAATAAAATGACATCAAGGACCACTCAAGTATCCTACCACTTAAATTTTGCTGGAGTTCTATTAATTTGGATTGTTTCACATTTTAAATTTGTATCTTTAAAAATCAGTCATTTGAGCAGCTTTCTGACAGCTATTAATGCCTACACCTTTGGAAAATATTTTGTTTGGTTTTGAGAAGATGAGTTGTATAAAGATGAAGAGGGAAATACTTTGACACATGATATAATTATTAACTGAGACAACTTTCCAGAAGCTTGTTATTATGTACTTTTGTTTTTGATTTCAACATTTAAATGCAGAGACAGATGGCTTGTATGGTCTTACCAGTGCTTGCATTTTTTTACATTGAAAAACAAAGAAAGATAAGCAATCTCATAGATGGAAGATTGTGAAAGGGGAATCAAGAATTTGAGTTTTAAAATAAACCAATAAATGCTTTAGTGTTAAAAAATTATGAGAGAGGATTTTAATTACTTTTAAAAGAAAGGAAATAAATTAGTGTAATGCTGAAATTTATAAGCAGTTTGGAATCCTGATGAGGGTTTTAAACAGATATTTTATGATATACCACAAACAGGACATTACACAACTTATTAAAAAGTTGGGGAAACGAAAAAACACACACTCTCATGCTTGCACACGCATAAACACACCCACACTAACACCCACACACAAAGATCTCAAAACATCTAATAAGGACCCAACACAGTGACACATGTGATGCATGTTTGGTTTCAATTAATATTTTTTGAGAGGATGTATGAATGAAAATTATAAGTATTCATCAATTAAGACAATTACAGTAATAATAAAAATTATGTTCCGAAGCTAAAGAATTATGGTTTAGTGCCATTGTGTGTGCCCAGCCCAAGGATGGATCTTTACAACTTATACAACAATGGGCTATCTAAAATACTTACCTAGGAATCTATAAAACTTTTATAAATTTATTTACAGATTTTATCAAAATCTGTCAAATTGATTTACAGGAATGAATCATGGAAGTACAATTCTCAAATAGCAATTAATATTATTTATTGAAAATAAATCTGTGTTTTGAAAGTTAAAGATTTTATATACTACACAGAAAATTTAACTGTAAATGTCTTAATTTGACAATTATCTATAAGGAAATGTAAGAAATGATATAACTTGGAATGAAATCAGTCTGTTATCTTAAAAAGGGAAAAAACTTCTCTCAATCAGTTAAATTCTTTCCCAACGACACCTTTTACATCCTTGTCACTTCACTCCTCTTAAGGCAAATTTTTTGTTTCCCAGGATAAATCATAGCTCCCTGAGGTAGTGTTGACATCTGTTTTGTTCACAGCTATATTCTTGGTGCCCATCATAGTACCAGCCCATAGTACATGCTCAGTAAATGTTTGTGGAATAAATAATATTATCAGTTCTGAAATTTTAAAAACTGATGAACTCTATTTCATAAAGATGTGTCATTTAATGCTGAAAACCTAAGGTTCACATATTCTTACAGATATACACACAAACATCATTCTCAATCCTTGGATGATATGTCTTAATTTAATAAGATGGCAGGGCATGTTGGATAAGACTAATTTAGAAATAATCTTGTATATTCTCTCTTTTTGATCAGCTCAATAAAAACCTGATTCTAGTGACATTTTTGAGGTAGCTGATAATTTATTTTTTTTCCTTTGTAGATATCAAAAATAAAGATTAAGAGTTGGCTTATAGGCTTCATGATATGTTACACATCAAATTGGTGATTAACTACTTTATTGATGTCTAGAAAGGAGTGAATATGTTTAACAGAGAAGATAAATAATTCATTTATAAACTGTCACAAAGTATTGCTATGCAAAGGAATTTGCTGTTGAGGAAGCTTTTGGCCTAAGGTTTTTGAAATCAGCATCTTCTATTATAATTACTTAAAAGTCTGCCTTTAAGCAGGGGATATCTTTAATAATTCTCAGAACATTTTCAACCTCATAAAATTTTAATTAACAATTAACATTGTTCATAGATCACTACTATTGCTTAGCACTGTGAGGAAATCAGAAGACAGATACGCCATTTTTTCCCCATCAATGAATTTTCAATCTAGTTGGGAGAAAATAAAAATAAAAACTTGCAAATGTACCGAACTTCCCCTAAAAGATGAAAATATCTTTAAAGTAAGCATTGGGGAAGCTCAGTTAGGGAATTTGTTATTCATCAATACAGGAAGCTCTGTGGAAATCTTCACGGTGCATATGACACATGAATTGGTGTGTATATGGAAGCTTGCTTGTGGTCTCTGGGACACTAGCTGACCCTTGAAGGAGTCAGTAATTAAAAGAAAACAGGCCAGGCAAAAAACATCTTCTTAGCCTGTGATCTTAATGCAAGCAAGCATGGATTGGTTTTAGCAAAATGTGTTAGCTTTGTGGAATGCAGAGTCACTGAGTACACCAAAGGGAACCTAAAAGTGAGAAATTAGTTTGAACTTTTAAAATGTTAATTTTAATTAACAATTAACATTGTTCATAGATCACTACTAATGCTTAGCACTGTGAGGAAATCAGAAGACAGATACGCCATTTTTTCCCCATCAATGAATTTTCAATCTAGTTGGGAGAAAATAAAAATAAAAACTTGCAAATGTACCGAACTTCCCCTAAAAGATGAAAATATCTTTAAAGTAAGCATTGGGGAAGCTCAGTTAGGGAATTTGTTATTCATCAATACAGGAAGCTCTGTGGAAATCTTCACGGTGCATATGACACATGACACATTATAGAGGGCGAAGAAAGACTCATAGAGAAGTTTAAATTAAATATCCAAGGAAGTAAGTAATCATTGGAGGTTTTTGAGAGAAATAGTTTTAGGTTATGAATATGTGTTTAAACAAAATATAACTGTTTGCTTTTGAGAGGATGGGAATATGGGCCAGATGGGAAGAAATTTTAAGGTTATTCTAAAGAGCAGACTTTTAGATATAAAAATGACTAAAATTTGAGTTTATATGAAATAGTGCATATTAGCCACTTTTTTTTTTTTTTTTTCACATTCTCTGTCCATTCTGATGTTGCCTGTGGTTTGTTGTCTCAGGTCATTGCCATCAACTGCTGCTCATCTCACCAGACATTTTTTCACATACAAGAAATAAGTGGAATATTATTAAGGCAAATAGATATTAATATAAAAAGCCCATAATTATTGGGTATTTAAAGATACCAGTTTTGCTAACTTGGGTTTTAGCAAAGACCTACATTACAATTATTTAGTTATTGTAATTGTTGACTAAGCAAACTTGCAGGTATGTTTTCTTCATTTTCTTCTACATTTTTTTTTCTGATGACTCTCTGCTTTTGAAAATGCTTTATCCCTAGGGCATTCTTGCCTATCCACTTAACTTCATTGGTAAAATCAATTCCTAATTTCCAAACTATCCCTTATCTCTTGGCTGTTTAATCAAGAGGGAAAAAACGACAATAAAACCCAACTTATTTCTTAACCATTTTGCTTATGTTGCTTTTCAGTAAAAGGCTGATATCCACTTTACACAATAATAAAAGTCTATTTAGGAAATCCTCGATAAAATATATGTCCTAGATTGCCTGCTGGTAAAAAAAAATAAAAGATAAATTCTATGATGACTTTCTTCTCCCTGAATGTTGGAGTCCATGTGATTCAATTTACAATTTAAATTTAGGTTTATACCTTAGAAATTTAGAAAATAGTTCAGCTGGTAGGAATCAAACATTGTCTTTGGCTGCAAATGGTTTCTTTATTTGCTTAGATTTCACAATGCTTGCAGCTGACCAGGTGTGTGTTTAGTAAGATACTTTAGTTAAAATATTCTTTAAAATTAATATATTTAGTTTTTTTAAATGTGACAAAAGTATTTCCACATGATTTCATATAGAAAAAATAAGTGTTTACACAGAAACATTTTATGTTACCACATAGTGCATTTATTTTTAATGATATGTTACAAGTAGTTTTTTTGCTTTCAATTTCAAGTTGTAGCATTTACATATTCTTCAACATTGCACATAAAATAGTTCTACAGCTCATAGTTTACCACAAACATAAACTTTTTCTTGAGAGTTCTTAGAATAAAAATCAATAATAATATGTATTCTGTGGAGGAATTGATCAAAAATGAAACATAATGGTTATATCTGTTTACTCATACCTTTCTTTTGGTCTATCTATCTATCTATGATTTTGGATATAAATACAAACTGAAGAAAGAAGAGATAAATCTTACCTCCATAACAAATTTGATTTATTTTGTGTTAATCTAAAAAAGATGGAGAATAATGTCTTTGAATTGCTTAACTTAATATACTTTTTATGAGAAACTGACATCACTAATGCACTTTTTCTCTAAGGAGATAAATTAAAAATTTTAACTGGTTGGGCATGGGGGGGGCTTGTGCCTGTAATCCCAGGATAGCACTTTGGGAGGCTGAGGCAGAAGGATAGCTTGAGGCCAGGAGATAAAGACAAGTCTGGGCAACATAGCAAGCCCCATGTCTATAGAAAAAGAAAAAATTAGACAGCCATGATGGCATACACCGTAGTGCTCCTGTAATCCTCCTTGTACTTGGGAGGTTGAGCTAGAGTATCACTTGAGCCCAGGAGTTTGAGGCTGCAGGGAGTTATGATTGCACTGGTGCACCCTAGCCCTGACAACAGAGTGAGACCCTGTCTCAGAAAAAAAATTTAACCACCTTCTTTTCTTGTTTTCTCTGTCTCTTGTCCTCTACAGATGGGCCTCTGGGTCCCCGAGGATTAGCTGAAGCTACAGAGATGTGTACCCAAGAGTGCTTGGTTTTGGGTCACTCAGATAATTGCTGGATGCCTCCTGGCTTGGGTCCATATCAACACCCAAAATCTCCTCTCTCAACTTTTGCACCCCAGAAAGAATGGGTCAAGAAGGACAAGCTTGTGAATGGGCACACCCTGACCAGAGCCTGGAAAGAAGACAGCAACAGGAACCAGTTCAATGACCGTAAGCAGTATGGCTCCAACGAAGGCCATTTCAACAATGGCAGCCACATGACAGACATTCCTCTGGCGAATCTGAAGTCTTACAAGCAAGCAGGAGGTGCTATTGAGAGCCCTAAGGAGCACCAACTCTAAGAAAAGGCTATATGGGACCTAATAACTTTAATCTAAATAGACATGCTAATATCGTGTGTGTCAGAGCTTTATGTATTCAATAGATCTCTACAACTATGCCCCTTCTAGCAGGGATATCCATAACTTTGTGTTAGCACTATGGAGGATATAATGTTTTGCAACATAAGAGTAGAAAATAGTTCTACTAGCCATGTGATCTTGTTTACTAGAATTGATTAAACTTTCCAGAGATCTCTCCATTGTGCAAATTTTTTTTTATTATTGCATTTTATTTTGACCCTGGACTGCTGCTATGAACAATAGAATATGCATTTGGAGAGTAAGAAAGTTACATGGATTAGAGTGACTGACAAACATATCCAGTTAGAAAATTGTGTTCTTTTTGTCATTGATTTGTGCTGGGACCGCTATACTTGACATTATACTTCAAACAAAACTTAAAAAGATAAGCATTAAACCTATTGTGCTGTTAACAACGTTAGTGGACACTTGTAAGTCAATCAGTGTTAAAGTATTTGTAAATAGAAGCAAGTTATTATTAACAACTTTTGTGTACTTATAACGTTCACCTAAAAATGTTGTAGCATAATTCTGTGTTTTATGGTTGTTTCTTTTTTTTTTTTTAATTTACCTCTTTGTTGTTATTTCTTTTAGTGAGGTGTTTCTGCGTTTATAGTCTGTCTTGACACACATTGTTCAAAGGATCTCAAACACTTGTGTTTAAAAAAAGGTTCTGAAATCTTTTTGTATGATAGCTTATGATGCTGGAATTCTGTAAAAAATAAAGATGAAAGAAAAAAAGAAAACCTTGTACCAAAAGGGACCTCTGCAAAAGCTTGGAAATTCAGAACCTATTTTTTGATATTCTTATTTTCAAAGTAGGCAAAAGCAAAGTCACTTAATTAGTACCATTAAGTGAAAGAGTAATGGGAAAGTGTTATCTGTTAAATGTGATATAATATTCTGTACTTGTCACTTATGCAAAACTAATGTCTCAAAATTAGCATATATGGAAGAAAAATCACTATTCAAAAATAGTTTAAATTTGGCAAATGTGTGTCTACAACTTTGTTGATATGGCAGAGTTTGTGTTGATTCTCATATACAATACTGTCGTTGTAACACAAGTGTTATTAGACCATAGCCACAAAATATTTAATGTGTTGTGCCTTCATGCTGTAACAGAACATTCTCCAGGTAGGGTAGTTGGGGGAAATAAAGGGATAAATCTCTAATTATTGCTGTTTAACTGTTTGTTATCATAGTTGGTCAATGCCTGGCAGGTACCAGCATATTGTCACTTAGGTCAAACCAACAGAGTGACAACTAATGTTAATAAGATCTCAGTTGCACGTGCAAACAAATCCAAATTCGAACATTCTTAGGAGGTTTTTGTTAAGGCATGACAGATGATTTAAACAAATAAATAGCATGCAACACAATGTCTTTATTGAAAGAAGTGAAAGTTATCTTAATGCCACGGTTCACCATCAGTTTAAAAGTAAAAAAAAAAAAAAAGTAAAAAAAAAAAAGGTTTGCTAATCTGATAGTTAATTTGTTCTTACCAAAAAATAAAATTACTTTGTAAATAGCAGTTCACATTTTTCCACAGTATAATGGAAAATAATGGGTAGGGGTGCATTGCTTATTGAAGTACATTTTTGTCGGTTTGTGAGGGGTGTTTGATGACTTTGACAGAATAAATATCTAAACAATTATCCTTGTTACTGCTTTGCCAGTTCTACGTTATTTACAGTTATTCAGCTCTTGCAATAAATGTTCTGAATTCCTGATTGTAGTGTGTTAATTCTTGGTCACCATTCGAAGTGGTTATTTACACTCTAATTGTTGGGTAAATGTATGTTGGTGAACATTTTTATTTATAAATTAAGGAAGATTTGCTGGGGTTTAATACCTATGTTCTGGAAATATGGTTCCAAGTTAAAAGTTCAATTACCTTAATGGTCTACAAAATTCTTTTTTAGGGAAATTCATGGAGAAAGCTGGTTCACTTTCTAATCAAGATTCATACAAGTTTCATCAAAGTGAAATTGTAAGTCAGAAACTGGGCAGGTGACATTAATTAGTTATTTTCTTAACTCTATGTCTCTTTAGTAAGATTTCATGACACAAACTCTCACTTATTTCATTGTTGGCCAAGGCAAAAGACCAATCTTGGACAATGACCTTAAAACCAGAGCCAACATTAATCAGGTGTCAGGCAGATGTGGAGCGGGGGAGGAGATGAGTGTATACACACATAATGAGTGCAATGTGCACTGTCTAGGGGATGGACACACTTGAAGCTCTGAGTTGGGGGGGCAAGGGCAATATACGTAACCTAAACTTATGTACCCCCATAATATGCTGAAATAAAAAAAATAATAATAAATAGAAGTCTGGAATAAATTTTCAGAAAGGAAAAAAAAAAAAAAACAGCCAAAACTTCATCTGCATTTCTTTCATATTAGGAAAATAGGCACGGAAAGCTGTCAAGGATATACAGACACACTCAAACATATGCCATGTGTTTATACTCATAGAACCACTGCAGTGATGTCTCTTATGTTGGAGTTTCAGACTAGAGAAAGAGGCCTCACGTTTGCAGGGGTGGGGAAGCTGTGGCCTTCTGATTTCAACATTGTTCTTTTTTAAGCACCAAAGGAGGCAAAAAAAAGCTTCATCTTTCTCGGCTGCACCCCTTTTAATAAAAAGACGTGTTCTGTAAAATTTGGATTCAGTCAAAAGGCCTCACTTAAGGAACTAGCAAGCTACAAGTGGCCTTAAGGCCACAGCTTTCCCACCTCTGCGAAAGCTTGTGAAATGAAATTCAGGAGTCAGAGGCACAGAGGTAAAAATATTTGCTTGGACCACTGGCTGGATATAATACCGTAACACTCCATCGCTGATCCAGCAGACCCATCCAATAATCCGAGACACACCATACGTAGCACCTCTCTCTTTTCCCTCACAGGGGCAGAGCCTGTCCCAAGATACAAACAAGGAACCAATCCTGAAAAGAGGCTACTCTGGAAAACAAAAATTAGAATCTAAGTCTGCACAGTCCCTTCTTCCATTTCTTACCAATCAGATAGGTCATTCCCTTCTGCCTTGAAGAGTAAAGAGTGAGAGAAACTAAAATAAATTATCCCATATTTTTCCTTCCCATTAAGAATAGAGGAGAAATTTCTTCTCTCTACAAGCAAGGTATGAGTTTGGAAAAGGAACTCCCCTTTTCCATCCCTACCATATTTCTTCTAACAAATACAACAATTTCTACTCTTATGAAGGCATTCAGTTATAAGAGCTGTGAAATGTTAAGAGTAATAACGCCACAAACCAAATTGAAGAATTTACTCAAGTAAACAATACATTTATAATGACTATTTCTTAAGTATCACCCATTCTGCTGTTTTGTGTAAACATTGAGTATTAAGAATCATCATTTACCTCGAAATAAAAGCCATTTCCATTACCTAGAAGAACACATCTATATGAAGTGTATAATAATGATTTTTGGAGCAATTATCAAACATTATGATGCTATATACTAACAATTTTCTGAGACAGGTAGAGAAATGAACTTTATAAAGCTGGAGATGACCTATTTGAATGAGCATCACCACACATACTCTAACAAAAAACATATATTTAAATAATGGTTATGCGTTAGTAGACAATTGAATAGTCATTTTGCTGCACTGATGCTATTCAGCAAATCTCATTCAGCATCCCAGCATTCCCATTCCGTAGCTAAAGCTAGAAATGCAGCTGAGGCCCAGGGCCATTCCAGTATTTATTAAACTGTTGGATAGTAGCCAGGAATGGTTAATTATTATTAGTGAGGAGTTTTGGCAGTGAGGGATGAAAGGGATGTCTTGTCGATCTCAATTCTAGTGTGGATGTCGGGGTGTTACTTTGCATGAGGGCAAACCAAACTATGAAAAGGAGGGGTGGTGTTGTGAGTATAAAAATGCTTCATTGTTCTGGTTTGTTTTAAATAGAGCTGATCTTCCCTCCCTAAAGGAAGCTCCTTCATTGGTTCTTTTGAGAGAGAGTGCTTTAAAATTCTTCCAGAGTTCTTAAAGGCACAGCGATCACATAATGCATCCTCTATACACTGTTCTTCCTCTTTCACAACTACCAATCTAAATTTTAGATTATACACCAATGAAGCCATGCAATGTTCTAAAAAAAAAGTAAAATTAATCTTAGTACCAAAATATCTTTCTAAGGTATACACTACTAAATCATGATTATCATAGTGATATTTCCATTCTTATTTAGTTCACTGAAAGTATAAATTAATTAATATTCCAAAGACAGCAGTTCTTTATTGTCTTGATTCTACCAACATCTATTTTTAAACATAAAATAAGGACTATATTTTCTATTTCTATATATGCATTCTTATTTCTTAGAATTCTTAAATGTTTCACCATATTAAAATGAGTTCTGCCATATTTTTGTTACCTTAACATATGACATTGTTCTTGAAGATTTATAGTAAAAATCTCTTATTTTTAAATAAAGTCTTTCATTTTTTTATTCTCATATTTTTTTCTTTTTAATCCCCATGGTTATGTTCTTATTAGCATATGCATAGCACAATTATTATTGGACTCATTCAATGCCACATATTTAAGGTTCACATATTTTCAAATATGTTGAACATCAGTGATCTTCAAATATATTACAGTGCTATTTAAATTTAAGCCTTGCATTTTATGGATCTTTGTGGTTTTTTTTTTAAAGAATTTTCTTTTTTTATTTAGCTCTTATTTACCTCTAAATTCATCATTAGTTTTTTTTTAATCATTGACATAATCCTGAATAATAATACACAACAAAAATAATAAAAATGTTTACCATGGAACTTTAACACAGTCAAGGTTTCCTACAATGTAATATTAGGTGCTGTTTCTCTTTCTAGCTCCAAAATTCATCCAATCTAACTGTGACCCAATAGCTCTTCTTGTGAATTTTGGTTAAGTATCGTTACCTCTTTTCTAGATTATTAAATAAGTCTCCTAACTGCTCTCCTTCTAACTGGTACCCTTTCAACCTCCCCCTCATTTAGTCTATTTTAAGAATGCCTGAGTGATCCTCTTAAAATAAGGCTAAGCTACATGTCATTCCCCTCCTCACAGTGCTTCAAGACTCAGTTGCTTTTATCAGAATAAAAATCAAAGCCCTTATAACGTCCTACAAGATTTACAAAGCCTGAATGTCTCTCTTCTTTCTAATCTCATCTTCCACAACCCATCTTGCTTGCTCCATCTGGCACACTGGCCCCTCGCTGCTCCCCAGACATCCAAGAATGTGCCTGCCTCAGGCCATTTGCACCAGCTTTTTCTTTGCTGGAAACAGGTTTCTCAGATATCTGCAAAGCACCGCCCCCCACCTTCAGGTTATAGCTTGAATACAATCTTCATCATTAGGCCTACACGGAGCTGCCCCCATTCTTTTTATTGTGGAGAGAGATAATTAATAGACAGATATTTTAACCATTTTAATCATTTTAACCATTAGTGTACAATGCAGTGGCATTAATTATATTCACAACATTGTGTAACCATTACAACTATAGATTTCCAAATGTTTTTCATCACTCCAAATAGAATCTATACTAATTAATACATTCTCATTCTCCTCAATCCTCAACGCCTGGTAAGTTTTTTTTTGTTTTTTTTTTTTTTTTTTTGAGACAGAGTCTTGGTCTGTTGCCTGGGCTAGAGTGAGTGCCGTGGCATCAGCCTAGCTCACAGCAACCTCAAACTCCTGAGCTTAAGTGATCCTACTGCCTCAGCCTCCCAAGTAGCTGGGACTACAGGCATGCGCCACCATGCCCGGCTAATTTTTTCTATATATACTTTTAGTTGTCCAGATAATTTCTTTCTATTTTTAGTAGAGACGGGATCTCGCTCAGGCTGGTCTCGAACTCCTGACCTCGAGCAATCCACCCGCCTCGGCCTCCCAGAGGGCTAGGACTATAGGCGTGAGCCACTGCGCCCGGCCAAATTCTTCTATTTTTTATGGGGGGACTATAAACTATTTTTCAATAACCTGAAAGTGCAAAATTATCACATTTCTAGGAATTTGCTGCTTTGGAAGAAAGTATTATAAAGCAATTAATTTTCATTTGTATCCTGTACTTTCCTTCATGCAATTCATTTTCCTCACTGTATCCCTTGAACCCTGCCCACTCCATTGACCGTGGCATGTGACTGCTAATTTGATAGGCAATTTTGTCTTCCTTGATACTTCGACTTGAGGGGATCACACAAGCCTCTTTAACACTCTGCTGCATGCACTGCACATACCCATCCCAGGCTTCCTTCTCCACCAAAGACATGCTGGTGTGGCCATCAGCCTTACAGAAAAGACTAAGGTGATAGCAGGTGCCATTTTTAAACCACATCTTATTTCCACCACAAAGAGATTTTAGATCATTTTTTAAAAAATGAACCCCACATCACAGAAAAAACGAAAGTTACAGCAAATTAAGGTGAACAGAATGTGTGTATATGTGTAACAATATATGAACTGTGACCAGTTCTGCACACTTTCCAGGAATGGGCCATCCATTTGACTTTGAGATTATTAGATGTTAAAGAAAAACTCACAAATAAACAATCAAAAAACATTCCCTTTGCCAGTAGAATAAGTAAATATGTTTTTATACTTTAGTGGATTGCATGCCACCTTTACAATGTTCTCCAAAACCTGATGACAAATGGACATGAGTAACTTCATACTTTGAAATGGACTCACGTTTTCAAATTTATTATTGTTTTTATGTAGGAGTGAGTAAATCATGAATCTCACCATATAAATGATGTAAAATTATATATAAAATATTTTACTTCACTTAAAATAGCTACATTTTAAATGTTAAATTATATATGTATATATATATACGTGATATATATATATCACTTAGGTAATCTTGCTTACAAGTTCCACCCTTTGGAAAGCAACATGATAATGGTATCTCTGCTGTTCCCCAGGCCACTCATATCACCAACTTCCCTTTTACCATCTAATTTTCCTCTCTGTACTGTAGAAAGACTGTTTCCTTCAAGAAAGCCTAAAGTTTTAAAAGGAGAAAATAATTTCAGTGGCTGCCATAGCCAGAAGGATTATATCCATATGAAATAAAATAAATAAGGATCCAGCCTCAATGATGTGTCCTCATTCCCTTCTCCATTGTTTAAAGCACCTGTAGTGAAATTCTGTTTAGGATCTAGAGGAGTACTGCCCCTGGATATGAAAGAGTTTCCAAAAGATTGTTGAAATCTTTACTGCCCAGTGTATATGGGTTAGATGGCCTTTAGTTAAGATTCATAATATGACACATCTGATGTATAATGTATTTTTTAAATTAGAGTTTTATTTACTTTTGGTTGTCATTGTCCCAAACAGCAGTGGAAATGACGGGGCTTCATTAGGGCCCAGAGATCTTCCATATAACTGACAGAGGTTTGACATATATATCACGAAACAAAGTATAATTTTCCTGGGAGAATCTACCAGCTTCACAATTTTCAGACTGAAACTTCAATATATGGAAAACTTATTTGTTGTTCTTTTTTTTTTTTTAATGGCATATAAATAGTCTTCAGTGAAGTTTGTCTTATTTATTCATTAGTAATTATAATATTAATAATTAACACTTATAAAACACTTATTCTGTACTTAGCACAGTTCTACAGATTCACATGCATTGGTTTAGTTCATTTTCTCACATATATATATTTTAAGATATATGCTCTTTGTATTACCGTTTTACAGATGGGAAAACTGAGATACAGGGAGATGATGTGAATCTACTCTCTATCCTAGAGTGGACAAGTAGCAGGGCCAGCCTGGTGGGCTGAGTATAGAGTCTGGGCTTTAACCACTACAGGATACTACCTCCTTATGAAAGGTGTAAGCATTTTTTGATTCTGGGACTAAATGATGAATTACCATTATTTTAAACACAACAATAAAATTTAGTTCTGCAATGAAGATTCCCCTTCCCCTTCCCCTTTGGTTTATACACTGGATTATGCACTTACATGTTAGTTCAAATATTTCATTAATTAAACATGTAACAATTGTGCTATTCAGCCTTGGGGCAAAATAACACAGTCTAAAATGACGCACAAATACAAGGTGAACAGTATTGGGAAATCTAGCTAACATCTTTGCCACTAAACGAAAATGAATTCTTCTTATGTGCCCGAGGTGTACCTATTCACAGCTCCTGTCTTTTTACACTTGCCTTCTGTTCCCTACCTCGGAAAATCAGGTGAGGAAGAAAGTGAGCCACACATCAGGCTTCCATTGCCAATAAACAGGGCATTAAAATGAGACCAAAATCAGTTTGACAATTAACTTTAGCAAGTCTATTTTCTTCTCGTCACGGAAACACAACTCCCATTGACATCAAGGGGAGCTACGTGTTCCCACGGAGAGAATGGCCTCCCCGAGCATCATGGAGAAAGCTATACGTTAAGCTTCAAAGCATAAATGCCCTCTCTTACTGCATCACCAGTTTTAATCAACTGTTCTTACATCTACAGTTTGGCTTATTGTCCAAATGGAGAAGCACCTCTTAATTTGACAAACATGAATCCGAGATTACAGATATAAAACAAATTACTTATAATGCCAAGGTCATACTGCATCGTAGTACTTCATTAGTCTTCCCTTTTCCCCAGGAAAGGCTGACCATATATTTTAAATGTCAACTCTCTATAGTTCACAGGCTTATAGTTCACCCTCTTGTAACACAGTGTGATAACAAATGACACAAAGTATTAAATATAAATATTCAATTAATAGTGGTTTAATAATATTTAATAAGCCGTTGCACCATTAAGCCTTGCAAAAGGTAACTTTTCATTTCTCTATTATATTTTTATCTTTAATTATTTGCTATGACATTTATTGCTGATGATATTGAACATCAGGTACACAGAAAATATCTGCTTCTTTATGTACACACAGAAATCGGTATGAGAAAAACAACTAATACTAAACTTCTTGAGAAAGAAAATACATATGGACATTCCTTTTAAAAATGTTAACCTAGGAGTTTTTGCATGTTTTATCACTGATCTATTTATATATATATTTGTAGCATTATAGAATTATAGAGTTATATATACTCATGTTATTTTTAGTATTTATTCCTAATAACTTATGTGATTGTTTTTGTGCTAATTAAATACTGCTTATAAAATTTGAGAATGCTGAGCAAAGATCATCTAGCACAAATACTCATGTCCCAATGGAATGATATTTAAACTAGTAATACCTAGTGCAAATGAAATACCACTAACAAAGAGGTTACTCTGATTATGTATTCTAGGAGCTCATCAATTAATCTAAACCTAGGTGGTACAAAGTGAAATGC
Source organism: Lemur catta (assembly GCF_020740605.2). NCBI lineage: Eukaryota > Metazoa > Chordata > Mammalia > Primates > Lemuridae > Lemur > Lemur catta. Next base: position 48,457,453 of record NC_059140.1, read on the forward strand.
TTAACTAGCTTGTAGTTGATGCCTTCAGGAATATTTAGTGGTAGTGGAGTTTCTTATAATATTTCAATATTCATTAAATTTAATAATAGGTTGAGGATAAGGAGATTTAGCTTATAAATCCTGCTGGGATAGAAAAATTTGAAAGAGATAACGGCCCTGAATTTTATCAAATTTAGAAATTTCCATTTTAGTATAAATCCTGGCATTTTATATATTTGACACAATCATATTTTAAAGAAGTAAAATAATAATAAGAAAAATATTCAATTCATAGGCTTATTGTGAAGATTAAAGGGAGTGATTCATTAATTGAGCTTAGAATGATGTATGGAATATCATTAAGTGCTCCATGAATGTAGTAGTAGTAGTAGTAGTAATAGTTTATTTTAAACCTCTTCTAAGTACAAAATAATTAAAATATAATAATTATGCAGCTGGCCACAAATGCATTTTTATTTAAGTATTATCATTAAAATTTTCAGTAATGAAATGCCCTTTCCTCTCAGAGAAGATCTTGCCCTGACTTCAGAGATCGGTAATACCACTGGATGAGAGTCCCTCAACTTCTTACCATAACAGGTAGAAACTTAGTTCAAACCTTGCTTCTTATCTTTCTTCACTTCTGCTAAAATTCTTTTTTTTTTTGAGACAGAGTCTCGCTGTGTTGCCCAGGCTAGAGTGAGTGCCGTGGTGTCAGCCTAGCTCACAGCAACCACAACCTCAAACTCCTGGGCTCAAGTGATCCTCCTGCCTCAGCCTCCTGAGTAGCTGGGATTACAGGCATGCGCCACCATGCCCAGCTAATTTTTTCTATATATATATTTTAGTTGGCCAGATAATTTCTTTCTATTTTTAGTAGAGATGGGGTCTCACTCTTGCTGAGGCTGGTCTTGAACTCCTGACCTCGAGGATCCACCCGCCTCGGCCTCCCAGAGTGCTAGGATTACAGGCGTGAGCCACCACGCCTGGCCTACTTCTGCTAAAATTCTTAAATTTTCCGAATCCATATCTTTCTGCTGTTTCAGGCTAATTCTGTACTTATTCTATTGCTACTCTATATCTCAGCCTCAACAAATTCAAACACTTACACATGCCAATTTAGGATAGATAAATAAATTTTGCAGAAAACCATACTTACTGCTTTTGAAAGAGATATCTGACTATTTGGCTACCACAGCTATTTCCATACAGATTAGTGGGCCCCGCAGATACCAAATCTTCCAAATTTTCAAATGAAGCCTAAATTTCATAATGTCATAATAAATCTCTCTCTCTCTCTCTTTAAAATATGTTATGAGCTTAAAACAAACAAATAAATCTATGGGCCAATTATGGCTAAGGATAGTTGGATTGTTACTTGCCTGAAATTCTCTCTTTTATTTTCTGTAGGTTGAACCTCTTTCTTTTCACTTGCTCTTTTTCGTAGGTATTTAAGATTGCTCAAGTCTAAGTTAAAACAAACAATAAATAATAAACAAATAAATAGGAAACCTTTCTTCCACTCACTTTTATCTATAGTATTATCTGTTTTATCCACTTTACAACCCTCTTGAAAGGGTGTATCAATCCATCACTCCACCACAATATTTTTTCTGCCTCTAACCATGCAACAAAATTTCTCCTGCTAAATTCTCAGAATTCCCTTGTCCAAATTTATTCCTAAATTTAAAGGTCACTTTTGAGGTCTTACTTCTCTTAGCCTGTTAGCATTTCACAACTTACAGCACTCTACTTCTTCAGTTTTGAAACAAGAAACTGTGCTGGGTTTTCTCCTCTATCCTCAGTGTGTGCCTTCTAAACATTCTTTGCAGAACTCCTTTCTTTTTCCATGTTTTGAATGTTAGTTTTCCCCAAGGTTCTGTCTTCTCTCTGCATACCCTAGGTGATCACATTCACACCAATGGTTCAGTTACAAATGTCCCAAATCTACAAATGGAGTCCAGCTCTCTACTACACACCAGATCTGTGTAAACAATTTGTCAATGAAATAAACACTCCAGAATCACCTAAAACTCAATTCCACTCAGCTACTCTATGCAGCTTAAGGAAGTTAAATTTTATGCCTGTAAGCTCTGTCTAACTCTGGAAGTGGAGTTGGAGCCAGAGCCTCTGTGTGTCCAGTCAGGTGGGGCCTGAGCCCCAGCACTGTTACAGATGCTGCTGTAGGGGCTAAGATAAGGTGTGACAGAACAACTGTCACAAGGGGGCGCCTGGATAGCCGATCGTGCTAGGGGATGCAGGCAGTGTGATAGATCTTCCCACTGCATAAACAACTATGGCCACTGAGGGCTTGGTAGTTAATTGGTGCTGAGCAAATTTGGGGCATTGCTTGAATTGAATCTGATAAAGGGACTATGGTGAGGTAGGAATTCCTAACACATATTTATCTACATCTTGAATAAGTCCTGAAAATCTGTTCTCCACAATTAGTCATTATATTTTGTTTAAAATAAAATCCGATCATATTACTCTGGGTTAAAACTGCTCAGTACTTCCCTATGACTCTCAGCCCAAAAGTCCATGTGTCTTAAAATAGCTTGCAGACTCTCCCGTGCTCAGCCTTCTGACTACTTGTCCAGCCTCTTCTCAAGCTACCTCAAGCCATGGGTCCCTCCAAGATCCAGCTAAATTATACTCCTTTAAGTTCCTTCAAAATATCATGCTTTTTTTTTTTTCTTTTGCTTCTGGGCCTTTGTGTTACATGGTTACATGGATCACTTTTGTAATGCTTGAGTCATGGCAATAGGTATGCCCATCACCCAGACAGTGTTCACTGTACCCATTAGTAAGATTTGAGTCTTATTTTCCTCTGTGCACATGTGCTCATCAGTTAGTTTCAATTTAATACTGAGTACATGTGGTGTTTGTTTTTCCAGTCTTGAGATACTTCACTTAGAAAAATGGTCTCCAGTTCCATCCAAATTGTTACAAAAGGCATTAGTTCATCCTTTTTTATGGCTGAGTATTTCTCGGTATATACCCAAAGGAAAAGAAGTTTTTCTTCTTTTTTATTTCAGAATATTATGGGGGTGCAAATGTTTGATTACATAAATTGCTATCAAAAAGACACCTACACAAGAATGTTTATAGCAGCACAATTCACAATTGCAAAGATGTGGAATCAACCCAAGTGACCATCAATTCATGAGTGGATTAATAAAATATGATATATATACCATGGAGCACTACTCAGCCATAAAAAGAATGGTTTTCCTGACTGCTCTTAAGTAATGAGATGCTATTGTCCTGACCAATAGCACTTACACTGTGTTTTACTTGTCTATTTATTTGCCTGTATTCCACACAGGACCCTAAACCTTTGAAAACAGGTATTATGTTTCCGTAATTTTACGTTGAACTAAGTGGGTCTTTGACATAGTAAAGGCTCAATAAACGTTTGTGGAATCAATAAATGCTTACGGAATCAATTCATGACTGTACTCTAATTGTAGGGTCCTATACATAGTGAACTGTTTGGAGTCCTTGTAAGTACACATTGCTACTACTAAGAGTACTTAGAAGATACCCAAGTGCTTGTTATAGAGGTATTATAAGGTGTCATTAAGGTATTTTAGGTATTAGTAAACAAAATTAGGAAGACTGTTCTGCTTTCTTCTCTGATATCGTATGCACATTGGGATTGTTCTTTTTTTTCCTCTCTTTTTTTTTCCTGTCTGGAGAAAAAGTAGAATTCCTTCTTAATGCTAGGAGCTGATTTAGACTTTTCTACCTTTGCCATGCTGGAGCTGACACAAGGCAGAAGCAAAGGTGACCTGCCTTCAGAAGGCAGGTGCTGTAGAAAAATGGATTGAGTTTTCCCTTGTCCAGGTGCCCCCTCCTTTGCACTCTTTTATTGCCTTATCAAAATATTATAAAATTAAATTAGAATTGTCAATTTACTTGTTGGCTACCTCCACTAGCTGGGAGCTATCTGAGGGCAGAGATTGACTCTTTATCTCTGTGGACTAAGCATCTTGTATAAGACTTATACTATGGTAGACATTTAATAAATATATAGTTAGAAATATGTAATAAAACTCTTCTGCTTCTAGAAGTAGCAAGCTGTACTTTCTATAAACATGCAACTATTTGTCAGTATTTTTCAAAAAGAGATATATACATTAATTACGAGTTTGACTAAATGGTCAAGTATCATTTCTTCTAACTTGATGTCCTACAACACTTTGTAACATGATATATAGGGCATAATTATGGATCAGTATATAGGATGATGTAGCATTGCAGGATAAAGATTTAGAAATCAAAGCAGGAAGTTGAAATCCAAAGTTAAGTCTGTTTCTTGTAAGTGTGATTATTCCATTGAAAGGTTTTATATCATGATAATAAAGCAGACATTGGACTTGATTATTTCAACTTGAAGTTAAAAAACCTACTGCTCAAAGTTCTTTATTGATTTCTCCTTCTTAAACTTTATATTATAGTATAAATAATTCAAAAACATTTCAAATTTTCAAATTCAAATATGAACTACTCAAGAATTACATAGCAATTGCTAAATGGCACTATAAAATAAAATGGTTGGGCTGTGCATATGAAAAAAAAACTACACTCAAATATAGTTGTTCAAAGTTTTATGCATTAAATGCTGAATTATAAGTTATCAGTCATTCTTAATAGGTGCATTTTATTTGAAATACTAAAAGATATTTCATAAGAGGCAGTAATTTGCACTTACTTAATGCTCCAATATATAGAAGCAGTAATGCTTATGCAGTGGGGATAAACTGCTATTTTAAATTTACCAAGAGTTTTCTCCTACTGTTCAAAGTGGAATCTGGATTTTAAAATTATTGAAGCTTACAAAATGGTACATATGAAATTTATAAACAGATTCTGAATTGCAGGTTGGACATTAGATTTGTGCTTGAGAAATACTGTGCCTTTCTTCTTGTCAGGTCAACTTGAGAATAACATTGACTCATGCATATGGGAGGCAATCTTGAACTAGTAATGAAGTCTGAAAGAAGATACTCATATGGAGTAGTTACGATGTCATTAAGAGTCAGAGCAGCAAGCAGCATGAGGAGATTACTGTAATGTTTATTCATTCCTTTTCTCCTCACCCCAAGAGAGACAGTGGGAATTTGACTCCAAGAATGAAGACAGAAGTTGACCCCAGGCAAAATGGTTGAAGGAAACAATTGGTCCTGGAAATGAAAAGACTGTTACATTCTAAGACTTTCATATATGGCACCCATTTTTGAGGTTTCTCTTCCTGCAATATAGTTCTTGGTGTTGCAATCAAATGTTGGCAAGAGCTGTATTACACACTATAGCTTGGTATTAATGGTGCTCTGTATAAATTAGCATAGAATCATTCCCCTTTCTGGGAAATGACAGCATTTGGAAAATCAATTTTCAGACAAGAGGTCACAAAGAGAATCCCAGAATGACACTGTACCAAGGCATGAAAAGAGAAAATCAAGATTAATTTGCTGGACTACAGAAACATTCCCTGGGAATCCTCAAAAACAGTAAATAAGCTAAACCTATGAAAGACACATTTTCTGCAATCAAATAGCATTGGGCTCTTAAATTTTGTTATTTTTTATGATAGAGGAAGAGAAATTGCTTTAGCTGAAGAACTTGGGAACTGGAGGCACTGGATTTATGCATAATATAGATTCAGTTTATATACACAAGCATACATACACTTTTAAATATGTTATACCCTAGCAGAATGCTTGGATATTAAATGTTACAAAGCTGGATCATTTTCCCCAAGGAGAGAATTATATAGTTGCCATGGTTTGAATATTTCCTCCAAAGTTCATGTATTGACAATGTAATCCCCAAAGCAACAGTGTTGAGGGATGGATTAGGTCATGAGGCTTCCACCCTCATGGATAGCTTAATGCCCTAATCACAAGAATGGATTAGTTATGGCAAAATGGGTTCCTGATTAAAGAATGAGTTTGGCTCCTTCCACTCCCCCTGCACCCTTCTCACGTACTTCTACCTTCTGTCATAGGATGCTGTAGCAAGAAGACCCTCACCAAATGTGGCCACACTATCAACCTTGGACTTCACAGCCTTGGGAACTGTGAGAAATAAATTTCTTTCCTTTAAAGAAAAGAAACCATGGCAACCATATAATTCTCTCCTTGGGAAAAAATGATCCAGCTTTGTAACATTCAATATCCAAGCATTCTGCTAGGGTATAACATTTAAAAATGTATGAATGCTTGTGTATATAAAACTAACTGAATCTAAAACCCACTCTCAGGTTTTCTCTTTATTGGCACAAAACTGACTAAGAAAGAAAATGAACTGAGAAGTGGGGCTGTTGCTATAACAAATACCTGAAAATGTGGAAGCGACTTTGGACTTCAGTAATGGGTAGAGGCTAGAAGAACTTTGAGGAGCAAGCTGGAAAACGCCTAGACTGTCATGAAAAGAGCATTAGGGGTGATTCTGGAGAGGGCTCAGAAGAGGAGAATAGCTGTATGGAAATTCTAGAACTTTTTGGAGATTAATTAAATCGCCATGATTGGAATGGTTATAGAAATATGGAAAGTCAAGGTCATTCTGATGAGTTCTCAGATGGAACTGAGGAATAAGGTATTGAAAATTAGAGTAAAAACCATCCTTGTTATCCCGTTGCAAAGAATTTAGTGGGATTGTGTCCCTGACCTAGAGCTTTATGAAAAGCAGGACTTAAGAGCAATGAATAGGATGTCTGGCAGAAGAAGAAATATACAAGCAACAAAGCACTGAAGGTTCTGCATGGCCTGTTTAGGTCACTTATGGTAAAATGAGAAAAGAGAGAAATGATTCAAAGATGGAATTTATAATTAAAAGGTAAGCAGAATGGAAAGATTTGAAAAACTCTCAGACTAGCCATGTAAAATAAAAAAAAGAAGCACATTAGAGAGATGATATTAACAGTGTGGCCAATCATTAGCTAAAAAGATGAATATGAATAGAAAGAAGCCAAGTACTATTCATCAAGATAATGGGAGAATGACCCCAAAAGCATTTTGGAGACCTTCCAGGCTAGCCCTCCTATCATAGTCCCAGAGCTTTAGGAGGGCAGAATTGTTTTGGGGGATGGCCCGGGATACCTTCCACAGCCTTGCTGTTCAGGGCTGCTTTAGTACTCTCCTCCCATCACAGCTCAGTGCTCCTTCAGTGCCCCATGTGTGGCTCAAGATGGCCTCTGAGTGGCTTGGGCTGCTGCTCTAGAGGGTACAAGCTATAAGCCTTGGTGGTGTCCACTTGGTGCTGACTCTGCATACATGCACAATGCAAGTGCTGTGGGACCATGGCCACCTCCACCTAGATTTCAAAGGATGTTACTAACAGTCTGGGAGCCCAGGTAGAGACTTGTCACAGGGGCAGAGCCAGTACAGAGTATTCTCACAGGGCAAAGGCCAGTGGAGCCTTGGGAGTGTGGCAACCCCCTATATCCCAGAATCTTAGGGCTACCAGCATGCAACTCCAGCCTGAGAAAGCTACGCTTACAAGGATCCAACTATAAGAGCGGCTGGCTGGACTAAGCTTAGAAAAGCCACAGGTACAGGGATGCCTAAGACCCTCGGTGCCCAATTCCCAGTCCAGTGCACCTAGACTGGGGGACATGGAGTCAAAAGAGATTATCCTCCAGCTTTAAGACTTACTGTTGTTTCCCCTGTTGAGGTTTGGACTTACTTGGGAGCAATTGCCCCTTTCTTCTTGCCTAGTTCTAGCTTTATGAATGGAAATGTCTGTCCTATGCATGTCCTACCACTCTACATTGTAAGCATGTAGTTTCTTTAATTTCACAAACTCACAGCTGAAGAGGAATTTTCCTGAGGATGAATCTTGCCTTAAGTCTCCCTCATAACTGATTCAGATGAGACTCTGGACTTTGGACTTTTGAGTTGGTGCTGGAATGATTTAAGATTTGGGGGCTATTGAGATGGAATAAGTGTATTTTGAATGTGAAAAGGACAAATTTTGAGGGCCAGAGGCAAAATGCTATGGTTTGAAGGTATACCCCAAATTGTATGCATTGGAAACTTAATCACTAATCTGTTGCAAGGTGGGACCTGTAAACAAGACCATGAGATCTACGGAGGAAGAAAAGGAGACTTTATTTTCAGAGGGAGAATGGGCATGTTGCATGCATTCTCTCTTCACTTCATGGTCAGGTTTTAGCATTAGGTGGAATAATTTGATTCCTTAGGTCAAAAGGTAAATATAGGGCACAAAGTTTGTACACTGTCTCTATGAGCTGGCTGAAACTGGCTTGAGGTCTGCAGGCATTTATCAATAAGGAATGTTTGTCACACCAGTCTCCTATCCAATGAGAGTTGTATGGGACCTCAAGGCAGTGGAAGAGGGTTGTCAGCTGGCATCAAGCGATCTAGGGGAGTCAGCTGGAAAATTTCCCAGCTGTAGTTGTTTCTGTAATGCTTTTCAGGGGCTGGTTTCTGGTTAATTACAGGAAAGAAACTTTATGGAGTTTAATAAGGCAGGGATATATGACTAATCCCTCATCCTTCTGGCCATGTGATTCTGTTTTTAGTGTGTCTCATTTTAGCCACAGAGAATCCATTTTGTCTGTCTGTTGGGGCTGACCGATACGGTCCAGTCGGTGGCCTGTTAGGGACCAGGCTGCAGAGCTCTGCCCCTCTTCACTCCCGTCCCACCTCCCCCACCCCGAGGAAAAATTGTTTTCCATGAAACTTAAGATGAGGGTGACACTCAGCAGGAGATGAGCAGCGGGCAAGCCAGTGAAGCTACATCGGTATTTACAGCCGGGGCCCATCACTAGCACCATTGCCCGAGTTCCCTACCCCCACACCCTCATCTGATCCCTGGAAAAATTGTCTTCCATGACACTGGTCCTGGTGCCAAAAAGGTTGGGGACCGCTGTGTTGGGGTATATTTTAAGAGACCTTTAAGGGGTGGTTAGGTCATGAGCGCTCTACTTTTATGAAGGGATTAATGTCATTATTTCAGGAGCTGGTTTGTTACTCTGAAAGTGGGCTCCTGATATAAGGCTGAGTTCATCCTCCTCCCTCCCTCTCTTCCTCTCCTCCTCCCTCTCTCTCTCTCTCTCTCTCTCTCTCTCTCACACACACACACACACACACACACACACACTCACCCATGCACACTCTCTTGCCCTTCTGACTTCTCCACAGGGTGTGGCTGGAACAACACCCTCATCAGATGGAGGCCCCTTGAAATCTTTGACTTTCCAGCCTCCAGAACAATAAGAACTTAATCTCTGTTCTCTATAAATTACTCAGATTCAGATATGCTGTCATAGTAACACAAAACAGACTAAGACAATGGGAGTCACATATGGCCTTAGGTGCCTCAAGAGCTTCTTTATCTTATTGCTGTTTTTCTCTGGTCCTCCATGCTTGGGCAGCACATCACTATCTTTTCCATAGTCTCCTGCTTCCTTACAAAGCTTATTGACTAAACATAGATTGAAATACTCTTGATTCCAAATCAACTGCTCTTGCTCTTTCAAATTTGAAGTGTTTACTGACAGACAGAATAGGAAGGAGCTCGCTCTTTTCTATGACTCACTTTCATCATGTCATAGGGTCATTAGTCTTTTCTTCATCCCCCCCATTCTTTCTTCTTTAAATGTCACCTTTGTAGGAAAATATAAAATGATGTTGAGTTGCCACAGTTGGAACTTTGTACCTTGAGAACAGCATCTGCAATAGACCTTGGATTTCCTTAAGAATGCAAAAGACCAAGGAGTTAGGGGTATTGTGCTGGGGCTGACTGGTGAAGCCAGTAGCACTGAGGAAAATAAGGGGAAAAGGCCACTCCAGGGACTCTGTGTGGGACACAAGGAGATGTAGAGATGGATGGGCAATGTTAGGAATGGAATGGGAAGGCATTAAGGAAAGCAAATTCCAAGCATTAGCCCTGATGATATCTATAAAATTCCAAGAAACTCTTCTTTGGAACATAACTTGATACAGTTACCACTTACACAATTGTATTAGCTTTTAACTTTCAGCAAGAAATATTTGTCAGAACACTGCTCTTAATGCTTGCTTTACACATGCTGAGGTGAAAAAGCTTTCCCCAATAATTTTAATTGATTAATCACACTTTTTTTCAGTGTAATTTCTACTTTTTCTAAATTAGAACATTTACTTTTGTACACCAACCAAAAATAGTCATCAACTTAAATTCGTATAATTTATTTTCTTTGGAAAATTAATATTATATATTTCTCTGTGATATTGATTATTTAAATGCTCATTGCCATTAATGTTTCTAGAAACCTATATACCATATCCATTCTGTTAAAATATAATTTTATCTTTTATGTGCAGCTGTATATGAAATATTGAAAAGATCATTTATAATTACTGATCTCCAAAAGCAAATCAAAAAGAATAGGAGGCAATCATGTAAAGATTATTTTATTTAAATGAAAATGTATGATAATCCAAAGTTAAGGATACAACTGCCTACTTAGTCATATTAACTACATACACAGCTGAGAATAATTCTGCATTATAGTAGTCTTGTATTTCATATGCGATATTAATTATATTATAATTAAGAAACAAAAAAAGAAACATATCCCACAAAAATATACTTTAACTTGCTAATTTTAAATATTGACATTTTCATTTTACTAAAAAACTCAATAAGAAAATTATAAAATTTTAATTCCATTTTTCTTTTAAATCATTTTATTATTTCTATCCAGAAGATGCTAATAAAAATAGCAGGTAATCATAATTTTTGAATATCTACATGAAGCTTGCTATTATTTTTTTGTTTATGTTATGCTTCATAGTTGCCATATGTTCAATTTTCAAAATGTGGACTTTTTACCTCTCAACAATGTTTAATCTTATTGTCCTAAGTTCAAACATGTTAAGTGTCTTCTCGACTATGTGGGCTATAGAAAACATCTCTTTTGTTACAGAAATATGTTCTCATAATATTTTTGTTAAAATGACTGAACATATGGTCCTCTTTATTACTGAGGCTGAACTAGGACAATAGATTTTGAACTCTTTGCTGTACAATGGAATCAAGCCACGATTCTATAACAGATTAATTAAATTAAATTGGGCTATTTATAAATATGGTTCAATAAGAAAAAATTTTCTTTGGTCTTAGTGTATGTATCTAATATATAATATTTGTCATAGGCTTACATATTTGAATTCTATAATATTTGGCTCTGAATCACTTTTAATTGCAATGAATTTATGTTTTCTACTTTTTGAAATGTTATTTAAGAAGTGATTATATTTGATCAATGCACTTTTAAAACATTTTTTTATCAGCTATCTCTAGGTTTTTATACAATACCTATTTCCCAACTTTTCCCTTGTTTCTAAAGGCCTGATTTTGTTCAGGAATGGAACAGGTAGTCTTTAATCTCGCAGAAGATGAGACTAGTCTTTGGTATGGGAGTTTGTATGTAACAAAATTCTAGCCAAAGACATGAAAAGGAAAGTCTTCTGGGGACCTCTGGGACTGCCTTGTGGTTTTTGTTTAATGAAAGGATATGTTGATTGGAATATAGCTGTGTTGTTTTGATGAGAAAAAGGCCAAGGGAACCAGCAAGGTGCTAACCAAGAGCCCTGAGCATATTAAGCTTATGTACCAACCCAGCAATCACCAACCTTTAGACTTTTTAGTAAGTGAACAATCAACATCCTATGGTCTAAGCCACTGCCACATAAGTCTTTGGTTAATCATATTAAGCAACTCTCATGGACAAATAGATATAGCCTCAATTCTGACAGTTAGTACAGTCTAAAAACAAACGAGCAAAATCAATGGGATAGTATAAAATAGACAATTTTCCAAACCAAAAAGGAAAATATGAAAAATGAATATGCCATATGGGTTCAATGACTATTAGGTGTCTTTATCGTTATATCTCACTTTCGCACTGGGATAATCCTAGCCTAGGGCAATTTCACTTGCTGTCAAATGAGAGGTTGGGAAGACAGTATGATCTGGCTGAAGGAAGATAGAAAGAAACCTAAGACATTAGAAATGTGGTATTGGTTCTATCCTGATTTTTCAGTAGTAACTAATAGCCTTTAAACAACATTACAAACATAAGAGATAGTTAATCTATATTAACAAAAACAATAGACATATTGTGGAAGTATATTAAAATGAACTACATAATTAGATTAGCAATTATTTGTGCAAATGAAATATAAATATTACTATCTATAGGTAGTCAGTATCCACACTTATCTTCTTGTAAAAACTATCCTTTGTTTTGTAAATTGGGACCTACATTAAATTTTAGTCATTTGGGTGTGGAAGGAAAATAATAGTTAACTTTATTGATCCAGAATCCTAATTTTAAAAAGAAGCAGTAATACCAATGACCCAGAATATCTTTTGCTCTCCTTGTTGACATTCACCATCTGCACTTCTCTGACCAAATGGCTGATACTAGGCCATGAAGAAAATGGGTCTAGTTCCCTTTACTTGTGATGCTCATAAACCTTTGTCTTTTAATCTCCCTAATGTTTTTAAAACAATAACTTCATTTTCTTTTATCCTCTATTCCATGTATAATACTTGATAAACAATAGCTTCCTAATAAGTCTTTGATGATACACCAAGTTTTTAACCTCATCGGAGATAGAAAATGAAAACAATAAGGTAGAATTTTTTTAACTAGCAAAATAGCATTTTTAAAGGAAAGTTATTAGTGTTGAAGAGGATGTGATGAAATAGGCCATTTTTATTCAATGCTGGAAATAGAATAAATTGACATAAATATATACCAGTTATGCATGCTCCCCATATGTGAAATAAAAAAAATAATTCATGGGTAGGAATTAAATGAAATAATATATCAAAGCATCTAGCACAACGGCTTGTTATATATTAATAGTAACACATAAATCCTGATAACCTACAAAAAAAAAAGACAAGGAAGTAATAATAGGACAAATTTTTAGACTTCTTTTAAATTTTGTGTCTCCTGCTTGACCATAAACTTGGGTACCATATTTATCCTGTTTAATATTATACCCTGATATATTATGCAGTGCTCATTATAATGTCATTCAGAAAATATCTGTTAAATTCACATGTAGTTGCTCTTATATATGCTCATTTACTGAATGTAGATGGCACTATTTTTTCCACTAATATTCATTAGTTTTTGATATGAAATCTCTATTTCGCAAAGGGAGAGAGAGGAGAGGGGAGAGGGGAGAGGAGAGAGGGCAGAGGCCAGAGGGCAGAGGGGAGAGGGGAGAGGGCAGAGGGGAGAGGGGAGACTCTTCGATTGTGTCCTTTTATTAGCCCAGTCTGGGGGAGGGCTCTCAGGAGGTATGGAAAGTTGTCAAATGATCAACAGGTGTCCTCAAAATTCCATCTGCGTATAGGAGCTCCCGCTAAGAAAGCCCAGGTGGGAGGGCAGTGAACCACAATGTAGATTCAAGCTAATGGCATATTAATTACCCTTAGGTTACTCTAGGTCACTTTCTAAATCCTATTATGCCTGGGCTGTAGAATTCTGGGGAATTCTACACCTGGGGATAAAGCATTAGGTTCTTACCCAGGTGTAGCAGTTGCTCAGGATAGGATTAAGGGTGGGGCAGCACCAAAATGGAGTGCTGGCCTTTATCCTTCTTCCCAGGTGGAGCAATTGCTTCAGATAGCACCAAAGCAGGGAACCTTTGACACAAGAAGTGCCCGAGATCCTAACTATCTACCTAACATTACCATTGCAAGAAGTCAACAGAACAAACAAAAACAAAATAAGACAAAATAGATGAGAGAGACAAGAGCCTCTGGTTGAATGTTTGGTTGGCACTGTAAGTATTGAAGATCTCCCTCTTGTCAATACAGCAAACAGCCAGGTACTCTAAATTTGATTTGTATCTACTCTGCTATGGAAAAAACAAAAGTATTTCAGCTTAGGAAAGACTTTATGTAGTTGTGTGGTTTTAAGGCAAAGGTCAAAGGAAATAGAGAGGAAGCAAATACAGGGGAAAACATTTTTTTTGGTTTTTTGGATGGTTTTCTAGTATATTTTTTCTGAAAGTTTCTATATATCAGAACATACATGAATTAGCTTAATTTGTAGGATTATAACTAAATGATATTATTATCAACAATATTATTGTAAGAGTGCTTATCAATGTACCATGTGTGATCAATGCTCTCATGGATCTAGTATTTACTTAGAAATTCCTTTTTCCTAATGAGATAATGCTCAATGTGTTACCTCAATCCATACAATTTCACTAAGGAAGTCAAAATGTGAAGATAAAAGAAAATTAAGCAAATAACAATAATAGCAAATTATTGTTTAGCCTTTTCTATATATTTTAGGTACAATATTAAGCAGTTTATATCTACTAATTTATTGAATCCTCATAGCAACCTTATAAAGTGAAAGTATTTCCCCATTTTACAGATGAGAAAACTGAGGTTGAGGGAACTTAAGTAATTTGTCCAACATCACACAACCATTAGGTTGTGAATTCAACAGGCTGGCTCAAGAAAATACAATCACTTACTAAATGTTAGCTAATGCTAATATTTACTTTAGAAATAAAACTTACTTTTCATCTCGTTGATTCCTTTATGCAGATTATAAGTAAACATTAACATGAATTTTCGAAGTTACTTTTTCTAAACAGAAAACCAAGACCCAAAATGAGTAAACTGTGTGCAGTGATACGTGCATGCCCTGAACAAGAGGAAGAAGCCAGAGTTGTCAATCTGTCTTCTATTATTCCAACAGTTTTTGTGGTTTTATCTGGCAGTTCTGTGGGCTGCTTTGTTAACTTTGAGTTGAATCTTCTGATTTTGTCTCTTTGGAGTTTTTAATATTCTTCATTTTCTGACAATTTCTTATAAATAGAGTAATCTGTATTCAGTATTGTACTGATTGTTTATCGAGTTTGGCTGTAGATAATGGAAATGTCTTTTGTAAAAAAGTATCATTTTATTAAGTGGAAGGTGGGCTTTGTTCTCTTGATAACTTTTTGACATTGAGACTGCCAAAAGAAGATGGATTTGTATTTTAAATGCTTTGAAGTTGAGACAATTTAAATAAGGGAAATTTCAAATGTCTCATTGAGACACAGCAAATTCCTTCATTGCCTGAAGCAGACAGAGAAAAAAAGGCTGACTCATTTGAGTTCTACTTTTAAATCTGTTTTAAAATTATAATGATGGAGTGTTTGTATGTGTTAGGAGTTTTCAGGTTTAGTAACATGCTGGACTGAAAACCAATAATATGAATGCTAGTTGATAACATCAACATCTTCTTTGGGTTTTAATTTTTTAAACATTATCTACAAGTTGGAGCTTTAGAAGGCAAGAGTTTGAAGGGATATTAGTTTGGCAAAATCACCCCTAGAGAGGCTCACATTAAAAAAGAAAGTTTTACCATATTTCCCTCTCAATGTTTTATGTAGGTGAAATCACATAAAAAAGCAACTTTTATAGGACACTCGAATAATGAAAAATATCCTAAGATGAAGCACGAAGAAGAATATATGGAAAGATACAGAGTCATGCCTTTTCCACTTCCATTTCTAGATTAGTTAATATCCACCTTGTTTGACTCCAACCCACAATACAAAATACATATTATATTATGATTCACCACCCTTCTCCAAATGTGCAACTAAAAGTTTCAGAAAATATTACCTGCGATGCATTCTATTTGCTACTTGTTTTACTGCTATCGTTACCATTTCATTTTTTTTTAAAAAAACAAAATACTGGTTATTACCACTAATTGAACTTCATGATCCGCTACTTCAGTTTTTGAAGTTTTCTTGTTGTTGTTGTTGTTGTTGTTAACAATACCCATGAAATATATTTATTGCAACTGAGAATTTACATTTTTTATACTCTAATCTTAGAATTCCAGAAATAATTTATAATTAACACACACATCTCTGTTAGTGCCCATAATGTCTCTGTTGCTATTGAAACAAAATGAAAAAAAAAAGAGGAAACAAAATGAGAAAAAAACTTTCATCATGTCTTTATGTTATAGAAGTATTTTTAAAAATTTGTTGTTGCTAGATGCACTGATAGTTATAGTCTGTCTACTGTCCATTAGTCAGATGAAAAAAATGAAGTGATGTCACAGTTCATTCTTCATAATTTTTTACTGCACAGATTGTGATGGGATTTCAATTCTAGTTTAGAAATAAGGCTTTAGTACTTAAGAAAATTTATCAGTGAAAGAATGGATTTGAGACCTGTCATTCAAATTACAAAAGGAATTCTCACCCAACTCCTAGCACATATAAGTGCCAATTTCTCTTGGCTTTTGCTTTAGCAGAAGAATAACGAGAAGAGTGCCTCAGGCCACATCCTCACTGTTCTGCTTCTGAATTACCCAGTGTCTGTTTTGTCCTGACAGAGGCTACTTACCCTTGCTGGAAAGGGAATCCTTACAAAGCCCTAGGGTCCATTCAGGCTTGTCGTCCACTAAGACCTCCCCAGTAATGTCTGCTTGAATCAAATCCTCAGAATTCAGAACTGGGTAAACTTTATATTTCTTTGGGTTCTGATGAACTCTTCGCTTTTTATTTTTGCTTTTTATTCACAAATGTTGTAGGTGTTTTTAATCCTTGATAGAAGCAGAATAGTATGTGCCATTTCAGGTTCCAGAGTTACATCTTCTTTTCATTTCCGTTTCCATTTCTCTCTCTCTCTCTCTCTCTCTCTATATATATATATATATGTGTGTGTGTGTATGTATGTATACACATATACATATATATAATTTTTTTCCAGAGCCAAATACTATAAAGGAAGAAAATATCCTTTCCTTAACTGGAATGAATAGAGTTATGGTTTTCAGGATTTTACACATTTCTTGGATACTCCTAATATCCATAAGAAATTTTACTTCCACATCCCACGCTTCTCTGCCACCTCCTTTAGTAGACCCTTGAGTGTGGAAATGCAGTCTAAAAGTGCTGTTATATTTGCAGGGAGTTTGTGCTGAATGTCCTTCCCTTCATCTGCTAACCTTGAAAGCACTTTCTCACAGTCTACAAACTTGTTCAGGTGCTCAAATTCAGAAAAAAACATTTCCATCTCTCTTTTTTCACTGTCCTTCTCAGTTCCCGTGGTTTTCTGTCTTGAGTGACTGCTAGCACCTCTGCCTCTTCCTGTGGAGAAAGGCAGCCTCCTCTGTGGGCCTCATGTGGTGGCCCCTGATGCATAGGGTAGACAACACCTCAGGGTCCTTCTCATAGAAAAAGGTCAAGTTCTCGTTGCGCTTCTTGCACAAACACATCCGTTCCTGCGTGAAGTGGAATAGCTTGGCAATTGTAATCATCTTTCCCAGCCAGATATTCCTCCTCAAGTGCCCTTCTTGGCATTGGTAAGAAGGGACAGGGCAAGAGAACCCATCCTATAGATCTGCCCAGGGCTACTGGATGCAGGAACAACAGAAGTTTTGTCCACATTCAATGGTGACGGGGTCTCTCAGGTAATCCAGACAGATGAATAGTTGGCTTCTGCATGGCGTCCTCCCAAGGCTGCTGCAACTGCCATCGGGCCCAGGAATGAAAGTGTGAAGTGAGGTAACTTTTCTTCAGAGATCTCACTGCCCTTCCCGTCCCAAGTATATTTTCTTTAATTAAGGGCAGTCCTTGATGTCCTATAAGACCTGTTCCTCCGTTGCAGAGGCAGATGCCTAGAGGAGCTCTGCTTATGACCTGAAGCCAATTGCAGATCAGTTGGGCAACGAACTGCCCTTGGCAGCTTAGAGATATGAAGCAAAGCTCAGACATTCTTTCAGTCAGAAAGCAGACAGGACTCAAAAGTGCCTATTTGTTCCTGGAACAGGTGGCTCTCAGGAGATCTGTGTCCGAAGCAGGTCTCAGAGAATGATTTCCAAAGCCAGTCTTATTCCAGGTTGTGTGGTCAGTGATGTAGCCATGGCATATAACTCCAGAATAAGGGTAGAACTATTAGGATCCTGCCTGTTAAATATTGCTGGTCCTTCCTCCAGGAGGGAGGGCAGGTCTGTATTATGGCTGAATAAACGTTCAGAGGCTCTGGTCGGTGAGCAAGGGATCTCCTGTGATTAAATCAAGGGCAAGTGGGCCAGGCACTAAGATAATATACATGATCTCATTTAACTTTTGTAATCCTCCTTACAGCGTCTCCAACAAGCTTTAATCCCATCCTTGCTGAGGTGGAAACTGAAGATCTCAAAGGCTGAGTGAGGCCCTGTCATATTCTCACCTAGGTATGTGCAACTCTGGAGCCCACCAATTTGTTTGGAAGATGAGATTGGCTTTCCTTTTCCCTTTATGCCTAACCTATGCCATTGCTAGCCACTTTTGTAGCTGTAAGAAAGCCATAACAGAAATTCGGGGTGGTGTAAAAGTTGTATTCTCAGATGACCTACCTTATAAAATGGAGTTTCTATGTATTTAAAAAAATATAAATTTTGTCAGAGGCCTGATTTTAATGAACACAAGTTTACTGTGCCTTCCTTTTTCAAATATTTTTATATGCATTTAAAGCATCTGTTTCAATAATTTATAACAATTCATTAATTCAAAAATTCTTCATTGAGAAACATGACTATTTTCAGGTAACTATTTCAAAATGTGTTGGCTGAAGGCAAAAATTCTTTTTATGAAGGCAAATATATTTTTTCTGAAAATATGCATGTTAAAATTTTGCCTATTAATGTACCACTTGATTATATTTATTAAATGATATAATTAAACTATTTTTTGTCTCTTACCCTTTTCTTCTCATTTCCTAAGAAATCACTTCACTCATAGGGATCTACTCTAATCATACTAAATTAGTGAAGCTAACTGAAGTCTAGATATTGCAAAGGTTTTCAGAAGAATCACAGATGTGCAGACTTGTTGCCTGCAACCAAATGAACCCTGATGCTGATCTGATGCCTGCCTGAATTCTTGAGCATTTCAGCCCCACTTTGATGCCACTGTCAACCCCCCCTCACACACATACTCCCTTCCCTTTCCAGGATGCTATTGTAACCTCTAGTCTGTTTAGTTCCACTATACATGTTGTCCATAGCTGCATCTGTATCTATCTCAATCTCAGGGCATTTTATCCATAGTTTTTTTTTAGCATTTGCATCTGACTCTATTCTCCCCATAACTATTATGTTTCAACATATGACTCTAGCTGAGAATTTGGTCCTGTGTTCTCTGCCACTGGAAAGAGTCATGGGACAGTGCCTGGTTGAGTTGCAAAGTTTGATACTTGCTTCAGCCATTTCTTCCTTACCTATTTGTAGCCTCCCCTACCTATTTAGCACCTACAATGCAAATATTTACCTGACTTATGCTACATCTCATCTTCTCCCTTACCTCCTCTTGCATTTGCAGTTTCTCTCTATAGATTGCCCACAACCCATCTTACTCTCTAGCAGTTGGCCATAAACGAAATTGCTGGAAAATAAATCACATTTTCTCTTCAAGTTATAGTTAAGATAAATAGATATGTTTCTTTGGAGGGAAGGCTAAGCTGAAAAACTTAGTTCATTATCATCTCTATTATATACAGAAAAACAGTATATCGTTATTTTGCCTCTCCAGATATTTTTGTAAATCTGTACTCTGACCTCCCACATACTTCAGAGTATGTCCTTTTGGATGGACATTTTCATTGTTTTAGGTGATAATGTCAAGTTTTTCCTTGAGGTGATACATTCTAACACAAATTTTTATTAAAACTGGACAAGTCTCTTAATTATTCCAAAATCAAGTAGCATCAAATTTATCAGTTCGCCAGTTCTATCTACATAGAAAGCTTGTTTAAAATAAGTAGAATATGCATGCTGAGAATTTCCAATCTACACCAATTTTGTTGACTATGAGATTTCTAGCACCCAGCAGAAGGTCTACATTTAGACAATTCTTCATATATTTGTAAAATTAATTAAAGAAACTAATGCTCATGTCCTCAATTCAAATGCCAAAAGTAAAATAGACTTAAAGAATATTTATCTGTCTGTGCTGGTAGAAGAATTTGTAATCTATTTTTTTACAGGATAAACTATCATGCTCTCAGGAAAAGAAAAAAAAAGGAGAAAAAATAAAGTAAATAATTCAGTAGAATAATGCTATATGTGGTAAGTGATGGTTAAACTTCCCTTGATTATTTCAGCTTATTTTCCCTTAGAGTTTTTAAGTGTTACAAAAGATACTGGTATTAATTGTTCTAAAGCAAAGCTTCAGTTTTCTTTCAGAGATGCAGGATGCTTCCATGAACCCAAATTGGAACACTTCAAAGATATTTATGTTAATCAGTAGCTACTTTGGAGCACATTCATCCCTGTTAACCTCTTTCATTTAGGAGTGTGCTAGTAAGGGGGAAATGAGCTTGCATGCTCATCCCAGCCCTCTCTCTCTACCTTACTTTAAAACAGTTTCCTTGAAACACTTTAGTGCTACATTGTATCTATATCCTGGTGAAGTTGGGGCATCCTACAAACCTTTCTGCTTCCCACGTTTGAGGAAAGGATGGGGCCAACCACTCCTAACTCAGTCTGCCTTCTTCCATCAGGAGTCAGTGTGGTGGAATAACAATCGCAGCGTGAGACTTAACACAGGGAAAACAGTCGGTTAGAATATGAAACAGTGAGCTAATCGTTTTAAGGACTGGCGACATCTAGCCATGTAAATCTCCCTCCAGCTCTCCTGAGAGTCTCTGAACAGCTTCTCCCTCAAACGCTGTGCCATATAGCCAGACCCCGGGTCAGGTAGCATCTCAGCAGGTTACAGAAAACAAGATCTTTGGAAATAGCACTCAGGTTGAATATATTTCTAGCGTCGGCCTGCAAGTGGCCCGAGCATGCCAGAGTCTCACGGTAATGCTTCTGAGGAGAGGAAATTGTAAGGCTGTTCCCACTGACAGTCATGCAGAGAGACTCTGCTGGCAAACTTCTGGACTAACTCCAGTCATTACACATTTGGAAAGGGTTTCACACAAAGGTATTTTGTGCATGAATAGTCTAGAGGAATAGGTTTCTGGACCAACCGGTGTGTAGCTAATTTTAAAAAGTCAGTTTACCATAACAATTATTTTATGGGCTGTAGAGCCGATCTCATTAAAGAAGGAGGGGAATCATAAATTAGAGTAGAAGCAAACACATTAATATGCCTAATGCTTCCTCTCTTAACATGGACATTACAAATAAGATTAAGAATACAGCTTTATCTTGTCGTTCCTGTCTCCTTTATTTAAAAAACATAAAAATGAATGTTTAGTGAAGGTTTTCAAATACAGTGTCTCTCAAATTCTTCATTTGGTTTCTCAGGAACATTTACAGAATATCTACTTATTTGTTCAAAAACCTCTTCAAAGGCGTCCTAGTTATTTTATTAGTTTACTCAATTATCATAACCTCTTTTGTTTTACTGAAATATTTTGAAATTCTTATGTATTTTATTTCTCCAGTGGCCACCCACTTTCTTCTAAAATACATTTTGGAATTAGAATGAATTGCTTAAGGCTGTTCATGATAGCTATTAGAGGAAATAAAATATGTATGCCCCATCACATATTTTGTTGAAAAAAGCTCAATATTTTAGTCTCATTTATTTGGTTTATTTTAAAATACAGGCTGTTGTGTGTGTAATTTTTTTTCTTTTTTTCACTGATGTGGTTAAAACATCCATTCTTCTTTTTTGCTTATTCTCTCTCCTCTCACAAACTTTCTCCAAATGTTAAAATATATTTTGAAATTTTATATATATTTTTTTCCCATTAAGAAAAGATTGTAGGTATCTATGTAATATATGCAAGGTACTAAACATTTATGAGATACATTTCCCCAGTTTTAGGGATAGTTCTAAAAATCTCTTCTCATAAATCTTACTACTAAATTCCCTTTTTATTTGTTCATTTATCCCACAAATATTAATTGACTATTTATATATCTTAGGCAGTGACAGATTCAGAATTGTAGGAGCCTGAGCTCATATAAGTTTGGAGGCTATTTTATATAAAATGCTATGAGACATTTTTACAAAATGACAAATATTTAGCAAAAACCTATGAACTTGTGAACACATTGTTTGTGGCCCTTTCCAGGGTCTTGGAAGGGATTTTAGGGTTCAGGAAGGGGCCCTGAAGCTTAAGAACTTCATTATCTTCATAAGAAATCTGCCTGCTATTTCAAGCACTATAACCAGTGCTGGAGATAGAGAGATATAGAAGATACATTACTAGGGCTACATTCATGAAGCTTATAGTGTAGAGAGAAATATTTAAACAAACCTCATATCCAATCAACGTTTTTTTCCTATTCTACTGTGGGTAATCTTTTCACTTATTCAGCTTCTCCTGTCTGATCTCCTTTCCCATTCTACACACTGTGGCTTCTGGTACCCAGCTCACTGCATTCAATTCCTTACTTTTTCCATCACATCACATATTATTCATGCTAACTTTAGCCTTTGTTAGAACCTAGCTTAATCCAGTATCAGTGCTTTGTTTGTGGGTAGCTCATTCTACCAATGCTTATTGTAAACTCTCCAGAAACAGAACTGTGAGCATTCTTACTCCATGACTATTTCAAATAATTTTTTTTTGTAAGCAATAATTCCTCCTAGGTTATACCAGGTAAGGAGTCATATTTATGATCATAAATTAGTATTTTTATGACTTCTTTCTCAACCTCTCATGAAATCTGGATACCATCAGACTCCTCTAAAAAGTTCTGAGCATCTTTAAGGGCACGTAGCAAAAGCTCTACCCAGACTAACTCCTTGGCTGCTGTGATAACTGCTCTCCGATTCTGGTGTGCTGTCATTAAGTCTACAGTTATGGCCATTGTCAAAGTTCACAGCGTTTCTCCAAGGTGCAAACATAGCTGTGATGCCTAATGAAGTCTACACTGAGGCTGTAATGCTCAAGGTCAAAGAAGTTACGATATGAACCAAAGAAAATGTCCAGAGTTTTGACAAAACAGCTGGAACATCTTCCAGTACTGCAGAGGTTGAGGCCCTGATGCACTAATTGCATGATTAGATGATGTCTCAGAAAGTCTGTAGTGTAGAAAATAAGAAAACAAACATCACCATCACTTGATATATTTTTTTATAAGAAAGTTTTCAAGCACACATAAAAGTTGAAAGAATTTTTAGTGAACATTATATAACCACTATATTGATACTCCTGCTAATATTTTACTGTTTTACTGTATTTGCTTAACCACATCTCTTCCCATCTATCCAACCATATTCTGGTTTTTTGATACATTTCAAAGTATACTTTTGCCTACATTCTTTTCAGCACACATAACACTAAAATTAGAGTGAATGGGAGTATTTTTGGAAGTGAGCACTGTTAAAATAGCAATTTTCTCTTTTATTTCTTGTGCAATAAAAACCTTGTTTTATGGTTATTGCTTTCTTTGATTTTTTCTAAGAAGGTTTGTTGTACCTTTTTGTTCTGGATTTCATCATTTACCTTCAAATTTAGATTGTTCTCCACAACTCCTTAAAGGACTTGGTGACCTTATTTATAGTCTACTTCTTTACCTAAACTTCTATTGTTATTATGGGTAGCTCTAATATCGATTAGCAATCAATTTACATGGATGTAACTCAGAACTGTTATGACCTGGACACAATTTACTCATGAGATTATTGGGAGGCAACCCTCCATGGCATTTCTTCACATCATTTTGGCTTATCTTGTCAAAGAGTTTTGAATAACAAACAGCTTTAGAAATTCTGTCCCTCTGGGTTGGAAGACTGATTAGTTTCTTGCCCAGCATAGCATAGAGAATATCTTCCTGACTGAAAACATTCCATTGTGTTAAAGTTTTCTTCCTCTACACAGAGAAGATTTGCTTACATTCCAGGGTAATTAGCAAATGATTTCCCTGGGAGCAAAGGTTGGCCAAGGTTGCTAGAGGTGCCTTTTAGATTTGATGTGTCCTGAACACAGTGCACCTTAGCCGTGTGCTCAGCATCCACCTGTGCCTGCTTTAACATGTTAAAGTGTCTCTCACACCACTCAGACTTCACTAAATTACATTTCAATGTGTCATCCAACACCTGGTTTTGCTTTCCTTCATCTGATGCCTTTTGGCTCACAACTTAACTTATCATATCTCTACTCTTGCACTTAGAGTTTTGAACTCTGTTAGCAAAAAAGGGAAGGTAGGGTTGACATTTAAGGAATATGATGACTTTAGCTGGGTCATCAGTCCTACCAGCAATTTTATATTATTTGCTTTAGTGTTTATTTGTTTGTTTATTTATTTAATCTTGCTCTAACTCCTTTTCTTTTGCACTCCTTATATAAGCTCTAAAATCTATCAATGTTTTCTCATGACTTTCAAGATAAAATCCAGACTTCTTAGAACAGTTAACTTTCTGCATGGTCTGGCTCCAGACTGGAATGCAAGTCTAATCATACTTCACCAATACAAATGACTTGCAGTTCTCTGAGTAAGGGGTGATCTCTCATGTTCGATGTTTTGCAAATGCTTTTCTTCTCTGTGGATGGCACAGCTCTTTCCACCCAGTCGAGGTGTATTAATGCTTCCAAACTTGGTTCAAACATCAACAACTCTTAGCATGGCTTTGAGGACAGGTCTACCTTGATTCCATTCCTTACTTAGTTCAGACAAGGTACTTAACATCTATAAATTGTGTATTCCTATAGAATGTATATAGTTATGTTTTTTAAGTTTGTTGTATTAGAGAAAGAATAGTTAAGCTTTACAGGTAATGGATATGTTACCCACAATGTCACTTTATAGTTTACATTTAGCCTTGTGTCAAGTCAGATCACAAGAAAGTTTTCTTTTGCCTTACTACTTAGTAAATTTTTCATAATAGTCCACATAGGTAAACAGCTGGCTTATAAATGCTGTATCTCTATGCACAATAACTTTTAAAGTAAAAATAAAAGATTTATTTTTCAACTCAATATTCATAAAGTAGGGTACCATATGACAAATTCATTTTGAAATTTAATGTCTTAAAATTTTGTATGTCTTAAAAATTGGTACACTCTCCTCCATCACACAAAATGAATTATGTAACTCTGGAAAGTTGAAAAGCTCAGAATTTAGAACTAAAGTTAGTGTATAAAAATGATAACTACATTCCTTTCATAGAAGCCTTTTTTAACATCACTTTGATTTTTCTCTATGTATTTTAATAACCCTTTACTTTAATACTCAATATTTTTAGAAATAGACATTCACAGGGAAATAAACAAGAAATAACTAATTCTGTTTTGAAAGTGCAGTGTATACCTTCAAGCAATTTGTTATTCAAAATGTTCAAAATCATCTTACATTAAAATGAGTAGAATAAAAACACTGAACTTGATAATGACATTTCAAAAAATAAAGGGTGACTTTGATGAAAGCACTTATGATTTAAAATTCTCCTGACAGTAACAAAATGTTACCCTGTTTAAAATATGCTTTCAAATAAATTTCATTTGAGCCTCAAAACACCTCTGTTGAGAGAAGTAATAATAAGATCCCACCCAATGACTCCCTCCATAGATTTTACCAGAATCTTTAAAATTCCAAGGTGTTTTATAATATGATCACTGTCCGTTTGAGTAAATAAAAAGTATTAGTTAATTTGCTGGTCTTTGAATTGGCTGGAAATTCTTACTAATTGACCTGCTTAAGAATGTTTGGAAAGTTGCTTCACCTCTAAGTGCCTCAGCCTATCCATCTGTGAAATGGAGATAATAAAACATCTACTGAATGGTGCTACTATAATAATTAAATAAGAAAGCATAGGTAAAAAAAGAATTTACAAGAGTGTCTGGCATTTTAAAATTTTTCAGTACTATTAGCTATGTTTATTATAGGTTCAGAAATTAAAAAAAAAAACACACACACACAAAACTGTCCCCAGTTATCAATGTCTGCCAGGGGTATAGAGAGGGAAAAAGTCATCATTGTATGTAGTCTAGAATAATGCTGGAAGCAGACAGACTGGTTGGGAGGACATGATGTCAGTGTAAAGCAATATAGAAATTATTACAAAACACTTGCTTTGGGGAGGACAACTTATAAATATATGTGATTTTTATTAAGTAATAAAATAATGGCAACTGTCTGAGCCATTAAAAAGTCTCCCTCAAGTTTACATTTAAAGACTATTTCTAAGAAGTGTCTATTTCTTTGAGAGTTCAGAAAAACCAAGAAGGTTCTGTGAATATCAAGAATTCAGTATTTGGGTTTTTTGTTTGTTTTGTTTTTTTGCTGTTGTTCTTAGCACTTTTGGTTTAAGATGCCTTGAATTGAAATAAGACCTGAAATAAAAATTGAAATAAGATTAAAGATGATTTAAAACTATATGAGATTAGTGAAAACTCTGGCATAATAGAAGGCAAATAGTATAGAAACAACATGAGCCCTGAAAGACTTACATCAATTCAAAAATATTGTTTATCTAAATAAATCTCTGGTGTGGTCTATTGACTGACTTTCTGACATCACAAGTATGAGATGTAGTAAGATATGATACATGCAGTACAGATGCCAAGGAAAAAGAGAATTTAACATTGATTCATTATTTTTGCCAAGAAGATATAATTGAAATACAAGGATAGTATTTTAAATATTGTAGTTAGAAGTGAAATAGAAAATAGTTGAATTGGAAGTTTATGCTATTCTGAACTAACATAATGTATAATTAGCCCCCAAATTCAAATTTGTAATGTAAATTTTATTCTTCAAATTTTGAGATTGTAATGTATCATTTTATGTAATGGTAATTATGCTGAAATCAAAAACCATTTGCTTGATCCTCTATTCAGTCCTTCATTCCCAGAATTATTGCAACTCAACCCTCTACTAGGAGGCTTGCTAGGTGAAGCAGGACGAGACCCTGTTTATATCCTGTTTCAAGCCCTTTAAATAACATACCCTTGGACAAATTGCCATGATCTGTCAGAGCTTCTGTGTTCCAATTTGTATAACGGAGATTATAGTCCATACCCCCAAAGACCTACTATAATTGAAGCATTGTATAGAATAAGAGCTCAATAAATGTTTTAGAGATATGTATTACACAGTTGAGCCATTTTGCGCAATGGAAAGAGGAAAATCATAGAGTCCATTAAACCTTGTTTTGCTCTGTCCTCTTTCTGTGGCCTCAGGAATATTAACGAATGCTCCTAAACTTCAGGTCCCTCATTTGTAAAAATGGAGTTATTCATACTTACATCAAAAATGTGTTGTGGTTATTAAACAAGGTAATGTGTGTAAACTGCCTAACACTGCTCTTGACATAGAGAGTGGGCTCTCAATACATGATTGCTCTTCCTGTTATGAAATTACCCTGTAGAGACTCTTAAACAAGCTAGCTCATGTGTGGTATTAAAAGTGAATTTAAATAAATATTTAATCATTTAGTTTCTGTTTTTAAAAATTATAGGTATGAATGAAATTTTATATGCCAGAGTATAAAATTTTAGTAGTGTTACTGGCATTTGTTTTCCAGTTCAGAGCATCAGTTTTTTTGCCCTCCAAGATAGGGTAAGGGGAGATTTGTTATTGTGTTTCTAGGGTGGGACCTCCCTTAGCCTGGAGACAGGATAAACAAGTGTTTGTGAAACTCCAAGTGGTAATAATAACAATAATAATGGTAATCTAAAAATACTGGATCACTAAAGATATAGAAGGAGTTGTTTCAAGCATTTTACATGTATTATCCAACGTAGTATTCTCAACAGCCTCAGAATAGCTACTCTTATTACCTTCATTTTAAAGATGAATACTTTAAGGGCAGAAAAGTTGGGTAACCTGCCTAAATTCACACTGTAAGGCAAGTTACTGACCCTAGTGTAAAAGGTAGGGATTAGTAGGAGAACAGGATGGCAGAAATCTAAAGAAAAGACTAAAAAAGAGAAGTTAGAATAGGAGTCTCATAACTGCCATTTTTTTTTTTTATGCTGGCTTTCAAAAGCAAACTCAGAGTGGTTTTGTGTGTTTTTGTAATAACCACTATCACTATCACCACTTATTCATCTTCAATTTTCTTTTCTTCAGGCTCCAATTGGGATTGGGTAATCATGTCTCCATTGAAGAAGTTATTATCACACACTGAGGTCCTCAAATTGGCAAACTCAGTGACCAGTTCTCAAATAGCCTCTAAAGTCTCAGCAGCACTGGCCCGGTGGATGCCCACGTGGACTTCCTTCTGCGTGGATACTTTCCACTCTTGATTTTCTTTTGCACTGGTCATTTGCCCATCTCCTTTGCTGGCTCTTCCTCCTTTTTTTACCACTGAAACTCAAACTATTCCAAAACTTTCCCATCTCCTACACTATGCTCAAGCAACAGCAATCAATCACAAGATACTAAATATTCCTTCTATGATAATAATTCTAAAATATAGATTCCATGATAAAGTTCTTACCTGCCCTGCACATACCAACACTTTCATCCTCCGTCATCTGTATTTCAGATGATGGCACTGCAGTCTACCCACTTATGTGATCAAAATCCTAGGAGTCATGCTTAATTCTGCTTTTTTTCTTCACAGTCACTTTCAAGGCCAGTCACCACTACCTTTAAACTGTAATGTACATCTGACCATTTCTTAGTATCTCCATGGCTATACTCAAGTGCAGTGGTCTAGCTACTGGTTTCCCTGCTTCCTCTATTCCCCCTCCACAGTCTCTTCTCCAAATTGCAGTCAGAGTCATCTTCTTGGATCTGCTGTTAGATCACATTGCAATAGAACAAAATTAAAACTCCTTACCTGGTTTGTAAGTAAGAAAACCAGATTGCCTGGGTTAGTCCTTATTTACATGGATTGTCCTAAATGGCTCTAGCCTTTTACTCTCAGTGCCTTTTTATGTCTTGTTAATAGTGTCCCTTTCGTTCTCAAAATCTGTTAAGGGGTCTGGTAAAACTAAAATGCACACTAAAAAGAAATAATAAAATGATCCTGCTATTTAATACACGCTTTTAGAGATGACTAGAGAAATACTATGTGAAATGTTTATATCACAGCTGTAATGAAGCCCTGCCATAATAATTGAACTGGCAGTTCAGCTGAGGCTCACAACTACTCATTAGAGATGAGGGCCTCTGAGTTGATTAAAAAGAGATTTCAAGGAAATCTCTAAGTGATTCTTATCCAGTTTCAAAAAGGAGATGAAAAGCATAAAATGGGTGTGGTAGGCAGAATAATGGCCCCACAAAGATATCCTCATCCTAATACCTGGAGTTTGTGAATGCTTCATAGATGTGATTAAGCTAAGGACTTTGAGATGGGGAAATTAGACTGAATCATTCAAGTGGATCCAATGTATTTACCTTGGTGCAAAAGTAATTGCGGTTTTAGCATTGTTGAAATTTGCCATTTGATACTGGAACACATTCTTAAATAAATGTGATTATGTTATACATCATTTTAATGCACATTTCTCACTTTATATTTTTTGCTAATGACTTATTACTTGGTGTTTATTTTATATTTATTTTAGACTATGGAAATGATATTAGACAAAAAGCAAATTCCAGCGATTTTCTTATTTGAGTTCAAAATGGGTCCGAAAACATCAGAGACAACTCACATCAACAATGCATTTGGCCCAGGAACTGCTAACAAATGAACAGTGGAGTGGTGGTTCAAGAAGTGTTGCAAAGGAGAACAGAGCCTTGAAGAGGAGGAGCCAGTGGCCAGCCATCGGAAGTTGACAACAACCAGTTGAGAGCAATCATTGAAGATGATCCTCTTATCTACTACATGAGAAGTTGCCGAAGAACCCGATGTTGACCATTGCCCGGTTGTTTGGCATTTGAAGCAAATTGGAATGGTGAAAAAGCTCATTAAGTGGGTACCTCATGAGCTGACTGAAAATCATAAAGTCCTTGTTTTGAAGTGTTGTCTCCTCTTCTTGTGCACAATAAGGAACCATTTCTCGATTGGATTGTGACATGTGACAAAAAGTGGATTGTATATGACTACCAGTGACAACCAGCTCAGGGGGTTGAAGTGCTTCAAAGCACTTCCCAAAGCCAAACTTGCACCAAAAAACCGTCATGGTCACCGTTTGGTGGTCTGCTGCCAGTATTATCCACTACGGCTTTCTCAATCCCAGCGAAACCGTTACATCTGAGAAGTCTGCTCAGCAAATGGATGAGATGCACTGAAAACTGCAATGCCCTAAGCCTGCATTGGTCAACAGAAAGGGCTCAATTCTTCTCCAGGACAACGCCCAACCGCATGTTATACAACTAATGCTTCAAAGGTTGAATAAATTGGGCTACGACGTTTTGCCTCATCCACTATATTCACCTGACCTCTTGCCAACTGACTGCCACTTCTTCAAGCATCTCGACAACTTTTTGCAGGGAAAATGCTTCCACAATCAGCAGGATGCAGAAAATGCTTTCCAAGAGGTCTTAGAGTCCTGAAGCACAGATTTTTATGCTACAGGAATAAACAAACATTTCTTTTTGGCAAGAATGTGTTGATTGTAATGGTTCCTATTTTGATTAATAAAGATGTGTTTGAGCCTAGTTATACAGATCTAAAACTCATGGTCCAAAACTCCAATTACTTTTGCACCAACCTAATAATCACACAGGCCTGCAAAATGTAGAGAAATTTTCCTAGCTAGAGTCAGTCAGAGGGAGATGTGACTGCAGAAGAATGTTCAGAAAGAAGCAACATTGCTGACTTTGAAGGTGTAGGAAGAAGGCTACTAGCCAAGAAATGTGCATGGCCTCTAGAAGCTGGGAAAGCAAGGAAGCATATTCTCCCCTACCTCCAGAGAGGAACACAGCCCTGATAACGTGACTTTAGCTCAGGGAGATCCATGTCAGACTTCTACAGAACTGTAAAATAATAAATTTGTTTTGTTTCAAGCCACTACATTTATACAATTTGGTACATAACAATAGAAACCTAATAAAATGAAGGAAGTGGCAAGGTTATAATTTTGCCTTTTCTCAGTCACTGCTAAGATTATGAGCACAATTAATTTAAGGTCCTTGAGGCCAGTGACGGTTCCCTTCATAGTTTTATTGCTAGACCTTAGAATATGGCCCTGGACAGAGATCAACGTGTCTGAGGTTTAGATGTCTGTACTCCATCCCTGAGGAAGATTCCACTGATAGCCTCTTATAAGGAAAACATCACTGACAACTCATTTAGAGATCTGGGACTCACTTGGAAGGCTGGGCTATGCCAGGACAGAGACTTAACCATATTGCTTGTCATCCGTGCTGTCCGGTGAGTGATAATGCCAGGTACTCAGGACCTCTGCCCATCTAGGCATTGGGTTTATGGAATCCTGACTTCCATTCTCTTGAGCTCAGAGGCTTTGAGTTTCCATGTCAAACCCCTCATCCACTCCACAGAGCTGAGTTCCCATAATATCCTAGAACAATTATAAACCCTATGAGGCTCACTGTATCATAAAAAAACAAGTTTATCTACCTATTTTGGGAATCACACTGGGGCATTTTAAAACACCTTGAGGTGGGGAAAAAGAGAGAAGACACTCTTGATATAAATGGTTACGTGAGACAATACCAAGAAAAGTCAAGCAATGACCTGAATCACATTTCTTCTATCCTCTCATGGATATTTTAAGTCATTCCAAGTAAGAATACATATTGTATGTGTACCTGCCACTCTCATGAAGTCTTACTAATCCTTCAGTGCTGCTTCAGACCCCTTGAATTATAGAATGTAGATTTTTTTTACCTGAACTATTGTTAATAATATTCACTAGAATTTGATTTCTCAATGTAAATACTTTCTCCAGGTTTCACAGATATTTTACATTGTAACCTAAGAAAATCCGTGAATGAGATTTCTAAATTTAATTTCTTCCATTAGTTGATTTTAAACGGTGTCCAGAAATCTACAAAGATGATCAATTTATTTTTAAGTGAGGAGTAGGGATTAGTGCTCTCTCGCCAGTCACATCACCACAACTTACAGAAACCCACTTTTTGTCAGTGTGTAATGCCTATGCCAGTCCTATCTCTCTTTTCTTTTTGACAAATAAAAATTATACATATTTATGACATACAACTTTTTTGAATTACCCATTAGTTAACTTTATGTAATGATGCTTTTCTTGGTAAATCTTCCACCTTCTACACATCACTTTTTCTCCCTTCACGTGAAAATTCAGCACACCTTGAAACAATTGCAATGATTGATAGATATATTTAAACCAAATTCTTGTTAACACACAGTCTAGAGGGTATTTGGGGTAGGAGGTTATTAATGAAAAATCAATATAACAAATATTAAGCCATTAAATTGTGAACAAACTTTTCCAAACTACCTAAATCTCATTCTTCTGATTGTTTTTCACAGTGCACTGAGAGGTGAAGAGTGAGGGGTTCTCTCTATTTAGTTTTCTCACTGGCTTCTGTTGCCTGTGCAGTTGGCAGCAGAACCCACAGTGACTGGTTAATGTGAATGAAAGGAGGTAGCACCCAGGAGCCTGTTAGAAAAGCAGTTACAGTGTTTAGAAAACAGTTTTTCTCATTCTCACAGAAAAGGCCCTCATCTTTTGATACTTAGGGCATCAGGCTAGTCAATCATCTCTGCTCCCCATCATCACTGTTATTGTCTTCCTGTTCTTCTAAGGCTTTGAAACTCAACTTCCGTCTTCACTGATAGTTAAACACATGATTTAACAGCAACATTGTTTGGCCTCATTTACAATGACTTTTATCTCCACACGTTTCAATCTCTCTTTTGCAAAACTGGACCTTGGCATTATCCAAAATTATTACACCTCTGCAAACACTATTACTTCTAAAGAAAAGATTCTATTGTGTTAGAAAAATCATACAAATTTCTCTGACAATTCTGCTCACTTTTCAAAGTTCATCATTTTCTTACAAAAACTTTTAACTCTCTTAATCCTCCCTCTCTTTGATACATGCCTTGTGAGATCCCATTTCAGCTTGATTCGTGCTTTGCCTTCTCAGCAACTATATCTGAACAACTGAATATTCCTAGAGAATGACATCAGACAGCCTGGTTTTACTTTCTGCTGCTTGTTTTCACTTACAACTCATTACCACAGACTTCAAAGTGTCACTCAATTGCTCTAAAATTTTATACATTTTTCCGCTCTGTAAGTAAACAATTTTGTAGCTTCTTTTTGTTCAGTATTTCTACACCCCCCCTTCACCTCACTCTCAGCTGATGACCTTACCCAGACAACAATGAGACAATAAATGTCTTCAGAAAAGAACTGTATTATCATCCTAACCCAAACTGTGTAAACAATAACTGAGTATTACTGACTACTGACTATATGCCTGGCACTTTATATATCATCTCATTTTATCCCTATAGCGAACGTCTAAGGCTGTTTCTGTTGTTATTGCAGATGAGGAACAGGGAAGTTAAATAATTAGCCCTG
Organism: Lemur catta; assembly: GCF_020740605.2. NCBI lineage: Eukaryota > Metazoa > Chordata > Mammalia > Primates > Lemuridae > Lemur > Lemur catta. The sequence goes on from NC_059140.1 coordinate 48,490,822, forward strand.
ATTACAATAGAACCTGGAGTCAAACCCAGATGGTCTGACTCTAGGGCCCATTCCTCAATCACTGAAATTATACTGCTTCCAAACTATAAACTGATATGCACAGCTTTGATTTTTTGATGTAATGTGCTAAGGAGCTGCTATGTGCTAGACTGTGTTTTATGATATTGTGGATAATAATAATTATACGAGAAAATATCTACCAGAAAATAGTAATTATTATCAACATGTTTGTGTTGTTCAAAGGGTACAGGATCCTGTCAGGAGATCAGGGTTCTAGTCTTTGTTCTGAATCTGATTAACTCTTTTATCTTCAGTAATTCCCTTATTGCCACTGGGGCTTAGTAGTACCGTTTTTTTTTTTTTTTTTTTTTTTTAATGAAGAAGATTGAATAAACACTAAAGATCCTTCTAGCTCTAACATATTAAGATTTTTAACCTTATGCACCAATTTTTTTTTCTGGTTATATGGTGAATTAAAGATACCCAGACCTGGACATAGTGGCTCACATCTGTAATCCCAGTGACATGGGAGGCCGAGGCAGGTTGATTGCTTGAGGCTAGGAATTTGAGACCAGCCTGGGCAACACAGTGAGACACCATCCCTAAAAAAATGAAAAAAGAAGAAATAGCTGGTTGTGGTGGCACATGCCTGTAGTCTCAGCTACTTGGGAGGTTGGAGCATGAAGATTGCTTGAGCTTAGGAGTTCAAGGAGAAAGTGAGTTATGATGGTACCATTGTATTTGAGCCTGGGAGACAGAGGAAGACCTTGTCTCTTAAAAAATAAAATAAGATATAATAAAACAAAGATATCAAGAAAACACTTCATATTCTAACAACTGAAATGTTGGGTCTATGTCCCTGCTTCTTGAATATGGGCAGGCTCTGTGACCACTCTGACAGATAAAATATAGTAGAAGTGACATTGTAGCACTATCTATCCTTTTGGCATTTATGCTTGAATCCCTAAGCTGCCATGCGAGAAGTTTGATTACCCTGATGAACAGACCACATATAGAGGCTCTGAAAACTCACAGTGTGTGTGAGTGGCCCTACTGGGCACAGTCTTCCGGTTATTCCTGCCAAGGTACCAGGACTGTGATTGAAGTCATCTTGGATCCCCCAGATCAGTTCAGCTGCCAGCCAAATATCACTCAATAACCAACCCATTTGATGCCATACAGAACAGAAAAATCATCCAGCTAAGCTGGAACTGAATTCCTGGCCTTCAGGTCTTGAACATAAAACAATGATTATTGTTGTAAGCTACAGATTTTGGTGTAGTTTGTAATGTTGTGAATAACTAGAACAGATTCTAATTCTACTCATGGGCTTAGACTCTCACGTTTGTTTCCTGCCCTAAACTATTATAGAAAGAATAAAACAACTATAAACAGGGAATGATCAAGTCTTCTACCAGTTTGAGGGGAAAAAATGTTTGCAGCTATAAATGGAATGTCAGAATCTCAGTGTCTGTACATGTGTTGGCCTTATAGAGCATCCTGATATGAAAGCAGGTAGAAAACCCAACAGATATTGAATAAAGGTGCTGACAGAGGCATTAGAAAGCCTCACATTTAGGCACTTCTATTAGGAGGATGGTCTGGAAGCACAACATTTCTCATAATAGGTTAAGTATATGCTGAAATAATATAATCAACACAATTTATCCTTTTGTCTCTTTCATAGGCATTGAAGGTTTTTGTGACTTTGAAAAATAAATTCTACACTGATGGTGGCTGCCCAAATTCAAGGATACATCTGTGTCTTACTTATAGACTATATGACAATTATTATTTTGAGCAAAAGGAATATTTCATAGAGAAGAAATTTAATAATAACTCTCTTTACCTATGCTACAATTTCCTGGGAGTAAATGCCTGAGATACTACATAAATAAAGAAAATTACACCTGACAATCAATAAAAACTCATTTGCATGGATCAGTGATGCTCGCAAGGGACTCTGAAAAGCCAAATGTATCTGACAACTAAAGTGAGACTGTGAAGAGGAAACTCTTAGATTTATGGAAACGGCAGTCTCTAGACAAGCTGTTTCCTTTGGGTAGCTGCCCCCAAGTGGGTCCGCAGCCAAGTGCCTGCTGGTGAACCCCGGGCTGCTTTGACCAGCAGGACCCGCACTTGGGAAGAGGAGCAGGGGAGAGCAAGGGCCAGCTGAGACCCTCCGGCAACTCTGTCTGCCACCGTGTTTGACTGAAATGACCTTCTGAGAAAATGGCTGTTTCCTTTCTACCTCCCAAATCTCTCACAATTTCTCTTTTTAGCCAGTTATAACTTAGAGTCTTACAGGGTACCGGTTTCAGGGAAAATATTTTCCAGACTTTGTCCAGTTAACATCACGCAATCCAGGGCCATGTGTCGTATCCAGTTTAGGTATTTCAAAGACAATCAGTTCCTTTCAGACTGAAACGCTTAATAGTTCAGGGCCTTCTCCTCAACCCTTTCCTGCACAGGATGTCAACAACAAAAAGTAGAGAAAGAAGACGCAAGTCATATTTACATGTTAAAGCTAAAGGACACAATTTACATGTTTATGATGTGTGCTGACATCAAGGAGTATATTGTACCATGCCTAAATCCGAAGGTGTAAATCTTGACTAATGTTTCTGCAGATTATATCTTCCTTATAAAATTTCCTCTCAAATTGGCACTCCCTTCACATTTCAACTCTAGTCCATATAATTCAGAGAAGGTGTTTTTTGTTTGTTTGTTTGTTTTTGAGATAAGGTCTCACTCTATTGCCCAGGCTGGAGTGCAGTGGCCTGATTATAGCTCACTGCCTGATTATAGCTCACTGTAAACTTGAACTCCTGACCTCAAGCAATCCTCTCACCTTGACTTCCCAAATCTCTGGGATTACAGTTGTGAGCCACCACACCTGGACTCAGAGGAATTTTACGAGGAGAAAAGGGAATGAAAAGATTTCAAACTTGAGAATTTCATCTTTACTTTAGAGGCATGTGTACTCAAGGTGATCTTATATTTGTTTTCATTTGGTGACCTTATCTAAATCTTGCAAATTCTTGGATCTTGCTACATATAGCACCTATTTTTAGCTTGGAAAATTAGAACTCATAAATATTAGCTTCCTAATATCTAGGATCAGAACATCACAAAAAATATGTGCATTCTAAGACCTCAGCTTTATCTAATTCTGCAATCACAAAATGATAATAAGATAAAAGAATATTCAGGATATTAAAGGATCATAAGGATTTTTCAGGGAATTGAGGAGAAAGGCATCAAGGGCTAGTTTTAGCTGGACCATAGAATTTGCCACTAGGTGTCAATTAGAGCTCATTTTTAATAGTTTTTTTTTTTTTTTTTTTTTTGAGACAGAGTCTCACTTTGTTGCCCGGGCTAGAGTGAGTGCCGTGGCGTCAGCCTAGCTCACAGCAACCTCAAACTCCTGGGCTCAAGCGATCCTCCTGCCTCAGCCTCCCGAGTAGCTGGGACTACAGGCATGCACCACCATGCCCGGCTAATTTTTTCTATATATATTCTTAGGTGTCCAGATAATTTTTATTTCTATTTTTAGTAGAGACGGGGTCTCGCTCAGGCTGGTCTCGAACTCCTGACCTCGAGTGATCCACCCGCCTCGGCCTCCCAGAGTGCTAGGATTACAGGCGTGAGCCACCGCGCCCGGCCTTCATTTTTAATAGTTTTGATTGCTGTCCCAAGTCCCACTTAAACCTAACCTAACAGAAAAAAATACAACTTTATGAAAGAGGGAAGAAGTTAAAACTTGTTTAAAAAAAGTGACACTGATTGATAAAGTTTATTTTAAGGCTTATGAAAAAGCCCTAGGGGACACCTAGAATTTTGCAAATATAATATTGTCAAGTCATTTCAGATAGGCATAAGATATTTCATATGGAGTTTTGACCCTCTAAAGCACTCTGAATTCCACTGGTCCACTTACACACAAAGAGCACTTGTTGGACTTCACTTCTAAGTCAGAGTGTTTGCTGTATTGACTAAGACCTTAGGCAATCTTTTCTACCTTTCTGCCCATGAGATGAAGCAGCTTCTTCAATTTCTCTTCTATAGGATGTAGGATTTTCATGCTATCCATTCCACTCTATCTTTAGAGAGAATGTAAATCTTCCTAAAGGAACTAGAATCATCGTTTAAAGCCTTGCACTTAGCTGCAGAATGATTCAAACAGAGACAGTAACTCCCTTACCAGTGATCCTTAATTTTGACTTACAGATTTTGGCTCTATAGGAGATATTTCTGTATCTGTGTTCAGGCAGTCCCAGACTTCTCTGATGAGACTGATAGAAAAGGCATTCACTTGCATCAATTGTGATGATAGGTTTTATGACTGGACTGAGATCAGAAATTCATTTTACAGACCACTGAACAATTGCTAAATGCCTGCTCACCTCAGTTTCGAACCATTCACTAATAATTTTAGTCCTGGGGTGGATTTTATGAATACTGGTCAAATGCCACAAGAGTGGAAATTTGAATTACTGGAAAAAGAAGAACGATTTTGCTTTAATATGTGACCTCACTGTCCTCTAAATTTCCTTTTTAATTTTTTTGTATAATTTCTTCTTAATCCACAAAACAACCAATACTGCTTATTAACACGCTTACTACCATTTTTTTTATTTCAGGATATCTTACTACCATTTTAAATGAAGGGATTTATAATAGATTGAACTAAAGTTGAAAGTCAAATTAATTTAGCATATATTTTATCTTCAACACTCTGGTATTCCTTTTTTATATGTTTAAACTGTTAAAAACCACAGGGAGCACTTAATATAGACTTTCAATGTAATATGTGTTTTAAATAATTGTAGAGATACTTATAATTAAAATTGTATTAGTGTTCTATATAAATTTTCACCTTCTATATGAATCATAACATGAACATCAGCTAAATTTGACTTATAAAATATGTTGACAAATTAGTGATGGTAGGCTAAATTGTTTCCTAAATTTCAGGGGTTTAGAAAGCAAGAAGTGTGTGTGTGTGTGTGTGTGTGTGTGTGTGTGTGTGTGTGTGTGTGTGTGTGTGTAACAGTCCAGGGTGGGAGTTTTGTGTCAACTTCATGCCATTATTCAGGATCCCAGATTGCCACACGCAACATTTGTTTCTTAAGATGGTGACAAGCCCAATCAACTAGAAAGTACGAAGGAGTCTATTTGAAAGGTTATAGAGAAATTCTAGAATGAAAGGAGTTAAGAATGAGAAAATTCACATATAGGAAATAAGTATGTAAGAGGCTCCCTGTTAGAACCCTTGATTTCAGGTGACAGAAACCTAATTCCGAATGGATAGAAGAAAAGGAATGTGTTAGCTTATGGATGGAAAATGTCCTGGGAAAGACCAGCTTCAGATATGGTTGAAAAGAGGGGCCCAGTGAGTATCATACAGATTCATCCTTCCTCTGCCCCTGAGTTCTGCTTTCCTCCCTGTTGGTTGCACTTTCAGTGGGCTCTCTACTTGTAGCTGCCTCCAACACTGCCAGGGATACAGCCTCAGAGTCTCAAGAAGAACATGAAAAGAACATTCATCTTATCATCATTCCAGAAAACCTTACCACTTAGTGTCTTTAGCTATGACTGACCATGACTATGGCACATGTCCATCTCTGCAATCATGGATATATTTTAACCCCATCAGAACCATCTGAAGAGAGAATGATGCAGGGAGGTTCCCAGGAAATTGAGGTGGGTTTACCTTATGAAAAGATATGCCATGCAGCCATAATCATCAAATATCCACTAAATATAAGGAAGAATTCATGTTTGTTAATTGTTAATTCTTTAATGTGAAAATTGTCTTATTTTAGTAATTCATTTTTTTTCAGTCAAATACAGTGTTTTTTTAAATCATGAATCCACTGGCCTCTAGTTATGATTAACAGCCTTTTTGTGTTTCAAGGCCATCCAGAGATCTATTTTAGATTTTGGTATGAAATTGCCTAATTTTCAAAACATGGCTTAGGCCATAGCAAAACACCTCTATGTGTCAATGTTGGCCCCTTAGGCTACCATTTTGTTACTTCTGTCCTAAGTTCATCAAGAAGATTAGTTGGGAATTTTCCCTGGAATGGCAAGAATTGGAGGCCGGTACTTTGTGGGTAAGAGAGGAAGATTCCTCAAACTTAAGGAAAAAGTAATAATGGTTTCTCAGATCGGCAGAATGGTGGTGCCAGACTTGTAATCAGTATATTAAAGGCTGAAGAGCTAGGATGGAAGTAGTTGAGGATTACCTGTGATGATGTGGACCCTGAGAATGGTAATCTTGAGAGGTTGTAAAAGTCCATATAGCAGGGCTTTGAGCCTAGGTTGTAGAAAAAAACCTCTCCCTACTGAAGAAAAGCCAATTGTGGTTGTGGATTGTTATGGGTAAGGAGCACTGGTAACTGCAATTAACTGACAGTCAGCTGATTCCATTTTTCCTATGGCAGCTACAGCTTTCTGGTAAAACTCAAAGGAAGGAGAGAGAATTATAGAAAGTAATTAATACAATATTGTACCTCATGTCAATATTAATGAATGTAGAATCTGAACCAAATTTTTAAAAATAAAGAAATGTGACACTTCTTATACTAGATATGTCATGGAACATTCTTTCCTGTTACATTAGCATGGATCAGAGATCCAAGGATGGCACTCTGATAGATCAGGTACCACTCCAGTGCTCAGTGCTAACAGCACAAGATAAGGAAACACACACATACATGATTGCAAAAGATGGAACAGATGAAAGTGTGAAATGAAGTGCAAATCATAGGAGTAATGAGATAATGTTTTTAGTAGTCCCAAACAAATTGAATAAGTATCTATTGAAGATTGGGAAACCATGGTAACATTAATAAATAGAAGAAAATTTAAAAAAGTAAGGTGATTACTCATTATATTGCCCTAAAACAAGCCACTTAAAATAGACAGTATCTGAGATGAGTGACATCCCCAAGAGACATACTGGCCTCTTCTACTAATGAGGAGCTTGATTCTACTTTGTTTTGAAAGAAATGTTATTTCATCTCTCTGGAATTACCTGGGGCCAAGGTCCCATAAGCACACTCAAATCATCATTGCATGCCAGTTAATGACACCTCTGCCTGACACAGGCCTGCATCTCTGACCTTATCCACCTTCTATATCAGAAGAAAATGAAGATCATTATAGGTATTTTTTCACCTGCTTTAAAGCTTCTTTGAGTGATAGATGCTATGTTCCCAGGAAATAAAGATTGGGGTGGACATAGGAGTAAGGAATTTGTTGCCTCAATAATCTTCTAGTTTTAAGCCATTCACATAGAACATGGATGTAGTTTCATTTTCTTTTTCCCTCTCTTTCTCTTTCTCATTCAGAAACAAAGAAATTTTCATCAAAGTCATTGTTTTCTGGTTGTAGGTAAATAAAAGAAACATAGAATATTGATTATATAGTTGGAAGGGCATTCTCATGACTTGATAAAGTGAGATAATAGTAAAAAGAAATGCCAATCCAAAGAGCATTCTAGAATAAATTGACATATGGAAAAATACAAAAAAAAAAAAAAAAAACTTGTGTCTCTTTGAAATATCCTCATTATTTTTCAAAACTGGATAAGAAATATGTATAATATTTAATGAAACATTATTATAAGGAATTCAATTACATTAAATGAATCATACTAGATTTTTTCTTTATTTTAAAAACATAAATTAATCTAAATAATGAGCTAATAAATCACTTCCAATTTAGATAATTTTATCTGATGCTTGTTGAAATGAAGATTCATTCAGAGTTATAAATTAGGAAATAGTCCAATTATTTAAGGGAAATATAGAACAATATTTAGTATATGTGATTTTACACTCATGAAGAAACATATTTTTTACATAAAGCCAGTGGACTCAATAATTTTGCTGACATAAAATATTTTTATTTTTTAGAATTAAAATGAAAAATGTTCTATTCTACCTTGAAATACTTGAGCATTTCATTAATTAAGGAAGGAATTTTGCTTTTCATTTATCTTCCGAGACAAACATGGTTGTTGACCTCTGTTAGCTGTAGCATTATTGCTGTCTCCTGTTGGCAAACTAGCCATTGTTCCGCAGCAGGAATTTGTGTAGTTGGTAAAGGAACTTAGGACAGACTCTATATCTGGAATATTTAGAAAAAAGAGACTTATGCATAGCTTCTTTCTGTATCTTGAATAAATAAAGATCAGATGTGAAGTTACAGGAGAGGTTGATCTGACAATTAAGTATAAGATAATTTTTTTTTTGTTACTAGAGGAAACAGTTACATTTTGCCTCACACAAATTAAAAAAAGCTTCTCAAATCACTATATGTTACTTGCTTTTTAATTTTCTTTTTTGTTGTCAAGTCAAAAGAGTAAGTTTTCAAGCAAATAAGAAATGCAAAATATCATATGCTTTATTAGTTGACTGTTTATCCTCTTCCCACATCCAGCTTTAAACTACTGCCATCCTGAGGAAGGAAGATCAGTCGTGTTGTTAAATTGCTGCCTGGCTTAGTGCTCTGTGAAGAAGAACATGGCTATGAGCAGCCAAGGACCATTATGACTTAAATGTACACGGAGGTCATCTAAACTTGGCTTAATCTTTTCTCCATTTTTCACACTCTGTTTAACAATCACTACCATTGACATTCATACTTTCTTCCCCGTTAGGGCTTGCTGTGACCTCACCAAAACCAGGGCAGGCCTGCTATAGTGCCACCAGTGAGAGCTCCCACCTGCTTGTTTAGGGATTAACTAGGTTTGCCACACATTGAAGAGGGATTAATTTAAGAAAAATAAAGGAAAAGAAACAATAATCTTTTGGCTGGCAGAGCAGTCTAAGAATGCTAAAGAGTTACTTTACTGAGCTTCTAAAGAAATCTCCCACCAACTTTTGAACACATATTAATCTACTCTGTAAATTCTATAAAATATATATACTTAGTTTCCATGGCATTTTCTAATCTTTTTGTTTTTGAGACAGAGCCTTGCTCTGTTGCCTGGGCTAGAGTGCCATGGCGACAGCCTAGCTCACAGCAAACTCAAACTCCTGGGCTTAAAGGATCCTCCTGCCCCAGCCTCCTGAGTAGCTGGGACTACAGGTATGCACCACCACGCCTGGCTAATTTTTCTATTTTTAATAGAAACGGGGTCTCTCTCTTGCTTTGGCTAGTCTAGAGCTCCTGACCTCAAGTGATCCTCCCTCCTGGGCCTCCCAGAGTGCTAGGATTACAGGTGTGAGCCACTGTGTCTGGCTGCATTTTCTAATCTTAATGAAATTTTACTTAGTTTATTTTGCTAAGATAACAAAGTGTCAAGTAAAAAACAAATCCCAAATTATCAAAGACAGACTTTATTAGAGAGGATTATTACAGAGGGAGAGGGATTTCAGTAGAGGATGGGGGACAATTGCAATAGAGAGAACACTTTAGCTAGAAGATCTGCAAGTGTCTAAAGGTTATATAAAAATATATATATAATAATATATTTTTTCTTTTATAATGAAGAGTAAACAAGGTTGGGAAGAACTGGTGGGTGTGGGGAAGTGAGGTGGAAGGGGGAGTGACAGGCTAGAAAATGAGAGATTGGTTTACACTAAGGCCAACATAGTCTCAGGAAGGTCTATGTGCTGGCCCTGGCTGAAGAAGAATCAAAGTTTGGGAGTTTGGGGGAAGGACAGAGGCTTAATAGAAGTTTGGATAAAAAAACATTATGTTCTGTTTGTTCAATGGGGACAGTAGCTTAGCTAAACATTTATGAGGCAAAGAATGGAAATTTGAAGGGTCTATGTCTGGCTTTGTCATAAATAAACAAGAAGGACAATCAATTCTTAAAAGATTTTAAATATCACTAACAATTTTTAAAAGAAGCTATAACTGTAAAAGAAAGAAAAATAAATTATAGTGAAATAATATGTATCTTAAAATGTAAATACTCAAACATGAATTTACTAGAAATCAAAATGAAATATATGAGATTTTGGCATCTCTATATAGATTAACCCAGAATGGGATATCTAGAAAAAGCAGACTTTGGTGATTCAAAATCTGTGACCAGACTCCTCAATAAATGGTGTTGGAAAAATTGGATATCCACGTGCAGGACAATAAAAATGGACCCTTATCTCTCATAATATACAAAACTCAACTCAAAATAGACTAAAGACTTAAATGTAAGACCCAAACATATAAAAGTGTTAGAAGAAAACCTATGCTTAAAGTTCCATGACATTGGTCTGGGTGATAATATTTTGAATAAGACATCAAAAACACAGGAAAAACCCCCAAAATAAACAAATGGGATTACATCAAACTAAAAAGCTTCTGCACAGCAAAGGAAACAATCAACAGAGTGAAGAGAGAACCACAGAATGGGAGAAAATAGTTGCAAATTATACCTCTGACAATGTTAATATACAGAATATATAAGGAACTCAAATGACTCTCAATAACAACAACAAAATAAACAAATAACCGAATTAAAAAATTGCCAAAAGACCAGAAGAAACATTTCTTAAAAGACGACATACAAATAACCAGCAGGTATATGAAAAATGCTCAGCATCACTAATTATTAGGGAAATGCAAATCAAAACCACAATAAGGCATTACCTCACTCCAGTTAGAATAGCTTTTCTCAAAAAGACTAAAAATAAATGTGCTGGTGAGGATGTGGAGAAAGGGGAACCCCCTTATACGCTTTTTGTGGGAATGTAAATTTAGTACAGCCATTATGAGAAGCAGTATGGATGTTCATCAAAAAATTAAAAATAGAACTACCATATGATCCAGCAATCTCATTACTGGGCACATAGTCAAAGGAAAGAAAATCAATATTTTAAGGAAATATTTGGACTCCCATGTTTATTGCAGCATTATTCACAATAGCCAAGATATGGAATCCAACTACATGTCCATTAATAGATTAATAGATAAAAAGTGGTATATACACATAATTAAATATTAATATTACTTAGCCATAAAAACAAAGACATTCTTTAATTTGCTACAACATGGATGAAACTGGAAACATTAAGACATTCTTTAATTTGCTACAACATGGATGAAACTGGAGACATTATGCTAAGTGAAATAAGCCAGGCACAGAAAAACAAATATTATGCTATGTCATTGGTACTTGGAATCTAAAGTCGGTCTCATGGAAGTAGAGAATAGAATGTTGATTGCCAGAGGATAGAGTGGTTATAGGGAAATGTGGTTGGGGAGAAGTTGGTCAAAGCATACATGGTTAGAAAAGAGAAATAAATTCAGAAGATCTATTTTATAGCAAGGCTACTATAGGTAATGATATATTGCATTACTGAAAAGTGTAAAGACAGTAGTTGTTCTCTCAACAAAAATAACTATATGAGGTAATAATGCATTTGCTATCTTAGCCATTCCACAATGTGTACATACTTCAAACAGGTAGACTGCAAGGGATCTCCGAGACTCTCCTAGGGACAAAAGTGGGTGCCTTGCCTTGATGTAGCCTCTAGCAATTGCCCCACTGGGGAAGGACGAGGGTGGGCCCCATCTTGGTGCTGTCCCACCTTAAGCCTCCCCTGAGCAACTGCCACACCTGCCAGAATGAGAAACACCTGCTAATCTGCAAAAGTATGCAGGAATCCCCAGCCTGCAGGCCAGGCAGCCCAGGAACAAAAGGATTTGGAAAGGGACCTAGAGTAACCTAGGCTAATTATCATGTCATTAACTGTCCATCAAAGTGGGAGACGTCTAAACCACAAGGAGGGCCCAACCAGACACTATAAAGCAGGAACTCAGACCATAATTGGAGCCTTTTTGTTAAAACAAGAGGCTCTGCTCATTTGCCCTTCCTTGGAGAACATATCTTGCTTTTGCTCTGTAAACCTATCTCTTGTCCTTCCTCAGTAAAATTCATTTCACTCTTGCCTTTCTTTTGGTGTGTCTTGTCAAGAGCACTCCGAGAACCAAGAACAGACAAGATTTCCAACCTCAAAACCCCAACAAAACCATCACGTTGTAAACGATAAATACATTCAATGGTTTTTTTTTAATTAAATAAATCTGTGAAAAGTACGGACATTAATGACATGATTTTCTGCGAGTAGGAACAAGTCTTGGTAATATTCTAAAACTAATAAACAATCTTCTCTAAATTTAAAAAGTTTGCTGCATTTTTGGAAGCTGTGTTTCTATTGAATTCATGTAAAAACATTTGTGTTCATACATATATCTTACTCCATTTGTGTTGCTATAAAAGAATACCCAAGGCTGGGTAATTTGTATAGGAACAAAAGGTTTACCTGCATCACAGTTCTGCTGGCTGGGAGAGTGGGCGTCCGGTGAAAGCCTCAGGCTGCTTCTGCTCATGGGGGCAGGTGAAGAGGAGTACGCATGCGTAGAGGATCACGTGGAGAGAGAAGCAGCAAGAGACAGAGAGGAGATGGCAGCCTCTTTTTAACAACCAGCTCCTGTGGGAACCAATAGAGTGAGAACACATTCTTTACAGTGAGGATAACACCAAGCCATTCATGAGCAATCTGTCTGTTCCCATGACCCTTAAGCCCCACCTGCAATATTTGGGATCAATTACAACATGAGATTTAGAAGCGACAAACATCCCAACTATAGCAACATATAAAAGGTAGGGGGTTGCCAAGCTCACATAAAGGGTTTTTATTTTTTTTATGTTGTTTCGTTTTGTTTTGGTTTGGTTTTTTTAACCTCCGTAAAAGGAAGAGGTGGAGAAAAGATGGCCTTCAGATTCCCCTCAGCTTGACTGAACTTTTAGCAGGTTTCTTCCTAACTCTAGGCCCCTGACCCCCCTTTTCTTAGAGCATTTAGTTTAGAAAACTTGCTGATTGTAAGTCCTTTCTCTGGCCCTTTGAGATGTAAATCTTCTCCCAGCCTTCAGGCAGTTTTATAATCAAGCAATGTCTTCCCAAGAATTTGTTAACCACTTCTTTGAAATGTAATCAAGATAATGCCTCTACCTCCTGGTCTCTGAAAGGGCAGCACCCTAACTTAGATGACCCAATTAGCAAACACAATTGGCCTAATTGTACTGAGGAACCACCTTCTTAACATCCTCCAGTGTTTTCCATTAGCTTACTACACAGCTTAAAACACACTCCCACCTTTGGTTGAGAGGAGTGGAGTCCAGTTTCTTCTCCCTCATTGCAAAAGTTTTGACCATTAGTCTATCTTGTTTTGAAAAGTTTCTGTTCATGTCCTTTGCCCACTTTTTGTAGGGTCCCTTGATTTTTTTCTTGCTGATTTTCCTGAGTTCTATATAGATTCTAGTTATCAGCCCTTTATCGCCATGGAGTTCTATTCAGCCACAAAAAAACCAATGGTGATCTTGCACCTCTTGTATTATCCTGGATAAAGCTGGAGCCCATTCTACTAAGTGAAGTATCCCAAGAATTGAAAAACAAGCACCACATGTACTCACCATCAAATTGGTTTTAACTGATCAACACTTAAGTGCTCATATAGCAATCACATTCATCAGGTGTCGGGCAGATGGGAAGGGGGAGAAGGGGATGGATATATACACACATGATGAGTGCGGTGCACACGGTCTGGGGAATGGACACGCTTGAAGCTCTGACTCGGGTGGAGCAAGGGCAATATACGTAACCTAAACATCTGTACCCCCATAATATGCTGACATAAAAAAGAAAAAAAAAAGTTATGAACACAATTTCCTTTGCTTGTTTAACTTATCTGGTACATTTTTTCTTTGACAGACCCTCCAGCACATTGCAATAGATCTACATCCCAGGCTCTTGCCTACTAAATGTAAGCAACATCTCCCAGTTTATAGTGCAGCCAAAAACCTCCCACTCGATTTTGTCAGAATTCCTTCTGCACGTGGTATAACTCACTAGAGGTCCACTGATTTAAAGTATCTGAAACCTAAAGACCTAAGTTTATAACCTGTTTCCATACCACTTATTGTTACATAACCCTGAGGCAGTTACTTTAACTCAGTAAAATTTATTTTTTTGTTGTTTATAAATACATAACAGTGGAACCCACCCTTTACGTAACTAAGCCAAGCATATCCTCTACTAGAACCACTTTATAAGTAATTTAGGCAGCACTGTCATAGCACACTTGTTTTCAATTTATCTCAATTCAACTACATTTGAGAAAGAGAAGGAGGCTAAGAACATTCAGAAGGACTGGCTGGAAGCAGGTAGTTATAGGTTTCCTGGACCTCCTGGAGAAAGCTATTGAAGAACTAATTAAGGGCCAAAGAAAACATTGCCCAACAAAAAGCTCCTTGCAGCTTGGAGAGGAATGCAAAACAACAAACACAAAAAGGGTGTCAGCTTGGTAATTTTGCTGAAGAATTCTAAGTAGTGAAAGGCTTGAATAAATTAATTTCTAAATATAATCCTTCTAGGGAATAGCCCATAAAATTTATTAGTAAGCACATTATACATTTATACATATTTAGATCCATTTTGATATGTATAGACAAAACCAAATTTATTCTATTTTATGGATGAGTAAGAGATTTAGAAAAGTAATTTTGAAAATTACTTATCAAAAATTTGCAAGTATCGTTGCATGCACTGACTTTAGACTCTAATCCTTCCTGGTAATACATGCCTCCTCCATATAAAAGGCAGAGGAGTCTGTATTACAGATTATTTAACAGCCAAGAGTTATAAGGCACTTATATGTGCCCTGTGCTGTGCTAAGCTTTTGACATGCATTGGAACTCCACAACTCTTTGAACTAAGTACTAGTTTATCATCCCTATTTTCCGTATGAGGAAATTGGGCACAGGTGCATAAATAACCTGTCCAAGATGACATGGTGACATGGCTAAAAACTGGTGGAGTCCACATCTGTCCCTAACACCTAAACAGCTGGGTTTCTGAATTGGTGTTCATAATTACTATACTCTACTTTCTTATTTAAGCCCCTGAACATATACACTTGATAATTTCTCTGCCCTTCAAAAATTTTCAGAAAACATTTTCTGATCACCTGATGTCGGATGTACAGAGTAGAAAGTATAAACAGTAACAGATTTGCTTTCAGAAATACACTCTGTAGAAAAGGGAAAGAAAGCAGTGGAAAGTCAATATCACAGGATATACAATAGAGATAAAATCTTATATAGCACTTTGGAAACCATAGAAAAGAAAAATGGCTGCCAGTTAGGAAGGTCCCAGATGTAGCCTTTGAGCACGTATATGTCACAATAGGGTAGCGACGAAGATGAAGTATGTAAACTGCTTGAGTTTTGAAGTGAGAAGACCCCACTTCCAGTACAGAGATGACATGACCTTTATGAACCTCTCAAGAAATTTTAACCAAGATGTTGCAACCTCTCTTAAACTTTATTTTTTAATCCATAAAATGGGTTTTTTGGATAAAAAGAAAGGCTGGCTCTGGTTCTAGGGCTGCAGTTTAGGCAGCAGGTTTTTGTTCACTATACTAGTTGCTTGTGACAACAATTTATTTTGTTATTTTGGGCATTCATTCTGATGGTTTGTGGAAACACTGTACCAGTTATTAACAATTTTGAATATCACCTCTGCTGATACCTTATGACGTTTTTGTGAATATAAAATCCGATAGTTCATGTGAAAGTATTTTATAAAACGTTATGTAAATGAGAACAGTAATGTTTGCTCTGGAAGGATTTTGTCAATTTACAATTTAAAACAGTTTGCAAGTGGATTTCATGATATCAAAACCTTGTCTTATGTATCTTTGTTTCCCCAATGCCTATCTGTCCTAAATAATGAGATTCTGTACTTTGTGAACCCACCTACCTGCATAACTAAAGACAGGGACCTGTGATTTGTAGGGGGGACTAGGAAACAATTTGCATGAATCAGGTTCCTGTTCTTGGCACATTGAACTAAGAATAGTAGAAAGAATTTGTCAGCTGGTAGAGAAACAGAAAAGGAAAACAAAATGACAACTGCAAAACAAAGCAAAACACAACCCAAAAAACAACCCAGACTTCTGTCATGTTCTTGACTCACACTCAAGGGCAGGACATTAGAGTGAAAGTCCCCACATATTGCAAAGGCTCCTAGGACCTCCTTTAGTGGAGAAACTTTTCTCAGCTTGGTCTTGAGTAAGCTCCACCCTTGTCAACATTTATTCTTTAAATTTCTGTGGACTGCTACCATCAGCTCTAACAACACACGCTCTAAATCTGACACAGTGAGGGCTGTCCAGAAAGTATCAAGCCATTGTTAATACAAGGAGAACATATGGTATGGCTGGATACTTTCTGGACAGCCCTCATATTTTTGATGACTCCTTTGTCTTTATGTAAAATTAACCTAATTAAAATAAATGACCCAATATTACATTCCAGTGTCTAGCAAAGTGCCTTGCACAAAATAAGAAATAAAATATCTAAGAAGAAAATACCTGTATCAAAAAAATCCACCTTTGTTCTGTGAGTTTTTGTTTGAATTGTCAATACTATTTTTAATATATATGTATATTGAAGAAGAGTAAATGTATAAAGTAGGGAAGCACCTTAACATCCATTAAAGTGAAAATTTTCTCCTTTCAAAATATCTCCAAGTGACATAATTTTCCCTAAAGACATATGAATTGACCTAAAAACTTCTTTCTAAAAATCTTTTAAAATACACACCATAAATTGCCCTTAGACAGCATTGGTGTTCCTGTTTGAGTTGATAAAAACCTTTGTAGTTCACTGCCATGTTCATTATGCATGAAATGTGACTACATGGAATATACTGTGACTTTAGGAGCAATAATGTATTACCTTGAGGCTCACATAGATCAAAATCTGATGGCTAGATTGAGAGATAGGATAAAATGCAGGTTGAGCAAAATTACTTTTAGTTGAGGTTTCTTGACTTGACAGAATAAAGTTTTATGGTTATTTGGTCTATTTTATAGTGAGTATCATGCATCAGTCAAGAAGGCTGATGACGAACCTACTATTCTACTGGCTCTAATAATGTGTATTCATCTCTTTTCATTTTCCATGATAATCTTTTATCATTTTAAAATTCTGCCTTTATTATAGTCCACCTAAGCATATTTTTATCACCACAATACTTCCCATAATGTCTTGTTCTTAACTTATCTCTAACATGGATTGTTCGCTAAATGATTCGTATTCTAGTCCTGGTAAGAGCCCTGGGAACGTAAATCTTAAATGAAATAATTTAAAGAGAAAGTTGCAAAATTAATTACATACTAACAATTAGACTTATGCTTATATAGATTTACTATTTATTTCTGACTGAGGCTAGTTTTCTACCAATTTTAATTATCTTATTTTTATTTATATAAATTTATGGGGTACAAGTACAACTTTGCTACATACATAGTGGTCAAGCCAGGGCTTTTAGGGTATCCATTACCCCAAATTACCCATTAAATAATTTCTAATCATCTACCCTCCCTCTAACCCCCACACCTTTCCTAGTCTTCATTGTTTATCATTTCACCCTACATCCATGTGTACATCTAAAGCACCCATTTATGAGTGAGAACACGCGATATTTTCCTTTTTGTGTCTGGCTTGTTTCACTTAAGACAATTACCTTTTTTGTTTTTAATAGAACACCTAAGTTTTAGCTTGGCACAAAGCAACTCAGCCAATTACTACATTTTCCAGCCTCATTTGAAGCTTTCTCTGAGTGGAGATGATGTGAACCACTTTCATGTTGCCCCCGTAAAAGGAGATTTTGCCCTTTCCTCCCTCCCTCCAAGACGTGGACGTGATTGCAAGAGCTGAAGCAACTTCCTAAGGTCCACAAGTTAGAAGCTGCATACAGAGGATGGCAGAGCTGCCCTATTAGCCATATCCTACCAAAACATACCATAAAACAGAAACATATGACATTTTAAAGCTCCTATAATTTTTGTTCTTTCTGTTAGGGCAGCTCAGACTATAACCTAACAGTAACACTAACATTTAAAAATTCAACTTCTACTTTCTATCTCCATTCACTTCTTCATGTTCACTTCTTTTGAGGAGATTACTCCCATTTGTCCAGCTGAGAAAGCCTTAATTCTTTTTTTCTTTTCCTATATCATAATTGCCTTCTTTCATCTCCCGGGCTCTCTTCTATGTGTCATAGGCACAAAGGTCACTCCACTTTCTGTCCTGATTTATGGGCATTTTAAAATCAGCCACAATCCTTATGATTTACATATTTCTAGAAGTCACGAAATGTATTTAACATTTATATCTTCATTCTCAGCCTTCAGCACATTGCTTGGCACACACTCCGATTCAGAAATGTGTTTTGGATGAATGAACACAGAAAACCTCCCAAAAGGGAACCAAAACCAGAGAAAGGCAGCTTGGGGACATTGGGATGGGGAGGGAGGAGCTGCCTCACTGCCAGGTTTCCCTAAGGACAGAAGAATAAGGGAGAACACCAGAAATGGAAGGCTTGATTGTTATGCATTTGTGCCTCCGGGTTGTTTTTTTTTTTCCCCCTTAATTTTAATTTTAATTTTTGAGTGCCAGCTGGCAGAGCCCACTCCTCCCCTACCAGCTGCCTGCCTGAGATGCTGGCCAGCAGCCAGCAGCTGCGCCTGTGGAACGAGGGCTCCCGCAGTACCCGAGGCGGCCGCTGAACAGCACTCCTTTAAGCTTTCCTGTTAGCTCCCATTTCTTAGCATCTTACCATTAAGCTAGTTATTCTTTGAACAGTCAACTTTCTTCAAGAATTGAAGTGGATGGCATTCTCTAAAGAAATGCTTAATTTTTCTCAACTTTATTTTCATGACCTTGTTTATGTATTCTAGTCACACTTTAAATTTTTGTTTGTAATTCTCAAGTGTTCAAAGGTACTCTACAAAAGTTGGTATCTCAGGTAAGTGACTGCTGGCTTCTCATTGATTTTCCTGGTATGTGAGAAAAGTTCATGGAGTTATTTTTTTTTTCTTTGCCTCAGGTTTATATTCACGCTCCTATTAGTAGTGACCATAAGTTGTCACCTAATAGAATCAGTTCAGTGACCTGTACAAACTAAATTAACAATTTCTATCTAGTTCCTGCAGGATATGTGTCTAAATCACAGTTGGGTACCTTGTTAGCTGCCTCAGTTAGGAGTTCAGTGAAAGAATGAAGCATCCTCTCCTTTCATCCCTGGGGGTTGTCCCTTAGTGTACCAAAGGCTCATTAACAGCTTCCTGGCACTGAGATTGCCCACAGTATACTTGTTCTAACAGGTTTTCTTACTTTAAGATATGGTAAATGTCTATTGCAAATCCTGTTGACATTTAATTTTTAAATTATATTCTGTATTTGTTTGTAATTTACTCATAATGTATGCATCCTTCCAATATGTTGAAATATTAATTCTGATTTATGATTTAGTAAATTAAGGAATGGTTGGGTTGTATATTAAACTTCAGAAGTGACTCACAATACATTGCATTTATATTTCCCTTTAGAGTTCCACAAAGTCCTTCCACAAATACTATCTGGGAGCATATTGGGGAAAAAAACATGTTTAATTTATCTTTATATTCTTAGCATCTAACCCAATGCTAGCACGTGGAAGCTACATAATACAGGATTTTTACTGAGCTCATTTGAGTCTTCCAACAAATCAAAGAAGATGATGGATGTGATTGTCTTAAAACCTGACCACAAATTCTTTGACACTTCTTGTATTAGTTTTCTATTGCTGCTGCAACAAATTGACACAAAGTAAATGGCTTAAAACAGCACAGATTTAATATCTTACAGTTCTGGAATCCAGAAGTCCCAAATGGGTCCAATATCAAGGTAGGCCTTGAGCCTCTGAGAGCTCTAGTTGAGAATTCATTTACTTGTGTTTCCAGCTTTGAGAGGCTGCCTTGCCCTGGCTTGGGGCTTGGCCTCACTCTGACCCCCTGCTTTTTTCATCACATCTCCTTGTCTGACTCTGACTCTTCTCTCTCCTATAAAATGTTTGTACCCCCATAATACCCTGAAATATAAATAAATAAATAATATGTACTAAAGTGATTACCACACACACAAAAAATAAAAGTCTTTGTGTTTACATTGAGCCTACCTGGATCATCCAGGATAATATTCCCATCTTAAAATCCTTAACATAGTCACATCTACAAGGTCTCTTTTGCCATGTAGGGTAACGTTCACAGGTCTCTGGTATCAAGAAGTGGCATTTTGGGGTCTGAGGGACATTATTTAGCCTGCCACACTCAAGAGGTGGAGTCTGCCTGCCCTCCGTTTGAATATGGACTGGCCTTAGTGACTTGTCTAAATAATAGAATGGAATTTAGTAACACTGCAGGATTTTAGAGGCTAGGTTATATAATTCAATACAGTTTCTACCTGGCTCTTTCTGTCTTGAATTTTGACACCGTAAGGTACAGTATAAGAAGTCTGGTTACATTGAGGTTGCTATGGTAGAGAGGCTACCTGGACACCACACACACACACACACACATGCACACGGAGAGAGCACACAGAGAGATGACCAAGAAACATCAGCTATTCTAGCCCCTAGAAGGTTGAGCCTTCTCATCCTAGACACAAGACTTACGAATGATGGAATGAAGAAGACATTGAAATGACTCCACTGTTCCTGATGTCATCTGACTACCACCATGGGAAAGACCCAAGAAAGACTGCTACTTGAGTCTAGAAAAAAATAACAACAACAAATTCATGAGGAAAATAAATTTTAGTTACTGTTTTAAGCAAGCTACTGCTTTGGGGTGACTTATTACACAGCAACAGATAATCAGAAAAATATGAAGTACTTTTTCTGAATTTACAGGTGAGAAAACAGAGGTTTAAACATGGCAGGTTGCATATAGAAATATTCACGAGGCAAACCCAAGTTGGAGAATAAGAGAGTGGTATTAAACAGACTCCTGGCCAGATCTCTTAGGTCCAGGATCTGCTATTTGTTGACTGTGTGACTTTAAGCATGACCCTTAATATCTCTCTATCTCATCCTCCTCATCTATAGAATAGTAATAATAATAGTGCCTACTTTATAGGGATGCTCTGAGAATTACATGAAATAGTATAGATAAACATAAAAGGTACCTGAAATTATTAATTTATAATTATAAGACATTAATTCAAAATTATAAGATATTATTTGTTGAGTTACAAATTTGATGTCTTTCTCAACCTTACCAGCTTTCTTTACAAGTAGCATTACCTTGATAAACTCATAAATGCTCAAAGATATTTTAGGAAGAGGTCCCGGTTGTCTGGGGTCTAGCTCTAATGTCCCATTCAGAAAGTTGGCAGCAGGTGGGGGGACTCCCCAATGTATGGCATCTTTGGCTGGCAGAAATTTTAACTTGAACATTTATTGGGCACAAATAAGAGACTCTAAAAAATATTACTAATGTCTCATACTTTTTCCAAGCCCATAAAGAGACTCTTTCTTATGGATAATCCTCTTGCCAGCAAATCAATTCTGTATTCCCATTGTACTTTCTCCCATCATCTGCATATCTTCAATCATCTATTACTCCTTCCATTTGCTTTCTTACCTTCTACAGGTAAGATAGTCATCTATGATGGGGAAAAAAACATCCAACCACATTGCTATCAGTAAAGAATTTATGGAGTCCTGTCATCTATGCCTTCAACACTTGTCAGCAAACCTTTTATATATTCCCAGTTGGTTTCATTTCCTACCACATTTAGCCCTTATTTCAATAATCTGTATGTTTTTAAAATCCCCCAACTGCTCCCATGCTTTTCTTTTTCTCTAACAGATGGTATCAACTCCTAAATCACAGAAAAATATGAAGTCCATGGACTCTAACATTGTCTTTTTTCCTTACCTAAAAACTTATGTGCATCAAGTCAACCAGCTATTGTTGGCAGGCCACATCCAATGTTTAATCCCAGCTGATGCCTTTTCAGCCAGTCGTGACAAACTCATGTCACTCTGGGGATTTTAACTACTGTTAAGAGAAGTTTAATGCTCTCCTGTGGTTTAACCCATCATTACAACTCCTCCAAAAAGCCCCACAGTTATGGAAAGAAAGAAAAAAATAGATGTCTGTCAGAGATTCCTGAATTTTGTTTGCCTTTTACTTTTCTTCTCTGTTTGCAATCCCATTACTTCTGCACTCACAGGCACATATTCTTCACAGTTACATCTCTACTTTCTTCAGAGCTCAAGACTCCGACCTGGTTAAAAGCAATAATCTATTTGTACGTGGAATGGAAATATTAATGGAGTTGGATGTCTTTCATCTGAGGTACTTACTTTTACATTCCAGAGTCAGATGAGTCATTTCTTCTGCCACTAAAACCTGAACAATACATTCTACTATCAAGAAAAATCCAAGTTACTAGAGAACAAAGACCCTCCTAAGAATTTGAACTGGCAATGGTTAAGAAAAAAACAAAATATTTTCTTGATTCTTGGTATTACTAAGAGTAGAAACCTATAATTGATGAAATTTTTGGTTTAGAAAAATGGTACAATCAGGCTTTGCTCTTACTCCATTCCTCCAAAGTCAAAGATAACAGGGTATTGAGAGTAGAATTGTTCTGCAAAGACTTATAATAAGAAATATCTTCATTTATGGATTCAACTATTAAAAACAAAGTTATTTTAGAGTTGTCAAATGGTGAAACAAAAAAAGGATGAAGTCTTTAAGAGAGACAGATTTGATTGAGATACCCAATGACAGAGTAAAGCGGAAATCTAGCCACAAAGAGGGTCCCTGTGGTGTGAGTGATTGAGAATATTTTTACTTTTATTTATTTTTTATTTTTTTATTTGTTTCATTTCAACATATTATGGGAGTACAAATGTTTATGTTACATATGTTGCCTTTGCCCAACTTGAGTCAGAGCTTTAAGCATGCCCATCCCCCAGACGGTATGCACTGTACCAATTAGGTGTGAGTATACCCATCCTCTCCTCCCTACTCCCACCTGGCTGATACCAGATGAATGTTACTACCATATGTGCACATAAGTATTGATTAGTTGATAACAATTTGATGGTTAGTACATGTGGTGCTTATTTTTCCATTCTTGTGATACTTCACTTAGTAGAATGGGCTCCATCTCTATCCAGGATAATACAAGAGGTGCTATATCACCATTGTTTCTTAGAGCTGAGTAATACTCCATGGTATACATATACCATATTTTATTAATCCACTCATGTATTGATGGGCATTTGGGTTGATTTCACATCTTTGCAATTGTGAATTGTACTGCTATACATTCTAGTGCAGATGTCTTTTTTATAGAATGTCTTTTTTTTTTTTCCTTTGGGTAGATGCCCAGTAGCAATATTGCTGGATCAAATCATACTTCTACTTGTAGTTCTTTGAGGTATCACCATATTACTTACCACAGAGGTTGTACTAGTTTGTAATCCCACCAGCAGTGTATGAGTGTTCCTATCTCTCCACATCCACGTCAACATGTATTGTTTTGGGACTTTTTGATAAAAGCCATTCTCACTGGAGTTAAGTGGTATCTCATTGTGGTTTTGATTTTCATTTCCCTGATGATTAGAGATGTTGAGCATTTTTTTTCATGTTTGTTTGTCATTAGTTTGTCTTCTTTTGAAAAGTTTCTCTTCATGTCATTTGTCCACTTTTTAATGTTTTTTTTTATTTTTTCTTGCTTATTTTCCTGAGTTCTATATAGATTCTAGTTATCAGCACTTTATCAGATGTGTACCATGTGAATATTTTCTCCCATTCTGTAGGTTATCTATTCTCATGATAGTTTCCTTGGCTCTGCAGAAACTTTTAAATCTGTTTAGGTGCCATTTATTTATTTGTGTTGTTTCTGTGATTGGCTTCGGGGTCTTCTTCATAAATTCTTTGCCTAGGCCAATGTCTAGGAGAGTTTTTCCAACATTTTCTTCTAGAATTCTTATAGTTTCATGCCTTAGGTTTAAGTCTGTTATCCACTGTGAGTTAATTTTTGTGACAGGTGAAAGGTGTGGATCCTGTTTCAGTCTTCTACATGTGGATATCCAGTTTTCCCAGCACCATTTATTGAATAAGGATTCTTTTCCCCGCTGTATATTTTTGTCTGCTTTGTCAAAGATTAGATGGCTATATGAGGATGGCTTTATATCTGGGTTCTCAGTTCTATTCCATTGGTCTATGACTCTGTTCTTGTGACAGTGTCATGCTGTTTTAATTACTATAGCCATGTAGTATAGCTTTAAGTCTGGTAAATTGATGCCTCTCAATTTGTTCTTTATCCTTAAGATTGCTTTTGCTATATGGGGTCTTCTCTGGTTCCATAGAAAATGTAGAATTATTTTGTTCTGGATAAGCAAAAAATGATATTGGTATTTTAATAGGAATTTCATTGAATGTGTACATCACTTTGGGTGGTATAGACATTTTAACAATGTTGATTTGACCCACCCGTGAGCATGGTATGGTTTTCCACCTGTTTACTTCCTCTGCTTTTTCCTCCCTCAGTGTTCCCTAGTTCTTCCTACTTCTCCCTGTAGAGGCCTTTCATCAAACATTTTAAAAATCAATACTAAATATTTAACTGGTTTCTCTTTTATTGTATTTTGTGGTTGTACTTGTTTGTCAAACACATTCATGAAAAGGTTATATACAGGTTGAGCATTCCAAATCTGAAAATCCAAAATCTGTAACTTTTTGAGTGTCAACATCAAGCTTAAATAAAATGCTCTTTCAGATTTGGGATACTCAATTGGTAATGCAAATATACCAATATATCAAAAAATCCAAAAACCTAAAGCATTTTGGATAAGGGACAGTCAACCTATATTACAAATCTTTGTTGATGCAGCTTTGAGAAATGGGAAAATAAAAGCAAGGCATCCAGAGTGGCCAAGCTACAGAGGAAGGACAGCCACTATAGAAAGTAAAATAGATATAAATCTAAGACCTGAAACTATGAAACTACTAGAAGAAAACACTGGGAAAACACTCCAGGGCATTGGTCTTGGCAAAAATTCATTGAGTAAGATATTGAAAGCACTGGAAACTAAAGAAAAAATGGACAAATGTTATCCTATTAAACTAAAAAGCTTCTGCACAGCATGAGAAACAATGAAGACAGTGTAGAGCTAATCCACAGAATGGGAGAAAATATTTTCAAACTACCATCTGACAAAGAATTAATAGCTAGAGTATGTAAGGAGCTCAAACAACTCAATAGGAAAAAAATCAAATAATCTGAAGTAAAAAACATGGGAAAAAGATCAGAATAGACATTTCTCAAAAGAAGACACACAGATGACCAACAGGTATTTGAAAAAATGCTCAACATCACTAACCATCAGAGAAATGCAATTCAGAACTATGAGATATCCTTTTACCCTGGCTAAAATGGTTTTCATCCAAAAGACAGGCAATGATGAATGCTGGAGAAGATGTGGAAAAGGGGAATCTTTGTACACTGTTGGTGGGAATGTAAATTAGACAGCCACTGTGTAGAAAAGTATGCAGGTTCCTCAAAAAACTAAAAATAGAATTACTATTTGCAATCCCACTGCTGGGTGTATATACAAAAGAAAGGAAATCAGTGTTAGAAGATAAATCCTTACTCACATGTTTATTGCAGAATTATTCAAATAACTAAGCTATGGAATCAACTTAAATGTCCACAAATGGATACAAATAATGTGGTACAGATACACAATGAAATATTATTGAGCCATAAAAATTATATTCTGTCATTTGCAACAACATGGATGGAACTGGAGGACATTACAATAACTGAAATAAGCCAGGGACAGAAAGACAAATAGTACATGTTATAACCAATATGTAGAGCTTAAAAAAATGCATTCATGGAGATATATAGTAGAATAATGGTTATTAGAAGCTGGAAAGGATAGTGGGGAGGAGGAAGTAAAGAGAGGATGGCTAATGGGTACAAAAATACAGTTAGACAGAAGGAATAAGATCTGGTGTTTGGTAGCACAGAAGTTAACAATAATTTGTTGTATATTTCAAAATAACTAAAAGAGCAGAACTGGAGTGTTCCTAACACAAGAAATGATAAATGCTTAATGTGATGGGTACCCCAGTTATGCATATTTGATCATTACACATTGCATGTTTGTATCAAAATATCACATGTAGCCTATAAATATGTATGACTCTTGTGCATCCATAATAATTAAAAATAACAAATTTAAAAAGTAATGCATTTGGAATTAAAATTTGTAGAAGAATGTAAATATAAAAATAACCCATTTGGAAGCATTGGCAATTTTTAGGAAGTTTGTTGATTTTTATGATTACATGGGATGGGGCCTCTAGCAATATTCTTTGGATATTAAAGGGCATATTAATTCAAGAAATATGGAAGAATTTTGTTGTTATTCCAGATTTTTACCCCAGTCTAGATAGTGCTCAAAAGTTTAACAGTCACATAAAATAAAACAAATTCCCAAACTGAGTTCAGTGTTTATTCCCATATTACTCATTTTCTTCAGCATTTCTTATTAATCAGTAGCACCTGCACACACCTGGCAGTCATCTCTCACCTTTCCTTCCCATTTCCTACATCAGCTCATAAGGCTATGTATGTTCTACTCCTTAATATTAATAGCTTTCAAGTCTCTCTTCAACACAGCACCCTCCCCAACCTCTCACCCATAGCTTTATTTCTTACTTGGTGCTATGGACGGAATATTTGTGTCCCTCTACCACTCCCAAATCCATACATCAAATTCTTAACTCCCAAAGTAATGGTATCTGGTGAAGGTGGGGCCTTTGGGAGACAATTACGTTTAGATGAGGTCATGATGGTGGAGCTACCATGATGAGATTGATCCCTTTGTAAAAAGAAGAGACAAATCTCTTTTTCTGTGTGCATGTATCAAGGAAAGGCCATGAGAGGATATAACCAGGCATCTGGCCGTCACCAGGAACCTGACCGTGCTGGCAACATGATCTCCAGCCTCAGTTCCAGTACTTAGAATTGAAAGAAATAAGTGTTTGTTTTCAAGCCACGAGTCCATGGTATTTTCTTATTGCAACCTGAACTAACCAAGACACCTGTGTTACTTCATCAGCCCCCTAGAAATCCTGGCTGTCTCTTATTTTGTTCCTTTCTGAATCATTTTGCATCTTGCTTTTAGGACTATCTTTCTACGGGCCAAATTGGATTATCTGTTTATAAGGTATTAATTTAATTTATTGAGTACTTCCTACATGCCAGCCTCAGCACTTTGCCCTTTACTTGTATAAATTAATTTATTTTTTATCCCATTTCAGCTATGAAGTAGACATTACTCTTATCGTTCCATAAGAGAGTATATTAAGGGAAAAAGAAGTAACTTTCTCAATCAGCGTTAGAATATAAAAATACAGAATTCTTAATTGCAACTCTAAGCAATAATACATAATGCTACCTTTCACAGGATTCCTATATGTTTTACATATAAATCCTTTTATAATTTCTTCCATTGACTACTTGGCTCTTTCCCTTTGACACTCTAATTTCCAGCTTATAAGCCGTATCATAACCTTTGCACACTATTGTCTGTCTAGCCAACTTCATACTCATTCTCTAAAGTTCACCATGCATGTCACCTTTTGCAAGGAACCACCATCACCCACGCACCTTGTCTATGGTAATTTTTTTCCTACAGTCTTCCACAGCACCCCTTGCTTATCTCTCACAACATTGGATTGTCACTGTTTCTTCTGCTGCCTCCCCAATAGTTTGACAGCACTTTGAGTGCAGAGATTATGTCTTGGCATTCTGTAGCAAATAACATAGTATCTTACTCATAGTTTAGTTTCCATAAAGGTTTGTTGAATGAATCACCTAAGATCCTGTGTGATAAGTACTGTTCATTCCTTCCTAGCATTAGAAGCTGTAGTTTTGTAAACCAATCTATTCCCAGTTACCCTGATGACTGAGAAGTTCAATGTTTCAAATATTGTTTTTTAAAAAATTTATTTCTTTACCTAAGAAGTTTTATATCTGTGTATAGCTTTAGAATTTTTTTTTTATTTTTACATTTTAAGTAACAGTGTCTATTCTTTTGAAACACACTCTGCCTAAGACTTAAGACTGGAGACTCTAGGACTTATAGAAAATTTCATTCTACTATTAAACTTTGGAATGTAATTTTCAAAGTGCAAACAGAATCCAGGAGTTATATTTAGTTTCTAAATTGGCATTTAGTTGGAGTGTAGTATTGAAAATTGTCTTTCAATTTTCTGTTAGCTTGTCAGCTGGTATATGTTCAATGACTTCAAGGTATTATATCTGCTACCATAGTAGCCTAAGTAGCTTAAAAATGATCTGTGACTAGTGGAATTAAATTTTCTATGGAACAAGTGTCTTCTTATATAATAATGATCATAAAATACTGTTCCTTTATATTAGGAATATAATATGAAAAAAATAAAGAGTTTTTTCATTCACAAAGGAATAAAGAGTTTAATAAAGGGCCTTAGGGTTATAGTGTATTAATAGATAACAATATATTCATTTTCTTTATCTGAATAATAATTACATATTTTATGAGTTCAATCATCAGCCTAGGAAAACCCATTCAGTAGCAATACCAGGAATCATGTATTTTTCATTTTGTATTAATTAAATCATGCCAGGCATAATACAAGTTGCCAAGATAAAGAAATTTTTCAGCAGTTAAATTTCATACTTGTTTATAAAAAAGAAGGTACTTCAAATTTTATTAACCTCATGCTTATCATTTTAATTATAAAGAGCAAATGTCAAGTTGTCTTTACAAGGATATTTAACAAAGCAATGTTTTTTAAACTCTTGTACCTTATACAGGCTATTTGTATTGCAATATTCTGGCATAGGTTTTAGGATGAAAGCATCTCCTTTCCACATTATTACTTTTTATTGCTAAAGTAAACATCTTAGGGGTTTATTAAATGTGGTTGCCATTTTTTCTAATTTTAGCGTAATACATTCAGTTTAGTGTATCTGCAAGACACCAGAGAAGATTTGTGCTTAAGTTAAGAGAGAGAAAAAAGCCCACTGATATTAATAAGGACAGATATAAGTTTATGCATCATTTATAAAAGTGTTTCTCAGAAATATTTATAGCATCAAAAGTTATTTTATCTTTTGCTTTTCAAAGGGTGAGAAATGTGTTAATTTCTTTCTATTTTGTCATTGTCATCCTGACCTTGTTAGAACTGAGGGAGAATTGGGCAGTTTATTAGTTTGCTATGGCTGACACAACAAAATACTACAGACTGAGTGATTTCCACAGACGTGTATTTTCTCACATTCTGGAGGCTGGAAGTCCATGATACAGGTGCAGACAAGTTTGGTTTCTTCTGAGACCTCTCTCCTTGGCTTGAAGAAGGTTGCCTTCTCATTATGGCCTCCCATGACCTTTCCTCCACGTGTGAACTTCCCTCTTGTCTCACTGCACATCCTAATCTTCTCATGAGGACACCAGTCAGATTGGGTCAGGGCCATCCTAAAGGCCTCATTTTAACATAAGTACCTCTTTAAAGGTCCTACTCTGAATATATTCACATTCTGAGGTACTGGGGGTTAGGAATTCAACATATACATTTTGGGGGGACACAATTCAGTACATAACAGGCAGTATCAGTAGATCACCACAAGCCATATGATCTCTTTTATGTTTTGCAATTTAAATTTTTGTTATACAAAAAAAGGCTTCGGAGATCTGTGGATAGCTATATTGAAGGAGTCATTGTGGTTTTCTCATTCCAAGTGTTAATAGGTTTGATTTATTAAAGATAATGGGTCTTATTTAAATTATTATTATTTCATCATATTACCTACCTTTATGTAGTGTTGCCTTTTTCTTGTTATTCTTGTGTAATTGTTTCTATATTACCAACTGCATTTAGTAGGACTGTCACATGAGATTAGCCTTTCACTCTGCTGTAGTGTAATAAATGGGAGAAGAGAAAGAATTCAATGTGATTACTATTGAATGATAACTTAAAGGTGGATATATGTCTGAAGGGAGCAGAGGAGGAGAACTATAAATGAAAAACTTTCCTCATGTGAGGTCTGTAAATATAAATCTGAGTGATATTAAATTGATTAAAATTAATTTCCCCCAAAAGTAAGGAAAATATAAAAGGATGTTTCTTTTTAATGAAATACAAAATATAATAGATGACTGGCTTTTTAAAATCCTAATAATGTGTTCACTTTATAATATATTTAAAATCGGGTTATTATAAAATTTATGATTATCTATTTACTTAGTAATTGAATCAAATATCTTCCATCAAAAGTGACAATAGTTGATTCATTCAAAGAGTATATCCATAAAGAAGAGTATAAAACTTAAATTTGTGGCATTAGCTCAGTGTGAAGCAACATATTATAAAGTGGCATCATGGAGTGCCTGGAAAATAAAAATGTAACTTAGTGTTTGACCTACCTGCCATGACTAGAGAAAGACCTCCTATGGTTCTTTATTTTTCATCCTTGTTGAGGAATTGCCACAACTTCATGATTTCTGGTACTATTCAGTGTGTGTTATATAATTTGTTTTCTCTAACAAGACTTCTAGTTTTTTTAATTAATGGTATTTCAATAAGTAATTTCCTTCTGAGAAATACATGTAATTCTCTCATAAGCTATTATTCTTGGTTGAACCATTGCATATGTACCAATTGATAGGCATCTGGGATAGAAGCTAAAGGGAAAACACTTGCTCTCAAATTCTTGAAGTGAACTTATAGAGACAGAAAAACAAACTTACTCTCTAAGACAATGTTTTAACTGTAAAATTAGTGCTAAATACATGGTGCTTAGAGTCAAACATTATGGATAATTAATTCAGGCCCAGGAATTGGGTTGATGAGTGTTATCAGGTAAGTTTATACAGAATATGACAGTATTCAAAATAAACTTTGAAGGAACTAGGTATGGGTAAAGAATGGGGAATTCTCAAGGAAAAAGTATTCATATATGGTTTTTATAATTCTGAGGTGTGTTCATTCTATGTCTAATTTGTTGAGGTTTTTTATCATGAAACAGTGGTGGATTTTATTGAATGCTTTTTCTGTATCTAGTTTTTCTGCATCTAGTGAGATGATCATATTATCTTTGTTTTTGCTTTTGTTTATGTGGTGAATCACACTGTTTGATTTATATATGTTGAACCTTCCTTGCATCCCTGGGATGAAGCCCACTTGGTCCTGGTGGATTATTTTTTTTTTGCACTGTTGAATTCAGTTTGATAGCATTTTACTGAGGATTTTTGTAGCTATAGTCATAAGGGGTATTGGTCTGTAGTTTTCTTTATTTGTTGTGTTCTTCCCTGGCTTTGATATGAAGGTGATACTGGCTTTGTAGAATGAATTGGGGAGGATTCCTTCCTTCTCAATATTAGGGAATAATTTCCGTATTATTGGTACCAGGTCTTCTTTGTAGGTCTGATAGAATTTGGCTGTGAATCTATCTGGTCCAGGGCTTTTTATGTTGGAAGTTTCTTTTATTACTGTTTCAATCTCACTGTTCATTATTAGTCTGTTCAGGAGTTCTCTTTTTTCCTGGTTGAGTCTTGGGAGGTTGCATGTGTTTCCAGGTACTTACCAATTTCCTCTACGTTCTCTAGTTTATGTGTATAGGGATTTAAGTAATATTCATGGATGATGTTTTGTATTTCTACAGTATCAGTTGTAATATCACCTTTTTCATTTCTGATTGAGCTTATTTGGGTCCTTTCTCTTCTGTTCTTGGTTAATCTAG
This sequence comes from Lemur catta, assembly GCF_020740605.2. Taxonomy (NCBI): domain Eukaryota; kingdom Metazoa; phylum Chordata; class Mammalia; order Primates; family Lemuridae; genus Lemur; species Lemur catta. The sequence goes on from NC_059140.1 coordinate 48,522,494, forward strand.
CAAGAGGTGTGTCAATTTTGTTTATCATTTCAAAGAACTGACTTTTGGTTTTTTATTCCTTTGTATTGTTTTTTGTTTTCTAATTCATTTTGTTCTGCGCTGACCTTTGTTATTTCTTTTCAACTACTGGATTTGGGTTTGGTTTGTTCTTCCTTTTCTAGTTATTTGTGGTGTGACATTAGGTTGTTAATTTGTGATATTTCTGTCTTTTTAATGTAGCCATTTAAGACTATGAATTTTCCCCTGAGGAATGTTTTTGCTGTGTCCCTTGGATTCTGATAGCTTGTGTCCCCTTTGTCATTGAATTTTAGGAATCCTTTGATTTCTATCTTAATTTCATTCTTGATCCAATTATTGTTCAGCAACAGGTTGTTTAATTTCCATGACTTTGTGTAGGTTTGAGCGGTTCTCCTGTGATTGATTTCTAGCTTTATTCTGCTGTGGTCTGAGAAGGTACATAGTATGATTTCTATTTTTTTGATTAGGCCTGTTGAGGCCTGTTTTGTGGCCTAAGATAAGGTCAATCTTGGAGAATATCCCATGTGCTACTGAGAAGAATGTGTATTCTGTAGTTGTGGGGTAGAATGTTCTGTAAATGTCTGTTAGGTCCATTTGATTAGGAGTTTGGTTTAAGTCCATTGTTTCTTTATTTATTTTCTGCTTTGATGTTTTGTCAAGCTCTGAGAGTGGGTTGTTGAGGTCCTCAGCAATTATGGTGGTGCTATTTATTTCTTTGCCTAGCTCTAGTAAAATTTGCTTTATGTATCTTGGAGCTCCTGTGTTGGGTGCATATATATTAAAATTATTATCTCTTCTTGTTGAATTGCTCTCTTTACCATTATATAATGACTCTCTTTGTCTTTCTTTACCTTTGTTGGCTTAAAGTCAATTTTATCTAATATTAGAATGGCTATACCTAAGGCTATACCTACTCTCTTTTGATTTCCGTTTGCATGGACTATTTCTTCCATCCTTTAACATTAAGTCTCTGTGGTCCTTGTGGTTAAATATGTTCCTGGAGACACCAGATAATTGGATTGTGTTTTAGCCAAAATCATACTGAATGGGGAAAAGTTGAAAGCATTCCGCCTAAGAATTGGAAGAAGACAAGGATGCCCAATGTCACCACTTCTATTCAACATAGTGCTGGAAGTACTACCTAGAGAAATTAGGCAAGAGAATAATATTGAGGGTATCCAAATTGAGAAAGAGAAGGTCAAACTATCACTCTTCACTGATGATATGATGTTTATCTAGAAACCCCAAAGATTCCACCAAGAGTCTCCTGGAATTGATGTATAAATTCATCAAAGTCTCAGGGTACAAAATGTATGTACATAAATCAATAGCATTTCTATATACTAATAACAGTCAAGCTGAGACTCAAACCAAAGACTTAATGCCATTCACAATAGCTGCAAACAAAGTAAAATACCTAGGAGTATACTTTACCAAGGAAGTGAAAGATCTTTACCAGGAAAACTATGAAATTCTGAGGAAAGAAATGGTAAAGAATACAAACAAATGGAAAAAAGAACATATCATGCTCATGGATAGCCAGAATCAACATTGTTAAAATGTCTATAATACCCAAAGTAATTTACAAAGTCAGTGCAATCCCCATCAAATTAACAAAGTCATACTTCACAGATCTAGAAAAACTAATTCTATGCTTCATTTGGAACCAGAAAAGAGCCTGAACAGCCAAAGAAATCTTAAGAAAACATAACAAATCAGAAGGCGTCACATTACCAGACTTTAAACTATACTGCAAAGCTATAGTTTTCAAAACAACATGGTATTGGGACAAAAACAGAGACATAGACCAGTGTAAAAAAATGGAAAACCCAGATATAAAACCATTCATATACAGCCAACTGATCTTTGATGAAGCAGACAACAATATACACTGGGGAAAAGAAGCCCTATTCAATAAATGGTGCTGAAAAAATTGGATAGCCACAAGCAGAAGAATGAAATAGGATCCATATCTCTCACCGCTTACAAAAATTAACTCAAGATAGATAAAAGACTTGCTTAAATGTAAAGCATAAAAGTATAAGAATTCTAGAAAAAATTCAGGCAACACTCTTTTGTAGATATCAGCTTAGACAAATAATTTATGACTAAGACCCCAATGGCAATTACAGTGACAACAAAAATAAATAAATGAGACTTGATTAAATTAAAAAGCTTCTGCTCAGCTAAGGAAATAATCAACAGAACAAATAGATGACTTAAAGAATGGGTGAAAATATTTACAAGCTGTTCACAGGATATTAGATAAAAGGCTAATATCCAGAATCTACAAAGAACTCAAAGAAACTGGCAAGAAAACACAAACAACCCCATTAAAAAGTGGGCACAAGACATGAACAGAAGGTTTTCAAAAGATGATAGACAAACATCCAATAAACATATAAAAATGCTCAATGTCATAATCATCAGGGAAATGCAAATGAAAACCACAATGAGATATGACCTTACTCCAGTTAGAATGGCTTTTCTTAATGAGTCCAAAAAGAATAGATTCTGATGTGGATGCAGCAAGAAAGGAACATTTATGTACTGTTGTGGGACTGCAAATTAGTACAACCTCTATGAAAAACAGTGTGGAGATTCCTCAAAGAACTAAAAGTAGACCTACCATTCAATCCCATAAACCCACTATTGGGTTTCTACCCAAAGGAAAATAAGTCATTTTATCAAAAACACACCTGCATGTGAATGTTTATTGCCTCACAATTCACATTTGCAAATATGTGGAATCAACCCAAGTGCTTGTCAATTCATGATTAATAAATTGTGGTATATACTATGGAGTGCTACTCAACTGTAAAGAAGATGAATTAATACCTTTTGCAAGAATTTGGATGGAACTGGAAACCATTATCCTAAGTGAAGTATCTAAAGAATGGGAAAACAAAGACCACAGGTGCCGGCTATTGAATTGGAACTAACCAATGAGCACACGTGTGCACAGAGGGAAGTAAAACTCAGTGGAAATCAATCAGAAGAGCAGGGGAGAAGGGGATGGGCAAAAATCTACCTAATGCATACAATGAACACTATTTGGTTGATGGGAACAAAAATAACCCTGACTTAAACATTACAAAAGCAATCTATGTAACCAAAAACATTTGTACTCCCTGAATATTTTGAAATAAAAAAAGAAAGATCACTGATGCCAGGACTATTTAGACATAGGAGCTGGTACAAAAACAAAATTGTAGTGGTTTAAGTGTAAAGAAAGGAGGCAGTGATGAATGGTTTATGTCCTGTCTATGGTATTATGATTCCTGAAATTGCTTCTGTTTCTGTGTTTTTTATTTGTTTATTTAATTTGTAATTGAAATTTCTTCTTACATAGAAATTCATCAGTGAACCCCTGAACAGGGTTGTCTGGCTTTCAATTCTAATTCAGCTCTTTTCTTTGGTACATACATAAAGTAAAAAGGGAATCTAAATTTATTTCTATTTTCTCATCTGAAATAACCACCATTAGACTGGGACAAGAGGTTCTCAGTCTTAGTCCTGTGCCCTCTAGCTGCATCCCTGTCAGAGGGGCAGGAAGTATACATGGGTCGGAGACCACGCCCCAATTTCTACATTATTTTATAGATTACAAATTCCCTACTCAAGTGGCCCTAAGTCCACATTCAGGACTTATAAAGTTCTTTTCTCCATGTTGATCCACCAGAAAAAAAGCACAGCATAGTTGTGCACCACCTTAGGCCCAACATGTCTTGCTGTTTGGAGACAAATAAGGAACATGGACACGTGCACTATGATTAACAAATGCATGGGTATGAAGCTTCTTACAACACTGGAGTCTGGGAGAGAAGCACAGAAGGGTATGCTGTGGACAAGCTCTCCTTGGCCACCATATTCCAGTAAGGAACTCCAAGGAGTCCAAGAAACTTGAAGTTGGCCTTCTAGGTCATTATCAATGTATATTTGTTGAAGTAGGAGATTAGTAGATTTTATTTAATAATTTGTTAACTTGATTTATAAATTTTAAATATTTAGACAAAATATTATGTAAATCTCCTTTTCTACTCTGGCCTCATACCAGCTGTTAATGAAAAATTGCATATGGGCAGGGGCTAAGGGATAGTGTAAGTTGTGATTTTGGTCAATCCTTTAGTTATAAATGATTTATAAATAACACATAGTACTCTGCTATAATGTTCTGGTTCCTTGCTCTGGTACTCTGTTTATAATAAATGGCCACAATTATGCCTATAGTTACATCCATGCTTTTAGATAATTCTTTCCTATGCAGATTCTGCCCTTAACTGTGTGAATTATTTTGGCCAATGCGACAATATCAAAGAATGTAAGCAGAGCCTTTAAAAGTGCTCTTGCACTGGGGCTTGCCTTCTCTTGCTGTTTTGAGATTCCTATCATATAAAAAAGCTTGAGCTAGCCAGTTGGATGGTAGAAGACACATGGCCAAGTCATCCTATTGCCCCAGCTGACATCAAGTCTACCATCAGACATATGTGTGGGACCATCTTGGCCCATCAATCCCAGCTGAACTGCTAGGTGAGCATATGGATCAGCTGAATCAGACCAGATCAGAACAGCCCAGCTGAAACACAAAAACTGAGAAATGATAAGCATCTGTTGTTTTAAGTCACTAAATGTTGGGGTGGTTGATTACACAGCAAAATCTACTGAAGCATTTACTTAGGGTTTTCACTCCTAAGTTATTTCTCATTTCCTTTGTAATATATTCTAAACTCCACATGATATACATGACTCTTTAAGACCTAATCTATGTTTCTCCTTTTACCTTTATCTTTTATACCTCTTCCCATCTCTAACCCTTGCTTCCCATCTTACTGACATTTATAACTGCTTGTAAGCTTCCAAATATCCAATGCCCTGTCGTGAATCATTGACTTTGTTTATATCTCTCTTCCTGCCTTGATTGCTCTTCTGCTCCATATTCTAGACCCCTTCAAGTGGTAAATATCTGTTCATTTTTTCAAGGCCCATTTCCTACCTTCGAATTCTTTCTGGTCCACTGACATAGAGTACTGTATTTTTGTCTTCCTCCATTGCACAATAACATTTAATTGTACCTATTTGTTTATATTTATTGCTCTCTTTCTATTACAAGTGAGCCAGCCCTTGATAGTATTACCATTACATATTTGTTTCTGCATCCTCAATCTCTAATAGAGTTGATGATATATACTTAATGCAGGGTTGGTGAATGACAAATGAGGAGAGAAGAGAGAAGGGAAAGGTAGACCAAAATTTAAAAAAATAGACAATAGATATAGACTTCTTATTTTGTTCCCAGGACTTAGGTGGAAGGAAGACAATAATTCAAATCATGGGAAATATTTTTGTTTTGTTTAATTTTGTTCTTGTTGTTGTGGGCTTATTGCTGTTTTTTAAAAGTTTACTTGACAGGCTATCTTAGAGAATATTTTTATTATGAGCAACAAAAAAGTCAAAATAAAGCCAGGGGGATTAGTTCTCAGATTATGTATCTTGAGGATGGCACGGTTTGCTGTATTAGGCTTGCTGGTAGTCTATACAAAGAAACAATTTTTTTTTCTGACATAAGATGTAAGGCTTTTGGGTGTGTGTGTGTGTGTGTGTGTGTGTGTGTGTGTGTGTGTGTGTGTGTGTAAGCAAGTAGTAATATAGGAAGTTGAGCAAGTTCTCTATTATATTGTTTATACTTGGTACATGGAGCTTCAGGCAATCAGGGAAGATCTTCTGCTGGAAGTGGAGGAGCGAGAGGGATATTGGGGAACAGAGGAGTCCAGTAAAGGTCTAGAATAGCCAATGTGTTGGCCTTGAGAGTAGATCAATGATATTTAAAAATGATACCTGGGAAACTTTATTTTTTTCCTGTTATCTTTCTTGGCAAAGCTATTTATTGTTCTCTTCTTCTGATATATTTTTTTAATCAGCCTTTTTTTGTCAATCATACTTTCCCATCTTGTTACAGAAATTATTTTATTTTGCTATTTTTTTAGAGAATAGGATAATGTCAGTTATATATAATCCTTATTTGGGTAAAAATGGTTTTATAGTTGTAAACATTTTGATTTTAATATGATACTTAAACTTTCCATAATCATTTCACTTTTTTTTTTCCTTGAGACAGAGTCTTGCTCTATCACCCTGGGTAGAGTGCAGTGGGATCATCGCAGCTCAATGCAATCTCAGACTCCTGGGCTCAAAAGATCCTCTTGCCTCAGCCTCCCGAGCAGCTAGGACTACAAATGTGCACCACAACGCCCGGCTAATTTTTCTATCTTTAGTAGAGACTGGGTCTCTCTCTTACTTAGGCTGGTCTCTTAACTTCTGAGCTCAAGCGGTCTTCCTGCCTCAGCCTCCCAGAGTGCTAGGATTACAGGCATGAGCCACTGCACCTGGCCATCATTTCACTTTAATTACTTGTGTTTTGTTAAAGCATCAACAGTGAAGGAGATTTATTCCGTTTGAGTTATTTAACATCTGTAAGGATTAAGTTGACAGAGTTGTTGTGATAGAATTAATATCCTCCTTATTCCTTGGCATAGAAAGATATGAATAATTTGAAGTCTGTTCCTCATCCTTCTCCTTCAACACACACATCTTCTGGTTTCTCATGAAAAGATTGACTTGTTTCAGAAAAAGTGTATAAATCTCTTTTTAGAGTATGGCTGTGACAGTACATAGCTCTAGAAGAAATACTCTGTTAGAAAAATTTTAGGAAGAATCACAGTGAAGTGAAAAGCATCCAGATGTTGGAGTCAGAAAAAAAGCCTGAATTTAAATTCGGGCTTGGCTTCTCATTAACTTTGTGACCAGGAGCATGTTTCACCCTCTCTCTTAGGGACAGTTTCTGAATTTAATATAATGATATTACTGTTAATATTAACTTAACACTCCTAAAGTGACAAAGAAAATGTGTGTCATACAAGGGGTTCTTGATAAATGGCTCCCTCCCTCTCCCTGTCACTCTTCCCAACCACAGCAAAGTAAAACTTTAAAAATATACAATCATTTCTTTGTGTGGATAGGCATTTCTTCATGAAGCCTGAGTTGTGCCATGTGCTGGAGATGTTTAACTTTATACATTATGTACAAACACAGTATATAATTCCTATTAACAACATTGTCTTTAAGACTTCGTTAGAGGTATTTGTATTTGCAGTGCCCAATTTACTTTTCTTTTCCGTGTCCTACTTTTGGGTGTTCTTGAATCGTGCATGAGTTACACATTCAAACTCATGTGAGGTCATACTCACATTTATTAATTCTCAGAGATTATTTTTATTTACAAATTAAGTCCAGTCAAAGGCAAACACATTTTTTTGTTTTCTAGTGTCAGAATATTGAATTTTTCTACCATACTTTTTCAATGATAGTGGTGTTCTTTAAATGTCTAAACCAATGATGTTATTGTTTAACTGTTCAAGCTCTGCAAAGTAGTCTGAGTTCTAGGTACTTAGCATATGAGAGCATAGACTTACTTCCTGTATTGCTGTTAAAACAAACAAAAACCTTTTGTTACTGAGATTGCAACACTCAGTCCCAAACCATCACCTCATCAGATAGATGCAGTCTCTGTTTTCTCTTACCCCTCTAGTTTTCAGTTGCTTTATTTTTCACCCATCAGAATTCCCATTCCAATATATTTAACTACTTTTATTGTGTATATTTAAGGGCTACCACATGATGTTTTGATATGCTCATACATACGGAAATGGCTAATATAATCAAACAAATTAACATTTTCCTCATTTGACATATTTATCTCCCCCTTTTATGTGCGTTAAGAGTACTTACAAGGTATTCTCTTAGCAAACCTTCAATATATTATAAAAAAAAAGACTTTTTCATCCTATCTAACTGCAATTTTATACCCTTGACCTACATTTGCCCATTTTTCTCCCCATCCATCTCTGGTAACCATGGTTCTATTCTCTATTTCTAAGTATTCAACTTTTTTTTTCTGTCTACATATAAAAAATACCACGAAGTATTTTTTGTTCTGTGTCTGCCTTATTTCATTTAGCATAATGTCCTCCAGTTTCATCTATGCTGTTGCAAATGTCAGGATCTCATTTTATATGGCTGAATAATATTCAATTGCATATATGTGCCACAATTTATCCATTCATTCACTGATGGACACTTAGGTTGCTTCTATATCTTGGCTATCGTAAGTAACGCTGCAAAGAACATGGGAATGCAGGTATCTCTAGTAGGTGCTGATTTTATTTCCTTTGTGTACATACCCATAAAATGTATTGCTGGGTCATATGATAGTTCTATTTTTAATTTTGAGAAATTTTCATACTGTTTTCCATAATGGCTGCACTAATTTATATTCCTACCAACAGTGTATAGGGGGTCCCTTTTCTCCACACACTTGCCAACACTTGTTATCTCTTGTCTTTTTAGTAATAGCCATCCTCAGCTATGGTTCTTTTTCACTTATTTTTAGCATATAGGTGGAAAGATATTCAGGATACCTAAATATTGAAAAGTGAAACCTAATTTCATTCATTTCTTAAAATTTAACGAAATAAAATCCTCAAATGCTTCACTTTTTACCTTACGTGGAAAAAAACCCCAAAACATCATAGTCATATTTCTCTCCGTAGTAGAACTACACAATAGATTTGACATGTGAATCCCTAAAAAAAAAACAAGCTACTACAAACCATTGTGCAACATGGAAATCTTCAATAGCTTTTCTGGTAGAAGGGAATATAATTGCTGGCCTTTATATCCAACCAAAATTAGCAGTTGCTATTTTTCTACTCCAGAAAAATGCATCTAATAGCAGTTTACTGAAACTCTATCATTGCAAAATGTCACCAGTGTAGAAAAAAGCCCACTCATATAATCAGAGAAACACTATGTTTAGCTCATTTCTTCAGCTTATCAACCCCTAAATTTGATAGTTTTTAAATATAACTACAGCAATAAATTATGTAGTTAGAAGATATGATTCACTACATAGGACTTTGATTCATTCACTGCCACTAATGATTGTAGCCACCATTTCAAAGTGTCACATTGAAACAAATTTTTAGACAAATATTATAAATGTATGATACTATAATGTATAAAAATCCCTGAAAAGAAAGCAAAGGATCACTTGATTCAAAATTAAATATACAAACATGAATTGGTGATTTAAGCAGCTTTAAAAATTGCTTGTATAATTTTTTCAAAAGAGATATATCATATTTTTAATTTATCTATAGTGAATACTTATCATGCCAGTTACCAATTTATTATTTTTTAGCTCCAGATCCACCCTTTCTTGCCCTTTCTTGTGATATTGGAGCTGTCCCACCTCAAGACATTTTTTTCTTTCATACCTGGTACGGTGTTTATCATTAGATGGTATTAATAAAAGTCTGGAGGGCCAAGTATAAGGAGCTTTTCTTTTTGGTTGTGTTGCATTTTATTCTCCCAGTTTGAGGAAAACCTGTTGGCTGCCCCAGTCCCCTTGAGCAAGACTTACCACCATCCCAATGGCAGCTTCCTTTGTCACTGCATAATGGGATTGCTCCATTTAGCAAATAAAGGCACAAAATACCCAGTTAAATTTGAATTTTATATACTTTTGTTGCAATATTTGGGACATATATGTACAAAACTTGTATTCATTGTTTGTCTGACATTCAAATTTTGCTGGACAGTCCCACGTTCAGTCAGGCCTGGAGAGCTGGCATCCTCATTGGCAGCTCCCTGCTCAGCAGGTCTGGACTGAAGTACCTCTGTAAATTTTGTTATCCAGCGGGCCACAGACACACCTTCTTCAACAAAGTCTCACTGTCAGCCCAGGACGGGGTGTTGGGTGGTTCTTCTACATTTCTTTGCTCTTCTATGGCTACTCGTCAATGGCCATCCCTATATTTGGCATTTCTGTATTTTTTGAGCTGTCACTGTTTAGCAGTTAATCGCCTTTAGTTAATAATTCATTGTGTTAAACTTTCCCTATGCTAATTCCTGATATAGTGTCTGTCTCCTAACTGGATCCTGGCTGATGCAGAGTTGGTATTGGAAGTGGCTCTAGGAGATAAACTTTTAATGATGGGTTTTGGGGACTAGTTTGGTTATATCCATGGCTTTGAGCACAGTGCTGATATGCTGACCATTGGGAAGCAGGATACTATTAATTCAAGGCATGTAGTGGCATCACAATTAATCAAGCTACCACCTGTGTTTGATTTTGATGAAGAGCCAACTGAAGCATGTGCCTTGGGAGCTTAAGTGGCAGTGGCACTTGACCATTATGGCAGTGATGACACTTATAAGAACTGTATGAGAGGAGTCTGCTGAGTGCACTGGAGCTCTTACAAAAAATAAAATGACAAGCTCAGCTCCTTTAACCCTCAGTTCAAATCATGATCTGAAAGCCAGAGAGCTTCCATGACAGCTTTGAAAGAATCTCATATTTTGTAGCCACAAAGCTGATTTTGCTCAAAAATCAAACATAATAAATGCACAGATTGCTAAATAACATTGATTGAATTCACAGCATCACCATGTTTCTCATGTGAATGTTGCATTGTTTGGGAAAGAATGAAGCCTTGAAGCTTGGATTTGAAAATATTTGTTTGGACCCTGATAAAAAAGACATGTCAGACTCCCAAGTCATTCTGAACTTCCCTAGACCTGAAAATGGAGTTAAATCTGGGAATTTTGCCCTTACATGAAGGATACCCAATGGCTCTCATCCTCCAATGTCTTGCCAGGATCTGAATGAGCAGTTTCCTTGTTAGCAGTGTAAGGGAGACGCAGTTGTGTTCACCTTCCAGTAATTTTCATGGACATTGCACAAAGATCTTCTATTGTTTTTTTTTCTTTTTTATTTCAGCATATTATGGGGGTACAAATGTTTAGGTTCCGTATATTGCCCTCGTCCCATCCAAGTAAGAGCTTCAAGTGTGTCCATCCCTCAGATGGTCCTCATTATGTGTGTGTATACCCATCCCCTTCTCCCTCCTCCCATCTGTCTGACACCCGATGAATGTTATTGCTATATGTGCACTTAAGTGTTGATCAGTTAAAACCAATTTTATTGGCACCCCTGCAGCTGGCTCCCATAGAAATGTGCTAGGGATCTTATGGCTTTCATTCTCCAATGAGTTTTGCCTGGATCCCAACACATGATTTCTCCTTGCTCTTGGTGTTTAGAAAAGTCAAGGAGCCACACTATCTAAAGAGTTTCAGCACCAGCACAGTGGGCAATTTCTTACTCCCCAGCTTTGGCCTGTCAGCACTAAAGCAACTCAGTTAACTTCTCTAATATCCAGGAGACCACAGCTGCACCCTCAATATCGGGCTCTACATCTCAGCTTTGTTAGGGGATGGACTCTCTTCCAAGATCGTTCCTTCTTTGTGTACTACTCTCAACCTTAGAAGTAGTAGTTCTTTTACACATTCACTTTTTGTGTGTCCTTTGGAGTTCTCTTTAACAACTTTTAGCAATTTATCACCTTTTAGCAGTAATAATTTTATTTCAAATTCTTCTTGTTCAGATAACTGGTGTGTTTTCTTTCTCTTGACTAGACCCTGATGAATAGATTTATAATTATATTCTACCCAGATTCTGCCCTTGATATTTGGGAAACATTTTGACATCTCTGTATTCCACCACAAATTTACAATCTGTAATCTCAGTTAGATAGTATATGTGGTGGCTGTAGTGTTCAAGGCTCAGTAACCACTGCAGAAGAATGGCTGCTAATTCATAGCAGCTGCTGTAGAGTTAAGATATAGAGGCATGAAGGGATGTGTCCATAGACCTCAGAGACTATTCTTGGTGCAAAGTTTATGCCCCAGCTTGGGTCTTTTTATTGCCAGCTTAATTAATTCTCTTTCTTCTCCTATTAGCCAAAATTGGCTTTTAATGTTTGCAACCAAAACCTTGTCTAGTACAGAAATAAAATATGAATGTAGACTGCTGAGAAGTCTTTTTTGTTGTTTTGTTTTGCTTTTTTAATTTTTTAATTTAATTTAATTTTTTAGACACAAAGTCTTGCTCTGTCACCCAGGCTGGTGTGTAGCAGTGGGATCATAGCTCACTGAAGCCTGGAACTCCTGGGCTCAAGTTATCCTCCCCCTTGGCCTCCCAAAGTGCTGGGATTACAGGAGTGAGCTACCATGTTTGGCCTACTTTGTTTTTTTAACAATTAGTCTGGAAAATTCTGCTAGACCAATGATTTAAATCCATCAATGAATTGGCATGCAATTAAAACCTTAACTCATGTGACTGATTAATTTTATTTCTGAAACTAGCTAAATTAAAAAAAAAATAAACATCAGATCTGCTATAGAAGTTTTCTTAGTGTCAGGATAGCCCTACATGGAAGTTTAATTTAAAATTTGGAGCCATCTGACATGTTTTGTAATGGGCGGGAGCCAGAATTCCAGTTAGTTCCAATGGCTCTTCCCACTCCATTTCTTCTAACAGAGGTCATTTTTATTTTCAACATGAACATATTTAATAGGTGATGATTTACTTTCCAAATGCTTTCTTCAGTGTGCTTCTCAATAGTTTGTCTCTCCATTTTCCAGAATGATGGAGATAAATGTTTTGATATAAAATAGAATTTTAATAAATACAGAATAACAATGCATTCATGTTTCATTGCTTGGATGAATTAACATGTTTATAAATTTGGCACTGAGAAATTTTGCACTTGCCAAGAATATGACACCACAAATTCAGAGTAAAATTAACCTTACTATCTCCACCAAATACTCCATTGCATAGTCTGAATTTGTTTCACAAGCAAACAACTATTAAATGATCAGTGTAGGGAATTCAATGGTAGTTTTGCTGAGGAAACAAGTATAGAATATAAAAGCTGTATGTATAATACAGAATAGATTCTCAAAATAAAAACAAAATTTTAAGTATATAAAAAGAATTATACTATTGTATTTGAAAGATAATACTTCCTGTTCAGAAAGAATAAAAATATATTTTGACAATATTTATACCTGTAGTATGCATTCTGAAATAAAACTATGATTTTCCAGGAATACTGAAATTTTTGGATGATGTTAATGACCAGTTAATAAACAGCAGACAGGCAGAATTTTAAAGATAATTAACTGATATAGATCATAGATCGGCTATATGGATGATGCTTCCTAATGCAAATTTATAAAAATATGGAAACTAATTCATTAACTTTCTGATTATCTGAATGGTAGGATCAGGAGCAGTAAAGAAAAATTGTATCATTTAGAAAAAACTAAAAAACTTCAGCATTGTTAAGAGATGGACAATGGTGGACAAGAGGCAATGGTAAGTCCACTAATTTAAAATACCAGGAAAAATTGCCCCTATAAATTAATCTACAAAATGCATGCATAACGATATGATCAAAGTTATTCAAAATCACCTTAAAAAGACTGCCTCAATATAGGACAAAACAACTTAATGGATAAGGTAATTTATCTGAAGGTTGAAACTTGAAATGGAAGTTTTGTTAGAAGAAAGGAAAAAAAAGTGAGTCAGAGAGACTAAAGTCAGCAGTGCAATGCAAGCCCATTTGCTAAAATCAATGGTTTTGAATTAGTGTTCCTCAGCCTTTTCTCAATATACTTGGCAGTCCTACGTACATATATTGAATTAGAGTTTGGGAAGTGAGACGTGCGTATGGGACTTTGAAACAGCTCTCCAAATAATTCTGATGTACACTAATGGAAAAAAATTACTAACTTGAAATACTTGTATAATTAGGGGGTATGGTTGGGTATGTCTTAGATGGATTCTTTTAGTTAATTGACTAAATTTGCTAGTATTTTTTTCAAATAAATGCTTAGCCCTTGCTTATAAATTTAATCTAACACAAAAATGTCTACTGCAAACCTATGTGAAAAATGAGACCCCATGTTTGTAATTCACGTTTTGATTTTTTCTCTTAATATTTTACTGTGAACTTGTTTTACAATCTATCTCTTTTCAAAGAGAAGAGTTACAAAAAGGGGTCCAAGACCTTCAAATAACCATGCTTTAGTCAACAGAATTGTCTAGGTTAAATAGAAGTGCTTTAAGATCACTACATGTTTGCTTATATCTACATAATTGAGTGAATATTTGTCTTTCATTTGTATATTTTAAGTTAGGTAGAGTGCTTATGATTTTATATGACAGATGGTATGTAGAAGACATTTAAGAAATCAGAATTATTTTGTAAATATTTTTAGGTGTTTGCCTGAAGCATTTTCATGAACTTAAGAAGAGTGTTAAATCATAATAGTGCCTCAGAATGTTTTAATTTATATTTTATTGGGCAACAACTATTTTTAAGCAGCTGAAAGAGTTTCAAAAATAAGTAAGTCATTTAAAGATAGGATATAATGGGAAGAAGAAAAAAGTTATATCATTGTGTTGAATAGGATTGGGGAGAGAAAGGAGAAAAAGGAAAAGGATGTCCATGAATACCTATAAAATAATAGGGAATCTACTCAGTGGCTTCATTAGTTCCTTAGAGCTTCCTTAACAAAATAGCACCAATAGTAGAATTTTGTTATTTTATAATTCTGGAGGCTTAGAAGCCCAAAATCAAGGTGTCTGAAACCTGTAGGGGAATCTGTTCTTGCTGCTTTCCAGCTTCTGGTAGTTTGCTGATAGTCTTTAGTGTTCCTTTGCATCTATTTGTGTTTAACTCCAAACTTTGCTTTCGTCCTCAGTTGATATTTTCTTCATGTGTCTCTGTGCCTTAGTAAGGCTGCCAGTCATATTGAATCAGAGGTCCACCCTCCTCCAGTATCAATTCATCATAATTTAACTGCATCTACAAAGACCCTATTTCTAAATAAGATCACATTCTGAAGTACTGAAGGTTAAGAGTTTAACATCTCTTAAATCTTTTTTTTGGTGGGGAGGCACAATTCAACTATAACAGTAGCTTATAGGAAATGTTAAGAGAAGTGTATTAATTGGAAGGAAAAATTACATGATAGTGTAGATACAATAAAAGGCTTCTCAAATTAGTAAAACTGTGTAGGTATATCTTGAATAAAGTAAGAATATTGACAGTTGGGGAAAGTACAGATTTTGTTTGAGAAACCATGAATAGTGCAATTTGACTGGAGAGTAAGTTGTGTGTAAATATAAAATAAAAGGATGAAAAACTGAATTAGATCTATTTTATGAAGAGACTTAATTACCAGGACAATGAGAGATAGCAGTCGATTTTCTAGATAATGTATAATCAACACATGCTACATCAGAGGTTGATATTCCTGGAATCTGTGTGTTAAAGTAAATGTAGTAGAAATTTGTTGGTTGGACTGGATAGAGTGCAGGCTTCTGGGATTAAAGTCCAGGTTAGGGAAAAGACACCCTGAACTAGAATGATAGAAATGGCAATGAAAAGTAGGTGCCAGATATTTTTTAAATCCATGTTTGAATATCTTTGTAATAGAATTGACATAATGTGTAAGATTCATTTTTATTCCAAGCACATTTTCCTTTTTTGTTTAATGACAAATGACAAATCTCAAAAGTCATCTTCCAACATTTGGTGTTTATATTGTCTCTGGAAAGATTTGCAGCAAATTACATCAAAGTAGTTAATTTAAAATTATTGCAGATGTATTGTATTTAGAGATCATATTATTAAAATTAATAAAATTCCATCTTTGTTTATACTGTCATGCTTTATTTTATAAAAGTTAGATTTTCAAAATACCTTTTGATTTTTTATAAGAAGCAACTTTTGATTCTACTTCCTTTCTTACATTGAAAGGTTTTCTTCTCAGGAAAAAGCATTCCAATAATATAGTTAAGAAAGCATTTTATCAAGTCAAGAAGAATATATTTAGTGACAACTAACAATAAATGTTTCCAAATGAAAACTGCATGCCATAAACGATACTTTTTTTTTTGTGAAGGGGGAGTGATATAGATACCATCCATCTTATTTGTATGGTTAACCTCAATTATTGCTTTCTACTTTTATTTATACATTTTTTTAATCTAAAATTCTTTGCATGGTGAGGTAAACGATGTATGTAAACTCTTATAATTGTCTTTTACCTTGTTCTTTTTGATTTCTTTACATACATTTCAAGGGCCATTATTTAATGCTTTGAAAAATGTACTCAAAACTATGCACAAGAAGGCAGCACATACCAAGATATGAAGCACAAATTCTATTATGGAAGAAGATTAAATAACCAAGAATCAAGGAAAATCTAAACATAATTTCTAAGGTTAATTTTTTACTAAATCTTTAAAATAGTTATTACTGTCAGGTCAATCACTTTATTCTATGCTTAAAAATACATCTGTTTGGGGGGAACGCTAATATTTTTTATGTTTGGACTTTTTTAGATACTCAGAAATTTAATTAAGTTCCATGATATTGAAATGGGATATTAATCTAAGCTACTTAAGAAATCTGAGGACCAAACTACACTTTTCTGAAAATACTTTCCAATCAAGCTTACCTCTGCAAATAACATACATAGTCTGCAATAAAAATTATTATGGAAAGTAAAAGGAGCTTGGGAAGCTGAAGTGGGGGACACACAAGGAGGGCTGACATTCTGGTGACATCGGTCCAAAGCTGCTGATTATTTTTGTGGGTCTTTCAAAGTCTCTCTTGTTTTTAGTAAAGCCATGTGTGCCTGCAAACGATGTATAATATGTGTTATTTCTGGATGAATGCACTTAATTATCTCTAAAAATCATTTCACCAACAGATGTCTCCTCCTCCTTTTCCTTGTACTAATCATTCTCTGCAGTTGCAAACTTTTTTTTTTTTTTTTTCCCTGAGTCCTTGTGTTCCCTCTCTTCTTTCTGAAGGATTTCTCCTTGAGGGCAATTTTCCCCTCTCAAAACCAAAATGTGAAGCAAAATAAAAGACACCATAAAAGCTTTGAAAACATTCCCTGGTGCATATTTTAATATAACTACCAGATTTGTCCAAACAAAAAAAAAATGAATTTTCATTATTTGAGTAATTTTTGCAATGGAATTGTAATCTAAATTTATCAATTTATCTATCCCTTGTTTATTCATATAAGTGTGGTTATACATCTTTATTTTGACAGTGATTAGAAAATGAAAAGAACTGTATAAAATTTTATTGTTATTCATTTCTATTTCTATATCCCATTTTGTGAATCACACCAAGTAAGTTGTTTATATATTAGGATCACACAGGGCTTGTTGATGTAGATCCTTAGCCCAAGTTCCAAGTCTCTAGAAAAACAAGCAAACATCATCTGGGTTTATAAATGTAAATAAGGCCAATTGTGATTTTATGTGGTCTTAAGCCAATACTACTATCACAATTTAGATAATATAATCTTGGCTCATTTAAAATGATTAGACATATTTGCCTTCTAGTGTATTATTCAACTAAAGATTTGGTATGTACAATAAAATCAAAGTC
Organism: Lemur catta; assembly: GCF_020740605.2. Taxonomy (NCBI): domain Eukaryota; kingdom Metazoa; phylum Chordata; class Mammalia; order Primates; family Lemuridae; genus Lemur; species Lemur catta. Next base: position 48,539,896 of record NC_059140.1, read on the forward strand.
ACTTAAGGGTTCAGAAATGAGCAAATGAAAATAGAGAACCCTTTATATCTGAAGACAACACACTTAAACCTGCTAGTTTTATGGTTGTTTTAATTAAGGATGAGGTTTCAAATTTTGTTAATTCAAATTTTACCTTGTCATTCATTGCTTCAAATACTTTATATGTAATGAGTTCTTGAATGGGTGCCCACACTTTGCTCTGAGAATCTTCCCTTTTCTTTCCTCTTTCTTTTTTCTTTGTGTATGTCAAGAGCTTAGAAGAAGTCATTCTCATCTTGGAAGAAGTCCTGGCATTTTTAGTTTGAAAAATTTTGTGAGATGATCATTCTTATATGTAACCCTGGTGAGGAACCACTAAACTGCATAATTATAATAGAGTACATCCTGGCCTAGGAAAGGGTCGATCTATTTTTCCTCAATGGAATATATTCAAAAATTCCATTAGATTTTGGGAAGAATGCAGTCTTTTCAAATTTGAGTCTATTCAAAAACAGTGCTCAAAAAGTATCAGCCAATTTGGGGAATAAAAATCCAGTTGGAGACTATAGTGGAATTCAAATATATTATACTAAGTTTGATGTGACTTACACAGAGAGGCTTGTGACCTTGAGAACATAGTTCACAATTTATAAGGATTATTTTACTGCTCTTCATAACTATAGTGTTTATCTAATTGCTCTTATTCTGTGATATGTTGATACCCTATACTCTATGCAATAGATTGAATAATTATTTTATAATACTTTATTTTTTCAAAAAGTATATAAAAATACATATAAAAATGAAGATTTAAATAAACTAAATATTGGAGAAAATGAGGATTAAGGCAAAAGACCAACCTTGCTAACATCAAAGTGTCTTACTGTGCATCACTTCCTGTCTCCAGGCTCCTTAGCAGCCATTGTGTTTAAAGAAAAGCAATCATAATAGCTAGAATAATGATCTTCATAGTAGAATGCCTTAAAAATCCTAGCACTTCTAAATGTTTTTAACTTATTTATATTTTAATGTTCGTTTTGGTGTCTACTTTATAATGTTCATAATATATTAATAGTGTGGTTACAAATAAATAAATATAGATATTGAAGTATGTAAGGGTTTGTATGATACTAATGTATGAAATAAATACCAGTTCTTTAGCAAAGACAGTCTTGGAAATCCAAGGTGCTGACAGAAATTCAATGTCTGAAGTAATCCTTAAAAGATAATAGACAAGGGCAGGAAGTACAAATGCTGTCAGGAGTCAGGTAACATAAATGTTTAAAGCAGCTTGCTTCAAGATAGCAGGGTGTCATGACCCTGCGCAGACATGGATGGTACTTTGTCTAAAGACATATGTATTATATATAATAGATGACTTAGATATTATTTTATTACATATAAAATTTATATATGTAGTATTAGTATATTATAATAATACATTATTTATATATTATAAAATGTTTAATACAGCCAGTTATGTATATAATATTTTAATATATTAGATATATATAATATTTTTACATATAGTGTTTCTTCACCAGGGTTACATATAATGTTATAAAAGATTATATATCTAATGTACAAAACATATATGTAATTGATTGTATTAAACACTATATAATATACAAATTACATTTAAATATAATTAATATATTAATTATATAGTATTTCAGTTAACAAACAAAACATCTGCAGGCTTAAGGCTTAGATTTTCCTATCTCTTAAAATGTATAATGCCCTCAGTAATGATTCCAGAATAAATAAAGAAGAAATTATATGCCTCTTAAATTAGTGAACTTTAATCTAAATTTTAGGAACAACATTAAAATACAACTTTGTAAGCATGATTGAAAAATATAGCCTACAGATTTTTTTTACTCCATTTGTGTTTTGATAAAACCTAGAATATAATCAATTAGAAGTTGTACTCTCTATCACAGATCTAAAGTGAAGGCATATTTTATCATGTTATAAGATGATATTTATAAGGTAACAAGTCAAGTAGTAGTTAGGAGAAAAAGTTTATTGTGAGCATTGAAGTTCCTTCAATATGTAAGTTCATGTGTTCTCTATAAGGAGATAGATCATAGATGTACAAGAACCTCCTTTAGAAGAAGTATTTTTATATGATCTAGAGTTGCATCAAAACTAGGCTGATATAAAAACAATTCCACATCATGGACTATGACGTAGACTCTGAACATTTTTCAGGGCAAATGTATCGGGTATGAGGGGCAGGGGCCACAAAACAAGGAATGAAGGCTGCCTTTAGCAGGTGGAAAAGATAAGGAAATGGATTCTCTCCTAGAGTCTCCACAAAGGAAAGGAATCTGCTGATACCTCAGTTTTAGCCAGTGAGACCCATTCTTGGAGGGATTCTTTTTATTTATTTATTTATTTATTTGTATTTCAGCATATTACAGGGGTACAAATGTTTAGGTTACATATATTGCCTTTGCCTGACCCAAGTCAGAGCTTTCAGTGTGTTCATCCCCCAGATAACATGTACCACACCCATCAGGTGTGAATATACCCATTTCCTCCTCCTTCCCCCCTCCTGCCTGACACCTGATGAATGTTACTACTATACATGCACTCAAATGTTGATCAGTTAATACCAATTTGATGGTGAGTACATGTGGTGTTTGTTTTTCCATTCTTGTGATACTTCACTTACTAGAATGGGCTCCAGCTCTATCCAGTATACTACAAGAGGTGCTAGATCACCATTGTTTTTGTGGCTGAGTAGAGCTCTATGGTATATATGTATGCTACATTGTATCAATCCACTCATGTATTGATGGGCACTTGTGTTGTTTCCACATCTTTGCAATTATGAATTGTGTTGCTATAAACATTTGAGTGCAGATGTCTTTTTTATAGAATGTGTTTTTTTCCTGTTGGTAGATGCCCAGTAATGGAATTGATGAGTCAAATGGTAGTTCTACTTGTATCTCTTTGAGGTTTCTCCATACTACTTTCCACAGAGTTTGTGGTAGTTTGCAGTCCCACCAGCAGTACGTGAGTGTTCTTACCTCGCTGCATCCACACTAACATTTATTGTTTTGGGAATTTTTGATAAAAGTCATTCTCACTGGAGATAAGTGATATCTCATTGTGGTTTTGACTTGCATTTCCCTGATGATTAAAGATGTTGAACATTTTTTCATATATTTTTTGGCCATTAGTCTATCTTTTAAAAAGTTTCTTTTCATGTCTTTTGCCCACTTTTTCATGGGATTGTTTGATTTTTTCTTGCTGAGTTTCCAGAGTTCTATATAGATTCTAGTTAAAGACTCAATACTCTTCACAATAGCAAAAAAAGAAATAAAATACCTAGGCATATAATTAACAAGGAGGCAAAAGATCTCTACAGGGAGAACTATGAAACACTGAGGAAGGAAATAGCAGAGGACATAAACTGGTGGAAAACCATATTATGTTTATGGGTCAGAAAAATCAACATTTTTAAAATGTCTATACTACCCAAAATGATCTAAAGATTCAATGCAATCCCTATTAAAATACCAACATCATTTTTAACTTACCCAGATAAAAGAATTCTATGTTTTGTATGGAACCAGCAATCTTAAGCATAAAGAACAAATTCAGAGGTCTCAATTTATCAGACTTCAAGCTATACTACGAGGCTATAGTAACTAAAACAGCATGGTACTTGCACAAGAACAGAGACATAGACCAATGAAACAGAACTGAAAACCCAGATATAAAACAATCCTTATATAGCCATCTAATCTTTGACAAAGCAGACAAAAACATACACTGGGGAAAAGAATCCTTATTCAATAAATGGTCCTGGGACAATTTCATAGTCACATGTAGAAGACTGAAATAGGATCCACACCTCTCACCTCTCACAAAAATCAACTCATGGTAGATAACAGACTTAAACCTAAGGTATGAAACTAAGAATTCTAGAAGAAAATGTTGGAAAAACTCTTGTAGATTTCAGCCTAGAGAAAGTATTTATGAAAGAGACCCCAAAGGTAATCATAACAACAACAAAAATAAATAAAGGGGACCTGATCAAATTAAAAAGCTTCTGCAAAGCCAAGGAAACTATCACAAGAGCAAAAAGAAAACCTACAGAATGAGAGAAAATATTAGCATGCTACACATCTGATAAAGGGCTAAAAACTTGGAGGGCTCCTTACCTCCAGAACTGTAAGATAATAAATCTATGTTGTTTTAATCCTCCAAGTTTATTCTAATTTGTTACAGTCACAACAAGAAACTAATATAGTATTCTTGAGTACTTTTAATATAATCTTTTTCTTTCATTTGGATTTCTATTATAAAACCTATTAAAAGAAGTTATATTTTCTATACTTCTATAGCTTCCTATATAATTCTTTCTCATCTGCCAGCAGTATTAACAGTTTTTTTTGAAAACTGATGTCTCCCATTTTTTTTCTACCTGGCATGCTTCTTTGTATCTATTTAAAAATATTGTATGTTTTTCTCTCAAAGTATACATTTTGGCTTTTTAGTCACAAAAATACTTTAGATTACTGTATAGTATGACTTTATTTCTCTGGAAAATTTTTTTGTCTTTGCTATAGAAGACACTCATATATAAACTCTTTGGTTTCCCATCTTTTCACATTCTCTTTCTCATTGGACTTTGAGTTGGCAGTCCCAGCAAGATATTCTTTGTACTCACACTGATATTTATTGTTTAAGTAAATGTATACTCTCAAATTAAATGAATAAGAGTGTACATAGTGAATTAGTTAAATACTTTTTTCAGAAATTTAACATAATATTTGTATGCTATAATAATAAAAAGTGTAGCACTCTACAACAACCCTTAGTGAAGTAGTTCATTCTTCAATTATGGAATTTGCACACAGACTAAAAATGTCATGCGTGGGAAGAAAAATAAAAAGATGTTTATATGATGTTAGTTTTAATAAAATCTTCCTAAGAATTATTTAAAGTAGAGAAATTAAAGTTAGAAGGTTGAGCAAAGCCCTATCACTTCTTATTGGAAAAATTAAGATTTGTTTCATTGTCACTCCAGAGAAGCCCCGGGGGTAGTCACCCAAAGCTAATTGTGTGTGCTGGGTTTAATAAGGTTGGTGCCTAATGGACTTCATCACAGGGAAGTCTTTATTGCCCAAGAGACCTTGACATTACGAACATTAATAGAAGGGTTTTTGTCTACACATGTAGCCAGCTATTTACCCACCCTGAGTTAACATTAGATTTTTACTAAAAGGTTGATTGGTTCAGCCATCACTTTGATTTACTGTCTCCCGTCACCTTTTGCAGTAATCACATAAGTAGTTTTTGTTGTTGTTGTTGTTGTTGTTTTTTAGCAACCTGGATTAAGAAAATAGTTTTTCATTTGTACTGAGGTGTTTTTCATTAAGCAACCTGATCAAAGTTGCTATTTTCAATTTATATGCTAATAAAGTGTGCTTTAGAACTTACAAACATGTATTACCCAGTGGGATTTTATTCCTGGATCCAACATAATCTATGGCCTCCGAGGATCTCTTCAGGTTATAAGAGTAAGAGAAAAGTGGTTGTCTATTGAAAAATATGAGGCCATGTGCACAATGAGGTAGATGATTGGAGCAATAAATATTAAATTTAAGAAAGCTTAGAACAAAATTCAGATATAAAAAACATATATAATTTTTTGACATTAGTTATGCAGGGGTCTTTTTTCTAAGAATATTTTGTGTCACATGGGTGCTGTAAACATGTGTTGACTTCTTGAAAATTCCTTTACACTCCTTTGTTTCTAATATATACAACTTACTATAATGACTAATAGACATTACTTTGGTCAAATTAGATAAGTCTTATAAGACCAGCTAAGGCTTATATGTTATTTTGAAATGATCTCTGATTATATGTATGCATGATGTATGCTCTTGGTAGTGAATCTAAGGAATTTCTTAAATATAGAGGATCGTGTTTGTTTTTCATTCTTCCCAGAAAAATCTGATGGGCCTGATGTGAGAAAATGATTCAAGAAAAACCAACATATAGGGCAAAAAGTTTTATATAAAGAAGCTTAAAATTAACATTCTACTCAAAAGAAGCATAATGTAGTTACCTGGTTAATGAACATGTTTTCTCAAAAACCTCACTGTATGATAAAGATAAATATCACCATTGATTATTAGAATACCACCTGAGGAGACATACAGAGACCTTGAGAAGGTAGACACTGAATTAGCAGAAGATATAAGTAAACTAAAGCTATGAGTGGGAAGAATTCATAAGCCAACAGAAATCAGAAGCCATGAGGAATCTGAAACCAAAAGACATGCATTTGAGGTGGCTGGAGTTTGTTGACAGCAGCAGGGGCTGGAGAAATGTAGAAAGGAGTTGAGTGTCCAAAATAAAGTTTTGCAAACACCTTCTGCTGATAGAGATAGCCATGGGTGGGGGAGCAGATGAAAGACATAGTTTATCACAGAATTCTGTGATTATTAATTTTTATTTCACTAGAATTTTTCATTGGGAATGGATGTTTCCATATTTGTACTTCTTATTGCATTATAAACATTCCTATGTTCTAAATCAGCACTTTATCTCATACTTTCAATGATCAATATCACACTAGGTATTACGTAACAAAGTTTTACCAAACTTTGTTTGGTAAACATAAACCTGTTTGGATTTATTAAAAGAATCAGATAATCTCTTCCATTTTATTTTTAATGTGATTAATTATATAAATAGATGTATTTTTATTTATCCATCCTAGTGCTCCTTAAATATACCCTACGTCTTTGTAATGTTTTCTTTGTTTCCTCCTTCTTCATAACTCCTCTTCCTCTTCCACCTCTTTTTCCTCCTTCACTGTTTTACTTCTTTTCTGTTTATTTCCTATTTTACACATTAAATTTGGTAGCAGTTCATTTAGGATTGTTGTGTAAATATTTAAATTAATCAAGGTGTAGTATGGAAAATAGAAAACATATCAGATATTTTGAAGAAGATAATATTATATGGGAAATTGATCATTCAGGCACCAGAGAGCAAAAAAGGAGAAGAAAAAGTCTAAAAGAGAGCATTGAGGTAGCACAGAGATAGCAACTGAAGAAGCAGCTGTCACCCCTAGGACAGGAGGAAGTGGAAGCTATGGGTGTTATCAGAACCTAGACTATAGTAGGACCGGCCCCATAGAGCTGGGTCCCAGACCTCTGAGGAGGTACTATTTGCCCTTCCGGACCTTGGAGAGGACCCCCTGAAGCCTAGACACTCTGAGAAGAGGGCGCTGGCCTTCTGGTCTTGATACCTCTGAAGGGTCACAACTGGTTCTGGGATGCTAGGTACAAATCAAATAACACTGGATTTTGAATTAACTGTTTCTGATGGAGTGAGCAACTTATTCAGATGATGCAGACAAATTCAGCAAGCAAAACAGAGTGAAGCATGCTCATTCTCCCTCCTGCCTTCCTGTTTCCCTTTGATCCCTTTTATTGCTGAAAACTGAGAAGCAGCAGCTGACAAAGGAGAAATGTACTCTTCAGAGGCCCAGTGCAAAAGTGTATAGAAAGGTGGCTTTGGAACTAACAAACAATATCTTAATAAATGACCCAGTGGAGCTGGTTTCTAATTTCTATTTTAAGGATTGTTAGTTTGGTGTCATATATATATATATATTTTTTTACTCTGGAGTAGTTTATATAACACAAAAAGTTTCTACCCATTGAAAGTGTAAATGCAATTTGAATAAACTGAGATCAGAGCCATTTTGGAGGGAATTTTAGATGATTTATTTAATTTCAGACATGGTTACTAGCACACATTTGTTTCCTGCCTTTGCATATTACTTGGCCACTTTTTGACACAATTTGGAAAAGCTTTCTGTTGCTGCTCTCTTCTACGTTCCTTCTACTTTGGTAAAACTTTGTTACGTAATACCTAGTGTGGTATTGATCGTTGAAAGTATGAGATAAAGTGCTGATTTAGAACATAGGAATGTTTATAATGCAATAAGAAGTACACATATGGAAAGATTTAAACATACATGCCAACATACTCTCATGTTTATACAAGTAATCACATGTTGAATAACATAATCTTAATGTAAATATATTTTTTCTCAAATACATATGAAATTTTAGAATAATTTGCTTAATTAAGTAGAATTGATTGATCACTAAATCATAGACAGAAGTTTAAACATGGTTCCCCATATAGGTTTCTCTCTCTTTAGCAAGAGCTTAAGAAGCTTGCTTAACCTGGATGCCTTAAGATTTTGAGGTCCAGTATTAACCTACCTTTGAGTGACTTTGTTTAGTCAGTGCCATTTATCACTGGACTGGAATAGGGGCTATTCTGAGATAAAAGGAGCATGAGAGAACTTTTGAAAATCATTAGTTTTTTTCCTTCAATCTCATAGATTTTTAATGTTCTCTTTTTAAGTGTCTCCTCTGGGGCACTTTCCTTCACTGATCATTTGGGTCATCTTGTCAAGAGATTCTAGAGATTCCAGGCCAACCTGTCTTTGAAGAATTCTCTGCTCCTTTTTAGTGAGTAGTTTCCTTTTTTCAAGTTTTTTTGATTTTTGTTAAACAATTATGTTAATTTTTAAATCTTCAATATGAGGTTAATGTTAGTGGTGTTAAACATTGTAGTGTTTTGAGACTGATACATTTAATTCCTTAGTCTCAGGTACATTTTATGAGCATAACATGAAATTGTGAAATTGTGAATTTGTGACATGAAATTGTGTTTATCTTTTTTCAGAAGAGTGTAAAAATATATACATGTATTATCCTCTTTTTCCAAGCCCTTCCTAGTTTTCAACAAAAAATACTGCTTAAAAGACTGTTTTATCATGATCAGTAGCAACTAAAATTAAAATATCAAGTTTATTTAGATATACAAAATATGCCATTTAGGAAGATAAATATGGAAATATGCAAAGAAGTCTTTTTACATTTGATTTTATTAATCCTTACAAAAGTGGAAGAAAACACTTGCATTTAAATCATTAAATGTCAAAAGAGAAACTTTAGTTTTGTTGACAATGTTCTGAGAAGAAAATTTTGCTCTTGACCCTGTCTTTTGTAATTATTTTTTTGATCTGAGAGCATTTTCCCTGATCGACCAATAGAATTATTCTTTTCTTCTGTCTTTACTAGTAGTGTTCCAAAAACATGACTAACTACAAAGCAAATCTCCCAATGCATGTGTCAAAACAATGTGATACATGCCTGAGTGCAATACCAGAAACAAAGCTCTGGTGATGCTTCTAAAGCAATACTTAATTAAGTTGTTGTTCATGCAGTAAATACAACATCAGACTCTTGGGTCCAACATTCTGAGCTAAGGGACAACACAGCTTCACAGACTCTGATAACAGGACATACTTCAAGTAGAGCAAAAATACTCATCCAAAAGAGAAGCAGACATTTTTATTGGATTATCTGATTAAACATTAGTTCTATAAACCCATTTTATTTTATGCTCAGGGGTAACAAATGGGAAAAGTATTGTGATTGTCCATAAAGTTATCAAATTTAGCAAAATAATAATATGGAGGAATAATCTCACTTATAGTTTAAATGATTAAGGGAAAGCTGCGTTGGAATTATATTTAGGATGGACATGATCTTATTTCTTCTTTAGAAATCAAATTTAACACTTTACACTAAGGTAGGATAATATCAGACTATATATATTGATATACAAATATGCAGGGGAAATATAATTCTGATAAAATGACTAGGAGAATGAACTATAGTGTTCTTATAATACAAATGGTTCCTGATTGGTAATGCTTTCTTATCATTTATTTTAAACTATATTTTACTAGTTTGTCTAAAATTAAGACAACTGAAACTCAAGGTTCATAATATTACATATATGGGGGAAATTTTGCTTAAGTAATACATGTCTTATCTCTTAATTTAAAAAAATCAGTTTCGTAGCAAATATAAAATTTTAGTGATACATCTTTACAGTTAGATCATATTAATCATTCAATAATTGCATATTCTTATTAGACATATGGATTTTATTATAGAAATAATTCTTGTTTAATGGTTATCTCTAGGCCCATAGTAAATAAGTAAATCATTTATGTGCATAAATTCTGATTTTAACCCTATAGATTATTTCTTCTATAAGTTGCAGAAAAATGTTCCAGAAATTGAGTTAATGATATAGCATATATGCCAGGTAAAAACAATGCTGTGAAAATATAAAATTGGCTAATGTACTTACACAAAAAGACAGAAATGAGATTTGGTAGGGTCAGGGGTGAGGTCAGGAGAATATAAGACATTGATTTACTAAAAGCCAGGAATAATATAAAAGACAAGAAATAAGAAATGGTTGGTAAGTCAACATAAATCAGTATACCAGCTTGTCATAGATACTTGATTTGACTTTTCCAACCTCTAATACAGCCTCATTCAATTTAGAGATATTAAAAAGATGAAAACAGCCTTCCCCAGCTCTTACAAACAGCGTCTGGATGTGAATAAAGCTTTCTAATTAGTTACACACATATAAGGCTTGGAAGGCAGAAGTGAAACTGAAGATGCCTCCTGCCACTATTTCCCCTTCAAACAAGTTGATGAGACATAATAAAGCGTTGGTGACCAGACTCAACAGTCCAATATCTAGTTGCCATCTTTCTGGGCATTGCAAAGCACTCTTGGCTAATCTTGGTGGCTGTGGTAGCAACAGAATCTTCTTGTACTGTGGATCAAGGCTAGATGGAAATACTTCAGATCATTAGTAGAATGATGGCATGAGGACTGTGACACCTCCAAGCCTTCCAAGGAATTGGTAATATTCTAGTTCCCCATATTAAATTCATTTCTGCTTGAAAAAAGTAGAGGGGTTTGTACTTTATGTACTGAACCTTGACTCAAGATACAACTGGTAAGGATTTGAATAGAGTGTTAGCAGTGATAAGGGAAAAAAGGAGAAAAAGGTAAGAAAAGAGGCAGGAAATAAAGTTTTTTTTTTTACTAACTATTGACCACTGGAAATACACTGGTAACTGTCCTTATGATTTCACATGTCTGAATTGCTTGGATGACAGTTGTGAACTTGGAAACAACAAAAATAAAATCAACCAATGTCCTACTGTGCATCACATTTATAGGTTCATATTAGATAATAGCAAAGGCATATTTTATAAAATAGGCGCCCTGTGCTTCTCAAAACACACACACGGAGACACAGCCCAAGCTAGTATAGCATTATTAGAAGCACAGAAAACTTGGAAAATCATTAGGGTCCCTTCTTCATGTAGAATTCAAAAAGTCTAATTTTTAATAACCCAGAAGTTTTCTGACATCACATAATGACTTCTTGGATACTTTTATGAAGAATGAAATTTCAAAAATTTCCTCCATCAAAAGTTGAAGGTTTTTATTTGACAATGCCCAAAGGAAATGCTGATAAACTTAATAGTAATCTAGAACTGCTCTCAAACTCTCATCTACACTCCCATCTCACTCCAGTCTAGTGGGACCCACTTCATCTCCATGACAACCACATTTGGAATCCATTCTTCAAGGGATTACTCACTGTCACTACTGACCCAATCTACAGTGTAAAACACATGTCTGGGTTGCCTCTGTTTGGTTCTTTCAGTTCTCATCGTTTCTAGTTTTATTCAAGGACTAGAGCCCTGTCCTACATACCTAAAATCCTATTAACCTACTCAACCTTGGCAGTTCTATTTTCTTTGGAGAGCATCTCCCCTTACATTATTCAGTTTGCTGAATGAATTCTTCCACATTTGTATAGACTGATGAAAATGGCTGCTGCTGACCATTGGCCTTTCATAATCATTCTCCTAATGGAGTCTGGAGTGCCATACCCCCTGAATAAATATCCTGAAAACCATTCCCGTTCCTGATTGTTATGCCCCAACCATTGGAAACAACTATTGTCAGAGCGAATTATGAATGACGCATCCATACTCTCTTCTCCAAACCCTAATGTGAAATCTTCAGTTTCCTCTGCAGAGACAGCCTTCTTGTATCCATCTGCCCCCATCCTCACTCAAACTCCTTCTGTTCTAACAGGTGGGTATACATCTCGTATTAAAACAAAATAAATAATAATTGATACCAAAGTGGAAATAAATAAGCTAGGAAATATTTATCATATCCAATATAATTTCCCCAAATTTATTCTATTTGATACTTTATTTCATTTAGATAAATAATCTTACCTCTGGAATGTAAGTCTCTTAGGGAGAGATATTCTCTATTATTAATTACTTTATACCCAGCTCTCAATAGGATCCTTCAAGAATAGCACTCATATAATAGTTTTTATATGAATAAACAAAACAAAGTGAATGAATTTGACTTCTCTCAAAGATAATTTTTATGGTCAGTGTATATTGAGTATAATTTACTATTTATTTATAATTGAACTTAACTGGTTAGAGGCACACATTTAGTTTTCCCACAGGAAATGTAAAGTTGCTACTTAATCCTGCAAAATATGTCATGCATTCAGGAATTGCTACTGTTAATCACTTTAAATATTCTTAGTTCAAAGAAAAATAATACTAATAAAAGTAAATTATTCTTAGTGTCTGTGAAAAGAAAATCTGGTCCAAATCAAGAAAATAGGAATTCTCTTAATAATATGAGGTAATAAAGGTACTGTAGCATATTTATTACAAGTGGATTAGCTTTTTCTTCCTCTCAAATCCATGTATTTCTCACCAACTGATTTTACAGCTCAAATGGCAAATCATTTCCTATATACACAGGAAATGTAACCTAATTTGAGTTTTTGCTTAAGAACACGCAATAATGTGCTTCTGTTGCCAAAAAAATATATCCCCAAATTGGACACAAATGCCTTCTGGATTATTCATAGTTTGGATAATCCATGCTGCTGCTCTCTGATAGTTGAAAATTATCTGTAATACATTCCAGAAATGTGATAATTACTTAAAATAAAAATAAATCATTTCTATACTTGTAAGCATAATTTTGATATTCATACTCCAGATATTTATAATATAACATCTGTCTAAAATTTCATGTGCCACTTAACTATGGTGGATTGAATAAATTAGCAGAAAGATTTTTATTAAACTATAGTAACAAAAACTAAAAATGTTTAAAAACAAAAAGCATCTCTCCATTTTATACTATACCTTTGAAAATGGCATTATATAAAGATATATTTATTACTTTTTCTCAAATACAACCCACTGAGAAATCCTTGACCTCTATAAATAGTTTAACTTAATATTTTCATCCTTTCTTACCAAATAAACTGCATTCACCTAATATTTGCTTGCCTCTTTGCAATAAATAACTACTTTGATATCTGATTATGTGCACAGTTAATCCAGAAAAAAAGAAGAATGACTCAGCAACATTTCTTCAGAGTTTCTATCTTCTGCAAATAGCTGGTTTTGCTCCATGGAGAACACAGCGTGATGATATAAAAGGTTTCCAGAAGAACATTAAGCATTTTTACAAATAAAATAAATCAATTCCAGTGCAATTTGGCATAATATGAAAGGTAAATAGTATAAACCATATAATCACTGTTGGGAATCTTCATAGCTCTCTCCCAGACTGATTGACATAATTGTTACTTCATTCATTCACTGACTCTAAAAGTATTCATTGATTCTAGTACATACCAAGATTTGTGTTAGACATTACAGACTTATAATCAGAGGAGTGTGACACCGTAGAGTACGTTCTATAGTGCGGGTGAGCACAGGGCGCTATGGGAGCAAGTGTAAGGAGCCTCTCCCCTGGGGAACATCTGAGTGGAAATATTCATGATTAGGAAGATTAACCCACTCCTGATTCTTTCAATCTTCCAGTATATTCTTCTCAGAATAGCCAAAGTTATTTTTTCCTAAAAAAGGATTTCATGCTACTTTTCAAATTCAAATCCTTCCTATTGCTTTCCTGGAAAAATTCAAACTTCTTTCATGGCTCCTAAGACTCTTTGTGATTTTACCCTGCCCACATCTACAGACTCATCTTTAAGTAATCTTTAAATTGTCCTACACCATAAAGCCAAATTGCATGAGTCATAAAATCTTTTTTATTATTCTTCTGCATAGAATGCTTTTTTCCAGCTTGCTTAAGCTTACTCATAACTTTAGAGTCATGTAAGATTTCACCAAATGAGGAAAAATTTCCACCTTTGCCAGCCTACTTAGATGACCCTCTGGGGTATCCCCATATCATCTGGCACTTTCCCTTCAATATTTTTTAAAATTTTTAATGTTTAATTATTATGGGTACATAATACTTGTATATATATTTATGGAGTATATATCATATTGTACCAGAAAGCCTCAGACAAACTGGAATGGGAAACATTGGAATACAAAGGCAGATTCATTATTTCTACATTCCCAGGCTAACACAATGTCTGACACTTAGTAGGCAGTCAATGAAGCTCTATTAAATAAATTAAATAGTAATTGATTGTGGAGCATCACTGAATTGTTTTTTTGTCTTTTACCATTAGAGCAATTCACCCCAGGAAGAGAAGAATGGAAATTTATAAGTCTTGGGGATTGCAAAACCTTTCTACTCCAACTTCCTAAGTGATATCCTCCTTTGCAGTCTTGTCTCCATTAAATTTATCCTCAGATTGTGTTAGGAGATCCTCTTTTGGACACTTTTAATGTCTGGACTGACCCTGAACTATCTTTTTATGATATGCTTACACATATATGTGTTCCTGTGCCCACAGTTTTCATGTAGATATTTTGCATCTAATATATAGTACAGTGTCTGGGACATGATATTTTCTCAATAATTTTTCCATAGATTTATTTATCCATTTTAGTAAGTATGTATTTAAGTGCTTCTGTCAAGTGAGAGAGAAAAATATTAAGCAATCACTTACATAGTATTTGCAATATTACAACTGAGATAAGCAAATAGAAAGAAAGAATATAATACTAGAGGTCCATTTAAGATAGGCATCTGACCTAAACTGGGAAATCAGGTGGTGTTTCCCTGAGGATATAAGTTTGAGGAAGCTATAAATGTTGAACTGGTGTTAGCTAGGTGAAGGTGTGCAGACAGAAGGGCATTCCAAACAGAAGAACAAGAATATGCAAAGAACCAGTGGTGAGAAGCAAGACATGACAAAGAATGAAAAGAATTACAGTACATTGGAATCTTGAAGAGCAAGTAGTTTGGTGGTGTTAGATCAGAGAGAAAAAGTGATCAGGCAGAAATCAAACCATTGAGCCTTTCCAGGCCAAAGTAAGGATTTGAGTATTTTTTAAAGAAGCATTAAGAATCAGCCAAAGAAACTATCACTAGAGCAAATAGACAACCTACAAGATGGCAGAAAATATTTGCATGCTGTACATCTGATAAAGTGCTGATAACAATAATCTATAAAGAACTCAGGAAAATCAGACAGAAGAAAAACAAACAACCCCATTAAAAAGTGAACAAAGGACATGAACAGAAACTTTTCAAAACAAGATAGACTAATGGCTAAGAAACATGAAAAAATGCTCAACATCTCTAATCATCAGGGAAATGCAAATCAAAACCACAATGAGATATCCCTTAACTCCAGTGAGAATGGCTTTTAACAAAAAGTCCCAAAACAACAAATGGTGTGGATGCGGAGAGATAGGAACACTCATGTACTGCTGGTGGGACTGCAAACTAGTACAACCTCTGTGGAAAGTAATATGGAGATACCTCAAAGAACTAAAAGTAGAACTACGATTTGATCCAGCAATCCCACTATGGGGCATCTACCCAAAGGAAAAAAAAGACATTCTATAAAAAGACATCTACACTCGAATGGTTATAGTAGCACAATTCACAATTGCAAAAATGTGGAAACAACCGAAGTGCCCATCAGTATATGAGTGGATTAATAAAATGCGTTATATGTATGCCAAGAAGTACTATTCAGCCTCAAAAAACAATGGTGGACTAACACCTCTTCTATTATCCTGGATGGAGCTGGAGCCCATTCTACTAAGTGAAGTATCGCAAGAATGGAAAAACAAACACCCCATATATTTACCATCAAATTATTACTAATTGATCAACACTTATGTGCACATATGAAAGTAACATTTATTGGGTGTCAGGCAGGTGGGAGAGGGGAGGAGGGGATGGATATATTCACACCTAATAGGTGCGGTGTGCACTATCTGGGGGATGGACATGCTGGTAGCTCTGACTTGGGCAGTGCAAAGGCAATATATGTAATCTAAATGTTTGCACCCTCATAATATTCTGAAATAAAATAAAAATTTTAAAAAATCAATTGATGGGTCTTAGGAGATGAAATCATAATATTTTATTTTAAAAGCAACTGAAGTGTGAGGAACAGAATATAGTGAGGCCAAATAAATAAATAAATAAGTATGAGACTAGGAGTCCCAGCAAAAGATGAAGTAGCCAGACCAAGTTAGAAATAATGCACGTGGTAATAATGAAATGGATCTTAGGAGTTAAACAACAAAATTCAATGAGTGATGGGATGTGATGGGTGAGGGAGAAAGCTGTGTCAAGTCAATAGGATGGATTTTACTCCATTTTCTAGGATAGCAGAACTAGAAATGGAATATAGAAATGAGTAAATGGATATGTTAAAAATCAAAAGAAATAGTATGGTCTTAATGATAATGGTACTATTAAAATATTTGAATAGAAATTTGAAGTTGAAGAAGTCAAGTATAAAAGAAAGAGAGCTGAAAAAGAAAATTTACAGTAAGGTTTGAAAGAGACAAATGAAGGATAATATAATTTTTAGAGGTCATCACAAAAGTGAAAGTCCTCTTTATGTTTTTATTTTTGAACTGTGGGATGGGATGACCAAGATGAATGTGGTAATTTTAAACGGGAGGTGGAATGATGTAAAGCTAAAAGTCAGTTGATGAGAAAGGACAAAATTGAGTGCTAATGGTGAATGGATTAAGGTATTCAATGAATCATTGACTTGTTATTAAAAAAGCTATAAATAAATGATTAAGCACAAAGAGAGGAAACAAGTGAGCCAGGTGTTGAAGTCATCATCATCAAGGAAAGTGGAGGAATTGTATTGATCCTTTGGAAAAGATGCAGAGTGATATGGCAAGACTTCAAATAAGTGGTGATAACTAAGGAAGAAGTAGGAGAGAGAGAGTTTCAGTGTGAAGTGGCAGCAGATCAACAGCTTAAAATTTGTACTACAGCATACAGTCGACGTTGGATATACCTCCCTCTTCAGTTGAGTTCGGGAGATTTGAAATCGTAATATTGCTACTTTTGTGCTCTATCATCATCTTACATTTTATGATTCTTTTAATTGCAAGAGACAGGTATACAATTCAAATTAACATTTTTATAAAATTATTAATATGTATTAATACTTCAATTGAAAATCTACTTTTGTGCATATCTTGGTGCAGGTGTTCACAAGTGATGAGTGATTCTCTCTCTCTTTCCTGAAATCTTCTTTGCTCTGTGAAAGTGTAACAACAGGGAGGCACTCACAAGATGGTGGCAAAAATAATGTTGGCAACTTGAGATCTATATTATAATTAGTTCTCACATCATTCACTCTTTTCAGAAAATACCAACAAAAATTATGGGAAGAGCTTGTACTGGCCCTGTAGTTACATAATATCCTTAAACAAATCACTGTGGCCAATGAGATGTTGTACTCTGGTTGGTGAGACCTCATTCACATGGCTACACTTTTGGGAGGAGTAAAGAAGGGATGACTCCTCTAAAACTATGTAGAATGAGTTCACTTTTGGAAAATGGATACTATTTTCATGGGAAGGGAGAATCTCCTAAACCTTCAAAAACATTTTTGCACAATGAGCCTTAAAGTCAACATTTCTAAACTTAACTCATCTTTCTCTAAAAATCTATTTTTCCTTCTCTTCCCTATTTCTCAATCAGTGACCTTTTCACATTTTTTTCACCTTTTCACTTTTGTTCAAGCAGTTATTCTGGGAGTCATTCGTGACTCTTTCATAAAACATAAGTTTTAAGTAATTAGAAAAGCATTTGAAGAAAAATATTTAGATGTAGTTAAGGCTTATTACAGAGGCAAGGAAGATTCCTGAAGTATTTAAATACTGCTACAATTTACTGGTTATATTTTGGAACTGGTAATCCAAGAAATAATAATTACTAAGATTATTTTCAGTCAGAATTCATTTTCACAGAGTGGTCTAAGATGATAGGGTCTGGAGTGAGATAAACTTTTATGTGGACTCTAGTCTACTAAACAATACTGGGTTTAATATTAGGTAAGTTTCTTCATTTGTAAACTAGAGACAATTTTTTAACCACCTGCATACATATAAGGATAAAATGAGATGATGCATTTAATGTAATATCCCTATATGGTGTCTTGTTCATGGTATATGTTCAATAAATAGGAGATATTATTATGTTATAATTAGAAATTTTCTCTCCAGTGGGAGTTGTCCTTTTCTCTTTGTTATGTCTTTCACACAAGGAGTTTTATGTTTTTCTTATTTTAGAACAGGTTATATTTTTTGTGTGAATGGCCTGGTGGTGTCAGGGAGGCCGGATTCCTAGCTAATCCCTTAGATTATTTTATATAGACATCACAACATTGGAAAATGGAAACCTGCCTGGCATCTGACTGCAGACTAATACCTCTTGGGAATTACCTTCTCTTTAGGTTCAAAGAGAGAAGATAAGGAAAGCTTATCTGTTTCAGGATATAAAACTAGAAAAACAGTCAAAAAAACAGAAGAATGACTTAAATTTAGGCAGATATTTTCAATTCATTTTTAGTTTTGCTTCAGCAATCTAAACCTCATTTTTTTGTGGTGATTTAAATGATTCTATACAGTCCTTTTCTGCCTCTCCTCCCTCTTTAATTTTAACAGTAGAGCTAATTAAGAGCATCTGAGACATTGTAGCAACTAGTCAAACCCCATTTTAATTGTTTAATCAATAAAGCAAATAGTTGTTCTGCAAACTATATTAGTTTTGCTTTTTTCCCTCTTAGAAAAGTGTATGTATGTATTCAAGTAGAGGCTAAAAAGATAGGATAGATACAATAACCCATTATAATTAGTTACTTCCTTGTGTGATAGACCTAAATTGAAATAAATAGTTTATTATACTTCTGCAAATTAGTGTAACCTCTATCAAAAAATGTATGGAGATTCCTCAAAGACACAGATGTAGATTAACCATTAAACCCAACAATTCCACTACTGGATAAATACCCAAAGGAAAACCAGTTATTTTATAAAAAAGATACCTTCACTCAAATGGTTATTGCAGCACAATTAACAATTGCAAAGATGTGGAATAACCTAAGCCCATCAATTCATGAGTGGATTAAGAAAATGTGGAAACACACACACACACACATACACACACAAACACACACCATGGAATACTACTCAGCCATAAAAAGGAATTAAATAATATCCTCTGTAGCAACTTAGATGGAATTGGAGATCATTACCCTAAGTGAAGTATATCAGGAATGGAAAAACAAACACCACATATACTCTCCAATAATCGGGAGATAATCAATGGGTACATATGGGCATAAAGAGATATAAAGGTCATAGGCAATCAGGAAGGGGGAAGGGGGTAAGAGGGGAAGGGTAAAAACCTACCTATTTGGTACAAAGAACACTATTTGGCTGATGGGTACGCTAAAAGCCCTGACTTATGTGTTATAAAAGGTATCCATGTAACAAAAACATTTTTACCCCTTTAATATTTTGAATTTAAAAAATTTAAAAAATAAAAAAAGATAGCAAAAAAAAAGGTTTATTATGCTTCTGAGAACTAATTAAACAAATTTATGACACAAAGTCAACCTACCCTTATATGTGCATATTCCTATACCATGCAAATCTATCTAGACAATGGAAACAACTCATATTATGTAAATAGGTGTCAGAGTGTAGGAACTTTCTTTCTCCTCACCTCATGTTTTTCTGTTGAGAGACAGTAATTAGTGTAACACAACATGGCTCTCTTAGCTTTCTCCCACATTTCTCACCAGGATAAGATTAGTAAATTATTAAACTGATAAACTTTGAAACAGGAACTGAGTAAATGTGCTCAGCATCATCCATCTTCTTTCTCTTTTGGTATTAGCTTCTTTACAGAGAGAATTCATTCTGTTCTCTGGTGGATGCTTCCTTAAGCTTATCTCAGGTTTTGTCAACCATGGCACCATTAATATTTTGGACTAGATACTTTCTTGTTATATAGGCTGTTATGTGCATTGTAGAATCCTTGGCAGCATCTCTGGCTTATACGCACCAGTTACCACTAGCACTCCCCTACTTGTGATAACCAAAAGTTTCTCCAGATGTTGCCACGCACCTCTTGGGCATGGGAGGTTTCCCGCAATTAAAAAACACTGCTTTCAGTCTTACCTTCTCAAGGAGCATTGCCTTAAATTGAATTTGTGTCTGAGACTGATGTACCTAAACTAGATTCTACAGTAACTTTATCAGTAACAAAGCTGGTACCTTAACTTCCATCTATGTAACTCTTTGTCTCTCTCAAACAGTCCAAACTTTGAAAGAATGTAGGGTACTGGTCTTCTACAACCTCAATTATGGAGAATACAATTAGATTGGTTTATCCGTTTGAAAAAGAAAAAAAAAACTATAAATGCACTATGAACCCATTGATAGAAGGATTACAAAGAGTTAAAAAATGCCAAAACATAACCTTTACCTCCCCTCATATTAATAATTTGCATGAAGGGTATATCTTTGCTTATTAAGCAGACTTTATCTCTTTAGATATGGAATAAGATGGCAAGCTTTGGATGGCAAGATTGGAACATAAATAAAGGGATATACTTTCCCAGCCTCACTTTGCCCAAAAACTCTTTCCCACACTGTTAATATTAATGGACAAGAATGTAGGTTCTGGTGTCAGACAGGCTTAAGTCTTTTATTAGCTCTGTAACTGTATTTAATATAAAAATTTCCACTAATCTTATTTTTCACCTCTCAAAGGAGATAATATTAGTACCTTTTTCATATATTTTTATTTTTAAACATTACATTAGATAATATGTGTCAAGTACTTATCACGGTATCTGGCATATAGGAAACACTAAAAAATGACAGTCATTATTCTAATTCACACTCAAAATGATGACAGCAGGACAATTATCTATTATGGTGTGCCCAGGGCAGAAAGCAGAGGGATCATTGACACTCTGGGATCAGCAGAGATGAGAGGGACTATTTAGAACATCAGACAAGGGAGTGTAAGTCACCCAGTTGGCTTAGCGAGATTAGAAGGATAAAGGGGACCATGAGACTGTAGCTTCAGAGCATACAACAACAGAGTGGAGACATCCTCAAAGAGTGGGAGAGAGAGATTTACTAGTCATTAAAGAAAAAAGTCACAGAAAAACATTAACATAAGTACTTACCTTAGTTGGAAGAAAAACATTCTTAGTTGATAGAAAGTATACTTTGGTTTTAGTGAATGCAGAAGGTGTCAAAGAAAGCCCTGTAGGCAGTCCACTTCTGAAGGTCTTACTCTTTCATCAGAAGATAACTGAGAGAACAAGAAAATAAGATGACACAAATCAGACAAATAATGCCAGTATTCAAATATTTGCTTTAATCCCACAAGATTTAGAGTTCCATTGACTTGGAAATAATGGTTAGATAAAAATCAGGATTGCTGTACATATTGAAATTAAAAACATATGGAATACATTGTTTAATTTTCCAGTAAATGTTTTGGTGGCTCTCAGTTAATCAGCTCATTTCCAAAGATCCAATAAAAGGACCCTGTTCAAGTGTTGTTAAAATAGAAACAGATGAACCCAAGTGGATACAATCAACCACATGAACAAAGTGAGGGTGCATAGGAAACAACTTTTCACAATTGTGTCTGACAACTGTATTGATTCTAGTTGCAGAAATGGTGCCTGAGTGGGGATTGTTACCAGATAACCTATTCTGGCAGTAGCAGGTTAGAGAGACATTTTCACATTGTGTTAAGTAGGATCAATGGCCCTAGGGTACACCCTTGCCCCTACCTGCTCAGCTGGCAAGGCATTGACACAAAGGTAGGTAACAAGCAAGGAATCAGGTGGGGATGTGAAATACAGAGTGCTGGTATTATGCTTTCTTCTTATTGCTCAGGCAGAGTTTTACTTAGTTTCACTATCTCATTTTGGAAGTCATATTGATGGGTCAGTAGAGAGTACATCATGGAGAAAATGTAAAAGAGAAGGAAATGACATACATAAGAAATTTTCCTATACATTTTACTCTTTGAAGATTTTTGCAAGAAGAAATAGAGTGACATCTTTGATTATACACATTTCAATGTTCCCAGTTACCTCAGTTTACCTCTGGCTATTGTGTAATTCAACTCTCAGGCAAAAAGAGTACACTGTTATAACCCCCTTTGAGACTTATGACTAGAAGCAGTTCTGTACTCTGGAAACAGGAAAGGCAACATGATTATCCTTCTCTTATATCTTAAGACTTCTATCACAATTTGAAGAATTCAATGTATACATAGTTACTTCCATGCCTTCATGTCACCTGGAAAGCATTTAAAATAAAATCTAGGAAGATACAAAAATTTAGTCTCTGGAAATATTTTTTCACTTACATCTTAGTTTAAACAAAATCCTTAAACATATAATGTCATATATGACATAGAGATCTTATTTTGCATGTATATCAGTTTCTACATTAACCATGTAAATTCATAATTTTGAGGGAAACCATCATGTAAAACTGAGCTGTTTCGCTATTAGGATATAACTGTGATGCTATGAAATTACTAAAACATAAAAAAAATTAAAATAGTGTACTTGGGGAGTAGTGAGCTATATTTTCAAAAACTCTAAATAATCTGCCCTGACCTATTTTGATAGCATAGATTCTCAAGGGACTTTGAAAAAGCAAAAGTTCTGTGTCATTATTGTGATTTTATCTGCACACACAGTGTATGATGGAGAAATGAAGCCAAAATTCAAGTCCAAATCATGGCTTATCTTCTTGACCTTTGAAGGTTTGATACCTTAAGTTGATTTTTTAAATTTAATATTTCTTAGACTTATTTCCTATATACAGCACACTACACCTTAAGCCATAGCTGATAATGCCCAGCTGCTTATAAAACGATGAAAGTGTTAGGGAAGCCTGGAATCTGAGAATTTCCCTTAAATGAAATATGTTCTTTCTGACCTCTATGGACATTAATAGGCCGTTTCCTTTAGCTAGATTGTTCGCTATCCAGTTCAGTCTTATGTGTTCTTCAGCACTCAATTCAGATGTTAGTTTCTCTAGTTTATATACTGTCTGCCTAAGTTGTCAGTGGGGTCTTACGCAACTTTGTGCCCATTTGGTTTCTGCTCCTATTATTCATCCAAAAAAATATTTGCTAAATGAAATGTTTATCCATCTTTTTTTTTTTTTTTTTTTTTTTTTTTTTGAGACAGAGTGTTGCTTTGTTGCCCTGGCTAGAGTGAGTGCCGTGGCATCAGCCTAGCTCACAGCAACCTCAAACCCTCAAACTCCTGGGCTTAAGCGATCCTACTGCCTCAGCCTCCCGAGTAGCTGGGACTACAGGCATGCGCCACCACGCCCGGCTAATTTTCTCTATATATATTTTTAGCTGTCCAGATAATTTATTTCTATTTTTAGTAGAGACGGGGTCTCACTCTTGCTCAGGCTGGTCTCGAACTCCTGACCTTGAGCGATCCACCCGCCTCGGCCTCCCAGAGTGCTAGGATTACAGGCGTGAGCCACGACGCCCGGCCTGTTTATCCATCTTGAGTGGCAAAGTTGACAGGGAATCAGTCTCAGCTACAGATACTGAAAGAAAGGTTAGTCTGGAGGATACAAGATAACAAAAGAAAAAAATAATTATTTTGGTTCATGATGCTACGATTTGTCCAGTCACTCATCCCTAAACCTAGGACTCATCCTATAAAAGCTTATTTTAATTTTATCTAATTGCCAATAAGTTATGATTTTGACAATTTTACTCTGCCAGATTTGTAAATCTACCACCTTCTTATGCGCACCAAATATTATGGCTCTAGTTTAAAACCTAATTTGCAATTTCACCAAAAAAAATTTGTTGCTAATTTCATGGATAGACCTTCTAGTATATAAAACAATTATGCTTAGTATATATTTTCTTTAAATTGTAATACTTATTGCTGTTTACTTTATATGTAATCCCTTCTTTTTCCTAATTAGAAAAGTCTTACTAAGTTCTAACTCTGTCGTACACTATACTAAAGAATACAGGGGAGATGAAAACAAGTTTCTATCCCCAAATAATTATCCTTGAGGTGCTTATATATCTAAGTAGAGAGGGAAAAAAGGCAAATATAAATCAAGGACAGCTGGGACATGTGTAAGCTTTATAAATATTTGTGGAATGGCTCAGTAAAGTTTAGCTTTGTAAGATAAAGATCACAAGAGCAATGGTAATGTAGAGATTAAGGAACTCAGTGAATATTTCAGGAAGGAGAAGCCAGTAAAAAGATAGGTAGACATCAGAGGTTCAGGGTAATCTGAGGAAGTAGACAGTGGAAGATAGTTTAGGTGACAGAAGCAGGGGCCTCAGATGTGAGGACCTTTAAAAAAGAGGCTTTAACACAGGAACACAGCTTGGCATTTTCAAAGAAAACTTGCCAGAAATAAACACACTCTATGAAAATCTTTTGTCATTTTCCAAGCTCACATATTTTGCTTTCTTCATCAAGCCAGTTGGCTGTGATCTGGGAGTTGTCCATCGCTGTTACCTCCTGCATGCACCCTCGGACTAAGTGTTGTTTGCTCTGATTTCGCAGTATCTGACCCCATCATGTTCCTCATTCATCATTGTTTTCATGGATTAGATCTTTGGCATGCTTTATATACCTTTGATTGGTGTGTCTTAAGTGTTCTTGGAATATAATTTCTAATTTTGACAAGGATTGTAAACTGAAACATGGGCAAGCTAGTGGCTCAGTTTGAAAAGCACAAACATTGTACAATCTAACAGGAAATATTCCCAACTAAGAACAAAACAACAGACGTTTTATTGGCTAGGTCAGAAAATGGCATCTGTTAAGCTCACCTGGCAAAGTGTTGCTTTTGGTCCACATGGGAGCTAATGAAAAGGAAAGTGTGAAACACATACAGAGAACATGGGCCTTCACAGAGAGATGTCAGTAATTAGGTGAATTTGCTTATGTGCTACAGATGGCTGACACCAGAACCATATAATGTGACTGAATTTATATTGTGTACTTGGTTTCGTAGTACAAAAACTATCACTCTCTTCATTTTCTGAGTGTGGCTATGACTCCAAAGTTATCTAGTGGTAATGGTCTGTATTCCGACATGAGTAAGAGTAGACTTCCATATTCCTAAATAGGACAGGCTTCTCTTTTAAAAAGTAGAACTGAACTGCCTTTGGCAAGATGTTTCTAGAAGATGTTCACAGACAGGAAAGGGGAGTTTCCACATGGTTATTTTGCTGATAGATCATTTAACACTCAGGTGAACAGAGTAGCAAAATTGCCCATTTTTAGTTTTCTGTTAAAAATTGAGTCTGCTGGATATACTCTTTAATAAGTTAGATTTAATCCTCTGAAATAGTTAAAAGAATAGAAGGGTGCAGAGACATCAGTGGAGAAACATTGAAGGAAAAGGAGAAAATGTCAGCACCATCATTCCATAGTTTTCTTACCATTTTGTTTTTTTCCAAGGCAAAGGCTTCGGGAGAACTTTATTCTCTACCTTAAGTCTTTGTTCTGTTGTATGTCTTTAGTCTCCTCATTTCTCCCATTTTTTTTGAAGCTATTAATTAAAACTTGGCTATAGAAAAACCTTGGCCAATAGTCTTATTCTATAATTGATTTGATGTTGTTTGCTTTCTTACTCTACTTCATTGCAAGTCATATGTATAATTGAAGAAGAGGCAAAGATGTCTTGGAACCATGATATTGTTGGAGACACTCACCCTATAGGGATTTGAGGAACTCATCAGATTCATTAGATCTAAATTGTACATCCAAATGAGAGAATTAGAGGAGATAAAGGGCAGTGGGTAGAAAGAACAATAATACACTCTTGATATTTTCAGTGTATATATTACAGAAGAGTTAAAAAGCATTCAGAGCCAGCGGCTGCACGCAGAATATAGCAGGCTGTTCACATGGAGAAAGATGGATTTGTACATCTGTATCAACTCTGGCCACAGTCTGACTCTAGTACTTATGACTGATATCACTTAGCCTCTAGGGGCACATTCAAATGCATGGGCAGAAACAAAACAGAAATAGTTGAGCTCGGAAGAAAGCATTTATGAGAGCATTGCAAACAGCTCATTTAAAAGGTTTTCAAAATATGGTTGTAATATTGCTCCGGTGACTTCATTCTGAAGACTCTTAAAGCCACTCTTCTCAAAAATTGTGAGCTCATAAACACGGTTCTTTTTATTTCTTTCATTTTCAGTTCTACACTGCTAGTTTCAGCAACAAAAAGTGTAAGTGAACAGGATTTACCATTGTGATCAACAGACCTCAAATCCTACTCTGGTATCCAGGAATCAAAATCATTCATTAGATACTAACCTGTCTGCCTTTTTCTTATTGATATTTACATAGCTAAAAAGATGTCAAAAATATGTGCTGATGCTGTGGAGATTACTACATGTGCCACATTTACCGGCTGTCTGTAGCACACAAGCAAATTTCTGTAATTGCTAAAATCCCTTTGTTTATATATGTGTGTTTTGCACTTTCCTTTTCTTCAGCTCTCTTAGGGACTAACACAAAAGAATTCAGAATTTTAATATATTTTTAACTGTCACTGTGTTTAATAGATGTTACTTTCTTCTTCTTCTTGTTATTTTATTTATTTATTTTTTTTTGAGACAGAGTCTTGCTCTGTTGCCTGGGCTAGAGTGCCGTGGCATCAGCCTAGCTCACAGCAACCTCAAACTCCTGGGCTCAAGCAATCCTACTGCCTCAGCCTCCCGAGTTTCTGGGATTACAGACATGTGCCACCATGCCTGGCTAATTTTTTCTATATATTTTTAGTGTCTGGCTAATTTATTTCTATTTTTAGTAGAGACGGGGGTCTCACTCTTGCTCAGGCTGGTCTTGAACTCCTGAACTCAAGCAATCCTCCTGCCTCGGCCTCCCAGAGTGCTAGGATTACAGGCGTGAGCCACCGCGCCTGGCCAACAGCTATTACTTTCTTAATACATGCTTTTTCTTACTCCTCAGCTAGAAGTTTCTATTTGATGCATTTTCACTAATAACTGGACTAAGTAAAAGGATAGTTTTCAACTTAAATACCTTGTGATACTACCTCTAAAAATTATAGGCAGTTTCTCAGAGTTGAGGACAACCTCTAACCAACAAGGAATAAGAAGGCAGGCACTCAGCTGTACAGCCACAAGAAAATGAATTCTATTGACAAGCTGAGGAAACATGGACATGAAATCTTCCACAGTCAGGCCACCAGATGAGAACACAGTGTGTCTAACATCTTGATTACAAGTTTTTGAGACGCTAATCAGAGGATTCAGCTAAGTCATGCCTGGACTCCTAACCCACAGAAATTATGAGATAATAAATATATGTTGTTTCAAGCTTCTAAATTTGTGGTAATTTGTCACATAGCAATAGATAACTATCAAGCCATAAGTTTATATTTAAAGACTTGGCAATGTAAAAACAATAATGAGACCAGATGAAAATGCAAAATGAAAATGAGTATGCATTTATATGGGAGAAAAAAATCATTAACCAGCAACAAGTTTATATTAATACAAAACACAAGTCATAATGAAAATTTTTCACAAGGTATACATGAACTAGTATAATATAGTCCCTTTTGCATAAATGTCAACATTTGATATCAATTCAATTACAAACAAAAACAAATATATCTTCTATTACTTTAACAGTAATTTTCTAAAAATTACTAAAAATTTTCTAAAAATAGCTCCATAGATAAGAGCTATTTTTAAAGACAATGCCATGTGTAACTGACATGTCCTAAAATTATGACTACACCCTACTGGGTCTTTAAAATGTATTATAACTTCTAATTTGTATGCTATTTGGAGTTTATTTGTTGTTATAGTGGCACATGATAAATATGTAGGTATTTCAGTATTTCCCCATCTAACCTCTGGAAAATTATAATACACATGGACACCAATGATTCTGTAGTGCTTAGAAATGGACAATAAAGAGAAAAAATATAGGGACTATAAAAGGAAATGGACTGGGACAAATATTATTTTGGTCTTTGCTTCTACTCTCAGAACTTCTTACACCTGGGCCCTTCATACTTATACAGCTCTCCTGCTCTTGACAAGCCCACCAGGTAGATAGTAAGACCCAAGACCTGGTAGCAGGGCTTCTTTTCCCTTGTTTCTCTTCCTATTTTGTTTTTTGTTTCCCTACCTAAAGGTTAGAACTCAATGATGTAAGAGCTCAATGGTATGGACATAGAAAAAAATGGCCCATAATGGTCACTTTACCTGTTTTTAGTTTAGGCCTTAGTTTAGTGGGTCAAAGATAAAAATTATGTAAGACAGGACAGCTCAGGAGTCCTAAATATATTAGTTTATTTTTTCAAATAATCTTTTTATTTTAAAATACTTTTTGGTTTGCCAAAAAGTGGGAATACAGAATGCCCAATATCCACTTTCCTATTATTTGCATCTTACATTAATATAATTGCACTAATGTTGTCACAATTAATGAACTTGTATTAATACATTATTGTTATTAACTAAAGCTCATATTCATTTTCAGATTTCCTTAGTCTTACACGTTCCAGGATCCCACTCAGAATACCATGTTACATTTAGTTGTCATGTTTCCTTAGGCTGTAAGAATTTCTCAAATATCCCTTGTTTTTGATGACCTTGAAAGTTTTGAGTAGTAATAATCAGATATTTTGTAGCATCTCTCAGTTGGGATTTGTCTGATGTGTTTCTCGTGATTTGATAAATTTTTCCCAAGTTTCATTCTCATCATATCATATCATATCAAAGGTACATGAATCAATATGACATAAGTTTTAATGTTAATTATGATCACCTGAATAAGGCAGTCTCTGCCAGGTTTCTCCACTGTGTAATTATTCTTTATTTTTCCTTTTTCCAAAGTGCATTCTTTAAAACCAAGCCACTATTCAACCCGTATTTAAGGAGTGGAGAGTTTCATATAGAGTTTAAACAATGGTAATTTTCAGGTTAGAATCCTTATTAGGGACATAGTAAACTGATATAATGATAATATAGAATATTGGCATAGACATATAATATGTGTTCTCAAATATTAAATTTGCATTTAATATTTGTTTCTACCTATCTATATAAAAATGCTGTTATTTTCCAAGTTGCGTAATTTCAGTGGCAGGGAAGACCTCCAGTGAGCCAGAGAGAAATGGAAAAGTTTACAAGGCTGTGAGTTTTCAAACTATCCCATGAATCTTTTTAAAGTCAATAATGTTGCAGAGGTAGGATAGCATGGAAAAAAAGAACACTATGAAAAAATTGATGAAGGAAAGCAGAAGGATTCTTTGGACTGGAGAGTTCTTTGTCACAGGGATATAAAGAAAACTATCTTATGAGCTTTGTATAATTGATAACAGTTGATAGCACACAAACAAATGAAATGTGTGAACTACTGGGAATCAACCAGCAAAAAGTATTTTTACATGAAAATATGATATAAATTGTTTGTAATAAAAACATACATGATAATTATAATATATGTATGTATGACTTTTGTTTATAATCATGAAATCATACCATTGTAGAAGAGATGAGATGATAAAGATATGGCAAGTGAAAATTATAAAAGTTTTACTTGAGAATTAGGAAAGCTAATGCAATGTATTCAATATGAAATCCATCTCAAATAGATTTGTACTGGCTTGTGTATCTAAGTAGTTCAAAGGAAGGGAAGGCTTGAGACCTCGTTTGATCAAGAAACTGTTTCTTTATGATTTCTTTATTTTTGTTATTTTCCTTTGTCTTTAGGTTGATCTCCTCCATTGTTAAAGGTGATTAGGGCAAACAATGTCATCATTTTCCTGTAGGTGGGTAAAAAGCACTTCTATCCTAGCTATACAAAGGATTGTCCTATGATCTCCCATCCAAGTACTAACCAGGCCCAACTCTGCTTAGCTTCCAAAATCAGATGAGATTGGGCACATTCAGGGTGGTATGGCTGCAGACTGTCCTACAATCTCATAGTTGAACTGATGATTATGACTAGAGTAATAGAACATGTTGGTTGGTTTAACAGGAAAGAACTTGCTACCAAATGCTCCTACTCCCAACACCTAACTCCCCTCTTCTAACTGCTGGTGAGTTTATTACAGAAATATAGGGGCTCAAGGCCAAACCTACGCATGCCCAAATAAAAACATGGTCAGTTCTAGGAAGAACAAGATATAGTGGTTAAATATAGCAAACTTTCTATGTCCTAGCATATTAGGCAGTGTATTTTTCTGCCTATACTAATATTCTGTTAGTTAGGAAAGAGTTACTGTGTATGATCTGCTTGTTATCCAGAGAATATGAATACAATTCATGTGCTTGACCATGATTTAATTATCAATAGACCACATGATTTTATAATCAGGTCTCAGGTCTCGTCATATATTAAATATGTAATTATTGTAGAAAATTTTAAGGGGGCCTAAGAACACTGAAAATGTAACAGCTTTGATCCTGATATTGTCACTAAGGTAGATACTGTTTAAATTAAGCCAATGCATGGTTACATGAATGGACATGTATAATCAGGTATGCAACTTTTTTGTTTGAATGTAAAAAAAAATCACATTTTTGTGTTTAATTTTCTTATAGTCGAGTTTGTGAAATGTTTTCCGGTATATTATTTTTAGGATTGAAATACAATAAATAATTAGTTTAATATTGTCTGTTTTCAGATTTGTTGACTACATAGAATTATGCAAACTTAGAACAAATAATGGTTCAGACAATGAGACAATTACATGTTTAATTCGTTTTTCATTTGTAAGGGGCCATTGATGTACCACACATCTGACATTATTGTTATTGTTACTTAGCATTAATATAACACACTGAATTTTTAAAATGTTTTATAATCATTAATTAGTCATACTTCATAACACTTCGGTAAGATAATGTGGTGATTATAGAAAATTAAGCTACAAATAATGCAGGTTGCTGCTCTGAAGGAATTACCACCTACAAGTGAATATATGCCAAATTATAGGTTAGAAATCTGTGGAATTTTTAAGCTTCTAGCATTGACATATGCAAGCTTGGATAATAAGTCAAAAAGTACGTTTGTATTACAGCTATGCCATTTCTGCTGTGTTAATAATATTATGACATTTGGATACTCTCTGTTCTGATGAGCTTGCATATAAACTTGATTAGACTTTTTTATTCTTCTTGAAGTCAAAGATTAAAAGATTAAAGAAAATAAAACACTGCAAGTCATCTATTTTTCCATTCTCTAGCCCTCACTTTATTTTCACAATTTACATATGTTCTTATTTATCTGAAAGATTCCTTAGGAAATCTCCAACACCTTCCCTTTTTTGACATTTCTTAATACCTCTATTACCTTTTCCAATGAAGTCCATGTCTTCCAAAACCCATATTGTTTATAGCCTTACAAATACATGTCACAGTTACTTGCCAGAAAATTCTCCTTAAGCTTAGTAAACCGAATCTTACCAAAATGTGAGGAGACAGAAAGGGAGCAAGGTGCATTTTCCAAGCAAATTTATGTAGCACAATAATGAGGGGGAATTTTCATACTAATTTAAATACCCTCCTTCTCCATTTCTCAAAGCAACTGAAGAACTTTCTGATACATAGATACCCCAGTTTGCCATCTTAATAGTGATAGAATGCCTATAAATACTAAGCAATAAGTAAAGATGAATTCCTTAATGTTTTCTTCTACTAAGCTAAGACATTTCCCGTAGGAATGAAAAAGTGTTAACGAAACTACTTTACATGAAAATTGTGCAGATTAATATTTTCCAATTTGCCTGTTTGATGAATAAATTTGTAAAGATTGTAATAGGAAGAGACAATTTCCAAGGAAAGATGTAATTACTTAAAAAGGAAGAAGGATCCTTGAGGCGAGATAGCCCACTAGAGACAAAGCTCAAAGGACCATCCCCACAGAAGAGTTGAGATTGGACTGAGGAGAGCGGAGAGTGAGAGTGATTACTGCTCAGCAGTGAACCACAGGGACAGGGGACCAGTGGAGTCCAGGAACACCGCCAGGAGGAACTGAGCAAGGGAGAGAGAGGAGGATAGAAGGGAGCAACTGGTGTGAACTCACTCCAGGGAGTTTCGGAGCCCAAGGAAAGCGCAAGGATTTTTTCTTCCTCCCCTCAACCGGGGTGGGTGCCTCAGACCAGCAAAAGGAAGAAGGACTTGGAAAAAAGAAGGAAAAAAGGCATCACCTAGAAGAGAGGAAGATTCTTGCAGATAGACATTAAACGTAATGCATAAAACTTAGTCTTTCTCAGATGGCCTAATCCCCAACCAATACATTTTTAATTATTTTGAATAAATGGAGCAGGTAGTACAAATAAAGGAATATGCTTTCCCTTTTTTCTCTAAATTCTAACAATTTAGATAGAAAGATTACGTCTATGATATATGTGTATATGTATGTTGGTGTGTATAAATATATATATAGATACAGAGAGGTAAATTTATGAGCACAGATATATCCATACATATACCTATACATACATAGATATATCTATATAATATTATCTTTATTGGAAAAGGTAATAGATTGATAGGTAGATTTATTTATCTACTTACCTATGTATATGTGTATGTGCCTGTGTGTGTGTGTGTGTGTGTGTGTATACATATATATATATATATAGGACCAAATGAAATTGCTGATATTTCACTATTTTTGACCTACAGATAAGGCAATTTCCTTACGTAGCAAAATAGGTAGTTATTAGAGAAATCTGGTTAGAAGTATAGTGTGAACAACTGGTATCATTAAATGAATACCGTCCTTGGAAATTTGGCTTCTGGTTTTAATTGTACTATTTGCCAGTTTGATGATTTTGAGAAGGCCACCTTTCTAGGGCACAGTTTTATAATCTGTAACATAGAGAAGATTATATAGGTCCAAAATCTTTTAATTTCTCCTTAGCTTCAATTTTTTAATGCTTATTCATTCATTCACTAATTTTTTTATGATTTTTTGATACCTAATATATTATAGGTACTTTTCTAGACTTTGAATGTAAAGCAGTGACCAAACCAGGCAAAATTCCTTTATGGCTATAACTAACACTTGGTTATCCTTCCTTCACCTAGAATTAGAGAAATATGCTCCAAAGAAAATACTCTATCCAGGACCTTATTATAGTCATTGTGAATAAAAACATTCCTCTCTGTAACCTAGGATGGCTGTGTAGTACTGGTTGTAAAAGTTGTCTACCCTAATATGTTATACACCGGGGAAACAGAAGAATGTATTCAGTACTGCCTATTTTGAAAATCTGCACTTTACGACAATTATAAAATTTTGTCTACAAGTTTTCGCAATTTTCGTGAGAATGTAATGAGTTGGAGCAGCTGATGCAAGAAGGAAGTAGAACAATCGTTACAAAATTTTTCTCTGTTTTAAATTCAGAGCATGGCTTCTTCTCAGTGGTTTCTAAGGGTTTGTGTATAAAATTCCCTAGTTTTACACACAATTAAAATACTTTTCTCTTTTGTGTTTATTTTGGCCAGTCTGATGACTATGTAACTGAAGTCCATTCTTCTAAGTGAAGTATCATAAGAATGGAAAAACAAACACCACATGTACTCACCATCAAATTGGAACTAATCAATCAACATTTATGTGCACATATAGAAATAACATTCATTGGAAATCAAGCAGGTGAGGAGAGAACAGTGGAGGGGTAAATTCACACCTAATAGTACAACACACACTATCTGGGAGATGGACACACTTATAATTTTAACACAAATGGTTACAAAGGCAATTTATGTAACCAAAAACATTTATAGCCCTGCAATATTCTGAAATTAAAAAAAAAAAGTAGGAGGAGACAACTACAAGATATCATTGAAGCAAATGTGCAGTCGGGTAGCCAGAATAATTTGAGGTAAGATTATTTAACAGTTGAAGTTTGAAAAAACACTTTTTTCTCTTTTGTGAATAGCGGTATTCTCAAGACATTTTCCCATAACAACTAAAAGTTGTTGAATCTAGGTTTGTACTCTACTGGCCTTCCTCTTCCCATTGATCTTTTTGCTTGGGTACTGCATTCATTGCCTGGGATCCCAAAAATTAGTAGAAAACACTTTCTCTTCAAAGATTGCATTAAGCATACTTAACCATATGCAGAGAGTTTTGTAAGTCTGTCCAGTTTATGTGGTTATAACTGCACTAAAAGGTAGAATCATTTTGGAAGAGCTGAGATTCACATTTTCTACCATTATGTACACGTACAATCAAAATGGAGCTCTAATAATTTTTTGAACTGAAGGAAAAAGCAATTGGGGGGAATCTAAACACTAACAAATATTCCTTGTATAATTAAAATGGTATAAATATATTTAGGTTTCCATGAGTCATTAAAATAGCTCTCCAGTCATTCTCTGACATAAGGGCCTCTTTTATTTTCTCTGTTAACATTGTCATGTTGCATTATTTTGTTTGGGAGAATATGGAATGATTTAGAATAAAAAGAACTAGTTGTTTTTAATCTTCTAATTAAGAAGTTTTGAATTCTAAAACATGTTCATTATATAGCTATCCTTCTATTCCTACTTTATAAAATGTTATATACTTGAAATATATTATTAATTATTCTAAATAAACATTTAGAAATGTCTACACTTACTGCTCCAGAAAAATTGGTATGGCTGAGTGTAAGACTAAATGCATGATTTTCTTGGTATGTTAGGTGTGTAAATGTTACTTAACAAAGGTGTGTAAGGGCTTCCTTCCTGATATATTATAGAAAGACGAACAGTGAAGTCACACTACTGAGTGCTTAGTCTAATGATGGCAGGCCTTATACCTAGGAATATTAAGGCACCTGTAATTTTTTCTGCTGGGATAACCAAATAATTTGATTTTATCCTGGTTAACAGTCCTATTTCACATATTCTTTTTATGTGTTTAAAAAATATTATAAGTCCATGGCCTCAGGCCACTTGTCTTTAATGCAATCATAATCCATTGATTCATTCTTCATTAGAGCTTTAGCACACTCTGCCAGAAAATTAACAATTTTACATTATCCTCTCCCCTGACTCTATCAAGAGTTCTAGCAAAGGAGATACTTGAAAGAAATCTTTATTATTCATAAAAAAATAAATAATCTTCCAAATGTGGCTTTACTTATGTAGGATGGAGTGTGGTATAAAAAGGATCACTTAAAGTACTGAGAGAAGATCGTAGGAAAATGAATAAGCTCTCCCATCCCATGAAACCTGTTGTGAGTCTAAAAGGAAAAGCTTTCAGTCCTGGGAAGTGAGTGGGGAACATAAAAGTTTGTGGAGTTAGTTGAGACTTTGGATTCAAGAAACTGTGGACACTTGAACAAATCGTAATCCAGAATAACAGGACCAGATAAGGCCTCGAACAGGGCCTTTGGAGTAATGGGAAGGTTTTGCTAATGAGCCTGGTAAGGTGCTCATCTCATACACATAATAGACTCTCTGGACTTTTATTGTTCTCTGGGCCCAATCACCAGCTACTTATACTGTCTCCAATGATCCCTATTGCAGTTACTGGGAGATAAAATGCTTCCCAAATTCCTTGTTCATTACATGAGTTGCTTTTCTGAACTTTTTAAGATAGAATTTAGCTTGACTAGCTCCCCTTCCCCAGCTCTCTCATGGTAATTATTTTAAGGAGTTTTAAAATATAATTCTCATGATTACATTGAATTGAGAAGGTGTAGGGTAAGCAATATTATTTTGAGGACAGACTGGGGCATGATAATGGCATCTAGAGATGGAGGAAGCAAAAGTGCTTAGCAGAGATTTGGTGAGAGAAGATGAGAATTTCCTAGCCTGTGTGAAATTCACATTATGGTGGAAAAAGATGTTCTAGTTAATCCTTTGTGGTTAAAAGGAATGGATTCACTCAAGTTACTTCTAGTAATGAAGAATTTATTTTAAGAGTAACTGTGAACTCAAGGGATAAATTGTGTAATGAGGTAATAAGCAGATAGAAATCATAGTAGAACAAACTAAAGAGAAAATTCAGAAACCTAAGTTAAGAAGGTAAAACAGTACTGAGAGCCTTAGCTGTAGAAGGTTGGACAGAGTCATTAATGACTATGTGCTCCGCTATAATATGACCCATGTTCCCTCCACATTTCTATTATTTTCCCCTTTTCCTACAAGGTCATTTTGTCTTTCCACTGTCTCTACTTATTTTATTTGCCATGTAGATCCTGTGTACTCATACACTTTGCTTCTTTATAACTTTAACATGCCATGATTGTTTATGAACCTGGCTTTTCCTTACTTGTTATAAACTATGTCAGGGTTTCCTTGCATGAGTCTTTCCAGCTTCATTCTCCATTGAAAGCTACCTTTTTCTCTCCACATTTTCCAATTCAAATTCCGGAAAGATAAAATATGATCACCAAGTTTATCTGTGTTTTCTGGCCAGTCTATTGATCAAGTAACCTTGGATCGAGAGCTCATCCTTGGTCCAACTTTCTACGGTTTGGGGTGTGGGTACTCAAATAATTGGAAATATGGCTGTTTAAGCTTTTCTGTTGAAGATAAAAGTAGAAAAAATAGAAAAGACTTGTTTCATACAAAGAAATAATTTTAGAAAGGTATGAAGAGGACCAATGATAGGGCCATATGAAATATACAGTGGAAACACAAGGAGATAATAAACAACCAAAACCAGGAGATCATTTTCATACAGAGAATATATTACAGTTAGAGTTGAATAATCATTTTCCAGGTCATTAAGTGAGTGGAAAAAGCTTTTCAAAACAAGGAAAGAACATATGTCAAGGCTCAGAGGCAAAACAAAACAAACAAACAAACCCTCTATGATATATTTGGGACAGTATGAATAATTTTTCCTTGTGAAGGAGAAGATAAAGGTGGAAACGTTGCCAGCAATCGTTTTCATTAATAGTTAAGATATCCATGTTAGAAAGAACATTTTTGACAATAGATGAGCCAGGACTGAAGATGAACTATATGGGTCATCTATTAGGAATCACAACATTGCTGTCAAGAGAAAACAAGAGAATGAAATGATTGATGGTCAGAATAAAGATGTAAGAATAAATGCAAGGGGTTTTAAGAAGAATCAATGGACCTTAGTGACAGGCTCCTGATTATACAATTAATGATAAAATATTAACAATATATTGTGAGAGTATATATTAAATCATTCTTATTTTTCATTTTAATTACAGAATTATTATGAAGAATAGCTGAAGAAATTTTATCTCTGATTTCTAAAACACTAGAATATTTCACAAAGAGGAGATAATTGAAGACTGAGAGATCATTTAACTGGACATGTGAGAGTTGGGGGAGGGCATTCCAATATCAGAGAACTACAGAAAAAACCCATTTCCTCTCCTCTATAAAGCTGAATCTACACCTTTAGTTCTTGAAGAACTGAAGTCACCTTTTCAATCAGAGGGACTAGAGAATTCATCACAAATTCATTGTAGCTAAATAGAGGAATAACGGTTAATGTTACATATGGATATTTAATTAGTTTATTTATTTATAAAATACTTATTGACAAACTGTTCCCCCTGTTTTGGAGCATTAATTCTACTGAGGTTAATAAGAACAAAAATAAAAAAATAAAATATATATTATTTTTCAGATACAGATAACTGCTCTCAAGAAAAATACATTAGGTATTGGGAATGTGTAGAGGTGATATCTCATTCACTATGGAGCTGATGGAGTTGAGTCTTAGGAATGAGGTAGGATCTTGAAGCTATGGGACTATATTGACTGATATAAATGAGTAGAGAGCATCCAAGATTAGTATTGATGAATATATTGGTGAGGGTATGGATTTGGGGAGTGAAGGAGTTGGGATTGTTGTATCTGTGTGCTGGAATCTTTTCCTCTCTGGTGACCCTTGAGAGAGGAGTATAGATGTCAGAATGGTGGAAGTCCCATCAGGAGAACTGTATTTCCCCAGCTCCTGCTTGTCTCCTGCCCATGCCAGTATGAGAGTTTGGGAAGGGGGAAGTTATATCTTTATCCCTGGAAGTAACGAAAGATCTAGAATTCCGATCAGAATCTATCCCATTTTCCCTAACATCTGACATTAGTAAACCAGTTTAATCACTCTCAATGTTTGTTGCATGGGAAGTTTATGAAAAATACAGTGTCTTTGGCCTCTACAATTTATATTCTAATATAGTCAAGATGTGATGAAATTTGGGAATCTGCATTTTCAACAACATCCAGGTGATTCTTATTCAAGAGCTCTACAGAGCTCTAACAAATATCAGTATCCTTATTCCCACTTCCAACACAATAAATTAGATTGAAAAGAAGTGATTTGCCTGGTGAGCTAATAGAACTGATATCAGAATCAGATTTCAGTGTCTACCTCAACAATAAAACTTTGAGTTTATTGTTGTCAGGCAGTGGGAAGGGGGAGGGGGGTTGGGCATATTCACACCTAATGGGTGCAGTGCGCACCGTCTGGGGATGGACATGCTTGAAGCTCTGACTTGGGCAGGGCAAAGGCAATATATGTAACCTAAACATTTGTACCCCTATAAGATGCTGGAATAAAAAAAATAAAAAATCTAATAAAATAAAATAAAAAACTTTGAGTTTAGCTGCCATGTGGAATAAAATGTCCAGAAAGCCTGCCAGATGACTTCCAGTATTTCATAGAGTTGAATAGGCATAGGAAGACATCCTTGTCAAATATTTGCCATAAGCCTATCCTGATTTTATTTTATTTTTGTTTTAACATTATTATTTTTAGACAGGATCTTGCTCTGTTACCCAGGCAAAGATAATCATAGCTCACTGCTACCTCAAACTCCTGGGCTCAAGTGATCCTCTTGCCTCAGTCTCCTAAGTAGCTGGGACTATAGGCATGCACCACCATACCTGGATAATTTTTCTTTTTTTTTGTAGAGATGGGGTCTCCCTATGTTGCCCAGGCTGGTCTCAAACTCCTGGCCTCAAGCGATCCTCCTGCTTCTGCCTCTCGAATTGCCAGGCTTACAGGTATGAGGCACTGTGCACCTGGTCTCTATCCTTATTTTAATTCTCTGGAAGCTACCCTTGGAGAGCATGGTTGTTTAGAAATCATAACTCTGGGGTTAACCAACCTGTGTAAGATAGGCTTTCTTTGATTTATTTCATTTAGGCTTAGAAAATGATTTCCTACTTAAAGGGTCAGAAACAATCTTTAGGAAATATAAAATAGTCTTGTTTTTGTCTTCAAACACAAGTCTAATGGAATTTCAGATATTTTAGATTTGTGTTTAAAAATTTGAAAATTAAGGCCAAAAGTGTAATACTCACAAATTCAATAATGCAAATATCAGCTTAGACTCTGTGGTCTTTTATGTGTTTCATTTAAACACATGCATTTGTATACACATTATAAAGCAAAATGTTCATTCTGCAGTAGTACTTAATGCAACTTTCTCAGCCACACTGTCTTTAAGGTAATTAAATGACATAAATAAAATTTTTGTATTTTGAATATTTGGCACTTGTTTCTTTCTTATGGTCAGAAACTTATCAATATCTTTATTCTTGATAGATCACAGGAGTCATAACTTTTATATTTAATAATATTTGTATAAACAAAGAGCTATATTTGTACAATATAACTTGGCAATTTATTATGAATGGAAAATGCAGCTGGCTAGTTTCAGCAATGATTTCTATTATAAGTAGTATTATTATGCATTCAAGATTTTATTTCAAATTTATGTTTGGGGAAGTACATGTATTGTTATAGATCAAAGTTTTACTGTTAGAAATGTCTAGAGTCTTATTTTCTTCCTAATTAATCTCAGAAAGTTCACTGATTCTGTATTTTCTACTTTGACTTTCTATTTACAGGAAGATGGAAACACTGAAAATAAGGTTAGATTAATTAAAGTAATGGGCTAAGACTGAATTACTGTAACAGCTGGTATGATTTTGACTTTGATTGTAGCAGTCCAATGCACATAAACACTAACAACAAAAGGTCATATGTATCTAGCATCTTTCAAATTCACTTTATTTGTAATACTTCAGAATGCATGGGTGTATTCCTTTAGGATGCACAGAAGCCAGGATGCATATATCAAAAACCATTTTATTTAAATTTTTAACTTAATTGATTTAATTCATTGATTGAATTTAGCTTATAGTCACATACATTGCATAGAACTAGATAATTTAAAAAAATTAGACTGAAGAAATTCAGCCAGGCTAAAGATATAAAATGGAGGTAGAAATGAGGTTATAAAAATAGACACAATAAATTTTAAAACTTTATCATGACTGGGCCAAAATCAATGACCATGGGAAGAGAAACCTAGTTATTTATAAAATATACAAAATTCTTAAGATAAAAACAGAATAGTTGTTTAGGAAAAGCACATTTTTGATTAAAAAAATATAGAAAGTAATACCTTAATGTTCTTAACTCTATGAGAACACTGTGTGTAAAATTCATAAAACGAGTCTTAAAATACTCCTATATGTATACAAAAATTCAGTATAAAAAAAGCAAAAAAAAGTTGGTGTAGGGTAATGAATAATATTCCAAGGCCTAGTACCAAATTTGCTAGTATTGTTTATCAGAGCATCCTTCAATATGAGACCCAGCTTAACATTTTTACTTGCATTCTTCTTCTTATGGGTGTTAGTTTAAGAATTTAAACTCCTAGATTTTGAGATTACAACTGAAGGATGAGTATGATTCTATTATATGAAGGTTTACAACAGGCAAAATGAATCTATTATGATTTACCTCAAAACCATGCTTGCCTGGCAGAAGGTTTAGGGAAAGACTGAGAAGAGCATGGGAGAACTTTTAGGATGATAGAAATATAATGCCTGGGAAGCCAGTTATGTGGATGTATGTATTTGTCAAAACGCATCAAACCATGCACTAAAAATGTGCATATTTTAATACATGTGAAGTGTATATCAATAAATTGATTTAAATTCAGAATTCCATATTAACTAATTTATACTTGAATTATATTGTACCATGATACACTAGTTTTCCATATCAAAAATATTATGTTGTATTTATTTATTTTATCCTCTATGTTTAAAGGACAGAGATCGTTTTATCTTGTTTATCACTATATTTTCACCTGATTCATAACTCATGTTCAAAAATATTTTTAAATGAAAATATATTATAAGATGCCCAGAATTACATTTTCATTAACAAGCTTAAAATATTTGAGCTATCAAAGTTTCTTTGTTTAGAAATTAGGACACTATAAACATCCACAGATTTATTATGACTTCAAGGGTTCCTGATTCCCAGAGGAGTGAGACATTTATGGTATTGTGACTGCACAGCTTTATGTATAACTATATATACACTACATGAATGTGGGTGTTAATGTTTCATATTGTTAGCTTAATAAAACAGGTAGTCTTATGACACTGTAATTTTACATACATATAAGCTAGCTGGACAAAATTGACAATATTATCAAAATGGCATATGATTTTATTGTTAGTTTTTAAAATATTTTTGTCACTAGTTTGTACATTACTCATCTTAATTTTTACTTGTTAATGACATAAACAAAATTTATAGCTGAATTCAATGGTATCCTAAATATTTACATGCCATCCTCTTTTTCACCATATAAGGAACTGTTGCACCTTTCCAAGAAGACAAAAAATGGTATATATATTCTCCTGTAGACTATGTTAGAACACAGAGGTGGTCTATCCCAAGAGTATCTTCAAAACTAAGGCTTAATCTAAAAGAAACAGTATGGAATTTCACAGGCCTAGAAGGAATACATGAGTAATTTAACCTGTCTTAGCTTTGATTTCCTTATTTTTAAAATAAGGAAATTGAGCTAAATGTTTTAAAAGATTCCTTTCAAGTCTAAGTCTCTATGACTCTGTGATTACCATAGACTTTTTTTAAAGAGCACTACCTGAAAATCAGAATATGAGATGACATTTGAAGAATGAAATTGACTTTTATGAGTTTAGGGTGACATGGTAATGACTTTGGGCAAAACTTATTTTCCCGTTTTATTTCTCAAACCTCGTATTACTATGTCTCCACTGATCATACCAGTAATACCTAGAAAAAATGGTCCATTGAAATGATTTCTCTCTATCCCATAGACACTAAGTAGTATGAACAATTATGACATCTTTGATCTTATATTTCTTCTACTTCATACTATTCTTAAAGTCCAGTGTGATATCTACAATTTAGTACTTCTTCAACAGAAGTACTAAACAAAAAGCATTCATCTTTCTTAATAGAAGTCCTAGTAGAGAAAATATTTGTCATTGTCATTTCTGCTATTAGATTATAATTACCACTTTTGTAAGTATTTAACATTATAAACAAGAAATAAAAATACTTATATATTTTAACACATATTACTTTGACCTCAAAGTCTCTTTCTCATGTATTTCTCATGTATTTGTGTAAGGTTTTCAATATTAATAGCTTGCACACACATAAAAAATTTCTTAGCAGATGGATATCTTGTGCAATATTGAGTACCTCATTAATTATTCAAGAATTTGTAGGTCTAGTTACAAGATCAAAAGTGTCATTAATCATTAATACTGCTTGCTTAAATGCATTAGAATAAGCATTTACTTCTCACAATAGAAACACAAATGGATAGATTACCCTTGTTTAAAAACTAGGTTTTTAAACTGTCACTTAAAAGACAGTTCATATTTAGTCTTTAACCTGTACTTATTAAGGGAATATTGCCTTCATTCTATCCTTTAGATGAATCAATTTAAATGAATTTTTAAATTATTTTCTAACTTTTTATATATATTTGTATTTGGAAATTATGCCCAAAGACAGTGTTTTTAATATATATCTCAAAGAAGAAGTACATTTGGTGAAATTCTTA
Source organism: Lemur catta (assembly GCF_020740605.2). NCBI lineage: Eukaryota > Metazoa > Chordata > Mammalia > Primates > Lemuridae > Lemur > Lemur catta. The sequence continues at coordinate 48,582,980 of NC_059140.1, forward strand.
ACATTCTACAAATCTGTAAACATTTTCAAATAGAATAAAAAGTTCAGGAATTTGAAGCCTATGATTTGGGGGTTGAAATGAAGTGAAGACTGAGGTACACATAAGGTATTAGAAGAAAAGAACATTGGCATAATTTAGGCCATGTGCCTCATTTTATAGATAAGGAAACTTAGACCAAATGGCAATGTGATTAGTTTAATGTTATTAATTGACACATGCCAATTAGAATAAGAGCTAATGCTAGAAATAAAATGCCAGACTCCTTGGCAGTACCTTGCTAAAAAGCATTATGCTATTCTACAAACTGTAAAATATAACTTCAAACCTACTCTGCTTGAATTGTATAATTATCTAAAATTACTTTGCTTATAAAAACACAGCCTTAGGGTAGATTGTTTTGCCCTTTTCTAGAAGTATAATCTATGCTTCTTAAATGCCAAGCCAGACACAATGAAAGCACGGGGCCCCTTGTGACCACCTGAAAGAAATCTTGTGCAGTTTCATAAAACTTCAATTTAGTAATCCTATTTTTATTTGTATGGCAATAGTAAAATACAACAAAGTAATTTTGAAATATCTGTTAAAATGTGTTATTTAAAAATAATTTTCTCATTAGGTCAATTATAGGAACAATGAGGTCTATGTGATTTACAAGATGTTGAGCAATTTGAGTTTCCAGAAAACTGTGAGACTGAGTATGATTCTGGGAAAAACTAATTAATAAAGGTGATTATTTTCTCCAGTCTCTTTACTTCACTTTTTCTGACTTATTCACACTATTCATGGGTATCTCAATGGCATTTTTTTCCTGATTACTTAAACCCACTCCATTCTCTCTTTAATCCCCAGCAGGTATTAAAGATCCAAAAGCACATTCCTAGGAGTCTAAGGGTCTCCTGGAGGAAAAATCAATAAGGGAGAGTCAAGAAGTGAAGAAAACTCTTTAGAATTCCTATTTTAAAATAAAATAATTCCAAGTGAACAAAACCTACACAGGTATAGATAATAGATAACAGATTTTTAAAAGCACATAACTCAGAAATAGTATGAAGAAAAAAAAGTAAGTTAACAGAATATTAGTAATGCAAAGACAGGCTTTAGAAAGATTTTCCTGAGGTGCTTTTGCAAAACAGAAGAATCTGGTTTGTGAAAAGAACTAAGGAGAACTTCAAGGAAAGTCCAAGGTATTATATGATGTCTTTTCTGAAACTGGAAGACCGTGATATACAGAGGTCATCTCAAGATATAGCTTAAGTTGGAGAAAAGTCCTTAAAATGGTAAATAAGGATCTAATGTTAAATTCTGCTTAAAAGGGAACAATTAGAAAAACAGTATAGTAAAATATTTAAAAATATTCTGAAATTAATAAAACATAGAGCACTTTATCATATTTCAAAGTACTTAACAAAGTTCTCAGCAAAGTGTCCACTTAATAACATAAAAACAGTCATTCAAGTTGTTTTGAATCATTTTTATACTTGTGATGCAGTAACATTTTAGTATGCAAATTGAAAAAGCATTCCCTTAATGAATTTTCTTTCTTTATTTCCTTTGTATATTATCCATGGACAAATCCTTGAGCCCTGGTCAAGGGACCATCTCTTTTATTTCTATAATTCCTACCAGGCACCAGCAAAGATAATGAAAACCAGTTCTTTGAAAAATTAGAAATTACCTGGGTCTTTCAAGCTTTTTACCAACCTCATAAACTTAGTTACTATTTAGTAGTGAGAAAGTAGCATAAGTTCGGGTCTGTGTCTTTTCTACTATCAGAAATCACCTCATTGTCATTCTTTTTTTCCTTATATGTGGGTAAGTTCCTAATGTAGTCCAAAATAGAAACCTGTAGGTAATGAGTTCAAAACATGTGAATTAGTTCTAGTTTTTTTTTGCTTGGGAGTTGGAAGTCATTTTTCTCATATATCAATGTTTCATAGACACTTTACATTCGTTGAATTGTTCAGTGAAATTCAAGTATTATTTGACAGACAATTAAAATAAGTAGATTTCAAGCTTAAGCTGTGTTCTTTATTATAATATGAAGTGGCAAGGTTGCGGAATTCTAATAGTATGCCTGGAATTTGGGAATAACTAACTGCAGTGATGATGAATAACAAAAGATAATGTCCACTGGATAAGAAGATCCTCTGAGTTTTTGTTTAAGCACACTCAGTATGCAATGGCTTACTTTGCTGAGCTTTAGTCTGCCAGCTTCACTGGACACGGGGGCTGGATAATTGGCACTGCTGGTTACCTTTAGAACCATTACCTGTCAATTCCTAGGTCTCATGGTAGCAAGCAATAGTGTTCATTGTACACAGTTGTTATCAAACTTGTAAGTAAAATCTAGAGGGTTAGAGAGCTTCTCTAAATTAAAACATAGACATTCATAGTCAGAGGAAATTAGATGCCGTGGCATTTTCTCATTTATTTTGAACTGGGGAAGAAGAAAAGATTTGCTTACATAGCAAATCCCTCTGAAAACTTTCCTTTTATGTGCTCCAGAGAGTTAACAGTACACTTATATTCAGCAAAGAAGTAATGTTACTCAAACTTTTAAAACACCTGTATCTGGGCTTCACCTAAGAAGATAATGGAACGAGGCTTTATTTTGCAATCAATATTCTTGTTAAAAGACATTACGGCTTCATGGAACTCAGTTAAAACAACCTCTCAGAAAAGTAACTCAACAAGAGCAGACACCTGACTCTCCCTTCTCTTAATTTAAGACAGAAACATCAAAGTTGCAAGCCCTCGAGCACTAGCAAAAGTCAAGTGCAGCCATTAGACTACAAAGCAGGCTTTGTAAATTATTAATTAACTTTCCAACTGTAGCATCCAGCTAGCTTCTATGTAAAATTATAAATATTAATTGGTAAGAGAATTATTTAAAATATATAAAGAATTTTAGATATATTATTATAAATATCTGAAAAACATGTATGTTGAGTTTTTCTAATTTAGAACATTAACCATTAGCAAAATCTATTATAGGTAACTGTGACATCTATAGCAACGTTGGAGTAACTTCAGCCTTATTCATTGCTCGAGTTTTCAGAATCAAAGAAGCACTTATACTCAGGAGAGGTCAAATTCCCATTCTCAAAGATTTCCTTCTAGCAGATCATAAGCATATGCAACTTGGGTGGTAACATGTGGCACGTGTGGTGATGTGAATGTTTTTCCAGGTATGGAGAGAGAAGGGATCTGTATTAGTCTCCTACACCTTTGAATGTTTCTGAGTCCTTAGGCTTTTAGTAATATTGCCAACTTGTTTTGTAGCATTAAACTTAATCCAATACCAGCTTTCCTTTTTACTGCATGGAATGGACTGATTGGGAAGAATAGGGTTCCTCACTAAATGAGGCATTAGATCTCTTCCTCCCAAGCTAACTGCCCTCTTTATATGATTTGTCCTGATTTAGACGGTGGAAGTGAATTGCTTTACTTTCACCTACGCTACACATTTATAAAAGCAGCTCTCCTTAAGATTTCCTAGATAACATGGTCCCAGAAGTAAGCATCACTGAACGGCAACCCCTTACATGAGATTCTTTGTGTCTTTTTCTTTTTCATGATAAATCTTTCTGGAATCCAGGAGGCCAGTTAAGGGTTACCTTTCCACATATTATTTTCCTGTTGCATTCCTACTCTTTTTTGGATGTGAAAATGGATATTGACTTCATAAATTCAATACTACTTCACTTTGATTGACAGGTAAGGTGATATGCCCAGGACTTTGGGAGTGGAAGTTATACAAAAGAATTAAATAGGCTTTCTCTAAGCTTCTATTTATTTTTGTGCTATATAACTGGATACTTCTAAGACTGGGATTGTCAACTTCACGTTTCATGAAATTACATAAAATTTAGATGTTTATTGTGTAAAACTAAATATTTATATTTTAAGAGATAGCTTGTACAATCCGAATTAATGAGAAAATTTGAAAAGTTTATCAATCTGGCCTCTTTACAAACAATGTGATGTTAGGGGAGTTGGAATAGGATTTTGATACTATAACAGAAATTCAGAAAAAAAAAAACGGCTTTTTTTTCTAATAGTATGTATTTACCAATTGCACGACCATAGATAAATCACTTATCCTTTGAAGCTCACAGCTTTTTATTTATAATGTTAAACATAAATCTTTCCCTTTCCTTACAGAGTCATTAACTGAACCAAAGGGGATACTCTAATGGTAAGATAACAAAGTTAACACTTTCAAAGCTGTAGGCAAGTGCAAATAAAATTGTTATTATGCTAGGTGATATGAGATATGATACACACAATATTATGAAATGCATTTGTATTTTTAGAATTATTTTGTGGTTCTAAATGTAAACAATTCCTAATTTCTCTATGGTCAGGGTATATAACAGTATTAGTATAAATGATTTCTATGTTATTTGACAGAAGTGGTACTATGTGAATTAGACTGAATATGACAACATGGAACTACACATTGCTTTCTTCTCCTCAGCTAAATCACCTTGATGGACTATTTGGGATTGTATTGGATGAGCACACATTAGATTACCTAAAAAGTAAAATATATGTATTGTTGTCATTAAAGATAAATATGTCAAATCCTAGACAAAGCAAAAGAAAACCACTATTTCTACTGACTTCACACAACATAATATATAGTTTCATTAGCTTTCAAAATGTCATATGGAAGATACCAAAATGATTTAATATGTAGGAATGCTATAATCTACTAAGGCTGAATGGTGCTTGAGTTTGGATTTATTTTATCTCCTTAAATAGGAAAATAAATAAATAAACCAACGAAGGTTTAATGGGCCATATATATAAATATAGAAGAATTCTGGTTTTATTTTTCAGAATCTTACAAAATTTTTGCATCGAGAAAAATTAAAGCCTAGGAGATATTTTTAAATTGTCTAAATATCCTTTTCAAAGGCAAGGCATAAAAGAATAAGTCCTAGGTGCATGCTGTTTGATAGCATAGTTGCTAGCATCATTATTCCTAATTATTCTTGACATTTTGTCCATTATACCATGAGGTTCCTCTGAGGGTAGAAATAATCAGCTAAAAGTGAAGACTAGCTAATTATCTATATTGTATGAAGAAAAGTTGTGGTATTATAGATGAAACATCAATTATGGAAATTGGTGATAAACGCTGACAGTGGAAATATGTCTTGGAAATTACTCTAAGTCAAAAGTTTAGAAATCTTTGTTGCCATTTCTTGTTTCTCCCCCATAAACCAGTAAAATTTCATTTGCAACAAGAAATATATACACAAGAAGTGTAATGAATAGCATAACGGGGAACCACTTTATAAATTATAATCATGTGTTAAGCCTGCAAATATAGGTGGCTTTAAAATTTATTAATTTATTCAGAATAATTATATAGGTTGTCTCTGTTTCCACTGAAAAGCAATCATAATAATTATTCAAACTTTATTTATATTAAACAACAAATCACTGGTTAATTTTGTAAATATAACTTTATAAACATTTTATAAACATAGTGGTAATATTCTGTATGTTCTTAACACAAAATTTGACCATATTATGCTTTTGTATCTGAAGGTGGGTTGCTACAGGAGTCATTTGCGCTAGAACTTTGCCAAGGTACCCTCAAGCAAAGGTTAATTTATGAAAAAAAAAAAATAACTTACTTGTAGCCCTGGAAGTGAAGTCAATGTTCCCACATAATGCTATAACAATTAATTAGAAAATGAAGATTTTCCTTGTTTTACTGAGAATCTTATGTATATTGCAATTTTTATCATGAAAGTTTTGTGTTCCTTGCTTCCAATTATCTTTTCAGTTCCCTTCAAATTTGCACACTATGTCAGTAAATGCCATGAAGTGCCAAGTGTGGTCAGACTGTGACACCCCAGCTGTTCTTCTCTGGATCCTTGCATCAGTGTTAACTATCTCAACCAGGAGCAATACTGCTAACCTAGGGACAAACAGACATCTAGGGGGATTTTGGTTGTTTCAGTGACTATGGGAGAGAACTACTGGGATTTAGCAGAGAGCAAGTGTGCCAATTTATGGAACAGCCTGTACAATGAAAATTTGCCCCACCCTAAATAATGACATACAAATGCTAGTGGGTGCACAAGACGAACCTTGGTATACACAGAAAATTCTGGTCTTTTAATGCCTAGTTACTTGTATCTAAAAATTTTTAAAAACTTTATAATATTATTTTACAGAGTGATACGATTGCAGGGGAATGATTCATTACACAAATAAATATGCATATACTATGGTGTACCCTCAAATTTACTGATACAGGCTTGAAATAAAGTAAAATAATGCACTAAAATAACATTTGAAAATATCTACTTTAGAAAATTAAATATCTATTAAGCTATACATAATAATGACCACACCCCCAGGATTATCAGTAGACTTAGGACATTGCTTTAATTAGCTCAGGATGAAGGAACCAGTCAAGGTTTTAGGTTTTGTTGTTATCTGCATTTTTTTCCCTTAGAGTCAAAACACTTTTTGCTTGACTTCTTTAGGATAATTGTATGAGTGAAGATTCAATCAGAAAAGCAGACTCTATATACATATGTGTGTGTGTGTGTGTGTGTGTGTGTGTGTGTGTGTGTGTATACACAGAGAGAGAGAAAGAGGAGAGAGAAAGAAAGAAAGAGAGAGGAAGAAACAGGGAAATAGAACTTATAGGGATTTGACCTTATGCAATGGTGAGATCTGGTTAAGCAGTTTCTGTAACGTTGTCTTCACATCTGATGCTGGAGTTGAAAATAGGCAGTTAGAAAGGAAGAGGAATTTAAACTGAGGTAGAACAAGAATAGGCTGGAACCCACAAGTATTACAGAAGTAAGCAGTTCTCATTTCCTCTAACCTTACTGATGTGTCTTGTAGGAAAAGCTGATGCCCTTTGACATGGAGCTAAACACAGAACTGGCCCTGGAATCTGAGAAGCTGAAGGCAGATTCAGGGGAAGGTCCAGTAGTTGCAGGCCAAGTGCTAACCCTCATCTAGGAGATAAGCCAGGAGATCAATGTGCCTGAGCTACACAATGGCGGCTGCCTCACTTCCACCTTGTAAATACCACACGGGAATTTCTCCTGTGGCCCACTCTTATTGGAAACATATAGGGAAAGAATTCTAGTATATGTAGTTCAGCTTAGCCCGGAGGACATATTAGGAAGCCACCAAAATAGTCGCTGAGAAGACGAGAACTGTTTCTCTCTTTCTGAGCCTAAAATGATTTATACAATCTATTCTCATAGAGTAGAGCTATGTTCTAAATAGATGTAATTGCATGATTTGTAACAGATCAACAGCAGCAATGTAAATATGGCCTGAATTGTAAATGGTTATACAGCTCTAAGGTAAATACATTTTCAGTTCTTAATTATACAATTAATATCTATAGAATTGATTCCCGAAGGAGTAAATTGATTTGATGCAATACATTATTTAGATTTATTTAGAATTTAGTGGCTGGAGTAATCTGTGGAATACTTAAGCCATAGAATATGACAAGCAATGCAGTAGTTCTGATTAATGCACTTCTTAGGTGCCTCTAATCTGCATCAAAAAGGTATTAATCAACTTTACTTCATGGTTGCTATGTCTTGTTGCAAGTATAAAATGATTATTGTTACTATTTCTAAATTATTAACAATATTTAGATTTTCATTGATAAAACTATACGTGACACCTAAAATGAATAATAATACATTATTAGATAGTGCCTATATTTATCTATAGTGGAGAGTTCTATTAACATTTATGCAATTCAAGAATTTTTATTGTTAGTGTGTGTTCCATGTAGTCAAGGCCAAAACCCAAACTTGGAAATAATAAAAGTGATAGGATGTTAAGCTGAAATACAACATACACATATAGAATTTTTTATTATAGATTTTACTTACAACTATAAAAGGCACATTTGCACCTATTCCCATTATAGAATTTTCAAACTGCCACATTATTTACTTATGTGTGTCTACCTCCACCAAACTGCAGGGTATAATAATTGAGGGCAGTTTGTAAAACATGAAAGTTGAGCATACAAAAACTTTGGCAATAATGTAGCACAATGCTAAAAAATTCTAACTTCTAACACCTTTCCTGAAACTGAACTATTCAGGTTATGAAACCCTTCATCTTTGAAACAGGGGAGCAAAATGAGATAAAACTCTCATCCTCTCTAAATTTTTGTGTTATGTATTTTTAAATTCCACTTTACCTCTAACTGTCCTTGTCTTTTTAATTAACTAAACATGGATGAGACACATAAACATAGATTTAATATTTTTAAAGAGGAAGAGAAGAAAAAGCATTGACTACATCGTAGCTTTGCCCACTGTACAAAGGGATCATTGTGTGCATCTGCAGTGATCTTACTATAGGCATGCAAATCCTACTCATCGTCTCTAAAAGACTGTTGTTCTCTTTGATAGTTGTTACTTTTCTCCTATATTGCCATTTTAGGCAAAAGCTTCTGAGTAAATAAATCCCTTTTGTATTGTTTGATTAATGAGAATTTATAAGAAATGAGAAAAATCAACATCTTTTTTTGTCAGAGAATGGAGCTTGTTTTCTCACTAATACTTGAGGTCACAGACGAAATTAGGTTTTTCCAGGTAAGATTGAAGTCAATTGATCCACTCTTAGAGTTTGCTGGACTGAGTTTATCTCGAGTTATGTCCCCCTTAAACATATTCTGAGAAAGAGGAATTTTAGGATTCACTCTAGAGATTAACACAGAAAAAATGGAGAATGAGAAAGCAGAATTGGAGAGAGGATGGAATTAGGCTGTGATTCAGTCTGAAGGAAGACCTCCGGTGACACTCAGGTAGCTCGGAAGCTGGGATGAACCTTCAGAATTGTTCCAAGTAGAAACAAAGGGGGATGAATGGCTATATTTGCACATGAATCAGTCATTGGATGCAGGCTATCCTGGGAAGGGGCCTGACTTTGAAGAGGATGATGCTAGTCAGGTAAGACAGGTCTGAAGAGGACCATCATCTGAGAGATGTCTGTCAGCAATGTTCCCAGCATCTGGAGGAACATGTCCTTTAGAGAATCCACTACAGAATGTTGTCAATTTCCTTCATGTGCTTCCACACCTCCTTTAAAATATCTATTTTCATTTCATGTATTTGGAGTTTGAGAAACCTGAGCTATTTGATTAAAAAAACCACTGAAATTTAGAATCTTTTCCAAACTAATAAACAATATTTGATTCATAAAAATATCAGATTGAGAAAAATGAATAAATCTTAAAGGCAATAAAGAAAACTGAAGAACAAGAAAAAGGTCCCAAATCAAATCTAATAAAATCATATCATAACAGAACAAAACATCTAGAAATTATATAACAATATTTGAATGAATCACAAGAATAATATCTGGCATTCTAGATAAGCAACTTCAGGAAGAAACATACTTCTTTATTTGTTTTCACTGAAAATCTTAAAGAAGTGTTATTTGATAGAGCCACACCCGGGAATGCATTCTGACCAGTACGCTGGCATCCCCTGGTTGTCCCAGGATTCAAGCCAGAATGGACAGATTTAATTTTAGCAGTCTAAAAACACTCAAAAATAATTAGACATCATGTTAGCATAAGACCAAGCATGTCACATTCTGAATTACAGGTTAATATTTCATTTTATTTCAGTATAATTTTAAATAAATATATGCAGCTTACATAAGATGGGAGATAATAGATTGGTTCAAATAAACAAGATAAAACTGAAGCCTTTCTGTAAAATATTTCAAAATATTTGAAAAATAGCCTGTAAAAAGTACATAAAGGTTAAACTTAGCTGAAATACAATTTGGGTGGTAATCTTTTACAGTTAATGCTGCATTAAGATTAGTCTTTATGTACAAAAGTCAAAAAGGTGCATAGCTCTATTACAGAATTTATCAAACTATAAAAAATTTAGTGGCTTGTAGTTATCTTCTCACAAAACTTTACCTTCACTGATGGGAAGAATAATGCCTTTATAAATGTGAGACAAAAATTATATTGTAAAAATTGTTTGATATTATTTAAAAGACTACTGTTTTAAAATATTCCTGGTAAGTAATATGGTCTTAGTTTTTTTGTTGCTGTTTGTCTTTCAATTTCATAGAAGTTGTTTGAGGATCATTGTTTTCCCCCACTAGTCCTTGAACTCTTTGAGGGCCAGGGGAATGTGGGATTTGTCTAGCGCAGCACCTAGAGCAGTACCTGGCACACCATGCTTGTTGCTTATGTCCATGAAAGTACCAATGAATTAATAAATGTGTTCTGTAACACCTGACTAGGGAAGTAAGATTTCCCATACTACAGAGGAGGAGAGTATAATGGTTTTCAGCTCCTTTCCAAACATGAATAGTCCAGATCATATTGTCTTGCAAGTATATCCCCCTAACCCTGCTGGGGCATAGTCACAAGACAGTGCTGGTATTACGAGTAGTTATATAAATATCATAGCAACTTTGAATTTTATCTGAAGTAACAAAAATATTGTCTTCTGTCTGTATAACTTTGATATAGGGAAATAATTTAAATACCGTAATAAAATAAATTATCCTTGCCCATAGCAAAGCCCTAGCTTACATTCTCTATAATAGGATGGAAGATTTGTCTTTAGTAGTCTTTTAAGATAGTTAACTAAGATAAATTGAATTTTGGCTCTAATAGTGTAAACCGATTCAGACTAGGTGACAAGGAAACTAGACTACAAGGAAAGTCGAGTTCAAGGAGAATGGGAAAGAAAATACAATATAATAAAAGGGCATATTAGGATGAAAAGTATCCAGCCATTGTTAATGTAACAAGAACATATTACATGGCTGGATACTTTCAGGAAAGCTCTTGTATCTTTGGGATGACCCAGAAACCAATGAAGATATAGAACCTGTTCATCCTAAAATATTTCCACATTGTTCATTCAAGTCAATCACCATGCCCCACAGGTAAACACTGTTGTGATTTCTACGGATGATTGAATTTTAACTCAATTCTCCCATGTCCTGTTAATTTAGGAACACTGAAGCTATAATATTTATATAAGTGAAATTTCATATGCTTTCATAAAAACAAAAGAAAATTTTAGGACATGGTAGATTTTTGTTTGCATATGTGAGTGTGTGTGTGCAAAAATATCAACACTGGTTTTGTAAATTTTAAATAAATGATTAGAATGATTAATTGAAGTATTAATACTATTTTGAAATATAGATAAATAATAACTATTGCTTTTATTCAAAGAATAGGTTTAAAAATTTCAACCATTTTTATATTCCATGATTTTACAAAATAAATGGAAAGATTTTTGAAAAAAGTAGAATACCTTAATTGAAAGAAATATTTAAAGGTAGGTTGGTTGATAAATTAGGACTACATAGTGATATATATATACACATAGAATAGTATTACTACCATAGAAAATAATGAATTATCTTTATATTAAGCATAATACATTAATAAGTATGGTGCAAGGTGAGAGGAATGAAAGCTGTGGACACTTTTAGATGGGGAGTCATTTATTTTTACAGTTAATAGGATGTTATTTTCAGATGTTTTGTTACTTATGCCACTGGCTAAAATATTTTATTAGCCCTCATATCAATCATGCAAGAGATTGTTTTTTGTATGTGTTCTAAGAGGGCAAGCTCTAAAGTTAGAAGACCTGAGTTTTTATCTTGAACACTACCACTTGCTAAATGTGTGATCTCTCTTTGTTCAGTTTCCTTATCTCAAAATGGGGTTAATAATTGTACCTACCTCAGAGAATTGTTGTGAGCAATAATAAGATAAATAATGGATGCAAAGCTATTAGCCTAGTGCCTAACACTAGATAAATCCTCAATAAATGTCTGTTCTTTTGTTGCTGCTGTGGTTGCTACAAGGCAAGCAATAAAAAAAGGAACGACTTTACATGTATGAATTTATCTTAATGCCTAATCAATGAAAAATTCATTCCTTCAATTCAAAAGGCCTTGTTGAGAGCACACTGTATCAAGCAGAGTGCTAATGGAGTGCCAGAAATGGATGCTATATTGTCTCTATTCTGGAGAAATTGCCTGGGATAGGGAGAGAAGCAGGCATATAAATTTTTATTATACTATAAGATAAATTCTATAATGGCAATATATACCTAGTTTTTCATATATTAACACAGAAGACATCAACCTTGACTTGTGAGAAATGATACATAGGTAAACTTTTATGTGGTTCATGTCTTAAAAGATGGTAATGAGATTTCCAAACTGGGAGAAAGGAAGAAGCCAAGAAGAGGATGTTCTTGGCTGAGATTCAGTAGGGGTAAAAACAAGAAGATATGACAGGGTCTAGTGTACTAAATAGTGGCAAGTGTCATGTGGAGAAGTAGTTAGGGAAGATAAAAAAGTTGAAGAGGTCATTTTGGATCATGCATGAAGGGCCTTGGGCATGAAAATTCACCCTGTTGCTGCCCTTTCTTTATTAATACAATAAACACAACTATCTCTCCTTATACACTGACTTCAGAAAATAATCTTGTATAATTAATGAATACTTGTTTAATTAATAAGAATATAGGACTTCTTTTATTCTAATAGAAGAATGGACATTAAATATGAAGGGATAAGGAATTCATACAGTATTTGACAGCTTTCAACTGTGCTTCTCAAGCTAATTTAGGCACAATCATATTTGACAATTTTCATAATCACTAAAGAACAAGTCACATATTTCAAGTAGCTAAGACTTTTGAGACTTTCACTAATCTTTTAAAAATATATTTATACCTGCATAATTAAGCAATTATTCATTGCATTTTGAAAAACATTCATTTATGGCAAAGTAATTTGTTCAATGCACTTTAAAAAAAAAGTGCATTGAAGCTATTGGCTCAGATAGAAATATATTCCTCTTCTCAGCATCAATAAAAATGTAAACCATTCTCTCTTATGGCATTTTTGGTCTCCCTCTGTCACTCACTCAGGCTAGAGTTCAGTGGGGCAATCTTAGCTCCCTGTAACCTTGAACTCCTGGGCTCAATCAAGCTTTCTCTTTGCCTCAGCCTCCTGAGTAGCTGGGATTATAGGCAGGCACCACCACACCTGGATGTTTTTGTTTGTTTGTTTGTTTTTTGTGAGACAGGTGTCTCGCTATGTTGCCCAGGCTGGTATCAAACTCCTGGCCTCAAGGGATCCTTTCACATTGGCCTCCCAAAGTGCTTGGGTTACAGGTGACAGCTACTGCTCCCAGCCTCTTATGCCATTTATAATATCCTATCATATATTGTAGTCATTTACTGTATTTGAGAGGGGCCCACAAAACTCTGAGTATGTATCACCACACACACAAAACCCCTTGTGAACTAAGCAGGCAAAGAAATTTCCTTGAGAACACTTTGGCATGCTTTGCCTCATTGAATCTTAGAATACTACTCATATTTGATTGGACCAGGAAAGTTACACTTAACCCTAATGTTAGGCAGTTTTGAGTAAGGGTCTATAAGGTACATTTTTAGCAAGCTCTGGTGTGATGCCTTATACTACTGCTCCCAGGACCATACGTTACAGAGCAAATATTTAAAGGGTATAAGATTTAGCCAACTCTAATTGAAGTTTATTTTCTAACCTGAGAAGGCAGGGAGCGAGATATGGAAGGTACTAAATTACACAGCAATCCACACCTACCCTTGTTGAGAAAAACTTATGTAAACAAAGAATGTTACAGACAGGAGTGTATAGATGCAATTCCTCTAAATAGTGTAGATGGAGAAAAAGTTTGAGTCTCTAGCATAGAGTAGAAGCCTAAGTTCTCATGTTGGTTCCACAATACACCAGAAAAACAATGAATCATCAATGCATCCAAATGACTAAAAATTACTTCATGATCATTTTCATGTGAAGAATCACATACAATTATTTTAAAAAATTAAAGTTTTTTTCAAAAAAAGATTATATAGCATTTTACAGAACTTTTGTCTTCTGTCTTTCATAGGCTTTTGTTCTGTAATGTTAACATAATTGCAATTAAAATTTCTAAATAAATTAGATATTTAAAGACTAAGATGGCTCTCTGTAGCATTGTTTCTAGAAAGGAAATTCAAATTGAAAAGGAGGAAGACACATTTAAGTAAGATGCAATAATTCTTCAGACTTCCTTTTTTCTGAAAATCCTAAATGTGCCAATTATCAGTTCAATTTCAAATGTTACAAAATTACATTTTATTATTCATATAAGAAGACAATAGTGAGAAATGTATAAAACGTAGACAATCATTGCAATAGTTAGCACCATGTAAAATCACAATTATAATACACATGCAAATAGATGGTTTGGGTTTTGTAGTAAGAAGGTATTTTATTCTGGACTAGAATCCTCAGACATAAATAGTTTGTGGGGTAGACATTAAAAAATGTGTGAACCCTCTTTCATATAACACTAGAAGGATGAGTTTCACTGAATCTATTCTTTATATACAACGAGAAAAAAAAATTTCAATGTACCATACTTCCTTCGTATATGCTGATATTTGGAAAGAGCACTGGGACTACTTTTAAAACTACAGAAATATGTTAATTCATCTTTTTTAAGTAGTTATCCTATTTTAGTTCATTGTAAGCTTAAAAGTAAAATCACCTAGTTGACGAGCTGGAAAAGCTCTACAGGTAAATTAGCAATATATGTGTATTAAATTCATGAAAAGTTCAAATTGGTTTTGAGATGGCATTTTAAAGTTTTGACAAAGTTTGATCAGTCTTTTCTTACATAATGGCCCAATTAGTTTCACCTTAAGTTTTGTATTGACTTCTAGAAGCAGTTTTGTGCCACTAAGGAAAGATTACTAAGATCATTCCTTAGATTACTAAGATCTTTCCTTCGTAAAAAATGTTCAGATATTCAACATATTAATTAAAACAATCACATGTGCATCCACTAATATTCATAATACATAGTATTAGTTTCAATATTTAAATTAATAGCTACTCTATGTGCTATTGCATTTTTATTACTTTAAAAATTATGTGTTTTGTATTTTAGTTATCTCTCAGTGAAAAGGGATTTAGAAATTATGTCAGTTTTGTAGGTAAAATATGTGTATAGCCATTAAGTGCACATTCAAATTGGTGGCACTTAACTAAATCCTAAGATGGATATCTGTTTGAAGTGTGTGCATTATAATTATTTAAAGCTTTGTACATTTGGCATTTACTACATGAACACATACCCTTCCCAGTGCCGGTGTTGCCTGTGAGTGGTACATGAGTACTTGTTCATAAAGCTTTGGTGGCACTTAAGCACCTAATAGAGGTTTGGGGTATAGTGACTATGAAGTGTTTTAATGAATCATGAGATTTTTTAAAAGTATCATTGATGCCAGACTTTATTTCTGTGAAATGATTTGCATTCTTATTTTCAGATAAGAGAACTTGAACCCTAGAGTAGTCATAGGAACCATGAATGACTACTTCAGAGTACGAATAGAGAGTAAAGTATATTTCCCAGCACACCATTTAGAGAGCGATGTTTCTAAAGTAAAGAGATTGGATGGGTAGTAAACATCAAAATATTACTGTGTTCTGTGAAGTTTTTATCAAAAATAGATTAAGTAATTCTGCATCAAAATAAATACTTTCTTACTGGTAGCCATTAAATGGCATTTCTCTGGGTAGGCCAAGTTTGTTTCTTATCTACTGAGTTAGCCAATAGATACAGAGCATTCCTCTTTTGATAGTTATGTGTTGTTCGTATCACCCAGCTCTACACTGAATTCCTTGAGGGAAGCAGTGATGGTTTATTAACTTTTGTGTTCACATAAAGTGCCCTACATAATAGGGAATGAACAATATTTGTTGAATATATAATTTGACCCAATTTGACATTTCTGGAAGGAATTCACCTATGATAAAAAAAAAAATCAATGAACTGGAAGCTTAGATGATTAGAATCTCATAAATAATTTCCTAAATAGGCACTAGGATAGTGTTCAAATGGTCCCTAAAATGCTGAGTATAATTTATGCCCCTATGGATGGATCTTGTTATACCCTTTGATAATGAGGGTTGTTTAAAGGGCTGGAAGGATGAGTTGAATCTTCTCCTCACAAAAATAAAGCATGTTCTTAATTGATCCCTGAATCAAGAAGCCAAAAGTAGAAACATGTACTTCTTCCTCCCTTTGCTTGGTTATGTATATATCTCTGGTACAAAATTGCAGTTAGATCCAGGTGAACATCAGTGAAGTTTTTTGTTAGCAAACCACAATCAAGTACAGGTATTTGCTAAGTTATTCTCTCTTGGTGAGAAATATAAGAAAATACTGTTAATAATTTTAGGGAGAATAACTTACAATTATTAAAGTCTTATTTTAAGGTACTTATCAAAAATGTACTGAGGACCCTTTGTTCAGTTAAATCAAGGCATAACCTGATGTTATTGTGAAGTTACTTAAATAATATATTTAGCATTTTCTCTAACCTTTTCCTCCTAAGGATAAGGGTGTGTGTATGTGTGTGTGTGTGTGTGTGTGTGAGAGAGAGAGAGAGAGAGAGAGAGAGAGAGAGAGAGAGAGAGAGAGAGAGAGGGAGAGGAGAGAGAGAGAGAGAGAGAGAGAGAGAGAGAGAGAGAGAGAGAGAGAGAGAGAGAGAGAGTGATACCTTAGGCTTGCCCTTACCTAAGAAGTCTACTCTGAAGTTTGAAAGTCCAAAGTTTTGTGATGCACATCTCTCAGGAGTGTTATATCTTCTGAAATACAGTTACAAATGGCAGAACACGTGTACAAAGAATTAAGTTCTGGAGCTGGGTGTGGTGGCTCATGTCTGTAATCCTAGCACTTTGGGAGACCCAGGTGGGATAATCACTTGAGGCCAGGAATTCTAGGCCAGCCAGAGTGAGAATAAGACCCTGTCTCTACTAAAAATAGAAAAATTAGCCAGGCGTGATGGCGCATGCTTATAGTCCCAGCTACTCAGGAGGCTGAGGCAGGAGGATCTCTTGAGCCCAGGAGTTTGAGGTTGCAGTGAGCTATGATGACACCACTGCACTCTAGCCCTGGCTACAGAGCAAGATCCTGTCTCAAAAATACAAAAAGTGAAGTTCTATAAGACAATTAATTTGTAATTGGAGAATACACTTTTTAAAGAGTCTGAGTATTTTTATTAATAGGAATTTAGTGTTTTCTAGGTACAAGGAAGTGTGTGTACATGGGGACACCGGGCTAATCCCTCTACTTCTTAAGGAGAATCGTTCATTTTTACAACAACTTTTCTTTTTAAAGTACCTGTAAAATAATAATATACATTTTTTGGTGAGTTTAAAATATTAATGTTATGAAGTACGAAGGTTTTATGAAAATTTGAAGTATCCTTGCCTGATGGACAGTTGTTAATCATTTTAGAATGAATATTTATATTACTATAAACAGATATTCAAAAAAGCCAGATATGCCTTGGATATAAGGAATGAAAAAGGACAGAGATTCTCCAAATGACTTCCAGGTGTGCCCAAATAAATGTATTATTGCAACTGTAGTTAAATCACCATTCCTTATTACTATTTAATTTTACAATGCTTTTAGAATACCAAAATTAATATTTTTATATAGTACCTATTGTATCTTCTAATGTGACTGACCTAAAGAGGCTCTTTAAAATCAGCAACAAGTAAAAAAATAAAATAAATTCAGCAACAAGTTATTATATATGCAAGTAAATTGGATTTCATCATAGGAATAGAAATCCCTCTGTGGTATGCACTGTTTGCCTCAGTGATTGCCTGTCTTTGATTTTAGAATTCCTTTTATCTTTGAAATGTTAATGTTTTGTTCATTTGCTGATGTGCTAACAAATATTATTAGACTGATCTGTATGAATGCTATGTTATCATCAACCGACCAATTTTAGTCTTACACCTAAAATAAAATCTTCACAAATATGCTAGTTTCTGATATATATATTGATTTTCCTACCTTCCTTTTTGCATACATAAATGCACTTGGAAAATTTTAATAAGGGTCAAGATCCTTAAAAATTTTGATTATTTTCATGGCCTCAGTTAATCAAATATTAGCCATTTATGTTAAGAATACCATTAGTCATAATAGAAAGATTAATATTTATCCTAGATTTAAATAGCAGAAACTTAAAGTTTAACAATTTAT
Organism: Lemur catta; assembly: GCF_020740605.2. Lineage (NCBI taxonomy): Eukaryota > Metazoa > Chordata > Mammalia > Primates > Lemuridae > Lemur > Lemur catta. The sequence goes on from NC_059140.1 coordinate 48,601,101, forward strand.
AGTTAAATATACTATGAATATTAGTACAATGAAATATTGTATATGCAAGATATTTTGACACAAAATTTTAATTGAGAAAATCTGGATACAAACATACAAATAAATATGAATATACATGCAAATACACATAGACACATATATGGATCAAGTTTGTAATATGTGTATGTAAAAAATAGAAGAAATTATGGCAATTTATAAAGCAGCTCTTCGCTATTGGATGTGGACTTATAGGACTGTCATTCTGTGTGTGGCGTATGACTGCTGTTGCCAAGATCCTAAAAATTTAGTGAATTCACATTCAGGAAGAAGAATTATCTTTATATTGTCTCACTGTCCCCATCTGTTTCACTTTTTCTATAGAGAAAAGCAAGAAGACAGATGTAGAAGCAGGAATCCACTCTAGAAAAATTAAATATTTAACAAAAAAGAATGCCAAGTAATTTATATAGAAATTAGCAGTTTACATGGCATTACCCACTTTTTATTTCTCAGCTACATTTTTTTTTGTCTTATGAAGATAGGCTTTTAATTATACCCATAAGAATGAATTTACTTTGTATTAAACATCATCCTTAAATGGCACACTAAAACAAGTTTAGCTTTCCTGGATAGCATAGATTCATGTTCATTATCTATGCCACTACAAGGCGTATTTTCAAGATCATATGATACTTTTCATTAAAAAGATATCTAAATATTTTAAAATTGTATGGCAATGTAAAGTTATGTTTTGAGCAATATTTTAAAATTTACATTTCTCAGTTCCTTGGATCCAGATATTCTCTTTTTTATGTTCATATAGATGTATTTACATAAATAATAATCTTTTCTACACAGATTTACACAGATAACTATTCCACATGACTTAAAATCCAGTTGTAAGAAAAGTCATTAAGAAATATAAATAAGATGACTTTTTGGACAAATGTATTTTCTCAAATAAAATGAAATTTGGCATGAAGATTCTTGATAACAAAATGAACAGCAATGCATGCTCTTGTTGCATAATTACTTTTTCCAGAATCAAATCTATCTTTAAAAAATAATTTTCATAAAATAAATTTTGATAGTGAAAATTTATCTGTACAGAGAATACTAAATAATGCATTGGGTGACATTTTTATGTTAACAGTAAATTCAGAAACAGATTGAATGTAATAATCTTTATAGCTGCTACCAGTGAAACCTGATATTATCATTATAATTAGAAACAACATTTTCCAATTACTGGGAAGGTAGCATCAAGATTGAAGGCTATGGGTTCTAGTTCTCCTTGCCCAATAAAAATGAGAGTATGCCTTAAAAACAAATATATCACAAATATAGAGGCTACAGAATGCTATTATTAGTGATTCTTACTTTTTATTAACTCAAGAAGTATGTGGCATAGTGATTAAAAGCCTAGTGTTTGAAATTCAAAAATTGGGTTCAAGTTTGTTAAATTCTATTTACATTTTACCTTACATACTTACAACTTCTGGAAACTTTAATATCTGCATATTTAAAACTCCTGTCTCATGGGAGTATTGTAGGGATTAAATTAGAAAAGTTTATTTTGACAATTATATCTAAATATCAACAAAAGTGAATTTAATAATAAAATATATATGCTGAAGGATTACCACAGGGAATCACAGCAGTAGGATAGGCAAAATGCTAGGCATAAATGATGCCTTAAAAAATAGGAGTTGATAATGTACTACAAAACTGATTACATATTTCATACATTGCTGATCACATATTTAATGCAATGCCAATTACTGCATATACATATATGTAATATATATATTTTACATATATTGTATATACATCATACCTACAGCATTAAATAAAAGTTACCACTTGTCTCTCATTTTGTATGTTTGGTTCTAGACTTAAGTATTTATTTATTTAAAACATAGTTTCTATTATATTCTTGTCAATGAAAAGTTATTCTCATTATACAAATATGATTTAATAACTCAAATGGTACTGTCAACAATGTCTCATATGTATAACTATAATTGAAAAAATTAAAAATTTAAAAGATTAAAAAATTTTAAAACTCAAATTCAATAAGGATGTTTCTAATAACTTAAAATTATGATTTAAAAAAATTTTGGCCTTAACTTATTTTGGCCTTTATTATCTATATTTCCTTAAATATATGATTTATTCTTTTTTTTAAGTGTTTGTATTGTGCAAGTCTTGAGTTTTTTAAGTAGGCGTATCCTCTGTCATTAATTTTACTTAGCCCATTTCATAAGAAAGTCCAAATTCTACTTAAATAAATGAAAATTTATTATAACATCACAAATCAACCCTAATCAATATGTCTGCTCTATATAGTTCAGTTATTCATATATGCCAACAAGTGGAAACTGATTCTAATGCTATGCAAGTGGAAACTAATATGCAACAAGGATAAATGCACAGTACGGCTGGTTTTGAGGATTTAGGGTGGAAAGGAAGAAATAGTCTGCCAATCATCAAAGATGAAAAAAGCACTGACTACATGAATATTCTGACTTTGGCTACAATGACATTTGGTAAAAATAAGAGTTGTCCAAAATATTCCAAAATGTAATAAGCTGTCATGGCAGGTATTGAGTTAATCCTCTGGCTTTCCTGATCTTGAAACACATGTTGTATAAACACTTGTTGGGGACAGTGTATGGGGGATTTAAAATTGATTAAATGGCAGAACTAGATGATCTGAAAAGCTTCTACATTCTTATGTATTACAACCATGCACCTGAATGTGTGTAACTCCAACCTCTGGCCTTCATAATGAATAATCTCAGTAACAGGAAAAGAGATCTCCCAACTCCAGTCTTGTCCTTGCTTCAATCCATTTTGCACGTTGCTCTTCATATTGCTGCCAGAATAATATTTCCAAAACAATAATATGACTATGTCATGACCCTTCCCCTATCCTCCAAATTTTCTTTCTATTGTTTTCCCTGCTTATAGCACAATACATACTTTAAAGCATGTCTAACAAGGCCCTCCAGCTTCAGGATCCATCACTTTTCCACCCATGCCAAATGCTCTTATCTCAGCCATGCTGGACTATATGATATTTGCTGAATGTGTAATATTCTCAAACTTAATACCCTCGCTAGATTGTTTTTCCTCTCTGTGCATTAGGCAAATCCAAAAAGACTCGTCAGGCATTCACAGAATGCTATCCCTCTGGAAGGCTTCTGTGGCAACTCTTTATGCAGTTAAGCCTTCCTTCTGTGAGCCCATTAATACCCTGCTCATGTTTTCTTTATAGCACACATTGCATTATAATTGTTTGAGTATGTGTTTGCTCTCCTACTTAAATATGAGCTTCTACAGTGTAGATCTTTTTTTTTTTTTTTGGACTCTTTTATTATTTCAGCAGAATGCCATGCGTATATAGTAAGCTCTCAGTCAGTGTTTGGTGAATAACTAAGCTATCATCCAAAATCTTATTACTCTTCATTTGCTTTGCTAATAATGAAAATTTTATGTGAACAATATTTATAGATGGAATGATTGTGAGAATGTAATATATCGGTCAAATAAAATTTGGATCTGTGACTACTACACAAATAGAGTAGTTGTGAAGGATAAAGTTAAATTTCTTTTAACATTAGTCCAAATGTATCCTTTGGAACAAATTGGGTGACTACTCAAGAAATAGAAGGCTGAGTATACAAGTAACTTTTTTTTCCCCACATACAGCCAACTGAGCTTTGAAAGAGCAGTCAACAATATACACTGGAAAAAAGAATCCCTACCCAATAAATGGTGCTGGGAAAATTGTATAGCCACATACAGAAGCACAAAACAGGATGCATATCCCTCCACACTTACTAAAATTAATTCAAGATGAATAAAGGACTTAAATGTAAAGCATGAAATCATAAGAATTTTAGAAGAAAACATAGGAAAAACTCTTCCAGAAATTGGTCAAGGAAAAGAATTTATGAAGTTCCCAAAAGAAATCACACCACCAACGAAAATAAATAAATGGGACTTGATTAAATTAAAAAGCTTCTGCACAGCCAAGGAAATAATTAACAGAGCAAATAGACAACCTACAGAATGGGAGAAAGAATTCCCAAGGTATACATCTGATAAAGGACTAATAATCAGAATCTACAAAGAATTCAAGCAAATCAGCGAGAAAAAAAAATGAGACAACCCTATTAAAAAGTGGGAAAATTGTGCTGTGATAAACATTGGAGTACAGATATCTTTAAAAAAAAAAAAAATTACTTCTTTTCCTTTGGGTAAATACCCAGCAGTAGGATTGCTAGATTGAATGGTAGGTCAACATTTATTTCATTGAGGAATCTCCATACTGTTTCCCATAGGGGTTGTACTAATTTGCATTCCCATCAACAGTGTAAAAAGCACTCCTTTCTCTCTGCAGTCACACCAGCATCTACTGTTTTTGAGTTTTTAGTAATGGGCATTCTTATAGGGGTAAGGTGGTATGTCACTGTAGTTTTAATTTGCATTTCCCTGACGATTAGTGATGTTGAGCATTTTTTCATATGTTTATTGGCCATTTATCTATCTTTTGAAAAACTTCCGTTCATGTCTTTTGCCCATGTTTTGAATGGGTTTGTTTGTTTGTTTCTTGCTGATGTATTTGAGTTGTTTGTAGATTGTGAACATTTGTCCTTTGCCAGATGTACAGTTTACAAATATATTCTCCCAAAGACTTAGGTGCCTTAGTCATAAAATCTTGTCCTAGGCTAATGTCTAGAAGAGTTTTTCCTATGTTTTTCTCTAGAATTTTTATGGTTTCATGCCTTACATTTATTTCTTTTATCCATGTTGAATTAATTTTTTATATGGCGAGAGATAGGGGTCCTGTTCATTATTCTGCACGTGGCTTTCCAATATTTCCAGCATCATTTATTGAATAGAGCTTCCTTTTCCCAGCATATGTTGCTGTCTGCTTTGTCAAAGATCAGTTGGCCATAGCTATATGGTTTTCTTTCTGGGTTCTCTATCTGTTCCACTGGTCTATGTTTCTACTTTTATAAACGTGTCATGCTGTTTTGGTTGCTTTAAGCTTGTAGTATTACTTGAAGTCAGGTAATGTGATGCCTCCATTTTTTTTTTTTTAATTTTTGCTTAGGATTGCTTTGGCTATTCAGAGTCTTTTCTGATTCCAAATGAAGGGTAGGGTTATATTTTCTAGTTCTGTGAAATAAGACATTGATATTTTGATGGGAATTGTCTTGCATCTGTAAATCACTTTGGGCAGTGTGGACATTTTAATGATGTTGATCCTGTCAATCCATGAGCAGGGGATGTGTTTCCATTCCTTTGAGTCATCTGTGATTTCTTTCATCAGTGTTCTGTAGTTCTCCTTGTAGAGATCTTCCACATCCTTGGTATATTCCTAGGTATTTTATTTTCTTCGTACTATTGTGAATGATATTGAGTCCTTGATTTTACTTTCAGCTTGACTGTTATTAGTACATAGTAATGCTACTTTTTGTGTACATTGATTTTGTAAGCTGAAACATTGCTAAATTTATTTATCAATTCCAAGAGTCTCTTTTTGTGGCATCTTTAGGGTTTTCTAGATACAAGATCTATCATCAGCAAACAGGGATAGTTTGACCTCATCTTTCCCAATTTGGATGCCCTTTATTTCTTTCTCTTGCCTGATTGCTCTGGCTAGAAATTCCAATACTGTGTTCAGTAGGTAATGTGACAGTGGGCACTCTTGCCTTTTTCCAATTCTTAGGGGAATTCTTACAACATTTTCCTACTCGGTATGATATTGTTTGTGGGTTTGTCCTATAGGCCTTTTATAATTTTGAGTTATGTTCTTTCTATGCCTAATTTTTTTTTAACTTTGATTTATTTATTTATTTTAATTTTTATTTTTTTTATTTCAGCTCATCATGGGGGTACAAAAGCTCAGGTTATATACATTGCCCATGTCCTGCCCATCCCCCTAAGTCAGAGCCTCAAGTGTGTCCATTCCCCAGACAGTGCGCCTGGCACTCACCATGTAGTTATACCTCCATTCCTTCCCCCCACCCCCCACCTCCCCGAGTCAGCACCTTCAAGCATGACCATTCCCCAGATGGTGCACAACACACTCATCATGTAGGCGTACACCCATCCCCTCCCGCCACCTATGCCTAACTTTTTGAGGGTTTTTATCAGGAAAGAGCATTGGATTTTATCAAATGTTTTTTCTGCATATACTGAGATGATCTTATGGTCTTTGTTTTTGCATCTGTTTATGTGGTGAATCACATTTATTGATTTGTGTATTTAAACCTTTCCTCCATGGCATGAAACCCTCTTGATCATGGTGAATTATCCATTTGACTTGTCATTGAATTTGGTTTTCTGGTATTTTTGTGGAGATTTTTTGCATCTATGTTCATAAGGCATGTTAGTCTGCAGGTTACATTTTTTATTGAGTCCTTTCCTGTCTTTGGTATCAAGGTGATCCTGGCTTCAATAGAATGAGTTAGGATGGATGTCCTCCTCAATTTCATTGAATAATTTCCGTAGGATAGGTATGATTTCTTCTTTTAGTTCTGGCAGAATTCAGACTGGGAAGATTGTGGGATCTTGGTGGGCACCTGGACATGTCACAGGACTATAGCTAGTGACAGAGTAGGTTGCAGGACCTTGACAGGTACCTGGGCAAATTACAGGATATTTGCTGGTGCCTAAGCTGGTCACTGGATATTGGCAAAGGGCCAGTGAAGTTTGTGGGATCTTGCTGGGTACCTGTGCAGGTGTGGGACACTGGTGGGTACCTGTGCAGTTGTGGGACATTGGTGGGCACCTAGACACACCAGGGCCTTGGCTGATGCCTGGGTAGGTTACAGAACCACAGCTGGAGGTTGGCTGGCTCTTCTGGCCACAGCAGCTGGGCCAGAATGCTGCCTGGGCTGGGGTGGTACACAATGCCACATTGGGGATTTGCAGTTGCTGAAATTTTCTCTTCCCATGTCCAATAGCGGCAGCTGTTGCATTGTTATTCAGGTGGCAGTGGCAGCACTACTGAGATAGAAAGATGGTGATGGCAGATGGTGAGGGCTGGTGGGTGCCTGCTCTGGTTAGTTCAACAGAGTCTGCCTGTGGTGGGCCTCGAGGTGGTGCACAGCACCTAGTCACAGTGCATGTAAGAATGCCCACCCTCCCTGCTCCCTCTCTGACCTGGCAGGGGTAACAGGGAGGCAGCTGGAGTGGAGCCAATCCCTCTGCAGACTGGGCTTTCTAGGGCTGAGTGTCTCAATTGGAGTCTGTTGCAGTGACCTGGGACCAAAAGTTAGTGGGACTTTACTGTTCCTGATCTCCAGTGCAATGCTGATGTGGTTTCCAAGCAGCTTGCTGATCAGTTTAGAGGCCTGCTGTGGTGTGTAAGCCCCCTCACAGTTCAAATTTCAGTATCTGCTGGGGGCATGTGGAGCCCCAGTGGTCTCCCCCTTAACCCCTCCCCATCTGCGTATGCTTCTTCCAATTACCTCCTGATCTTGATGTGCAGATCACCCCGCTTCCCTCTCCCCCTCTTTGGGTTTCTCCAGTCATTTCTCTGATGATTCACAATGCGGTCTCCAAGACGGTCCATCCATAGGTGAACCTCTACCTGCAGTCTATGATCCACTTCTTGAGAACAATGAGTACAGGCTACTTTTAGTCCATCATCTTGGCCCTTCCCCCAATATTTCTATTAACAGTCTGTTCGAGGCATACCCTTTAAAAATTATTCCAGCCTCTATGTAGTACCCAATTCCAAAGCCACTTCTGCATGTCTAATTTTGTTATAGTGGCACTCCAATTCCAGGCACCAGAAATCTGTATTAGTTTCCTATAGGTTCTGTAACAAATCACCACAAACTAAAGCCTACCTACATTCCTTGGTGTATGGCCCCTTGTTCCATGTTCAAGGTCAGAAGCATGACATCTTATTTTCTCTCTAGGCTTCCATTATCACACCACCTTACCTCTTTTTCTCAACCTCTTACATCCCTTTTATAAGGACTCTTTGATTATATTGAGCCCACCCATCTCAGATTCATAAACTCATTCACATTAAAAAGAGGTTTTTCATTTTTACTATTATTCTAGAAATGAGGATATAGACAACTTTGAGGATTCATTACTCATCCTTCCACAAAAAAGAAAGATTTATTGTGATTGCCCTATCTCTGTTTCAGCACTATATTGGAATCACGGAAAGGTAAGGAGGGGGAATGGGGGAGATAACATGTTTTGTTTTATAGATTTCTGGGCCATACAGAGCCACATTCATATTTGAAAAACAAGAAACCACATCACCTAGAGATCCTGGACCCTGAAATGAATACACTGGTTACAGTAGGATTTGAAGTTTTTTGTTTGCTTGCTTGTTTTCCTTAAGAAGGAGGTTGGTGAGTTCTACATATACAATAAAGAAAATAATATTGACACTTCCCACCCTACACACACACACACACACACACACACACACACACACACTTATCATTGGAGAACCTACCTGATGATCAGAATTTGGCAATCTGTTGCCATATATATATATATATATATATATATATATATATATATATATATATATATACATACATATATTTGGTGTGCTCTTGGTGTGCTCTTGGCTGAAGAATGACCAGACACACCCATAGCAGAGCCAGCATGAAACAAAGTTTATTGAGGAATAGCAAGGAAGGTTTATAGAGCAAGAGCAAAATACATTTGCCATAGATGATGAACAGGCCCCCTGTTGTAACAAGAGGCTCTGGTTGGGGTCCTGTTTTATATTGTCTAGATTGGGTCCTCCTCTTGGTTTAAACGTCACCATTGAAGAACTCTGATGCACAGTTAATGACATGATAATTAGCCTTAGGGTACTCTATGTCATTTTCCAGATCCTATGATGCCTGGGCTATTTGGTTTATGGGCTTAGGAATTCCCTGCATTCTTTTGCAGATTGGCAAGGCTTTCATTCCTCCTTCTCCCAGATGTGGCAATTGCTAGGAGCAGGATCAAGGTGGGGCAGCTTCAAGGTGAGTCACCCACCCTTGTCCTTTTTCTCCAGGTGTGGCAATTACTGGAGGCAGCACCAAGGTAGGGCTCCTACTTTTGTCCCTAGGAGAGCCAGAGGTCTCTCACTATCTACCTAACAGAATCATTTCCACCTTTATAGACACATAGGGTGATTAAAATTTCAAGGCTTCCCTGATGTGATATATGTCACTTCCACACCTGTCCTTCAACAATCACAGCAATCACTTATTTCTTTTATGCTAGTTGGAGAATTCTGAGGAAGTCCTAGAAGATGATGATGTATGAGGAAAAAAGAGGCAGGCTCCATAAATATAACTTGAAAGACTACCCATGCAACACCTGATTGAATTATTGTCGTGAGTGAAAAATAAATTATTATTATTGTGTTCAGGCAGTGAGATTTGGAGGATTGTTTGTTACTAAAACTAACATTTCTTATCTTGACTGATATGCTATATTTCATTTCAGTATCCAGTTTTTTCTTCCTCAAATATAAAAATGGTACTGATTTTTATTTTTAATTCTAAGGATTATAGGTAAAATACTTTGGATTGTTCACGTACACTATCATATTATTTGTGAATAATGACTTTTGTTTATTTTTTTCCAGTGATTATCCTTTTGTCTTAATCTTGTATTTCACTGACTGGGCATGCTAGATCAATGTTGAATAGAAGTTCTGAGTCCTAATAGTAGGCTTCTTTGTCTTATTTTTGATATTAAATAAAATTAACATCTATATATAATATCTGATATATATTTCACTCTGGTATTCCTTGTAACATGCCTTTAATTAGATTTTTTAGTATAAGGAAGTTATTTTCTAATTTTATTTTAATAAAAATACTTCTAAAAATAATAAAAATACATGGAATTCTACTAGATGTTTCTTTGTCATATATTGTTATAATAATATATTTCTTATTTTATTTGTTGTTGTGAATTCCATTCAGTGATTTCTAATGTTCATCCAACCAATCTGCTTCCTGGAATAAACTCAACTAGGTTATGATGTATTATTTTTCAAATATATTGCTGGATTTTATTTTCTTGGATTTTATTTAGAATTTTTACATCCAGTATCATGAGTATTTTTAGAGACTAGCATAATTTTTTCATGGTATTGTCTTATTAACTTTTAACATTCTGAGGCATCTGTTCATATCGCTTATATCCTCTTAATAACTTTTTAAGGTCTGGAGAATCTATAGTTATATTTCTTGTTTCATTCCTAACATTGTTTATGTGTGCCTACTCGCCTTTTTTCTTGATCAGTCTCACCAGAAGCTTGTCAGTTTTATTAGACTTTCAAAGAAACAACTTTGGCTTTGTTGATAGCAACCATATGTTTGATTTCTGTTTTATTACTTTCTACTCTTATCTTGACTATTTTCCTCTAATTTCTTTTAGGTTTGTTTTCCTGGTCTTTTATTAATTTCTTAGGAAGTATGCTCTGCTCAGCTCATTATTTTTCTTTTCTAATATAAACATTTAAGATAGGGATCAGGAAACATTTCCCATAAATAGGCAGAAAGTGAGTATTTTAAGTTCTGCAGGCCACATATGGACTCTGTTGAATATCTTTACATTGTTTTAAACCCTTTAAAATTGTTCCAAAAAATTCTTACCCCAATGACTGTGCAAAAACAGTAATAAGTTTATTTTGACCAATAAACCACAGTTTGCTGACCCCTGATTTGTCCTAAATTTTCCCCTTAAGTAATAGTCTTAGCTAACAAGTTTTAAAACATATTTAATTAATTTAAGTTTTTAAATATTTTCCAATTTCCAGTAGCATTCTGACTTCGATTCATGAGTATTTGGACTTTTTTTCTTAATTTTGGAACATATATTTTCGGTCACCATTTTATTTTTGCTGGTGTGTTTATATTCTCTGTAATGCAGACGGCAATGTCCTTCTGTACCCTTGAAATTTGCTGAGGCATGTTTATAGCAAGTGAATATTCTATATACATTTGAAAGCATATATATTTGGTATTAAATTCAGTGTGCTATAGGATTTTGAAATCAACCTTTTCAACTTGGTGGATGCCACCAAGGCTTATGTTTTATACCTTTCAGAGTATGGATCGAGCAGCATCTAGGTCCACTTGAATAATAGCTGGGGCGACTTGTAACCAGCTCCATGAATTCCTATATGTTTTTTTATAATCCTCTACCTTAACTAACTACTGGACCCTTTGAGTTGTTTCCCAGAACCGATGGATTCAAACTATTGGCCCCAAGTGATCCTCCAGTCTTGGCCTCCCAAAGTGCTGGGATTATAGGCGTGAGCCACCACACCTGGCATGAAATGATAAATTTTCAACAAGATAAAAGATTTGAGATTCTGAAGGGCATTAATGACATCCACCTATTACATTCATGTATTTTATGTAGTATTTTAATGAATTATAATATTATGTTATTTGATGAATAAATCTCATGATTATTTATTAGAGATAGAAAACAGTATCATTATGAGGGTCATAAATATCTTTATCCTTTTACATTGTGAGTTTGGCAATAATATTCTGACTCTGTTATTTTTCTTTCTCGGACCATACAATCAACATGAATAAAATCACTGTGACTAAGTGTAATACTCTGATTAGTCATCTTGTGACTGATAAAAATACCTGTTATGGGGAAGTAGAGATCTGGAAATTCAAGAAGAAGTACCATTAAGTTTGAAACTTAAAAGTGATGTTTCTACCAGAAGAGTTAGTATGAAATACCAGCAAAAACAGTGGAATGCAATATATTAATAAAGGTAGATAAGACTAGATGTTACTAGTGGAATTGGGAAGCATTTAAAAGTTTAGTTGGAAGGAGTACTAAACATAATATTGGGAAAGGAATAAGGTTATTCTCTACGAAAAAAACCAGAAAATTTTATAAAAATCTATTTCTTAAAAGACAAATCACCTATGTACCAATTCAATAAATGCACTTATTTTTTTAACTATTTAATTTTAATTTATAATGTTGATTATATCTTCATAACATAATTTTCAGAAAAGTTAATTTTATCTTTTCTAAACTGTAGGAAAATTAGACCACTGGTATGTTTAAGAGCAGAGAAATGGAAAGCTGAAAGGATGAGAGAGGGAAGTGGAAGATCATAAAGAGCCCTTAGCTCGTCCATCTTTTTTCTAGTCATTACTCCATTTTAACTTTGCATCTCAGTCTATATCTATAGCAGTTGGGCATGCCAGAAAAGTTGAAGATGTTCTCAATACGCTGTTACAAAGTCCACATGCAATCCAGTTGTAGATATGAGCATCCTGGATAAACTGCTATTGAAAAGGCTATTGATCAGTAGTTAATAATTAATAGCTTAGCCATGGAATGATGGGGCACCATGATATTAGTTACCCAATTTTCTTCTATTTTACTAATCTGAGACTCTCAACACATAGCTTCCATTTTTTAGTCAAAGGTATTCCAAGGTTCTATTTTTCAAGTCTATATTTCAACCATATAAAAGGGTAGAAGGAACATTAGATGTCATGCTTCTGTCCTTTAATGGTGTGGCAAAGAATTTGAACTCCTCATTTCTTGTTTAATCCCATTAGCCTGGATTTAGTCACGTGGACAAATACTGCTAAAATAGAAGCTAAGAAGTGTAGTCTTTTGTTTTGTGGCCATGCATACAGACACAATGTACCGTTTTTGTTAGTAAAACATAATGAAGATATATTGTGGGAAAACCAGTTCTTGATTCACCAAATAAAACTAAGTTTGTAGATTGATCATTAGGTGAATTGATCTGCTTCTGAGAAGCTGTTTGGACATTTAGAAATTATATGCACATAAGTGTCTATCTAGTACATGAAAGGCATACAATGCCTTTTAATGAAAGAATAAATGGCTAAGCCATCAAGGACTGGGTTGGAAATGACAATAACAGAGCACACCTGAACTCACAGACTCACAGAATCAATTCAGTCAATATTTATTGAGGGACTGCAGACCAAGATTTATGTTAGGCTCTGGGGTAATAAAAATCAAAAAAGACAAGGAACCTACTCATATGTGCCAAAAAATTATGATGAGGAGGAAATGTCAAATTAATCATACAGAAAGATATAGAAATATTAAATATTTTTATCTTCTCCCATGTCATTATCACAATACCTCTGTAAAGTTTGAATCCTACTGGCTAACCACCAAAAAGAATCACAGGTGAGTGTATTGTGATGCATGTACCTCTTCTTAGCCTTGTGTAGATCCATCCATATATTATTAAGCAACTCATGAGTCTGATATACAAGCAGAATGTCAATGTATTTCTTTGCAATAAAACATTCTTGCTGCACAGATCATAAGACTCAATAGTGACATAATGAATGTCTTTTTTCTCTAGAAAATCTTTATAAGAAGGCAAATTACAATAAAAAGTTTGGTTGATGTACTTGAGATCTCAAAACTACTCTAGACAAATTGAATATTTATCATTTATAATAGCCAAATGCACCCATTTCACCATAGAAGTTTTTTCTTTCTCATCAATGGGGCTGTAATGTTTGTAATATATTGGCAATAGTTTCTCCCACATGGTTTTCGAAATGGTTTCAGACCCCATTTATATCCTATATGATTATTTTTGAAATCAGACCAAAACTGACTGGCACTGTGCCATCCTAAACCCAGCCCTGAGTTTCTGACTGATATATATTTTTCTTAGATCTTTTAATGTATTTTTTTCTATCAGGTAATATGGAGCTATCATATTTCTTTAATGTAATTTTAATATATATATACTTTTACTGTGATAGCTTCATCATTAAAATTTATTAAAATACATAAGAGATATATTAGTATATTTTCATATATCTAAAATACAAGGAAAAATGGGCTAAGTGGTGTCTTAAATGTATAATAATATACTATGGAAACACAGGGGAAGGAGAAAATCTATTTGATTAAGGGCATCAAAAAAAGTTTTCTCAATATAAACAATTATATTTGACTAGGTTTGAAAGATGGATAAAATTTCAAAAGTGAATAAACAAGAAAAGCAATTTAGACAAAGGAATGTGTGCAAGTAAAAAGACATAAAAATCACATGGCATGGTTATAAAGTGGTCAGTAGTCTGGTGTACCTAACGTACATTAGTGTTTTAATATGAAATGATATTAGAAGAAAAATTTTATTATTATGTGAGATACCATAGTAAAAATAGTACTTTCAATTGCTACTATAATTTTAACAATGATTCAGGACATGAATTCACATTAATAGATCAAGGAGGAAAGAACATAGAAAGAATGAATTAAATGGTCTCAATGTCAGACAAAGAAAAGTAGAAAATTAATAAAAAACATATCCATTGGAGTTGCTTATCTAAAGATACCACTCTATAGAGCATCTTGAGTTTTACCTTTTTTCTTTCCTTTCTTCTTTATCATTAAGCTTCCTGAAAATAGCAGCATGTTTCCAGATACGATTTCCTGGATCCATGGTTTATAATCATGTTTCTTTCAGTATAAAATATATTGGAGCTAAAATTTAATCATACTGAAGAGCAGCCTTTGTCTCTCCAACCCATCTTGTTAGTGATATTATATGAACTTTTAAAAATATAACTTATAAACCTCTCTATATATAAACCAAATGTTTAAGCACTCTTGAAAGTATGCAAAAAAATAAAAAGGTCTCCCAAACAAAGACTGTGTTTTTCTGAATATGAACGCCTAAATCTGATACTAACTACTCAGCAAATGAAACTTCTCTGGAGCATTTTATCAAAGCAACAACAGAAGTTGCCTTTTTTGGGAAACTCTTTTGTTATTGGCCCAATCTTTATGCAAAGGAAATAAACTGTGTATGTATATAAGAGTAAGAAACAAAAAAACACAGACTAAAAACATTTTGATTACAAAATTATTCAGAATTGAAAATTATAATGTATCCAATGTTAATTTGTCTTAACGTTTGTCTCCCTAAGAAGCTATATTGCAAAAGCAATCAGTTGCTTAAAATTGGTTATCAAACATGGCAGCTCAGGAATATATGCTGGAAGTTTGTTTAAAAATATTGATATTGTATAGGGCCTCAAAAATCTTTACCATTAAAGAAATGTCCCTGTAGTATTTCTCCCTTGCCATACTCCATGAGAAATGTTGTAAGTACACATGATATCCAGCTGAAGTGGCACAGTGCCATAGCTGAGCAGGGACTGACAGCAGCTAGTTATCATGTCACCTTCTACCAGTGCCAGGTAGACACTGAGGTAAGGGGCCCAGTCAGTAAAACTTATGAACAGCTCCATTTTGATTTGTCTGGCCAATTGTAAGGTGATCGACTTTCAGGTATCTCAACAAAGTTTGCCTGTCAGGAAATTAATTTTGGAAGATCTTTATCCATAAGAAGGCATGAATCATTTGTAGTTCTGGAGACTTGAATATAGCATTGTCTCTAGGCTGATATGCAGCAGATTCAGGAATGCACCCTACAGTATTCAGCTTCCCTAGAAATGTTATTTGAACAAAATACAAACAAAGGAAATCTTACTTCAAATATCAGTGGGGGAAAGACAATTCTACTGGCGCACAGATATTGGTTAACCAAATTTCCAGGTCCATTTAAATCCACTTGAATATTGAAGATAGAGAAGACTGAAGTTATAACTAAGGAGAGGGGAAACTTCACAGACTTTCCCCATCTTTATAGGGCCTGTGCCAATACCATCTTCCAGAATTCTGATGAAAGAACCAAGGAAACAGAAGATATAGAAAACAAAGAGTTAATATGTAAGTAAGTGATAGCAATGACCAAAAAAAATAGTAAACTTTTCAATAAAATTAAATTTGTCCCTATTCTCCCAAACAAAATCATCTGAGGTGATTTTGTTTTTTTTAAATTTCCTGTACATATGCAAAAATTTGCATTAAATATGAATAGAAAATTAAAGGAGTTAAACATGGATGTTAGTTGTAGATGAGTCTGAAAAATAAATAAGAAAACATCATTGATTCCCTTTGGAGGTGGGAAAGAGCTTTTCATACTAGTTCTTGATTGTAAATCAGTATCAATTGAAAACAATCATATCCGCTAATGATTGTCTGACAATTTCTTCTTTCAATTGTAATGATCAAAATTTTGCTATTATTAGTTCTTTGGAGACTGAACAACAGCTTTAAACACCTATACTTTCGCTGTACTCTTCTAAGTCTTTTCCATTTTTAGCAGGTTTACTGATAGCTCTATAAGGAGCACATCTACACAACACCATTGTATGCTCTGGAGTCAATACCTTTGGTCATACCAGCAATGGAGTAACTGAAAACTAAAAGAGGAAATTGTATCTTTATGTGTAAGTTTATGACAGAAGTGATGGTACTGAATAATTAGGAATACTTTAATTAATAATGATAATACGCAAACATACTGAGTATTCATTATACTCTAGCCACAATTCTAAGTACATTGCATTTTTTGGGGGGAGGGTGGCCCAGGGAAGTATTTTGCTACTTTTTTAAAAAAATATATACATGGTGCATGTGTACCTTGCATGCATGTTTTTTCATTATGGAAGTATAATAATATAACCATATAGCTATATTTCTTTATCACTTGGAAAGTGCAGAAAAAAATTACCATAATCTTACCACTTAAGATAGCCACTATAAGAATTTTGGTGAATATTTTTCTAGTATTATTAATGTATTATTTTTATGTAATCTTGATACAATTTTACCTTGGACATAAGTATTTTTAAGTTTTTCATAAGCATTTTCAATTTTAAAAACCATTTTAATTGTCATAAAAGGACACCAAATTCCTTTCTAAATTTTTACTATTAACAATTAAAAATGACTATTTTCTGTACATGTCCTTTCCCAATATTTGCTTATTTTCATTGGAAAGATTTCTGGAAGTGGAATTAAATAGGTAAATGTATATGAATATTTTTATGATTTTTTTTAAATCCATAGGGCTTCAAAAGATTTATTCAAATTAACACTATCACTAACTATGGACAACAGTGCTATTTATACCATACCAATATTTGATAATATGGAAACTTAAAAAATCATTATAACAGGTGAAAAATTATAGCTGATATTTGTTTGTATTTCTTTGAATGCTGGTGAGGATGAAGATAATCCCAGGTATTTATTTATTGTTTTTTTTAATTGCCTAATAATATCATATGCCTATTTATGGTATATTTTTCTTATCAATATACCTGATTATTTTACATATTTGTACAGTACTGCATATTATTAATACTCAAAAATATCCAGTTTGGTACAATTATTATCAAAATTTACAGATGAGATAATTGGTCACTGGAAGTTTAAGAAACTTGCCCTCTGCCACACATGTAGGTGGTGGACCTAATTAAACTGAGAAATTCTGAACCCAGAGGTTGTACACCTTACTGAATGGTGAAATCTGCTAATATCTATCATTATTATTTCTTTTCTCTCTCTCTCTCTCTTTTTTTTTTTAACACACAGATTCTTAGTCTGTCACCCAGGTTGGAGTGCAGTGGCAAGATTGTAGCTGACTATAACCTGTAACCTCAAACTCCTGAACTCAAGGGATTCTCCTGCTTCATTCTTCCAAGTAGCTAGGACTACAGGCATTTGCCACGACACCCAGTTAATTTTAAAACCATCCTCGTATAGTCATCTGGTCTTTGACAAAGCAGACAAAAACATGCACTTGGGAAAAGAATCCCTATTCAATAAATGGTGCTAGGAAAATTTGATAGACACATGTAGAAGATTGAAACAGGATCCACACCTCTCACAAAAATCAACTCACTATGGATAACAGACTTAAACCTAAGGCATGAAACCATAAGAATTCCAGAAGAAAATGTTGGAAAAACTCTTATAGAAATTGGCCTAGGCAAAGAATTTATGAAGAAGACCACAAAAGCAATCACAGCAACAACAAAAATAAGTAAATGGGAACTGATCAAATTAAAAAGCTTCTGCACAGCCAAGGAAATTATCGTTAGAGAGGACAGACAACCTACAGAATAGAAGAAAATGTTGGCATGATATACATCTAATAAAGGGCTGATAACTAGAATCTATATAGAACTCAGGAAAATCAGCAAGAAAAAATGAATCAACCCCAAAAAGTGGGCAAAGAACATGAACAGAAACTTCAAAAGAAGACAGACTAATGGCCAACAAACATGAAAAATGCTCAACATCTCTGATCATCAGGAAAATGAAAATCAAAACCACAATGAGATATCATTGTGAGATGAGAATGGCTTTTATCAAAAAGTCCCAAAACAACAAATGTTGGTGTGGATGTAGAAAGATAGGAACACTCATAAAAGAGCTATAGCCCATTCTTCTAAGTGAAGTATCACAAGGATGGAAAAACAAACAGCACATGTACTCACCATTAAACTGATACTAATTGATCAACATTAATGTGCACATATGGAAAGTAACATTCATAGGATGTCAGGCAGGGGGGAGGGGGGAAGAGGGACTGGGTAAATTCACACCTAATGGTTGCACTGTGTGCTGTCAGGGGATGAGAACGCTTGTAGCGCTGACTCTGGTGGTGCAAAGGCAATTTATGTAACCAAAGTGTCTGTACCCCTATGATACTCTGAAACAAAATTTAAAAAGTTTATTTTGTAAAGATGGGGTCTTACTATGTTGTACCAGATCACCTCAAATTCCTGGCCTCTAGTGATCCTCCCATCTCAACCTCCCAAAATGTTGAGGTTACAGGTATGAGCCACCATGCCTGCCCTATCATCATTATTTCAGAAGGCAATTTTATAAATATAAATACTCTAATGTTATTTACATATAATGAATGTCTTCATTTAAAATACTGATTTAGGCCCAACAGAAATTAGTGTTAATTTCAAGGCTGTGAGAGTCACTGAATTTTAAATTTGCATTTATATCTATCACATTTTATTATTTTCAACAATCAATAGCAACAAAGCATAATGCAGGGGGGAAAAGTATATTTCCTAAATGTGGCTACTTCAACTGCCTGTGAACACAGTGAAACTTATCTCCTGACTGCTCAGTTTCCTTGTTTTTAAATGGCCTTTTTTCAATTGATTTTATTTACTTTCAAAGTGACATTTCAACAGAGGTATCCACTCTCATTTCTACTCTCCTTTGACATTTCTGTGACTTAGAGTGCAAGAAGCTGCTTGCCAAAGACTTGCTAGATTGATGTTGGGAGGAAAGGAAAAAAAATCTGCAGATAGCAGATGTTTCTTTTCTTCTTGTTGTGCCTATTACTTTGAAAAACTGACACTGCTTAAAAACAGATTTCAGATGTTCTGTCTTTCTGGCAGGAAGAGTGACTGTGTTACCCAAATAGGAGAAGTGTAAGTATTGTCTAAATAGTCAAGTTGAAGCTGGAGGATGGAGAAATGAAAAAACTCTCAGTAATGGTTTGTTTTTTCTCCCTCAATGAGTAATTTAATACAAGAAATCCCTAAGGGAAGTGGGTGAGTACCTTAGTTATCCATTTCCTTTTGACCTTATTTGGGTCTGACTAATATTCTAAAGAACACTTCAATCAATGTATTTTTATTCTTTTTTTTTTTCTTAATAAGTGATGTGGAAAATATTTAAAGCTTCAAACATAGTTACTTAGATTTAGGGGGAGAGGGGTACATTTCCAAAGTCATAGATGAATAATTTAGCAAGAAAAAAAAGATAGGAGATTATTATTATTGTCATCACAAAAGACACCATGCAGGTGTCTGTTAGCATATAAATGGTCTTGCACAAATTATAAAAAAAAACCTTCTCTCCCGGTATACTAATTGGAAAAAATTGATCTCTCTAATGGGAAGACAAATTTAAAAATGACTTTTGTGCTTCCAGACGGAACACCTATTCATGGTAGAGCCTTGAAAGACTAAACATGGGCTGGTTTGAAGGCCCTACTTGAGTCCTAGCCAGCATATTTGGTCAGGGCACAACTAAATTTTATAGCCCTGCAAATGGACTAAAGCATCTATCCAGAGATTTTTCAACATTTTCTGATTTAATGTTCTCCTCATATAAATTTCATATCCTATCCTCTATTTAAATTTGAGATCCAGGAAATGGGTTTAAGGGAGCTATGAATGGCAAAACCAATGATAATTCAAGACCAACTCAAGAAAGTTCAAGAATGCTATTAATATGTGGCAAGAATCATGATGTGCCTACCATGCACCTTCCTTCAGATTCCCCCGTCTTCTCAAACTTTGCAGATGAGAGCTTTTGTTATCTAATAGATCAAGTTGAGTTCTGAGCACCATTACAGTTATAATGTCATCTATGTTTAAAAAAATACTCTGCATATATTCTACCTTTACTGTTTGTTGCATAAGTAATGAAAATATAATAGCTGGTTAACTAACAAAGACTGTCGTTATTGTCATTGTCTTTCTTTTCTCCTCCCCCTCCTCCTTCTTATAATTACTTATTAATTTTCTCAGGCTATGAGTAGTAATAGAATAGTTCCTTTTATTTATGCAGGTAGAATCCTGGCAGGTAAAAGTGTAATACAAGTCGTTGAGACATTGAATACCTTCACAAACATTGCCACCCCTTCAGAATGCGAAGTTTTGGAAAATGGTAGATTTTTTATATAGACCTCAGGATCTTATGGGAAATATAGGATAGAATCACCAAACATCTTCACATTCAAAGTTAGAAAAACACAGAAATGGGACAATAGTGACCCTATAGATGATGTAGTGACAGAAAGACATAGAAATCCAATGAAGTGAAACTTTACTGAAAAAAGGACAAGTCTAGGGTGGTGACTTAGTTTTGAAAATATTCTAAGTAATTCTGGCAAAGAACTATTTACAGAAAAATGTTTAATTCTGCAACTTGAGTGATGTTGGAATCATCCCCAGCCATTGCCATCTTGATGGTAGTTAACATTTAAGTTTTAGGGAAAAGTGATTGAGCATGTAAATAAGAAATAGCAAAATGGACTTTGCAGAGTAAGACGCTTTCCAATAGTCCTTCTCAGGACAGTGAGCTAGTAGTGCCATACTTGTGGTACACAAAGCATCTGTGAGAGTGTGGTGCTTTAACAGCAATACTATGGGATAGGGAAATACAGCAGCAAAAGTGAATTTACCGTACAACATATGATGTGTGAAAGCAGAACAGATCCTCATTTTAGATTTAATAACTCAATCAAGTGTTTTCTTTGTTTAATAATAGGTTGGGGAAAGCCATGAAGAGGGAAATATCACACTTTCTGGTAATAAGGCAGGTAATGGCGAGAGTGATTATTAAGGGAAAAAAGAGAAAGATAAATGTGACTACATTTACCTCAGATTAATGAAATAAATCATACCAGATATATAAAACATCTATCATTATCTGTATAAATTTCTGTGCTTTTTAATTTATCTTGCTATTTTGCAAGATCACAAAGAATCATGTCTTTCTTATATTAATACTATTAATGTATACTGTGTGATTATAAAATACAATAAAAAACTATAAAAATGGCATTTATACCTCCGATAAGAACGATACAATAAGATTCTAGTCTGATACAGTGAGGCATTTGGATTGATTCCTTTTTATTATTTTGCTCACTGCTATCCCTTCCATCTCCACCCCTTATATCTCTATACTATAAGAAATAAATCAGTAAGTGAAAGATTTATTGGGTTTTAATCACTGGGAATTTTTTCCAAATTTTCCAATACAAAGTACTTAAAAGTGAAATGCTTATACTACATGTGTAGTATTCTTTTTTAATTTGGGATGCTAATTAACAGAGTATGATATTCATATAAAAGACCAAATCATTTATTTCATGATGCCATTAGATTCTAAATTTAAGTCTAACATACAGCAAAGCACACTATGTGTTTCAAAAAAAGCTATATTAACCTTATGGAGGGTGTGTGTGTGTGTGTGGGTGTGGGTGTGGGTGAGTGTGTGCATCTATGTTTGCATGTATGTATTGTATTTACTGAACTTTATTGCCTGGAGGTGTTGAACAATTGCAAAGTGTACAAGCTATCAGTTTAACCCTGATAAACTCAGACAGATCTCTTGTAACGCACATATTTTATTTAATCACTTGTAACAGTTTGTAAAGTAGCAATATATATTTATAATTTAAAATAGTCTATCTTGGAACTATTCCAATTAGGTACTAAGTTGCAGTGTATGTGAAATAAACTAAGATTTTAGGTTTAAAACTAAAATATTAACCAGCTTTGACCTAACCTCACTTTGTTATCTGAAGCTAATTCTCACACTTGACAAAGTGTTTTAAAAATTATTTTTTTACATGTAAACTAGGAAATAAAATATTCTTAAATAATACTGGCATATGTATTGCTGAAGACAAAACAAGCTGAGTATATTTTACTGAAAATAAAAATATATGATAAAAAAGAAATATAATTTATAGATAAATTAAAGATTCCTTTGGTCAAATTGAAATGAAAAAATAGATAAGAATCTCAAATGAAAGCCAGTATGCATTAGATAAAGATACTGCAAGAGTACAGGTCTCAAAAATAGTAAACTGGGAAGTCTCATGTTTAAAATGTATAGCATTTAGTAGAAAAAATCCATTACAATACTGCATGTTCAGACATTCACACTTGGTTACTGTGCAGTAAATGTTGGAGTGAGTGAACAAACCTCTTTAATGAAAAATAACTGGGGCATCCCTATCTGGCAGAAATCACAGATGATCATGGTCATAAGATAGAGAGTTGGATATTTTCTGGGAGGCAACAGGAATAGACAATAGGAGAAGTATTAACAAAGAAAGAGATCACTGGGAAATGAGAAATAAAGAAAAAATTACTGTAAGGAGCTAGTGGCCTTTAGTGATTAAAATTTTTCTTTTGTAATATTAGAGAATGTTAGGCATTTTTAAAAGGCAAAGGAAAAGTTTCCCATGGAGATGTAGATGTCTCAGAAGAAAAGGATTAAAAAGGTAAAAATGTATTTGAACTGAAATCGCTTCTAGAATTATTATTTCAAGAGTAACATGAAAACTCTAATTTTTATGTCTGTGGATATTCTAACTA
Organism: Lemur catta; assembly: GCF_020740605.2. Taxonomy (NCBI): domain Eukaryota; kingdom Metazoa; phylum Chordata; class Mammalia; order Primates; family Lemuridae; genus Lemur; species Lemur catta. The sequence continues at coordinate 48,624,143 of NC_059140.1, forward strand.
ACCATTTCTTGACTTCCTGACATCTGGAAAATTATTAGATTGCTTTTGGCTTTTAGAAGAATGGAATTTGAGAAAAGTATAAAATAATTCTGGAAGAGAGAGAAAGAGAGTATGAGTGAACTCCCAAAGTATATGGGATGGGGAAAAAAAACAAAGTTAATTAATAGGAGATCCAAGAAATAAAATTTTGAAATACATCCATGGGTACCCCATGATTAAATTTTACAGTTTAATTTTAATTTACTCTTATCATACAATTTCATTCCATATTTCATGGCAAGACCAGTGAATGTTATGAGTATGGGCCCACGGTCACTCTTTTTTGAAATCAGTTCCTTGATGACAAACAATGCTGTGTGGAATGTCATGACAGTAGAAAAAGTATTCTACTATGGATGGCAGTCTCGGCAGAAGCATTGTGTGCAGGGAAGGTAAATCTATATGCAAAGTATTTATTCTAGTAAGAACAAAATACTGTTCCTTCCATGATAGAAGTGGTTCAGTGTAATCAACTTGCCACCAGTTAACTTGTTGATCACAGCTGTGAAGGGTTCCATATCAGAGGCTTGGTGTTGGTCTCTGGTGCAGGCATATGTGCACTCAGTGTGGCTGTAGCCAGGTCAGCCTCGGTGACTGGAAGTCCATGTTATTGAGTCCATGCATAACCTTCATCTCCGTCATCATGGCCACTTTGTTCATGAGCCCATTGGGTGATGACAGGAGTGGCTGGAAAAGGAGGCTGACTGGTATACACTTGATTTTTGAAATCCTTTTCTGTTGAGGCCACCATTTGTGGACACACACATGGGTTATATCTATCTTCACATTTTTTTGCCAGTTCAGAGAGGACTATATACATGTTCCTTCCTCAGTTTACCTTGTTGCAAATTTTCCAGTTATGTGCCTTCTAATTCCCTGGCAGTCTAGCCAAACCATTGACCATAGCCTATGAATTGGTTTATAATTACATGTCTGGCCATTTTTTCTTTCAAGTAAAGTGAACAACCAGGTGCACTGTCTGGAGTTCTGTGCACAGGGTAAATTTCCCTTCTTCATTGTCTTTTAGGAATGTCCAAGAAAGGGGCTATACAGCTGATTATTTTTGGATGTTACCTGCATATGGTAGAGAATCACCTGTAAATAAGGCTCAAGTTTCCTCTTCACTGCCAACTGATCATAAAGAATTCCCCATGAGGCCACAGGTATAGGCTGGGAGAGAGAAAGCAATGTAGCATGAATGGGAATCATAGGCATTTGGATCACTTCATTATGTAAACTACTTGTACATTTATGGCCATCTAAGGTCCGATCACATAGATACTATTTCCATTTGGTGATAGTGCGCCACTGTGCATGCCAAACTTTATGGCTTAATGGACCAGATAAGACCCAGCTCATGATGGGCAGCTCAGATTGCATAGTAACTTGGTGACTCATGATTGAGTGTTCAGACTCTACTGAAGCCCAGTAGCAAATCAAGAGCTGTTTCTTAAAATAATTTTTATCTGTGGAGGATTTCAGGGCTTTGCATCAAAATCCAAAGGCCTGTGTTGTGAATAATCTGTATGGGCTCCAAATAATATTTCTATCTGTCACTTACATTTCTAGCACCATTGGATCTGCTGGATCTTATGGCCCAAGCAGCAGAGCAGCTTGCACAGCAGATTGACCAGTTACAGAGCCTTCTATTCTGGGCCCCACTCAAAATTAGCAGTTTTGAGGGTTACTCAGTAAATTGGATGTAGTAACACACCCATATGAGGAATATGTTGTCTCTAAATTCAAAAGAAACCGACTAGCCATTGTACCTTTTTTTGTTGTTGTTATAGGAAAAGGAAGGATTCAATAGCTTATCCTTCACCTTAAAAGGGTCATCACAACATGCTCCACACTATCGGACCCTTAGAAATTTCACTGGGGTAGAAGGTCACTGAACTGCAGTCAGATTTATTTTCCACCCTCTGGCATGCAAATATCTTACCAATAAGCATAGAATAGTTGTTACATCTTGCTCATTAGGTTCATTCAACATAATGTCATCAGTGCAATGGACCAGAGTGATATCTTGTAGAAATAAAAAGGTGATCAAGATCCCTATGAATTGCAGCTGTGTTACATGGGAAAAAAAAACCCCTATGAAATAAATTATGGCATAGGGCTTTAGAACTGATATACCTCTGAGGTAGGCCAGTGACCATATATTCCTTTCCAGCTGAAAGCAAACTGATTCTGGTGGATCTTCTGGACAGGAATGGAGAGAAAGTCATCCTCTAGGTCAATAGATAAATACCAGGTACTAGGTGATGTGTTAATCTGCTCAAGAAATGAAACTACATCTGGTACAACAGCTGCAATTGGAGTCACCACCTAGTCAAGCTTATGATAACCCATGGTCATTCTCCAAGATCCATCTGTCTTCTCTGCACAGGCAAAACAGGCAAGTTGGATGGAGTAGTGGTAGGAATCACTGCTCCTGCATCCTTTAAGTCCTTGATGGTGGCACTAATATCAGAAATCCCTCTATGATTGAGGCATTCTTTTTGGTTTACTATTTTCCTAGGTAGAGATAGTTCTAGTGGCTGGCACTTGGCCATTCCCACCATAATAGCCCTCAAGCCAGTGGTCATGGAAACAATATGAGGATTTTTTCCCTACTGAGCATTATCTATTCTAATTAGGCATTCTGGAAATAAATAAATAACGATAAGCTGGATTCAGGGACACACTGGGCCGACTGTGAGATAGATTTGAGTTACAACTCTATTGATCACCTAAACTCTATAAGCACCTACTCTGACTGGTTGGCCAGAGTGATCCTTGTGGTCTGCTGGAATTAGCGTAGGTTCAGAGTCAATGATCAATATTCCCTGAAAGTTCTGATTATTTCCTTTTCCCCAGTGCACAATTACCCTTATAAAAAGCCATAGGTCCTTTTTGGGAAATCTGGCAGAAATGTTAACAGTATAAATTTTCCGTAGTATGCATGGGTTCTTTCTCAAGGGGACCCAACCTCCCCTTCATTCTAGGTGTCTGGGTCTGAAAATTGGCTCATTTCAGGGAATTGATTGAGGGGCTTATTGCCTTTATGAGTCAGGTTAGATTTTTGTTCACTTGACCTAGAACTTTTCTACTTATAATGATCAAGTGAACACTTCGGAGACTTTTCATCTATTTCACTGCCAGGAGCACCACAATCAACTCGCCGACAACATAAGTCTGCATGAGTCAAATTATTTTGATTTGCTGCTTTGACTCCATTGTCCATTATAGTAACCATGCCCATCTTGTCTTTGAAGTTTAGTGCCAGCCCAGGATTCAGTCACTCCCACTGTATTTAGGTTTTTCAATTCAGTGACTGCAATTCCCACTGTAACGTCTGGCTTACAGAGATCTACAGTGATCACAGAGCTCTTAGAAAATGCTGGGGCTCAACCACTGTGGGTGAATAAAAAATCCACTCTAACATTTGAATCTCCCTAAGTCTTTGAATTGCTTTCTCTACATCAAACCAAAGCATCTACAGAATTTTCACTTTATTCTCTGTGGGCCACCTTTTTGTCTATATTTGGCTAATCAAGCAAACACATTGTGAGAACCATTTCTAACTACTAGAGATGCAACATTAAATGCAAGATGTCTGCTCTGTGAACCCATATTAATAAACTCAGCCTGATTTAACATTATTTTTCTTACACCATTTCCCACAGACTTAGTATCCATTCCCACACATGTTCCCAAAAATTTCTGTCTGTGTAAGTTATAAAACTCAAGTAATTCTTTTGTGTGTAGCATACTTCTTCAGGGTCACACTTTACACTAAACCTTTAGGAGCCTGCTGGGACTTTAGTCTAGGTATAGGTCTAGAAGGAAAGAGGAGTGTGGTGGTGGCATGTTCTGGGAGAAATCAGCATTGTCTTGCAACTGCTTCAAGGGAGGCCATTATAGTTTCTTCAGAGAACATGGGGCTAATTCCTTTAGACAGGGGATTTAGAGGAACAGAATATTAAGGAGGAGTTTTCTGAATTGGTCCTGGAGTTTCTGGAATTGGTTCTCTAATCTGATTAGAGATGAAAGAAAGAGAGACAGGGAGACAGAAACAAAACAGAGAGAGATGTTCACTTATTATGGAGGCCTAGAAATTCCACAATTTTCCATCTGCAAGCTGGAGACCCATGAAAGCCAGTGGTATGGTTCAGTCTAAGTCTGAGGGCTTGAGAATCAGGGGAGCTTATGGTGTAAATTCTAATATGAGGACAAGACAAGATCAATGTCCCAGATCATGGAGTCAGGCAGAAAATGGGGCAGAATCTCTCCTCCTCTGCCTTTTGTTCTACTCGGACTCTCAATGGACTGGATGATGCCTACCCACTTTGGAGAGAGCAATCTCCTTTATTGAATCCACAAATTCCATTCCAAATCGCCTTCACGGACACACCTAGAAATAATGTTTAGCCAAATATCGATGCAGTCAAGTTGATATATAAAATTACCATCACAGTGTGAGACTTGATTCTGGCCTAAGGGATGTGAGAGTGAGGAAGGCTGCCTGGGCACCTCAGAATTATTTTTCTTATAGAAACAACAAAAATACCCAAAGGAAAAAGAATTTTTTTTTAAATTTGCTACTGCTACCCCTGTTTAGAGAGGTAAGAGGGGATAAAATGCTAAAAGTTGCAGCAACCGTCTAGCAAATGTGAGTAAGGACATCACTCACATGCTCAAGAATCTAGTGGAAGGATGGGAATATCTTGGGGAAGCAATGGTTTCTCTAAGTTACAGAATAAACAACTGGACCATTGACTTTGGAAATTAAATAAACAATAAATCTTCTTATGACTTAAGCCAGTTTTAATTATGTAGTCCCTTATGTATAGCCAAATGCTCCAGATAAAATATGTAATAATAATATTTGCATATTATTCAAAAATTAAGGGTTGTTTCTTGGTCCTTATGAAAAATATCTTGAAAATGACTTGTCTAAAATTCAATGCTGTGAGAAAGAGAACATAAAATGATTTAAAACAAACAATATGAAATCTGTCTTAAGATAATTAAAAATCATTGACAAATTACACATTTAATCATGAATATTTATGAAGTATCTATTTTGAGCCAAGCTATTCTTTATTTACTGGACACAAAGTACTGAACAAGAAGAGAGATGAAAACTATGTCAAAAATAATTTTTTATAACATTTTAGATAGTGATATGTACTATATGGAAAATGTACTTAAATATACACCATTTTAAACAAATAAAACTCAGTGAGAAAATCAAGTTCTTTTGAAAATTAAAAGAAGATAAAAATTATCTCTTAAGCAGCTAGGAGTTATAGAGTTTGGGTAATTTAAATGATATTATAGCTGCTAATATAGCAAATCTCATTTCATTATTAGTCTTGCATCAAAAGTTTGATAGAGTGTTAATGCCATTTTAGATTTGGTATCATTATGCAATTCAGTGTTTGAACACACATTGTCAACATGATACATATCTGTAAATAGAAAATACAACAAAACACTTATGCTATGAATAATGATAGCATTGAATTATGCTATTCAAAATCACTTATTCAAATCAGCACCCAATATAGTCTGTAGAACATACCCATAAATGTATTGTTGATATATTAAAAGCTCTAAGAATAATAAACACAGTAATAAAAATTGACACAAAAACATTAAGTTTAATAGCAAAAGAATTAGACCATGACCATTAATCCTTCCATTGGATATTAAATATTAGAATATTAGCTTATTATTAGTAGTATTCACTTTAATAATTCATATCAATTTTCTGATGTCATTAACCACAGTGCTAAAAAAGATTGAAATATTTTTAACTCTTCAGAAGTCATCCCTTTGATACACAGAATAGTATAAGAGAGAATAACAAAAACTGTGAAATAATACATGTATGTTACTCTGAGTTGATTTTCATAAACAACTATGAAAAAACAATTTATTAAGTGTTCTGTAAGAGTAACTGACTTGATTTGTCTTTTGGAATGAGAGTAAAATTTACCCAACCAGCAAGGAGAGTATGGTAACTACATTGCTCTCACTTACTCTCTCAGTTAAATTTTGGTATTTTACTGGGAGAAGAAAAGAGCAACCACTTTGAGAGCAACTGATACATAGCCCCACACCAACCGCATGCCTCAGATGAAAGCAGGACCGAAGAATTATGGCACATGGCTGAAATCAGCCACATATAATTCTTAAATGTACTTTCATGCCTTTTTTTAATGATGCATCTTTGCTAAAAATGTTTTTCTCCCTTCCCCATCTGATAATCTCCTGTTTTGTCTTTCTACACACAGCTCATAAAACATTTGTATGAGGCTTTCACTAATTTTTACCCAGGTCAACTTTCACCTTTACTATGATCCCACAGCTTTTTGCTCAAATTCTTTTCAGTACTGTATTCATTACATTTATCTGGTAAATTTACTCTTCTATGCTCTGCATGTTAACATATTCTTCATCTAATTTAAACCTATGAATCTCCCAGCTCCCCACCAAACAAATGAGTATTCATCAACTCCCACCTCTTCCTGCAAGATGACCTGATATATATTTCACAGAGAAATTAGATGTCAGGAAAGAGTGCTCTAAATTTCTTGCTACCAGACAAAACAACCTATCTACAACCATACCCATCCTCTTTTCCATGCCTTTTGTAAAACGAAGGACCTGTCCTTTGACCTCTATAAGGTCAATCTGTACCTGCATCTTAAATCTATTCCCTCATCCTTCTCATGGACCTTATACTATCACTTAATTATTTTTTCACTTGAGAAATTCAACTTTGCCTTTTGCTTGATCATTCTTATCACAATCTAAATGTGATCTTTCACAGACAAATTTGTGCCTATCAACGTGATCCGTACCCCATGTATGTATTTTTGTGTTCATATTATTTGACTTCTGAAGAGTATTTTACATTCCTCTATCTTGACCGATCCTAGAAGAAAAAGAAAGATCCTACATGGAGCGATGGGATATTATAACTATGACACCACGCTCTCCTATTCTTATAATGTCTTTTTTGGAAATAAATTCTTAATTGATAACTTCCTTTTCAGATTTGTACTTTTGTATGCAGCCTTTAAATATTGGAAATACCCAAAGTTCCCTCTTAGACTCTCTTCTTTATATGTGTTCTTTCTCTGGTAATTTCTTCCATATCCTGTAGGCTAGTTACCAAATTGCTGTATGCCTAATGTATGAGATAACCCATTGCCTTCTTGACATTTCCACTTGTATGTTTCAAAGTTAATAAGCCAAACAAGTTCAAAAAATAACTAATAATTTCCCTTTTCTTTGTCACTCCCCCAAACATGGTTTTCTCCCTATTTTTATCTCAATAAAGAGAACCACTGACCATCCAGTTTCACAAGTCAGAATTTGAATATTAACTTTGAATTCTCCCTCTCTGAGCCATCTTCCTATTCTAGTCTATGCTCAAATCCTGTGGTTTGTACAAAGCAAGTATCTGTTGATTCCATTCACTTCCCTTCATCTAAAACTGCCATCCTGTGTTTTATACTACCATCGTATTCTATCTGGACAACTTCTATAGCCTTTTACTGGGTTTTACATGTGCTTTTATTTTATCTCCACATTTCAGACAAAGTGATGTTTTTTTAAAAAAGTGGGTATTGAGGTACTATGGTTTGGATGTGGTTTGTCACCACCAAAACTCATGCCACAATTTAATTGCCAATGTAAGGCTGTTGGGAGGCGGGCCCTTTAAGAGGTGATTAGGCTGTTAAGATGGATTCATGTCTTTCTTAAGAGACTGAATTAATTCTGCATGGGATAAATTAGTTCTCATTGTTAAATAGGTAAACAAACAGGTTAGTTCCTACTTAAAATTTCCCTGCTTTCTATGACCCAGGAGAAGCTTTACTCTACGTAAGCTGATGGATTCTGCCTTGAATAAGCTATCTTCTTCTGATCTTTCCAGCCTCATTTGGACTACTCTCCCTCAGTTTCTCAGAGCTCCAGTCACACTGGCCTCTTTCTTTCCATTAAGTGTGCATGTTTCCTCCTACTAGATGGTATTTCTTTTGCTTGGAGCGTACTTCCTCCATCTCTCATTCAGTAAGTTCCCATTTAACCTACACATACCAACTCAATTGTTTCACACTCAACAAATCCTTCCCTGACCCAGATTGCTAAATCTTCCAGAGCAGTATTTCTCTTCGTGGTTGTTATCACTTTTTGCCATGTGATATTTTTCTGTATGATCATTTAATTTATGATTAATCTCCATGAAGGCTTGTGTCTACCTTTTCTCCCCATGATATGCAGGGGCCAAGCACAGTGCCTGACATCTAATAGGTACTTAATAATAGCTGTTGAATGAATGAATATTATATTGTAATTTTTAGTTTACATTTCTTCTTTTTTCCTCTCTTCCTCCTTTAAGGTCAGAAATGATGAAATTATTAATCTTTGAATTCTCACTACCGTTAAACAGGTCCTCAAATCTACAAAGAAAAATTCAAGTTTTTCCTAAAGCGTAGTAGGTTGGGAATGTAAGGGAAAGAATATATTGGGATGATGAGATAGAGCTATTTTAAATCTTCCCCAAAATGTTAATTATTTATTATAATTATGACATCTAACAAAAAAACAGTGAATTTGAAATGATTCTATTTTCCCTGTGTTTTTACAGGTGTCTTGTACTCTGATTTCTTTTCCATTACCATTTCTAACTTCTGAAGTACTTTAAATAATTTATATAGGACTGCTAATGTGAATAAAAGAAGGAATTGTCACATTAAAAGCTTGTCAATTTCTGGTATCAGGCTCTTGTAAATAACTCATTTTTAAACTAGCAAATGCTACAGAAGAAGCATTGCCTTGTGTCTGCCTCCTGAACCTATTTATTAACTCACAATCCCTAAAAAATTGCTATAATTTGAGGAATGAGTTTATCTAACACTTAAATTTTAATTTGTCTCTTTGAATTTAAAAGTAATGATAATACCTTTGAGTGTTTAATAAACCAAATTAAAAAAAATTGTGACTCTGTGGTAAATTTGTACTTAATTCCTGATATATAAATCAATCTCATATATCTCATATAAATGTTGCACCATTATAAAATGGGACCTATAATATACCAGATATGTACATATTAATTTCATAAAAATTGCCATTCTACTTAAAATAAAAAGGTTTAATGTTTGAATTGAGATACTGAATGTTAAAATTTTCTCAGATATTTATAAATAATGCAGAAAAAATATTTGACAGTCTGGACTGAAATATGCTACTTAAAAATCAAATATTATTTTATGATGTAAAATATTATTTCCACTGTTTTCTATAGCTATTATTTATTTCCCCAAATATTTTCCTTATTACAAGTTGGAGAATGAACCAACTGCATCCCTGCGGTTTGTCTCAGAACGATAAAAAAAATGTTCCCAATTTGGTGTTCCCCAAGTGTGCATTAGTCAGGCAGAGTTAATGGAGCTATCTATCACTTCCAGGTCTCCTCTGTGAGCAGGGAGCAATAGATGACCCAGCTGACTCAGCTCAGCTAGTTTGTTATTCATAGGCTGACTGCAGTTCCATTGTGGTGGACTCACTGCAGAGATCTAAGGCTCTGTTGGGTAAAGGTATCTGAACTACTATGTCAACTCTAGAAGTTATTCTTGCAGATTAGGTCTTAATTCAGATGGAGCAGTTTGAAAAAATTAATTCCATTTGTGGATAAAACTAAAACCTTTGAACTAATATTTTATAGTATCAAATTGGATTTAGTCATTGCTGTAATAAATACATAGAAATAGGGGGAATATTCAGTAGTTCCAGTCAATCTCTGACATGAATAACCAATCAAACAAGACAGATAGACAGCTAAAGGATGAGCAGTAGTTGCTGAAAATATCTTGGGCCAAATTACAAACAAGATTATTTAAAAAAAGGGCAATTAATTTAACATTTTGTATGCAAACTGCTCATTAACTAAATACCAAAATTTCATTTCAGAATATATCACTAACTACTAATGTTAAATGCCAAAAGTTTGTGTTATCCGTATTTTTGAATAGTTTCCCAAATTTGAGAATTTCAATGAATGTGAGAAAAAGCTGAGAACAAGGTTGAATAGATACATTGACCTATATTGTTATATTCTTATTCTGTATACCCAGCCTAACCCCATATAAATTATAACATTTTTCACCTTTGAAGTATTTAATTCTTGGGTGTAGGACTTTCTGTCATTTCTTTCCTTTTCCCTAGATTCCATCATTTTTGAATAATGTAGCGATCCAGGCATAGACCATCTTTGACATGTCAGAATGATTATGTCTAGAGAACTGTCAAGTTAGATCAACTTTCATTCCTATGTTAAAGCTTGAACTGGAGTATTTAATTCAAGAACTGCCTTTCTGAATTTGGCAGTATGACTCTAAGAATCTAGTGATAAATGTGAGATATACACTTGGAATTTGAATGACTTACCAAATGTTTGGAATCTGAATATAAATGTTACTAAATATATTATTTCTAATAATAAATTAATATAAATATTATGTTTGAGGTATAGTGAGTAAATTTTTGAAATCTTTTATATGAACTTTTTTTCTTATAGGTAAATAATTCCTTTTATCTATGTTAAAAGCAACCTAGAAATCAGTATACTATATTTTATTATTTATTGTTCATCATTCCAAAAATATATTTTAAGCAAAACAGGTCACTTTGAAATATTTTAAATGTTTCAAACTTGGTGTGATTTTTTAAAAATCTAGATGCTGCCCATTTTCAAGGTATTCCTCCAACTTCCAGGGCATACTATTAGACAGTACTAAACACTAACTTCAAAGAACACTCAAACCCACATCAGTTTTGTATAGTGTGGGAAAATAAAAGTAGAAGTAGCAATTTTTTTATTTACAGATATTCTTTTCCTTGAGAAAAACTTACACATTTTAAACATTCTTAAAAAGTTAAACATTTTTTTAATGGTGCATACAACAACCTACATTGGCATTAAATTGACAACCTAAACTAGTCCCTAAAATAAAATATTCAACAGCCAAATTTCAAATACATTATAAAGATAAAATAACTCAGTCTCATAGCACATGCTTATGTTGTCACAATTAGTTTGCATGATAGAGTAAAAAGTAACCATCAGGTTCCCTGTAGGAAACAGTTAAAAATTTAGGAAAAAAATAGTAAAATAATATCCCACAGAGACCGTCCCAATAAATTATATGAAAAGTAAAGCTGCCCCTCTGTATCCATGGGAAACTGGTCCCAGGATCCACTCAGATACCAAAATCTACAGATGTTCAAGTCCCTCATAGAAAATAGTATAGGGTTTGCATGTAACCTAGGTATATCTCCCATACCATTTCTATATTACTTGTAATACTAAATACTACACCATCAAAGTATACAAACTTCTGTATGCATGGTTTAGTTTTACTTATTTTTAACTTCATTTGAATTTCTATGGTATGCATGCATTTCCGTCTTCCTTCTTTTGGTTGATATTAATCTTTAATATTCATCTGTGTTATTACTTACAGTATTTTTTTACTGGTTTATTATATGAATAGACCATAATATAATTATTCATTCTATGGTTATATTTGGGTAGATCTCCATTTAGAGTAATAAAAAGTAATGCTTCTATAAGGGTTCTTGAATCATAGTATCTTTGTTCTTATAAACACACATTTCTGCAAAGTATATAGATAAAAAGGAATTGCCAGGTTATAGAGTGTGCAGATATTATACCTTATCAGTATTGAGGAAAATTTATTCTGACACTTGTTAAAACAGTAAGGAAGAGTATTCAAGACTTGCAATAGAGGTCAACTCTACTGCAATAGGAAAGAGAGATTAAGTGCAACTCTGATTACAACAAGGGCAAGTGGGGATTTATAGCCAAAGAGTAGAGTGAGGGTGTCAGTGGGTGAAAAATTACTAACAGAAGACATCAAGGATAGGGGGATTTTTGCCACTCTTACCTAACAAGATTCTTGCTAAAGGAAAACCAAAGACTTAGACACCAAGCCTGAGGGATGAAGAGCTTGAACAGATACCAAGGGAGATCAGATATCAAAGTTGATCAGCTATCAAGGGTGGGGAGATTCTTGATGCATTGACTTTGCAAGATTCTTGCTAAAGGCAGGCCAAGGTCAAAGTTGAGTCAAAAAAAGAACTCCTAGGTGCCTGACTGAAATGTGACCAAGGAAAATGTATTTGTCACCAAATAATGCCAAACTCTGTTACGAAAGTGAATGTGTGTCAATTAACACTCCTCTACAACAGTGTATGAGAATTTATTTTACTCAAACAACTAGCTAATAATCAAGTATTTCAGTATTATACTTGTGGGGATCTAATGGTATATCATTTTCTTTTTCTCCATGACTAAAGAGAGGTGACACACTTACATGTTTATGGGCCACATGGATTTCCATTTTTATAAAATGTGTATTTCAGTTGTTCTTTTATGGATTGTGTGTTTTTCATTTATTGACTTTTAGAGATTCTGGATACAGTTTGAATATAAACCCCTTGTCAATTGTTGGAAATGACATCTCAGCCTCCTTATGGCTAACATTCTAACAGTGGTTCTTTTTCTTGAGTAGAAGTTCTTAGTTTTGATGCATTCCTATTTATCAATCACTTGATGTGTAGTTTTTCCTTTTTCTATCATTTTAGGACTTTTCTCACTACCCAGATGTCATGAAGTTATTCTCCTTTACTAGATCATTCATTTCCCTTTGCAACATGAAGACAACTTTACTATAAAGTTATAGTCCATATGTTTGTAAAACTGTTTCTAGTTTCTCTTCATTCTGTATCATTGGTTTATTTTTCTGTCTCTGTGCCAGTACTTCAGGTTTTTAATTAGTTTTATAATATAACTTGATATCTGATAAAACAACTTTCACCTTGTTGTGCTACAATAGGTCTTAACTTTTCTTGACCCTTTAAACTTTTATATAAATCTTACAGCCTTTTAATTCCACAAAAACCTGTTCAGACTTTGTTTGGAATATACTTTATCACCCAATTTAAGAGTTGAGATTGGTTTTGTGGGTGGATCTCACCATTTCTTAAGCAGACTTTCACTAAATAGCCCTGTTTTTAATCCCCTATACTCCCTCCCTCTGTTGTGCCTCCTTTGGCAATATATGAAGAAAATAATTTTTTAAAAAGAATATCTAGCAGGTCTCAAAATCTTTGGGAGGAACAGAGAATGAGATTTGTAACCCATAACCTCTCTGATTCCATATACCTAGGAGCTTAATAGGTAGATTCAAAAATTATACATATTTAAGCAATAAAGGAATTAAATCAGGTGTTTTTCTTAAGTAATTATCCCTCTACACCAAGAGATTATAGGTTTTTTTTCATGGTCTTTTATACTTTCCTTGATACTGTCATTAGTTACAGACCTCACTATTCTTCTTCTATGTAATTCAACTAAACACGAGCCATCAACTTTCTCTCCATTGTCAAATAACTGTTTTGTATTCTATTCTAGGATTTTCTCTCCAATAATACTGTGACAGACTCTATAGATATTACTGGGTGAAGATGTTTCAAAAGAGGTCAATAAGGTTGAGTGACAGAGGAGGGGAGAAAAAGAGCAATATTATCACTCAGGGTAAAAATGTAAAAGCAGTAAGACAATTTTAGGATAGTGAGAAACTTAACCAAGTCAATACAATGTTAGGGATTACATGCTCTACAATTTTCAAATCATTGAAAAGACGTAATCCTGCCGTAAATAATTCAAATCTTATAGCATATACTTACTCTGAGATTCATTTTGTAAATGGTTTTGTTATTAAGATTTTTAAATGGCTGTATAATTATCATTTTGTCTCTAATAACATATTTAAATTTTTTATCCCCTTAATTTTGTCATTTAAACTTTCCAGCGGCAATTTTTACTTTTGACAAAATAGGTCTCTCTTTTAATGATGGGAATTGGTGTAAAGCAGGATTTGATTAATAGAAATCCACCCTCCATTAAACAATCATGAAATGTTTCTAATCTGCTAATAGAGTTTGGGGTAAGCCACTTAGAAATATAACTGTGTTTAGTATTTGTTATAAATTTCTATCTCTTGCCTTTCTAACCCATTATAAAATAGCTATAGTCAATTTATTTTAAAAATGTGAAAATAATTATTTTGTTTCAAAGAGAATTATTATTGCTCGTATGAACTATTGTAAATTTAAATGACTGAATAAATGAACATGCCCTCTAGTAACTGCTTTATTCTCATCTACTTTCTGAGACTATTATATTGCACTGTAATGAGAGAGATGGTCATCTTAAGTATTATTTGCAAGATATAGCAATAAAATATCCTCAACTAAATGAAAAATGCTCACTATGTCATATGCTGGGGACTTTCGCATTAATTTAACTGGCAAGTTATCAATTAACTGATAAATAAATGCATTAAAATATATCTTAAATTGCAGAATGAATTTAAAGGTAATTGCATCTCTTCAGGGTGCCTTTAACCATGGTTAATTACTATTGTAATGTGGAGTTACGATTTCACTGCATTTTTAATAAGAGTCCAAAACCACCTTTGGAATTTTCTCCCTTGTGACTCTTCACCAGATATTTAAATCGTTTTCTAATGACATACATTATAAGAGGTTTAGCAACTAAGGCAAAAATCGTTAAACCTTCCATTTTCATTTATAGGTCTTCTCATTTCTAATCAGTGCCTTTTCCCCCATACTATTTAAATCATTTATTTTATTACTTTCTTTTTTATTTTATTCTATTTTTTTACTTTCACACACCCTGGAATAATCCTTGAGAAAACACTTATGACTAACATTTTAGTCACTGTTTTATAGAAATTACATTGTCTTTTGATCCTTTATTTCAGTAAAAGGATTAAAATAGGGTGAAACTATGTTTTCTCTCTCATCATTCACTAAAAGATATTCTTTTTATTACTTGGGCTGTTCCTGTACCCATTGAAGAAAATAAAACAATGGGATTATCTGAGGATAGATCTGGTTTGTTAGTTGCCTCAAGATGATACAATTTTGTGACGTCTCTTTAAGATAAAAGAAAAGAAGCACATCTTGATTTTGTATATTTATGAAAACGTGTGCCTCCTGGGATCACATTGCTGGGCTTCTTTGCAGAGTCTTGGAAAGTGTCTCTGAAGGTCATGGTCTCTAAAGATTAAGCTTCATTATCTTTACAGTGAATCCACCGTGAACAAGACACTCTCTTGTGCTTCAACATGTGCTTCATGTGACTCTAACTTGCCCAAGATTGGTAAATAGGGAAATGTATCAGTATAAAACAGTAGTCTTTTTTTTTTCTGATCTCTATGTGTTTTTTATCAGAAAGTTAATGATGATTGTATTTGCTTGCTTGGTTGGTTGGTTTTGGTCATCAAATACCAGCAGCTCAATGCACACTGGCACAGTTGAGCACAGCAAGATTGAAGGAATACTGAATTCCATTTATCTGAGTTTCTTTTGTACTAAGATGATTTTTCGTTCACCTTAAAGACTTCTTTTTTATTATTTTGAAATATTTAATTAACAAAGATTGAAAATACTCATGATGTACAATATGATGATTTAATATAGGTAGACATTGTATAATGATTATCACAATCAGACTAGTTAACATATCCATCACCAGCCATGCTGTACATTATTAGATCCCCAGAACTTGTTTATGTTATAACTGGAAATTCATGCCCTTTGACCAACATCTCCTCTTGTCCCCTACCCCCTGAGCCCTGGCAACCACTGTTCTACTCTCTGCTTCTGTGAGTTTGACTTTTTACAACAATACATATGTCTCAGTCTGTTTTGCATTGCTATAAAGGAATACCTGAAGCTGCGTAATTTATAAAGAAAAGAGGTTTATTTGGCTGATAGTTCTGCAGCCTGTACAAAAAGTATGACAGCTGCTTCTGGTGAGGGCCCCAGGAAGCTTCTGCTCATGGCAGAAGGTGAAGGGGAGCAGCGTTACATGGCGAGAGGGAGCAGTCAGGAGGGGGAGATAGAGGCCCACGCTCTTTTAAACCACCACCTCTCCCATGAATAGCAGAGCAAGAGAACTCAATCATCATCTCAGGGAGGGCAACAAGCCATTCATGAGGGATTTGCTACAATGACTCACATACCTCTTACTTGGCCCCAAGTCTAACATTGCGGATCAAATTTAACATGAGATTTGGAGGGGACAAATAACCAAACTATATCAACATATAAGTGAGATCATGCAGTATTTGTCTTTCTGTGTCTTGAATATTTTACTTAACATACTGTCCTTTAGGTTCACTCATGTTGTCACAAATCACAGCATTTCCTTCCCTTTTTATGGCTGAATGATATATATATATACACACACACATCAAATTTCACATATATATATATATACATAAAATGTCATCTATCTATCTATCTATCTATCTCCTTTCCTTCATCCATTCATCTTTCAATGGGCACATTGATGGACTCTCTACCCTGGCTACTATGAATATTGCTATGAACATGGGTGCAGATATCTCTCTGAGATATATTGATTTAATTTCCTTTGGATATATAACCCCAAACCTAGGATGTAGGATCATACAGTAGCTCTATTTTTAATTATTTGAAGAACCTCCGTTCGTTTTTACATAATTGCTGAAACAATTTACATTCCCACCAACAATGTACAAGGGTTTCCTTTTCTCTACATCCTTGCCAATACTTGTACTCTCTTGTCTTTTTGATGAAAGACAACCTAACAAGTATGAAGTGATATCTCATTGTGATTTTTATTTGCATTTGTCTGATTAGTGATGTTGAGCATCTTCTTATGTATCTATTGGGTATTGTGTGTCACTTTTGGAAAGATATATACTCAGGTTATTTGCCTATTTTTAAATTAGGTTACCATTTTTTTGCTATTAAGTTGTATAAATTCCATATATACATTTGATATTAAATCTCTCAGTAGCTTATGTATACAAGGAATGCACCACAACCTAATGAAGGCCATATATGATAAGCCCACAGCTAACATTATAATCAACAGTGAAAGACTGAAAGCTTTTCCTCTGAGATCAGAAACAAATTAAGGGTGCCTACTCTTGACACCTCTATTCAACATAGTTCTAGAAGTCCTAGTGAGAGCAAGTAGGCAAGAAAAAGAAGAAAAGACATCCAAATGGGGAAGGAAGAAATTAAATTGCCTCTGTTTGCAGATGACATGCTCTTATATGTAGATACCCTATAGGTTCCATAAAAAACTGTTAGAACTAATAAACACATTCAGGAAAGTTTCAGAATACAAAATTAACATACAAAAATAAGTTGCCTTTCTATAGGGTAACATCAAACTACCTAAAAAAGAAATTTTAAAAAATCTCATTTATAATGGCATCAAAAATAATAAAGTACTTAAGAATAAATTTAAACAAGATCTATATACAGAAAGCTATAAGACATCAATGAAAGAAATTGAAGAAGACACAAATAAATGGAAAGATACTCCACGTACATGGACAGGAGAATCAACATTGTTAAAATGCTCATACTACACAAAGTGATTTAAAGGTTTAATGCAATCCCTATCAAAATTTCTATAGCATTTTTCATAGAAATAGCCAAAAAAAGTTCTAAAACTCATATAAATGAACCAAAACTGAATAGCTAAAACAATTTTGAGAAAGAAGAACAAAGCTGGAGTCATCACACTTCCTGATTTCAAACTATATTAGAAAGCTATAATAATCCAAACAGTATGGTCCTGGCATAAAAATAGAACCATAGACCAACAGAATAGAACAGAGAGCCCGGAAATAAACACACACATATATGGTCAACTTATCTTTGACAAGGGTGCTGAGAATACACAATGGGGTCAGAAATGTCTATTCAATAAATGGTGCTGGGAAAACTGTATATCCACATGCAGAAGAATGAAATTGGACCCTTGTCTTACACTATATACAAAAATTTAAACGGATTCAAAACTTAAATGTAAGATCTGAAACCAGAAAACTCTTAGAAGAAAGTGTAGCAACAAATCTCCTTGAAATTGGTATTGGCAATGATGTTTTGGGTATAACACCAAAAGCACAGGCACAAAACCAAAAATAAACAGGTGGAACTACATGAATCCAAAAAGCTTCTACACAGCAAAGGAAACAATCAACAGAATGAAAAGGCAACCTATGAAATTGGAGAAAATATTTGCAAACCACATGTCTTAACTACTGAATTCATCCATGTGCTCTGTTTTGGAAGTACTTATTGTGAGTTGCTCCCAGCTCCCATTTTGTTCTCAATCTTTATCATTTAGCTCATTCAATGTTTTTTAGAACTCAATCTGCTATTTTTATCATTTTTAAAGCTCTGTATTAAAGTTCAACATACAAACAAAATTTTGATGTGATAGGTACAAGTAAAAATCAAAAATAAGAGGCTAATTCTTCCTATTGAAAATAAAGGAAGAGATTTATCCCCATTTTTTTTTCTTGCAGCATTTTCTTTAGAAAACTTGTAACTATTTTCTATTCCCTTTGAAATATCTGTATATCCTTTGAAAACTAGATAGGCCTTTTTTCAGCTTTATGACACAAGAACGTCTCTCTCAAGGACTGGGACCATCGCTTTAAAATGTAAGATCAAGGGAGGTAGCACCCTTATCTCCTAGTTTCTGTGGGCAGGTAGGAGTCTAACTCTGGAGAACTGGGCACCTTGCTCTAAGTTGTCACAAAGACAAAAGAAGTTTGTTTCTCCTCTGGTTAAAGACAATTAGCTAACATAGATTGTCCCCCCAATTATCAGGTAAAGTTGAAATGAACTACACATGACAAATGGTGCTGTCAAGACTTCCTATCTGAGCACTAGTTATTTTTTATTTTGAAAGCATACCAAGGAGTGAAATTGCTTGGTCAGAAAGTACATATGTACTCAATAGTAGTAGAAAATGGAAAACAATGTTTGAAATTATTTGTATCATTTTACAATGCCACCAGCACATATGAAAGTTCCAGTTGCTTTACTCTATGGCCAGCACTATTTTCTCTTTCTGGTGAGTGTGTAGTTGTATCACATTTTCGTTTTAGTTTGCATTTGGTGGTCATTAATGTAGTTGGGTATATTTTCATCAATGTATTGTATTTAACACATTTGAATTTTCCCTGTCATTAAATATTTGTTCAAGTAATTTGCCTATTTTTCCTGAGTTGCCTGCCTTTTACTTTTTGACATGTAGGAGATCCTCATCTATTCTGGATTTGAGTATGAGTCCTTTATACTTTTGTAAGGATTATATTTATAGTAGCAATTATTTATTTGATAGAAACTAAATTAATATTTTTTAAATTGTTAGTATTTTATTAGGATTGTTATTGTTTTTGATAATGCTTTTTTATGTTTGTAAAGGATTTGGATGGTCTGTCCTCTAAACTTATATTTTTCAGAATCTTGTAATTTTTAGGGCATAATTTTATAAAACATTGGTTTTCTATTATAATATAAATGCATTTATTTGAAAATTCAACACATAAAATAACTATATATATTCACATTTTTAGAGAACATTTACTTTTTGATGGGAGAAAATTAAGACATGAATTATTTGGTAATTATAATGATGTTCTAATTAAGTTTAGTTATATGGGCTAATATTGATATAAAATAGTTTCTTTTATGTAAAGCTAAACAGAAAAATGTAGTTTGTCCTCTAAATGGATCAGGAAAATTGAATAGAATAATAATGCTATTTCTAAATTATGTTATTTTAAATATTAGCTATAAGCAATGGTTGATTTTTTTTTTTTTTTTTTTGAGACAGAGTCTTGCTGTGTTGCCTGGGCTAGAGTGAGTGCCGTGGCATCAGCCTAGCTCACAGCAACCTCAAACTCCTGGGCTCAAGTGATCCTTCTGCCTCAGCCTCCCCAGTAGCTGGGACTACAGGCATGCACCACCATGCTCAGCTAATTTTTTCTATATATATTTTTTAGCTGTCCAAATCATTTCTTCCTATTTTTACTAGAGACGAGGTCTCGCTCTTGCTCAGGCTGGTCTCGAACTCGGCCTCCAATAATGCTGGGATTATAGGCGTGAGCCACCGTGCCTGGCCATTGGTTGATTTTTTAATAGGCGTCATTTCTTTGCTTCCCTGCTAGAATAGCACTACAACTACAGCAAAGTCAAAATTTTAATGAACAGCTAGCTCGTGCTAATTTAAAATCATTTCTAAGGTATTAACATGTATTCCCTAAGCTAATACTAGATTACCATAAATAAAAACATAATTAACAGCAAAGTATATGAAATTACTTCAAAGTATGAACAATGAAATCAATGTAATCTCACCTATATTTTCAAATTATACATGAATGACTCTAATGAATTGGTATCTGGTATCTCTTGGGTAAATTACATGTATATATAATTTTAACAGCATAGATTAGTTATATATCTTTCTCTACATATAATTTTTATATATGCCTAATATATATATGCATACTCAGTTGCTCAATTAAAAGAGATAAGAGAATAACATGATATTTTCCCCACTGTAAATATTCTAGGAATAGTAAAATAGTCAAACTTTCCAGTTTACTTAGCACACATATTTGTTTCCTCTCCATACGAAGATGCCATTGAAGTGACAATATACATTTACAGAAGGAAAACAGCTGTTAGCACAAACAAGAGTGGGAAAGGTCATACATAATCTGACTGAGGTGATTTTAGCAGATCTCAGAACCAAACTTTAAACAGATTCCAGGTATTGATGACTATGACAAAGGAGAAGCAGCCAGGGCCCAGGGTAAGTGCAGGAGGGATCTACCTCGAAAGGGGGGAGGGTCCTAGAGAAGCGCTGGTGCCAGAACTGGGCTGGATAAGCGCTGAGGGCTAGAGTGAGAATGGTGAGAAACAGGAATTTTTATCCATCTTGCGGTGCCAACCACTTGCAGTCTCTACTCATCTCCTCTCTTCGTTCCCCTCTGCAAATACGATGACGCTTATCCTCAAAAAGTGACTAACAGCCTTGCTCTAAGGAAAATGAGAGCCTTAATTTCGGACAGTGAAGGCTCCCAGGTCAGGGATTGGCCCGAGTAAGCACACAAGTGTTTGCTTATGACAGTCCCACCTTCACAAGCCTAAGGATGCTGTTCATGCTTTCTAAAGTTGAGCGTTTCAGTTGATAAACGCCACCTACAGCCCCAGTTCTCCCTCTCAGCCTTTCCTTTCAGAGGACACATGACGTGGAAACAGATCCAATATCCCAGCAGCAGAGGGAGCTCATAGCCCTTACCTCAAACTTTACCTCTCCTATTCCTTCATTTTTTAGATACAAATTTGCCGTGAAGCACTTACACAAAAAATTAGCAGTTAGTAAATAAGAAGATTAAAATAGACAAAGCCTTGGGATCAATGGTAATTATGGAGAGAACATTAAAAATTTTTCTAGTTATCATGTTTTAGGGAAAGTTAGGAACTATTATGTCAAATAATTAAAAAATATATATGAAAAAGAAACTGGCAGTGAAAAGAAAGAATCATCAGCTATCAGAAATATGATGACCAAAAATAAAAATTCTAAGTGAACATTAGAAGATAAATTCAAAGTTTTCAGGAAAGCTCAGTGAAAAGTACAGAAAATGTGAAAGAAAACATGGCAAAAAGTGTCAATCTAGCAGGTTCAAGTCCTCTCTAAAAGGATTTCCAGAAAGAAAGGTCAAACAAAATGGATCAAAAGAAATAATTAAAACATGCAATCTTGTAAAACCAAAGAAAAAAGATTCAACTAGACAGATTGGAAAGGCTTACCAAAGATTAAGCAAATAAAAAAATAATTTAAAAACCTGCAGAAAGACACATCCTTGAGAACTTTTAGAATAATGTGGTTGAAAAGAGAATCTTAGAATCTTGAACAGAAATGGTCACCTGCAAAGAAAAAGAGCCAGACTGGCGTCAGGAGTCTCATCATTAATACAAAATATTTTTAAAATAATAAAGCAAAGCCTTCCAAGTTCTGGGAAAACAGTGATTTGAGTTTCAGTTTCTATATTTAGTTAAATTACCAATTAATTATAGGAGCATATGAAGATAATTTTAACAATCAAGTACTTAGATAACTTTTAGTCCATATGATATTTCTGAAGTTACTTAAGGATATACAGAAAGAAAAGATATGGGAGTTCAGGAAAAACTGACTATATATACAAGGATTCAGAAAACATTGACTCTAACTCAGAAATATGATATCTGAGCCATAACCATGGAAAAAGTCAGTTCATACTGAGAAAAGTGGTTTAAGGGCACCTGGGCATGAGTAGGTTTTTCCATTTTATATGAAGTATGACTGTGAGGTGGATAGATTAAAGGTATGGTTAAGGCATATTATTCTTTTATTAACAATAAAGTAAAAGAATTTGACATTTCTACAAAACAAACTGCTGAATAAAAAGATTTAGTATGAAAGAAACTGTCATATGGCAAATTTTTGAGCAGTTAATGGACAATAGGAAAAAAGATTGCATTTGGCCTTGATGCTAGAAATGTTATTCAAGTACATGGTATTTATGACATAGAAATTTGGAGTTACTGAATTATTAGAATGTAAGCACTCTGAGGACAGGGACATTTTTATTTCTTTGTTTTTATGTTTCGTTCTCTGTCAAATTCTCTTTGCCTAAATCTGTGCCTGGTGTATGGTAGATACTAAATAAATATTTATTGTCTGAGAGAATGACAGCTAACCTTAGCATACTGCAGGGCTCTTTAATAAAAAGGGTTGTATAAATTTTATGGGAAAAGAAAACATTTTAAAAATTTATGATTTGTTGCAAAAACAATAAATCATATTGTAGTATAATGAAATATTCTTGTCAAAAGTATGAGATTATGAGGACTATTATTTGAGTGGTATTAGAAGTTAAATATTTTTTTCATCATAGAGCACCAAGAATTAAATCTAGAATTACCATTGTAATAATGCACTGTCTGGGGGATAAACACACTTGTAGCTCTGACTTGGGCAGGGCAAAGGCAATATATGTTAACCGAAACATTTGTACCCCCATAATATTCTGAAATAAAAAAAGAACAATATGGAAAGAAATTATTTGATAGTAACTGTAAGATTACCTAATATTATTCATTGAACACTGAGTTCCTTTAGCTTTTGATGTTGGATATGATCTTAGACCTGAAAACCTAGTTGAGCTATTCATTCTTCCTTCAGATCCTACTCTGCTTCCTTGGACACAGTCTCCATTTACTGAAGCAAGAACTAATGTAGACAAAGAGCTCAAACTGGCAAATCAAGCCTGTGGGACCAGATGCAGTCCAAGGATTGCTTACATCATGGCAGACGCTCTATAGACAGTAAATGAGAAGAAGGTTGTGTATGGTCCAGATTTGTCCAGGAAATTTTTTTCACATTCTTTGCCATAGAAAATGAAAATGAGCCCACTCATAGAGGAGTGTCATCCTTAAATAAAGAAATTAACAATGTAGAAAGGAAATGTGAAAATAACTGAGGATAACATACCAAAATTGTGGTAACATATTCTCATACTAGCTATGTAGTATCCACATTTAGGGAAATAGATGTTTAAACAAGTGTGGAAAAATGTGCTTAGGAATCAGTAACTGCTTAAAAGAAAAAAGGAAGTGATTATAAGTTCCTTATCCTACTAGTTGAGTGAGACCAGGGGTGGGGAACCTGTGGCCTTCTAGGCCCTTAAGTGTGGCCTTTTGACTGAATTCAAATTTTACAGAGCAAATCCTTTTTTATTTTTAATTAATACATTTTTGTTCATCTTTTATATTTTTATTATATTTTTATTTTATTTTTAAAATGCATGTATTTAAAATAACAAAGAAGGAAATAAGTTTCAATGAAATAATCCTCCCAAATTGGTACAATTAGAACATTAGTAAGCTATAAGGGCTAAATTGATGGCTGCTACCTTCATGATTTAGTTCTAACTCCTCCCACCTGAATGGCACCACTAGTGCATGAGGCAAGGCTGGTTGGCAAGATTTTTCTGGGGTCAAGAATGGCAGTCTGCTATCAGATTTTGACAATGGTGCACTGAATTTCTGCTTGAAGTGCAATTTGTGAATAGTTTGTACAGCTCGACAATATTTTTTAATTCTGTCTGCTTAACAGAATTAAGCATCTTGTCAAAGATGACCAAGAAAACACTGAAGGAAGAAAACAGATTTTCTGTTTTTATTTCAAAGTATTATAGGTGTACAAATGCTTTTGGTTACATGGATTGCTTTTGTAATGCTTGAGTCAGGGTTATAAGTGTGCCTGTCTGTCACCCACATAGTGTTTCTTGTACCCATTAGGTAGTTTTTCACCCATCCTATCTTCCTCCTCCCTCCAATTGATTTCCATTGAATTATACTTCCCTCTATGCACATGTGTGCTCATCAGTAGGTTTCAATTTAATAGTGAGTAGAAAACAGATTTTTTAATGAGAATTGGGAATTGCAATATCTTGTTTCTGCTAAAGATAAGATGATCTGCTTGCTTTGTGATACTGAAGTATCAACACTAAAGAAATTAAATGCTCATCAGCATTATACCACTCATAAGGACCACAAATATTTTAAGTTAGACAGAGAGGCATGAAAGGTTGTATTGCAGAAATTAAAAGATGAAAAGCAAAAGCAAAGACAATTCTTTCAAGCAGCAATAAGACCTGGAAATAATACACTGAAGCAACTTGTAAAGTAGCTTATATAGTCAGGAAAAATAAGAAGCCATTCAGTGATGTTCAAATTGTGAAAGAATGCATTGTCAGAGTTGTAGGATGCTTAGACCCCAATAACATTGCAAAGTACAAACAACTGCCTCTTTCAAGGAGAACAATAACTGACTGGCAACATGAATTAAACTTCAACTTAACAGAACAACTTCATGCAATACTTCAAAAGGAAAATATGTATTATTCAATTGCTTTGAATGAATCAAGTGATAATACTGACTCGACACAGGTTTTATACTTCATCCAGGTCCTAAGAGATTTTCTTTGCTATGAAGAGTTATTCGCTTTAGTCACTCTTGCAAAAAGAATACGGGGAGTAGATATCTTCAACAACTTTCAAGATAAATGTCATGAAGTTGGACTGAATTTGGTAAATTTGGTGAGTGTATGTACAGATGGTACACTTTCCATGACAGGAAAACATGAAGAGTTTATTGCACAGATAAAAAAAAGCATTAACAGATCCAGATGCTCTCATTTCTTTTCATTGTCTCTTGCATCAGCAAAAATCTATGGGCTAAAGCTACTATTTTAAGGGACACTTTGCAGCAAGTTATAACTATTATTAACTACATTTGTGCAAATGCAACAGGGCATTGTCAGTTTTCATAACATGCTAAAGTTGAATGATGAGATATTCAGTGTGGATTTGCTATACCATTCTAAAGTGTGTTGGCTATCGCAGGGACAGGGGTTAGCCAAAATTTTATCTCTGCAAGAATATATAGTTAAATTTTATGAAGAATAGAATTAGCAATGTGAATTATTAAAAGAAGATTTCTACAGGAATGCAGCATTTCTGTGTGATATAATGTCAAATCAAAATGACTTGAATATTTCTTTGCAAGGTAAAACTAAGTCTATATATGATATGTGGCAAAAAAAAATCCAAGCATTTAAAAAAAATCTGTCTTTTTTCAAAACATTTCTTCTTCAAAAGCAAATTTTGGATGAACATTTTCCTCAGTTAGCAAAGGTCATTGGTGAGCAGAATGATACATTATGAATC
This sequence comes from Lemur catta, assembly GCF_020740605.2. Classification (NCBI taxonomy): domain Eukaryota; kingdom Metazoa; phylum Chordata; class Mammalia; order Primates; family Lemuridae; genus Lemur; species Lemur catta. Next base: position 48,649,943 of record NC_059140.1, read on the forward strand.
ATTTGAAGAAGACACATGTTACAGACCTATTAATTGGAGAACACAATGAAAGATTCACTGACTTTGAGAATCATGACATCACACTCAAATTAGCATTTCAGCCTAGCCTTGTTGATATCACCAAAGCACCTAAAGAAGAACTACAGATGGAATTGATTGACTTCTCAGTAGATGACATTTTAAAGTCATTGTTTGATACTAAGAAAGATCCAACTGAAATATGCAAAAATGCAGTATAATATCCATGTCTTCTGCAACATGCCTGAAAAGTACTTTCTTGCTTTTCATTATTTCTGTGAAACTACATTCTCCTACCTAACCCAAATCAAGATGCCCTTACCTTTACAAATGACTGATACCCCTGTAGAGATCAACTGAAACTGCAGACCTCCATGCTGCATCCAAATATTCAAATGCTTTCCAGCAAAAAGCAGACACAACAGAGTCCTTAAAAGGTTAGTTAACTTTAGTGTCATTTTTTGAAATTATTTTGTACATAGTAGTTAGAGTTTTACAAAATAGTGTACATTTTTAAGTACATGTAATTGAAGTTTCTTGAATGGGGCTTTGTTTGATTACAGCTAAATTCATGTGGTCTTCCAACATGAAAAGGTTCCCCACCCCTAGGTGAGACCCAACAACTGGCAGACTGAGACTTAGAACTGCAATTCACTGTGATAGCATTAAAATGGAGGTAAATAGAAGTAAAAGCTTGAGTGGATGCATCTCATTCCTGCTAGTTGTGTTGGAAATAAGAAATGGAAATATCCACACCCTTCCCCACACTGAGGATAGATTATGTGCCTACCATTAAATTAGAGGCCAAGGTTTCCTTTTTTCCTCTACTGAGACAATAATACCTGCTCCTAAAAAACCAACCAACCAACAAACAAAAAAAGAATATGTCTAGTTGCTGAAAGAAATACTTAAGAAACAATGGGAACCCTTGGTAGGGAGTATCAATGAAGCACTGTGGTAGTACCTCAACCAGTATTTAAAAATAAGGAAACTATCAGAGGGGTGTGAAGAAAAATGCAGGCCCAATGATATGAAGCAACAGCGTGAAAAATGGCTTAGAGTAGAAATGAACATAATATACACAAGGGGTGCAAGAGGCTCTGCCTTCACTGGTGCTGGGAAGCAGTGAGATTTAAAATTGCATGTGGAAAGCAGAGAGGGTTTTGAAGAGACAAGTCAGTCATGGACATGAGTACCCTATGGGTTCTCATCTGCTTTGAGAGCCACTCGCCTGCTATGATGAAAATGTTCTGCATGTGTGTTTTTATGCAATCCTGCTTGTTATGTTTTGTAGATTGATGTTAGGTCTAAAAACAGGCCTTTTGTAAGAAGGAAGAGTATTGTGAATCCAAGTGTTAAACTGCCAGTGCTCTTTAGTAAAGTGCTAATCCACACTTTGAATTTTGTAACTCTCAGTAAACCCTAAAGTGGGTGATGTAGAATTCAAATGTGAAAATAAATTGAGGAGAACATACCCCAAGTGTGATAATCTATTCTCATACTAGCTGTGTAGGGCTCCACATTTAGGGAAATAGATGCTTAAACAAGTGTGGAAAAATGTGCTTAGGAATCAGTAACTGCTTAAAAGAAGAAAAGAGGTAATTATAAGTTCTTCAGCTTACCTATATTACAGGATGTGAAGGCTGCAAGTCCCAGCTATGATCAACCAATCAAAAGTCCTTCTGGCACCTAGTTAGAGCAGGAAGAGGCCAGCTGTCACACAGTGGTGGCCTAGACCAGAAGTCACATGATCAATTAAGATTAAGGGATTTCTCACAACACCATAAGGGAATCCTTATAATTCCAATTGAAACTGGGAAAACGATGGATAGATTGCTTGAGTTTAATAAAAATTGCTCTATTTAGAAGTAGATTTCTCTTAGAAGCATTTTTTTTTGTATTTAGTCTTTTAAAAAATTTTTTTTTTATTTCAGCCTATTATAGGGGTACAAATGTTTAGGTTACATATATTGCCCTTGCCCCATCCGAGTCAGAGCTTCAAGCGTGTCCATACTCCAGATGGTGCACACCGCACCATTACGTGTGTATATAGCCACCCCGTCCTCCCCACTCCCATCTGCCTGACACCCAATGGATGTTACTAGTATATGTGCACTTAAGTGTTGATCAGTTAATACCGATTTGATGGCGAGTGCATGTAGTGCTTGTTTTTTCATTCTTGTGATATTTCACTTAGTAGAATGGTCTCTAGCTCTATACAGGATAATACAAGAGGTGCTAGATCACCATTATTTTTTGTGGATGAGTAGTACTCCATGGTATACCTATACCACATTTTATTAATCCACTCATGTATTGATGGACACTTACGTTGTTTCCACGTCTTTGCAATTGTAAATTTTGCTGCTATAAACATTCGAGTGGAGATGTCTTTTTTATAGAATGTCTTTTTTTCCTTTGGGTAGATACCCAGTAATGGGATTGCTGGATCAAATGGTAGTTCTACTTTTAGTTCTTTGAGGTATCTACATATTACTCTCCCTAGAGGTTGTACTAGTTTGCAGTCACACCAGCAGTGTATGAGTGTTCTTATCTCTCCTAATCCATGTCAATATTTGTTCTTTTGGGACTTTTTGATAAAAGCCATTCTCACTGGAGTTAAGTGATATCTGACTATGGGTTTTTTTTTTTTTCTTTTTTTTCTTTTTTTGAGACAGAGTCTCTCTCTCTTGCCCAGGCTGGAGTGAGTGCCGTGGTGTCAGCCTAGCTCACAGCAACCTCAAACTCCTGGGCTTAAGCGATCCTACTGCCTCAGCCTCCCAAGTAGCTGGGACTATAGGCATGCGCCACCATGCCTGGCTAATTTTTTCTGTATGTATTTTTAGTTGCCCAGATAATTTCTTTCTATTTTTAGTAGAGACGAGGTCTCGCTCTTGCTAAGGCTGGTCTCGAACTCCTGACCTCGAGCGATCCACCTGCCTCGGCCTCCCAGAGGGCTAGGATTACAGGCGTGAGCCACCGCACCCGGCCTCACTATGGTTTTGATTTGGTTCATTTTCTAATGCTTATGTTTAAGTTATGTTTTTGAGATAAGTTTCTTTCCTTTTTTTTTTTTTTAGCACTATGTAAAAGGAATCATGGTTTTCATTCATTCTCATTCACTATTTAGATGGGTTCTGCTTTATTTCCTACCTCATGCAATAGGAATAAAAGTATATAATCAGGACTATAAGTATCCTTTTAGAAATTATACTGTATCATGCAAATTTATTTTCTTTTTTATTGCAGAAAAATTATACAAAAATGTTTAACTAGAGTTAGGACTTAGCTTTGTTAACATAAATATAAGAGTGAATGGGCCGGGCATGGTGGCTCACGCCTGTAATCCTAGCACTCTGGAAGGCCGAGGCGGGTGGATCGCTCGAGGTCAGGAGTTCGAGACCAGCCTCAGCAAGAGCGAGACCCCGTCTCTACTAAAAAATAGAAAGAAATTATCTGGCCAACTAAAATATATATACAGAAAAAAATTAGCCGGGCATGGTGGCACATGCCTGTAGTCCCAGCTACTGGGGAGGCTGAGGCAGTAGGATCACTTAAGCCCAGGAGTTTGAGGTTGCTGTGAGCTAGGCTGATGCCACGGCACTCACTCTAGCCCGGGCAACACAGCGAGACTCTGTCTCAAAAAAAAAAAAAAAAAGAGTGAATGGAATTTTATACTTTGACCTGGTCACATTTATCCAAATTTAATGGAATCTATTTTCTTTACTGTATTTCTATGGAGACATCTATTAATGATCATTTATAAGAACCAAAACCATCAAAGCAATGTAGAATTTATTTTCTATCTTTTGATAACATTTTTATTTTAACTCTACTTTATTTTAGGACAATACTGGAAGTAAAGGTAAATTGATCCTTTATGTACATACAGGAGGATTTTCTGAAATGCTGATATGCTGTCACATAATAAATGTCATCTAATATGTTTTTCAAATCTCTTATGAATTCAATTACCATGAGATACAAAATAAATCAAGAACAAAAGAAACTACTCCAGCATATAAATGCCTTCTTCAAATAAGCCTTTGTTCTTCTACAAGGCAATGGATTAATTGTCATCCTTATTCTAAGCATCTGGTTCACTGCTTTGATTTAATGAAAGGTTAGGTTGACCCCACACTCAAACCGTCTTTACAGAGCAGTGGAAGTAACAATTATTACCTGGAGATTATTTATCAAAAGCATAATTTTTCAAGGATGAAGAGATCACTACTTATCAAATAATTGACTTTGACAAGCTAGATAAAGTTGAGTGAACTTTTAGCTATTGTAGATATGTTAAGGATAATAAATTTTTCTCTTCAAAATTAATGCTAAATTTCCCAATAAAAAATATACATCATTTCTTTAAAGTGCTTACATATTAACTGTTTAATATGATCAAGTGAAAGTTTAAAGATTCCAAATGTAGACTGTAAGAGTTTCTCATTTTCCCTAGGTTAGTATTTATATAATAAATGCCAAGTTATTGCCTCTTTGATGTCATTCTAATGCCTTAGGCATTTCTAAGAAACAGAGGTTGTGGGTTACAAGATGCCTGAAGAGAAAAATGAGAAAAATTTACTTTTAACTATTCAATATTTGTCTGCACATAGATATATACACACGTGTGTGTGTATTTGTGTGTGTTAGAAATAGGCTTGAAAAAATCCATGGCACAGAATCATGTTGGAAGAGGAAAATTATCAAATTAACATAAATTGAAACAACCTGCTCTAAAGAAGAGACTTACTTGTACACTTGCTGATCATTCCCTCTCACATACAAAAAAAGGAGAGAAAAACTTGTCCTTTTGAAAGCTCTTGAAGAGGCTATTTTCCACATTACTGATGTTATAATATGATCCTGATTAGAAGGGAGATACTATAAAGCTGGATCAGGTTTGCCTAAACCATAGGATAAGGAGATCTTGCGTCTTTTCTTCCCCCAATCATTTTTGCTTGGTCTGGAAGCAGAAAGACTGAAGGATCAGAACTTGGCAGGGAGAAGCCATGAGCAAGGTACTGTCCCTTGTATCATGCCAGTGTTAGCAGAAGGTATTCTCAGATAAGGGTGTTAGCTAAGGTGTTAGGATAATCAGCTAATTAACGATTTTATGTGTAGCAGAAGGAATCAGAGTCCTACCAAGCTCTCAAGTGCAAGAATATTAAGCTTCCAAGTCTTGAAACACCAGAGGTTATCTACCAGTAAAGCTCCTGGCAGCTTTAAAGGGACTGTTTGCAACTCCAAGTCCTAGAGTAAAAATTCTAATTGTGGGATGGTTGGAACTGGTGTTCTTATTCTAAATGATAGAAAACTGGCTAAAAATATAGACTGAAAATGCCCCTGAGGTTGAGAAATCTATTTGTTCATGTTTTAGGTAAAGGCTTCAATATCTGTTTTGAAATATGTTGCTCTGAGGGGAAAGCTCTATTTCTAGTAACAATTAAGAACTGGTTCTCTAACTTGTATGCTTATATTTTTCCACTAGCAGTATGATTTCTAAAGGCGGTGGCAGTCCTATATTCTCCAGACATCACTCACTAGCAAAGCAGGCTGTGAAGCTACCAAATTGTCTGCTTCAAAACATCCACAGCTAGAATAAGTACTAATAGAGTCCACAGATTCCACATTGAGTGGATCCATATTAAATGACTGAATAAAAGTACCATTTTGTATCCTTCTTCATTTAGCAAACATTAGTTGAGGGCCTACTAAATACCAAACACTGCTGTGACACACAGAGGATGCCTCCTAAGCTATAAACTGGGCAGGATTTCAATATAGGAGTTTGCCTCTCCTCCACTGTGGCTAATTATTTTGGCACTGGTCTTACGAAAGACACTAGTGGTAGAGAGAAACAATTTGAATAAACTCCAAGTAGGGTTCCACCTCTCTAGAGATTGTCTAGATGTTAAAAACCTAGGTCAATTGCAATCGCCTTTGACTACATTCACAAACAGAAAATAAACTCATTAGGATCAGTGTTAAACACTATGTAGAGAATAAGTGTTAGCAAATGCATTGATATAAGAGAAATACAAGTTGTAATCTAAAGAGGCATTGAGTTATGGTGATTAAACTTTGAATTTGGTTTTAATCTAGTTTAAAAGATGATTAAGCAAAAAAGATTATTAAGAATCTTTACTAAGATCAAGCTTTTAAAAAATTATTAAGATCAAGCTTTTAAAAACTTTCATAAGATCTTAAGAAAGGGATAAGTCAAAAAATTCAAACATATCCATTAATATATTGAATTAAGCTTTCTTTTTAATTTTCTTGTTTTGAAATATTAGTAACTATTTTAGCTTAAACAATAAAAGAGTCAAAGCATTCATAAATGTTTTGATAAAATTATTCTCAAAATACAAATATCATGATTTTACCAATAAACTTAAAATATTAACTTCTATTAAAATTGTATTTTATGTTTCCATTGTTTACATTGTGATAGCTATACTATTACTATGCAGGTTTGTATATTTGAGAAATTTCATTTATTATTCACATACTTACGTCTGAATTAACTACCAAGACTATAAAATGCAAATCAAATATTTTTTATTGCTGTATAATTTTTATATAGATTTTTAGGCCAAATCAACTGTAAACTTTTATTTTTATACATCTAAATTTGTGAATATGGTACACACTGCATGCCTTGTAGGGCCCTGATGGAGCAATCTTGTTTTTCTAGAAAAGATTTTAAGAAAATATCATAATTTTCAACTTTCCTTTTCTTTGTGACTCTAGCACTCAGCATAGATCCTGTCCTTAGCAAATTAGAATTTCTTAAATAAATGAATAAATATCAAACATGCCTTTTGGTGGAATTACTAGCTCAGGAGAGGGTCAGAAGCTCTTCAATAGATTTTTTGAAAGCAAACTGTGTTCCACATATTGATACAATTTACAGATGTTTTATCAGCAACTCCAAAATTAGACTGACTCACTGAGTTTTTATTTTGTCCTTTTAAAATTACAAAGCAACAAAGATGTTTTAGCATGAGATTCCTCAACTTGAATAACTAAAAGATGCTGTATAATAATCCTGCTGTTATTTTTTTCTGTTCATATGTATCTATGTTTTAAAAGTAAATGAAAGTACTTATTAAATACATGACATCTGAAGGTTTAGATCACAGTGGTTCTTGGCCAGGAGGCATTTTGAAACTCCAGGGAGGGTTTGGCAATATCTCATGGCTGAAAACACTTTTGATTGTCACAAGATGTTATGGCCATCTACAGAGTGGAAGCCAGGAATGTTGCCAAACATCCTACAATGTGAGTGCAGCCTCCTACAACATAGAATTATTCAGGCCAAAGGGTCAATAAGTCTGAGGTTGAGAAACTCTGAGTTAGAAGAGGCATTCATGTTATTTGAGACCTCAAAATAGGGAATGTAAGAATTTATATCTAATAGTAGAGCTTTTGCAGTTCCATTTCATAGTTATTGATGACAATACCAGAAAAAGAATATTTACATAGACATATATCTATATAAAGAAAAATATCCCAGTGACACAAACAAGTTGCAGGTACAGATGCTAGCTAGTACATGAAAAGGCCTTCAGTCCAAATAGACAAGCATTCATTGACCTTCCTCAATTCAGAGATCATATTATCTCAAAAAAAGAAGTTATATATTTTATTTTTCAGAAGTTATCTTTGCCTCTGTTAGGTTTATGTTGTCTTTTTAAAAAGTAGAGCCCCAAATTTCAGTGGCTTAATACAATAGAAAGTTATTTTTTGCTCAGCCAAGAGTCTAATATGGCTGTTAGAATTGGAAAGTAGTTTTATTCCATGTGGTGATACAGTGACCTGGATCAGCTCCATATCAGGGCTGTGCCATCTCCAGGATCTCAGAATATCTATTTTCAAGTTGCAGAAAGAGGGAGCCCAATGAACTTGTTTTTTAAATGCCTTGGCCCAGAGACTTACTCATCATTCCTGCTCATATCCATTGGTGAGAAGTGGTCACCTCACCACACCTGGATTCCATAAGTGCTGAATAGCCATGTTCCATCATTAGTTGGACATTATGTAAGGAAAGGGATACTTTATTTTTGGTAACTCTCTTTCGCTACCACAATTCATCTCATTTTTTCTGTCATCAATCTTCAAAAACTATTAATTCTTGAGCACCCTGCTAAATTCTAGAGACACATAAAAATGAATTGTTCTTGTCTTCAAGGGACATAAAATCTACTGGGGGACTTTAATCATCTCAGAGGTAATTCCTTTGATCTGAAACCCTGTACTTGAAGAAGCTGAGAAGAGTGCTCTGGAGCATTTCTATAGCTTTGTTTGTGTAAGTGTTTTCTCAGCACCACTTATAGTAATGATCTGTAAGCACATTTAATTTCAGGGAAAGATTATAAGGCAAAGTTGTCTTAGTCAACTTCCTATCTCTATTGGAAGTTGTTGCAAGAATTTCTAAAAACAAAGACTCCAATCAATAATAGTGTTTCTTTTTTTATATAGTGACAACTTTGGATTCTGAGGCATTCCAGAACATTTACAATAGGTACTTTCAAATATTTTGATATGCAACCTTCCAAGATAATACAATTTTCTTCTAGTTTTATCCCCATCTTCTTTAAACATGGGTATATTAACTAAAACAAAATAAAATGAGACTTGAAAATACACCCACTTAAACTATTTCACAAAGAAGGATACCACATTTTACTATTCTCTATAGTTATAGAGAAATTCATCTATCTACTCCAAAATTAGTACTATTCTTTCAAATTGGTGTTTCACAAAAGTAGGCCTTTAGAAAAATAACACAGTTTGTTGTTTTCAACTGTGGCAGAGAAGTTTATTTATTAGGTTGGTGCAAAAGTAATTGCAGTTTTAGCATTGTTGAAACTTGCCCTTTGATATTGGACTACATTTTTAAATAAATGCAATTATGTGATACATAATTTTAATGTACATGTCTCCCTTTATTTTTTTTTGCTAATGACTTATTACTTGCTATTTATTTTATATTTATTTTAGACTATGAAAATGATATTAGACAAAAAGCAAATTTGAGTGATTTTCTTATTTGAGTTCAAAATGGGTCCTAAAGCAGCAGAGACAACTTGCAATATCAACAATGCATTTGGCCCAGGAAGTGCTAAGGAATGTACAGTGCAGTCATGGTTCAAGAAGTGTTGCAAAGGAGAGGAAAGCCTGGAAGATGAGGAGGGCAGTGGCTGGCCATTCGAAGTTGACAATGACCAATTGAGAGCAATCATTGAAGCTGATCCTCTTACAACTAACTACATAAGAAGTTGCCAAAGAACTCAACATCAGCCATTCTATGGTCATTTGGCATTTGAAGCAAATTGGAAAGGTGAAAAAGCTCAGTAAGTGGGTGCTTCATGAGCTGACCAAATATAAAAAATATTGTAGTTTTCAAGTGTCATCTTCTCTTCTTGCATGCAACAACAACCAACAATTTCTCAAACAGATTGTGATGTGCGATGAAAAGTGGATTGTATATGACAATCTGTGATGAACAGCTCAGGGGTTGGACTGAGAAGAAGCTCCAAAGCACTTCCCAAACCAAACTTGCACCAGAAAAAGGTCATGGTCACCATTTGGTTGTCTGCTGCCATTCTCATCCACTATAACTTTCTGAATCCCAGTAAAACCCATTACATCTGAGAAGTATGCTCAGCAAATCAATAAGATGCACCGAAAACTGCAATGCCTGCAGCTGGCACTGGTCAACAGAAAGGGCCCAATTCTTCTCCATGACAACATCTGACTGCACATCACACAACCAATGCTTCAAAGTTGAACGAATTGGGCTACGAAGTTTTACCTCATCTGCCATATTCACCTGACCTCACTCCAACCGACTACCACTTCTGCAAGCATCTGGACAACTTTTTGCAGGGAAAACACTTCCACAACCAGCAGGATGCAGAATATCCTTTCTAAGAGTTTGTCAAATCCTGAAGCACAGATCTTTATGCTACAAGAATAAACAAATTATATCCCATTGGCCAAAATGTACTGATTGTAATGGTTCCCTATTTTGATTAATAAAGATGTGTTTGAGCCTAGTTGTAATGATTTAAATTTCATGGTCTGAAACCGCAATTACTTATACTACTGTAGTTAGTGGTAGTCTCTCTATTTAACTCAGTAAATTATCTCTCAGAATGAAAGACTGCATTTATCAAACTCTTTATAGAATAAGTATGACCATGTGACTAATGAGATAGAAGTGGAAATGTGGTATGGCCTCCTATTGGACAATAGTTTCAAGAAAACTGATTCAACCCTCAAGTCCATTGTTTGTCCTTTTGTGTTGTGTCCTTCTTCTAGCACCTTGGCTCTGATAGGTACAATTTCAGTAGTCATATTGGACCATGAAGATCTTAAAAATATGCTGTACATACACTATCATGATGCAGTGGAAGGATGGGAGCCTGGGTTTCTGATGAATGCTTTGGATCTGTCATACCTCACGTGGACATATCTCCAAATTTCTATTTTGGCGAAAGAGAACTGCATTTTATCTTGTTTAAGCTACACCGATTCATTTGTTCTTTTTCTGTCTTTTATTTTTAGCTGATTTTTATCCTAACAGATACTCATCACAGGGTGAGTTATGCTGAATTACATCTATCCTTTCAAGACTCCAATTAATCCTTATGTCTTCCATAAGCCATTTTTCAATTGCTCCAGGACTGGGTGATCCCTTCTCTGAACATTGGTTGAAGTTGGCATTTTTAATACTCTGGCCTATGCCTCTTTTTCTGGCTTCAGAAATCAATAAATCATTTATCGAAGGATAACATACAGTTTAAAAGGTGCACATATCGTCATTGTGCAGCTCCATGAATTTTCAGATAGTAAATATACCCAAGTAACTATGATCAGTACCCTAGAAGATTCCTTTGTAATGACTTCTAAATTCTACACTCCATCAAAAGATAACTATTATTCTGGCTTTTAACAATATAGATTGATGTTGTCTAAACTTTGTACAAATATAACTATAGGTTATATCTTTCTTTGATCTGGTTTCTTTCCCTTAATACTATGCAAGTGAAGCTCACTGCTAAGTCTGAAGGTTTGTGTTCTCCCCAAATTTATATGTTGAATTCCTTTGGGAGGTGATTAGGTCCCGAGGGTTTCACTCACGAATGGGATTAGTGTCCCTTATACAGCAGACCCAAAGGAGCTTGGTCACCCATCTCACTATATGAGGACACAAAAGTGCCATGTATGAACTGGAAATTGGACCTTCACTAGACATCAAATATCCTGGCGCCTTGATCTTGGACTTCCCAGCCTCCAGAACTGTGAGAAATAAATTTCTGCTGTTAACAAGCTACTGAGTCTATGATATTTTGTTATAGCAGCCCAAATAAACTAAAACACTAATTAGTGTTTTTATATGTTATATTAGTTTGTTCATTGTAGTTACTTTATAATATTTTCTAGTATAATATGCCACATTTCTTTTTAACTTAACTCTGTTAAACATTGAGGTTTTTATCTAGTTTGGGAACATTACTGCTTCTTACTTTCTTTTACCTATCTTTGATAAAACTGTCCATTTCTTCTTTGTTGCATAGCTAGAAGTATAATTTCTGGGCTATGGGATATAAAAAAGTTCATTTTAATAAGAATTACAAATAATATTCCAAGGTGCTTATGTCAATTTACACTCTCATTGGCAGCCTCCAAATGTCTAGCTGTTTATCACATAATACCTATAGAAAGCTAACTAAGCTGGGTTTCATTTGTGTTTTTTTCCCTATTACTTATTAAGAAAAGTGTCCATAATCTATAGCTGCATATCTGTCTATCCTACCACTTTTGGGGTACTCAGGAATATTTGTGATGATAGTCACTGTATGATGCTGAAAAAATATATTAGTTAAACTAATAAATAAAAATCATGTTAAAGTTCATAAGTTAAAATTAATTAGGTCATTTCTTAACACTGAAGATGTTTAATTTGATGTGTCATTGACAACAGAGAGATATCTCAGTTATTTAAATATTAGTAATATGTTTCTACAAATAAATCTCTTAATTTATTAAAATACATTTAGTTATCAATCAGAGTACTAGATAATAGATGTTTGGACAAAGCACACATGCTAACTAAAAATATATTACAAATCCCTAAAAAGATTGATTTGATGATGAAGACATTTCTTTATATGAGTAAAAGTAAAGGACAATCTCCTACAATATAAACCATTCTTGACTAGGCCATGAACTTAACTGACCTGAGCTGGTGTAACTTGTCACTGGCAACTTGCTAGGCTTTATCTCAGCCCTTGAGACACATGGTGGCTTTACATTACATAGCCACCTTTGCTCTCAACACTTCTGGCTTTATATGTACATACTATAAATTCATGGTTTTGTGGTGATAGCATGGCCTTCTTGGATATGTGTAAGTGGTGTGTGCCTGGAAGAGATGTTGTTCTCTGGGGTGGAAGCATTTATCTTGGTACTAGCAAAAAAGAATTTTGATTAAAAATGAAAGTGAGTCATCATTAATATTCAAGGTTAGCAGGTGTACAGTAGAGAGCCATACTAATTCTAGCCTGGGAATGTAGAAAAAAAGGCAGCATGATCTTTGTGGGAACATGTCATGAGCAATGGCTGTTGGACAGAGTGGGAATACAGATACAAAGCTAAGTTATTTCAGAAACTCCCTATAAAACCCACAACAATGAGAACAGAAACAAGATTATTCTACAGGAGAGAGAACAAGCAATTCTCAGGCAGCAGGAAAAGGAAGCAAATATGGCTCTTCTTTGGATAACAATATTCTGTGGAAGCAAGGAATCTGTGGGTAGCTGAGAGACTCAATAATTTCAGGTAGATTGTATGGCCCTGGCACATGGGTGTTTGACCTGGGAGAGAAAGGAAAGAGGAGGAAGTGGAAGAGTTTAGGGAGTAGGAGTAGAACATGAATACAGATAAGCATTTAGGTTAGCAAAGTGAATTCAATATAGGTACCACTTTAAGAGAATTAATGATCTAGCATAGGAGACAAACCTTCATTAAAAAATAATATAATGGATAAGTTTCATATCAATATTGTGAAAGGTAGCCTGATAAAAAGGAAATAATACAAGAATCATATTCCAACAAATCTGGAATTCAATGCTGAGGCTACCACTTCTTTATTCAGTTTCATTATCTATAAAGTGGGAAAAATAAAAGAAACTTGATATACATTTTTGTTCTGATTAAAAGTAATGATAAATCTAAGTGGTCAGATCTATAACCTTAATAAAACTTAATATGATTTTTATTATTGTTATTGTTATTCTGTGCCAGGAACTGGCCTAAGTGCTTTACGTATTCTAATTAATTTAATATTAATAACATTCCCACGAGTCAGTTATGCTCAGTATCTAATTATATATAAGGGGATTGAATCACAGAGAGGTTTAGACACTAGACTAAGGTCCACAACTGAGGAAATGGTTGGGTTATACTCAAATGCAAGTTCTATGTATCTTAGGCAATTAATACATAGTAGCTTAACAAATAACAAAATCCAGCAAGAACACAGATACATGTCTCACAATTCCTTTGTTTATAAGTAAACAGAAACTTAAAAGTATCACAGACTGGAGGGGCTTAGAAATTAGCTCACCTAAGGATCCCAGAAACATCAGTGGTAGGGATGGCCTTAGGATGATTGGATTCAGAAACTTGAACGCCCTTAGACTTCCCTCTCTTGCTTTTATCTTTGCTCCCTTCTCTGTGTTAACTGCTCAATGACATTTGAAGCTTAGCCAAGGTCAGCAGAGTGTTGCATCTTTATTGCCTTATGAGTACATAGAAAAATGACACTTCCTTTCTCCAACAGCCCCTGAGAGGGGCTCTGATTGGCCAAGATTGGGTTAATGTGCTCACCATATACCAATGTGAGATGGAGTTCATATTTAGAAAGGAGCAGGAAAAAGGAGCAACCCAAATAAGATTACTGGGTTTGTGTGTGTGAGGTATTGGTCTTACTACAAAGGTCAAACTGAGTAAATTTATGTGGTAAGAGAGAAGGGGGCTGATGATTTCTAGGAGGGCTTTCATTTCCTGAAGATTACACGAGCTGCATTTTATTCTATCATATAACTTTAAATGAATTCATTATGTTATTAATTATAGTTTTATTTGACAAATTTGGGGAGCCTTCAGTATATTATATATGGTATCCTGATAGAAAGAATGGGACAAAAATGAAGAGTTTTGCTTAGAAGATAGGCTAGGAATATAAAATACCCAGAAAGGAAAAGAAGTCTTAATTCTTCACAAAAGGTTATCTGAATGATTTCTTTGATTATTTCCATCTTTTAAAAAGATACATATTATATGGTAATTGTTCTTTTAACTACTGACACGATTAATGTCTAATGCATGAGAAATATAATTTATGGTTTTATTTGGCATGTACTTAAGCACCTGCATAGCAATTACTGGTGTGACATTTTTGTCTGCACTATAAAGCATTGCACATCCTCCCTTTCATCAGTTTAAAAATGAAGTAAAGAGGCTCGCTCCTTGGGGAGTACCTGCCCTGATCTTATCTGGTAGAATGAAAATATGATTGCCTTACTGACACTGTAAATTATGCTTTCCCAACTCTAGGACCCTTCTGCAATAGAAATCTACACCTTTAGTATGACTCTTTTGCTCTATAGGAAGTTGTTTTACCTTTATAATACTTAAATAGAAAATCCTTTTTCTCTTTTTTTTTAATCTCAAATTGTATGGCAATTGAATATCACAAAGGAGTGTTTCTCATGAAATACACGATGAAACATTGCTCCCTATCAAAATGACTAATATAAGGATCTGATCCAAATGGTGAGTGAATATCAAAACTAAAGTTGAGTACAACTATATCAATTTCTTTCTTTGAAACAAGTAGTTAAATGGCTCTTTGGGGTAAACTTTAACTTTTTTTTCCATTTACAAGGAATCAGAAACACAAACAGCCAATAAGTGTCACTGCGTTGGAAGTTAAAGTGAAATCCTTGTTTGTGTGGTCTCTGCAGACGTTTTCATGGCAAAGGTTGTGATTTCTCCAAGATTCTTGTTATACGTAATGACTTCAAATTCTTTTGGATGAAGTTGTGGGCTAGTATCTGGTTTTTCCCTTACCTGATAGCATTCAACTTCTTTTCTGCCTTTCTGTAATGTCACTTGCTTTTCCTTCTAGTCATTAATTTTGGGGGACTAAAAGAAAAAAAAACACATTTTTTATACAGCTCAAAAATACTTTTCTATCAAACTACTCTTGAAAAACCTATTTTTCATGACACAATTGCAGAATAAACCTATGGTTAATACCTTATTTACACAAGCTGAAGGCTATTATATCTGTGTTTGGCGACCTTGAAACTGTATTGTGCTCAGTGCCCTTTTTATAACCTTAATTACTGGGGAATATAGAGCTTTAAAGAAAGACTAACATTTCACTTTAACATCCACAATAATCTATTATAAAGCCAGCTAAGCCAGTCCCCAAATACAGAGAAATGTTATTACATGCTCAGCTAGCTGTCAAGGGGCCATGAGTCAGTGGCTTACAGTTATCAAAAGTAACAAGGTTGTTCAGAATTTCCTCCAACAAAGCCAGCCAGCTTATGGAAGGATTAAGCTCTCTTTGATTAGACCAACTGTAACATGTCCTACCCTTTTAATTAGCATTCCCTTTTGCTTGGTGGAGGCTGGTAATTTGACACTCACATTAGGCATCTCAAGAAATGATTTGGTATTTTGTCCAACTCATGAGCTTTAGAGCCATGGTATATACTTCTGCATCAACTAGAATTTGAGCTGCTGAGGATTTATGTTCAAAACCCTGTAAAATCTCAAGGGCACTATGCCGCTAATAGACAAAATGTAATAACACTCCAATATAATATGTGGCAGGAGACTTTGTTAGCCTTTAGGCATAGTACATTACCCTAAGGCCATGCTCCTTTTGCTTTCTATCTTTGGGAACAAGAAGTTTTATGTCAGCTTTATTGATACTTTACAGGTGTACATTTTAATTCATACCTTAAAGCAATTCAGTGAGAAGACCTCTATACATGCTGCTGGATTACTTAGTTGGTGAGTAAATATAATTTTTCAGTGACCGTACTAAACACAGCAGAGCAGAGCCTAAATAAAATGAAAGGAGGAGGTAGCCTCCTGCTATTCCTGAAGGAGCACATCATTTGTTGAAAACAAATTTAGGCATAAATATCTCCTTTTCCCAACTTACCAACAGTTTCTACTTATACCATTCTATTTCTATGTACTCCTATTTTCTTTGCTTCATTTTAATATATTTTACCATGTTTTTCCATACTATATTTCTTTCCTGTACTTCTCTCATGCCCCTGTCCCCTTTTGAATGGGTAAATACTGAAGATGAAATTTTCCATTCTGAAAATTTCCTAATATTTCTCCTGTTTAATTTAAATGTAGCAAAAATGGTAAAAGTAAGAAGCAACTTGTGGAATGGAAATGAAGACTTTGTTACTTCACATAGCTCTCAATGTTATTTAGAAAGAGAAATGTAAGAAAAGACTAAAAAAAAACAAAGATACATCTTAATTGGAAAAAGACCTAATTGAAATGCTCTCATCTTTATTTTTAGCACATTCTTTGCTATAATTGAATAGCTATTGCATTTGCTTATTGCTAAGGGAATGCTGTATGTCTCACTTTTAGCTACACAACTTAGGTTTAAATTGCATGTTTTTAAAATAATTTTAAAAGAATCATGTATCAATGAAAGATTCTTGTAGATTTTAGTCTTTCAAAAATGCATCTAAGAATTCTGGTACTTACAGTTGTATGTTAATCTATTCAGCCAAAACATCTATGGGTTGCCCTTACTGGTAAGAGGCAGAGAAAGCATTTGGAAAGTCAAAGGAAATTACTGTCTCTCCTCAAGGAACGTATAGATTAATGGTAGCTTCTATTAAGGGGCACCTCGTTCAATTTCAAACCCAAGGAAAAGTTTTGCTATTATCACTTTATTTAGAAGCCTTAGCCTTCTTTATCTTCAGTTGTTTTTGTTTGTTTGCTTGTGTTTTAAGATAGTTTGGACAGAATGTGTTGGGTGCAAGCCGGGGACTTGGTTTATTTTTCTAATTAAGATGAATGAAGATGACTAGTTTTGTCTGAAAGCTACTTCTTTATTTATGAAATTGAAGGTGAAATCTTAAGCTCAGAGTAGAGAGATAGGTTTGGAGATTTGATGACATTAGAGAAGGTTTAAAATTACTGTTATAGTGGGAGCTAAGCTGACTAGGGAAGCATAGATGAGTTACTGCATCACAAATTTCCAGTTGTGAGATTTTTCTCCAACACAGCTCTCAGCATACCAGATGTACACACAGAAAGATTAACTGAAGATTAGAAATTTTCTACACTTATCTATTGAAGGTAATAGTTCCCTAGAAGTTGATTCCGTTAGAAATGGATCAGATTACAAAACACTAAGAGTAAACTCATTTTTTTGTAATAAAGGAAACATAAAAAATTGTTTTCTAATAAATATCTACTTTTGATATTTGAGTACTGTGTGGAACATAACATGTTCTACCGGGTTATAACAAGCGTATCTTTCTGCCACCTTCCATGCTTTTTCCTTAGTCTTTAGATTAACCTCAGAGAAGCAGGTACACAATTCTCTGAAGTTACAAGTGCAGATATAGTTTTCTTTCCTTTTGTTTTGTTTTTAAATCCCACTGCAAAAATGGTGTAAGTCACCTGCCAACAACAGTTCTTCCAAAAGTTATTATATGGATTTAGAGTCACTAGGTGTGTGCTTTCTGAAATTATTTTTCAACCTCTAGGGCCATGCATCTTTGGAGAATATACAATCTAAGTTTTAACACATGGAAGCATTTATCTTGGCGCAAAAAGAAAAAAAAGTGCTTCAGAGAACAAAGTTATTTATTTTACACTATAACTCCCTTATGCAACATGTTAAGACACTTATAATAGGACCAATGGGCCAAATTGCCCTAAATATTTGATTTCTTTGGTCAAACTAGTATTTAAAACTTTTTTTCAATTTGAAAAGGTTCTCAGTGGGTATATACTTTCCAGTTTACATGTTCTCTATCTCTTGTATACTATTTTTCTTCAAATTAACCTATTTATATTTCTTGCTTCCATAGGCATCTGAGATTGTACACTCTGCATTATGAATATAGTCCATCTCATTACATGTTAGCAATAGTAAACATAAGTGAGAAGGAAGAAATTTGCTTCCCTTTAATTGGATACTAATAGTCACAATTTAATAAGTACAGATAATTTATAGATTTTTTTAAAAAAATATATTTCTCAGAAAAACCATATAAGGTAGATATTTTTATCACATTTTATAGGTAAGGAGACTAAGGCTCAGTGAGTTCAGAACATCTTTCCATTAACACACAGTCTATAAGAGACAGAACCTGGATTTAAGCACTTTGGAGTCTGTCTCATTCTAGTGCTGATGACATTAATTTCAGCTCTACCACACAACTTAGGGTTTTGCAAGGAGTTTCTGTAGTCTAATAAAAAAAAAGTACTGTGAATTATTTTTTTAATGTTCCTATAAAACTTAAGTGAAAAATTAAAAATGAATTATGCTCCATATAGGTATTCAATTTTATTTTTTTCAATCATCAAAGAAACTATGAAGCTTAAAGAGATTAAATAATGGCCCAAAAGTTATAGTACCAGTAGATAGGAGAATTTGGATTTAAATCTGTGCAAGTTGTAGAATGCACATCCCAATAATACCAGTTTGCTGGGGTTTAGGAATACTTCCTTAAACCTATTGTCATTCTCAGAAGTGGTTCCATTGGCAAACCATCGATTTATAAATTCTAATCTGGCCTTGTGTCATCTGTGTACCTGAGAAGGTCTGAAAAATTCAAGGTATTTGGTTTCATGTGAACCAAACTCAAGATACACTTGCTACCATAACCTTTATAGTCATTATTTGCTGAATTGTTAACATAATTTTCACTGTGATTTTGCATTGAGTTTCTTAAATTTCTGGTGTTTATGCCATGGTCTGTCATAGATTAGATACTCAGTAAATCAGTGAATAAAAAATTGTTGCCTGTCATCTATTGGGCAGGACCTATTGTGTATGGAGACTTTCTTAATATTAGGCTTTTTATCATTCCTAGAATATTGCATGCCTTATTATCAAGCAGAGAAATAAGTATTAATACTACAGATCAAATATCAATTACAGTTAGATGAAACAAGAGGTGTTAGATAAACATTAAATCTAGCTAAAAGTAGCCTATCAGATAAAAAAAAGTTTATTTCATGGTCATTGCATATACAAATAGTAGACTTTTTTTCACATCCATGGCTCAAGATATGCTAATTCAAAAAGTGAATTCTTTCATATTTCATCCAGATTCAATCTCTGATGAAGTTATTTCATGTATTAAGCAATAACAATTATGCTTTTTCCAAAAATATCCATACAATAAAAAGGGAAGAGAGTAGGGAGGGATAGAGTTTTTTTTAAAAGATATGAAATTACATCTAGATAGGAGGAATAAGTTCTAGTGCTCTATACCACTGTAGGATGACTATATAATTAACAACAATATATAGTTTCATATAGCTAGAAGGTGAATATTAATTGTTCTCAACACGAAGAAATGATAAAAGTTTAAGATGAGGGGTAATGCCCTGATCTGATTATCATACATGTTATGTATTGAAACAGCAGTATGTACCTGATGAATACGTACAATTATTTGTCAATTAAAAAACAAAATATTCACACAAGCATGGAAGTTTTAAAATATATTTTATGCCATTATTTTAGTTATTCTGTTCATCTAAGCCTTACCACATCAGCATTCTAAAATTGACTCCACCTAGACTCTGATTGCTAGCAGAGGAAATGTTGGACATTTTGAAAGATCACATTATATGGAGTTTCTATAATACTTTTGTTTTATGCATCTGCCTCCTAGGTACCACTGAAAATAATGCTGTTTGGTTGCTGATGAAAATGTGGTTGACATGAAAATCTGCTCAGCTCCTTCTTCTTCACTTGGCCATGTTAATTTCATTATGCAAAACGTATTCCGTTCAGATTTGTTTTGAATTTGCATCTACCTGATATCCAGCAACAGAGAATACAATTCTATGTCATTTTGCTTCAGGTGGTCAGTCTCTCTCTGTCCATTTTCTGAAAATTGACATCATTTATATATGAAAGTTGTATTTTATGAAATTCTAGGCTGCTTATAAGACAATGGTTATTGCTGTCTGATAGAACAGTATTGGAATTCTAATTTAGTCACTTTCTAGATGTATGATCTTAGCCAAAGCACTGAAGATCTCTTGGTCTTTAGATTCACATCTGTAAAGGTAAAGATTAGGTTATTGTGAGGACTAATGAGATAACATGCTAAATAAGTGGCATAGTTCTCACAATAACACAAAATAATGTTATTTCCCTATGGGCAGGCTCTGTCTTCTTCCCAGGTGCAAATCCAAGGTTAACTAAGAATGTAAGGACTTATGAACTTTCAGAAAAAATGTGAAACAGGTTGTTAAAGGGTAGCCAACTGAATTAAAAAAGTAAAAGCAACTAATAATCGTTGAGTATCAACAATATAGAGTGATTTTGAAGCTTTAGATTCTTTTTTTTTTTTGAGACAGAGTCTCACTCTGTTGCCCAGGCTAGAGTGCCATGGCGTCAGCCTAGCTCACAGCAACCTCAAACTCCTGGGCTCAAGCGATCCTCCTGCCTCAGCCTCCCGAGTAGCTGGGGCTACAGGCGTGCGCCACCATGCCCGGCTAATTTTTTCTGTATATATTTTTAGTTGTTCATATAATTTCTTTCTATTTTCAGTAGAGACGGGGTCTTGCTCTTGCTCAGGCCGGTCTCGAACTCCTGACCTCGAGCTATCCACCGGCCTCAGCCTCCCAGAGGGCTAGGATTACAGGCGTGAGCCACCATGCCTGGCCTAGATTTATTTTCTAATCTAATTACAAGAAGCCTTTGAAATGGAAATATTACCCACAATTTACAGAGGAGAAAGCAGAAATACCTGCCTTACCCAAGATCACGCACGAAATTGGTAGTCATAGGCTGCTGGGTTCCCATCTCTGTGTACCTTAAGAGAAAATAAAAAGCTATGCCTCTTGTCCCTCTAGATTCATAAATATCTTCACAACAAAGAAATAGTTGCAACAGGAGAGAAAGCATTTCTCTATCCCATTTCTCCCCATAAAAGAATAAAATATTTTCTATTTTTTTCTTTTCAAAAGATTGAAATATTCTTCTTCCTTCTGATTTTTAGGTAGATATATCATAAATCTAGGTATAATTTTTTAATAATAGCTATTAATGGAGTGACTTGTTTAAGCAGAATTCTTTTAAGAAACTTTAACTCTGCTTTAAATAGTATAAAAGATTTCTGAAAATGTAAGCATTCCCATAAGACAAATGCTAAAGTTTAACTGTTTCTTATAACCATCATTTCTATTATGTACCTTTATAAACTATAAGAAATAGACAATACATATTCAGCCTTGAGTCCTTTATCCGTCTTCAATTAATTTTTGTATGTGGTGAGAGATGTAGTAAAAGCCCTTCTAGACAATGGCCTGGGCAAAGAATTTATGACTAAGACCCCAAAGGCAAATACAGCAACAAAAATAAATAAATAAGACTTAATGATAAAAGATCTTTTGTAAAGAACTAATCTAATGGAGAAAAATTCAGAGTAAGAGGAGATGAAAGAAAAAAAAAAAACAAAGACAGAAAGAAGGAAAGAAGGTAGGAAGGAAGGAAAGAAGAAAGATCCAAAGGGTTATATGTGCCTGACTTGTTTGACAAACTGAAAGATGGTACCTATAATTAAGAGGAGTACATGAAGGTGACAGTAGTGGAAGGTGGAAGCTCAGAAGTAATGGCAGAGGGCAGATCATGCAGGTACTTCAAGGTCTTTGCAAGAAATCTGATTTTCCTTTGAATGATGTGGGAAGTCATTAGATGGTTTTGAGCAGAGACATGGCATGAGCTGCCTTCTATTTTAATAGAATCACAGTGGCTGTCATTTTGAGAACAAACTGGGGGAAAGGCTGAAGAAAGACAGTAGAGACAATAGAAAAGACTATTTCAATAATCCATGTGAGAAAGAATATTAGTTTGGATCAGCATATTGTCAGTTGTGGTGTGAGAAGTAGTCTAATTCTGAATTTATTTTGAAGGAGAACCTAGATACTTTCCTGCTGAGTTTGAGGAGCAAGTGAAAGGTGAGTCAAAAATGATTCAAATATTTTTGCCTACATGAATGGAAAAATAATGTTGCCATTGTCTAAAATGTAGAGTATCATGGGAGAGGAAGGAATTAGAAAGGAATATTAGGGGCTTGGTTTGGGATAAATATTACACATCTGAGTACAGGTAATACATAGAGAGTTAAATATATGGGTTTGAAATGAAGAGAAGACTAGAATAGAAATATAAATTTGGAATTCATCAGAATATAGATGGTTTTTAAAACAACAAGATTAGATGAAATCACCCAAGGGCTGAGTATTTATATATAAGATGAGATTCAAAGAGCAAGGCATAGAGAAATCCATAGAGTTAGAGACAAACAGTAGGCAGCAAGTTTAAGGTTGATGGAAAATCAGTGAGTGAGGTGTCTTGGAAGCTAAATGAAGGAATTTTTTATGGGAGGACAGAGTGATCACCTGTATTAAAGGGTGCCCAGAGGTCAAATAAGATAAGGACAAAGAAATAAAAATTAGATTTAGAATCCATTAGTTTAGGTCTTTGGTAACTTCAGTAAGAGCAGTTTCTTTGTAGTGAAGTGCAAGAAAAGAAAAACCTGATTGGAATGGGTTCGTGAGACAAGGAGAAGAAATTGGAAGCAGCAGGTAAAGAAAATTCTTTCAAAGACATTCATAGTAAAAGAAAACAGAAAATCGGACTGCAGCTGAAGAGGAAAATGAGTTAAGATAAAATTTATTGGTTTTGTACTTTTTTTAAGATGGGAAACACTATGTTTGGATATTTCATTAGTTTCCTATGGTGACTACAACAAATTGCCACAAACTGGGAGGCCTAAGTCAAAAGAAATTTATTCTCTCATCATTCTAGAGGCCAGAAGTCTGAAATCGAGGTGTCAGCAGGACTTCACTACCTCTGGAGGCTCTGGGGAGAATCTTGTTTTGCCTCTTCCAGCCTCTGATAGCTCCAAGCATTCCTTGGTTTCCTCGGTTATGTTGGTTGCTACAATCTCTGCCTCTGTGGTCTCTCTGCTTCCTCTTACTCTGGTATCTGTGTCTTTTTTTCTGTCTCTTTCAAGGAAACAAGTCATTGAATTTAGAGTTCACTTGGGTAATCTAGAGTGACCTCATCTCAAGATCCTTATCTCAATTATATCTGCACAGACCCTCTTTCTAAAAAAGAATATTCACAGGGTCTTGGTATTAGAATGTGGACATGTATTTCTGGACACTGTCATTCAACTCACAACAATTACTGGTGGGAATGATGCATCAGAAATGGAAAAACTGATTTTACAGGATTTGCTAAACCAATACTCTTGAGAAAGTGATGGGAAATGGGAATTAGTTCATGAGTGAGTACTTGATCGTCCTCCCATTGTAACATGAGAAATCAGGGTATATGAGCAGATAGATGAGGACATAGGAGTGACAGCTAAAAGAATTTCTCTTTTATTTTTTTTCAGTTTTCTCAGTCAAGGAGCAAAGTTGTTGACTTAGGTATTTTTTCCCAGAAGAAAACCTGAGATGATGATATTTGTTCAAGCAATTTATTAAGGAAGTACTCTCAGGAGAGACCATGAAAAGAGAGGTGGGAGGAGGATGGGAAAAGAGAGGAAGTCAAGGAAAAAGGAAATTTCAGGTACAATCCTGTAGATCTGAAGCTTGATCTTTTTTTTTTTTTTTAGACAGAGTCTCACTCTGTTGCTTGGGCTAGAGTGCTGTGGCATCAGCCTAGCTCACAGCAACTCAAACTCCTGGGCTTCAGCGATCCTCCTGCCTCAGCCTCCCGAGTAGCTAGGACTACAGGCATGTGCCACCATGCCTGGCTAATATTTTATATATGTATTTTTAGTTGTTCATATAATTTTTCTATTTTTAGTAGAGACGGGGTCTTGCTCTTGCTCAGGCTAGTCTCAAACTCCTGAGCTCAAACGATCCACCCGCCTCGGCCTCCCAGAGTGCTAGGATTACAGGTGTGAGCCTCTGTGCCCGGCCTTAAGCTTGATCTTGAAGGAAAATTCTGGCGTAAAAAGTATGCCTAAGAGTAATCCTGATCAAAGGCAAGTGAAATTTCATACAACAAAGTGCATCAGTTGTTCAATTTTTTTCCAGGGGTGAGAAATCCCTGGTACTTCTGTTATAAAACCCACACCATTAGCTAGAGATGGTTATCTGCAAATAAGCCCTAGGTGCTGGCTGTTTGAAGTGAAAGTGCTCTGAAACCAAGGGCCAAACAAACAAACAAAAACAGACAAGATGTAGAAGTTTTCTCAGAGGACCATGGCACCATTCAATACAATCACTGAGAATGGGAATGAGAAAGAAGACATAAGAAATCTGTGTAGAGGGGAGAAAGAATAAGGAATGAGAAAGTTGTCTGTAAGGATAGGTGTGAAATGGACTTGGATAATAGAATGAAACTGATGGAGAGAATTAAGAAGCTACTACATTTACAGTGAGACCAGTTACCATGAGAGTGAGTTTTCCTCCAACCACATTCAGCTTAGAGTAACGAGAGGGTTGAGTAGAGTGTGGTTGTTGTTTTATCAAAAAACTATGACAAAAAGATGGGGATGGGGTGGGGCAATGGAGTGGGTGGTATATGCAAAGAAGATCCACCACAGTATTTAAATTGGGTAACATGGGAAAAGAAGACTTGTGGAGGGTGATGAACCAAACATAATTTACTTGGATGATTGAAGTGGGTTAAAAAATTGCTGGAGTTGGGGTATTTGTGGCGATAAGCTAGAAAGATAGGAAGTGGCAGTAATAGAGCTAGATACTTTAAATTGTGAATAGAAAGGGGATGAAGTTAGATAATGACAAAATCAGAGGTAGAATCACAGAAACAAAAAGCTAAGAAAGAATATACAACTAAATAATTGAAAGAGAGAAGGTCAGAAAACCAAGATGCCAAGATATTGAAAGGAACACAGGTCACCAAGAATTGTGATAGGAGCAGTGCTGGAGAACACAGCATTAAATCTGGAACCAAAATCTTCAAGGAGTAAGAGGAGGTAACCCAACTGGTAAATGACTTCAAATCTGGGACTATAATGGGAGGTATAGTCTGATTCTGTGAGTTTCAAAGTGGGATGGTGTAAAAACGAGAAAAGGAAAATATTCCAGGTGACATAATGAGGTACGAGAACAAGAGTTACTCCATTTCCAAACTCAGCTCTGTGAGATCTTTGGAAAATAAGTCCTTTTTTGAAATGGCTTTAGGAGAAGCACTACTATCAGAGGGAGCCAGGTTATAGTTACTTCAAGAAGGAAAAGAAAAGGGGGAGAAAAGAGGAGCTCATTGACAATTTACCATGAGTTTCAGAGGATATAGTGAAAGATTATTAGATAAGAAGAGGGTTGTACAGAAATAGCAGGAGAATTAGGGTTTAAGGAATGAGGGGCGATAAGGGGATCTTGGGCTTTTTATTGGACCTCCATGAACAAGGAATAAGGGCATGATGGTGTTAGTTTAAAGGGACATAAAACAGATAGTAATAAAGGGAGGATGTGTGTTGAGTTGGAGAAAGGTCTTACCAGGATAAGGAAGAGCTGTAGGGCTTCCACTTGAATTGACTCTGTCTAATAGAAGAGTGGACGATAGCAAAGCGAATATTGTGCCCTGCGGAGAGGTGGTCCCGATCTTAGTGTGAGGGCTCCGTCTTGTGCATCCTGATGATGGCCTGTGGAAAGGGCTCTTTCTTACTCTAAACACTGTCTCCCTCGGCCTTCATCATCCATTTACAATTTGAAAAAAATTGAAATAGGTTAAATTTGGGAAACTTTTTTCCCCTGAGAAAATGGCATCTGTTTTAACATGCAGTGATAGAAAAGTACTTACCTTTTATTCTTGCTAACCAATTTCTATTAAATTACATATATGTGTATATATTGCATTTGCATGCCCTAAATTATTTTTGGATTTTTCTTATTTTAATCAACTAGGGGGTCACTCAAATTTCCCCTACAAATGATTGTATATACTGAGACTTTCAGATCCTGATCCGGGGTTTTTCCTTCTGTAACGAAAACATTACCCAATGTCATTAATTCCTCTAAGTACTGTAATTAGAGAAAATTATCATTTTTTTCTGCTTGCTCTATTAAATTTCATTCCTTGAGCATTAGTTCTTGTTTTGGTTGAGTCGTTCCTCAGTGTTGGCTATCAAGTGTACTCATTTTCCTAGGTGAGATTTCAGTCCGACTGTCTTTAATATCCTTTGCCCTGCCTGCTTGTGTGTAGGAGCTGCTGCAGCTTTTGTTTGATCTTTTCTAGAGCAGTGGTAAAAGCGTAGGAAAGGCAGTGGGCAGAGTGCTTTAGAAGCAAATTTTCTGGGTGTGGCCGTCCCGTTTCTCCCTGGATACAACCAGCTGCCTAGGGCATTGCCCCATCTCTCCAACCCAAATTCCTAAACTCTGTTCTTTTGCCTATAGGCATATGCCTCAGTGGCTATTGCCTGACACAAGTTAGTGACATGTGTCACTAGGGGGAACATTTCCTGGCTGGCTCTTTGGGAGTCTTTGGGGGAAATCAAACCAATAACCGTTTTTTTCCTCTTCCTGCCTTTTCAACTATTTCTCTCCATAAGCTTCTAATTACAGAAGTACACTTTAGCACATTTTAGCTATGGATACCTTCTTCATACTATTTTTTTTTTCCTATTTTCTATGCTAGAAGGATTCTGCACGGTTTATGTGACATCAAGTTTTCTCTTTCTTGTTTCCTA
This sequence comes from Lemur catta, assembly GCF_020740605.2. NCBI lineage: Eukaryota > Metazoa > Chordata > Mammalia > Primates > Lemuridae > Lemur > Lemur catta. The sequence goes on from NC_059140.1 coordinate 48,676,960, forward strand.
GTGTAAGTATGCATTTTTTAATTTTATCTCTAGAAATTTGATATTGGGTAGGCAGGCTTAGCATGTACTTATTTCATCTTTTAATAGAACTAGAGATTGTCTCTCAAGAAAAAGGAGATACTTTCGTGAAGCTAAGGAAAAAGAAAGGTTTTCTATCACATGGAAACATCCTAAAACTAATGGGCACAACTTGAACTGCCCTTCACAGAGATTTGAGGGAATTGCTAATTATAAGCAAAATTTTGTAGACTTTTACATCAACCATTCTCATGTCTGTACCAATGTTCTGGTCTAGTGTAAGTTTGCAGTATTTTACTTTTTCACAAACATTTATTAAACAAGTGTGGAATAGCGAAGGAAGACATATTAATGATTATTTCCAGCCACTATTATGTAAATTTCTGGGGCTGCATTGATAAAAGAAAATTGAGTTCTTTATTTGAAGTAGTTATTTTAAAAATATAATTAATAGAAGAAAAAATATTAAATTATAGATTCAATTCTTCGTTTCTGGACCTGCATAGAGCAGTGATAAAAAGCAATTAGGCTGCTCACCTGTCTAAAGCATTGTATATTATATTAATGTAAGGAAGTAACTTAATTACCTAATAAGCCACATTAGGAGTATATTTCTAGTGCCTGCTACCACTCTAGGAACAACAACAGCAACAAAATAAGTCAGAGAAGTAAATGTATTTAAGGGATAATCATACAGAATAGATTTTTTTTAAGTCACTTTTCCCTAAAATAAAGCAGATCTGTGGAAACAATACTTATAATGTTTAGTCATTATTTTTAGGCTCTTAGAACTTTAGATCCCTTACATACAGACCTCACATCCCAGAGAAAGTAATAAATGCTGGGTTGAAAAAGTTTACCAAAGGAGGGCAGGTTGGGAGAGTCAGAACCAAGATGCAAGACTCTAAGTGAGAGGAAGAGGAAGGGAGGAAAGAAGAGAAAATAAAGATCTATCAAGCACATGTTGTGTGTCATAGACTTGCATATATTATCTCATATATTAATAATTTACGCAGCATCTCCGAATAACAGGCACAGCTTTGAAGAATTTTTCTTCCTATCAATATCTCTCATTTGGCAAACAACTCCTTAATGTTGATAAAAGCTTTTGCTATGTGAAGAAAAGGTATAGGGTTTTTTTTTTTTTTTTTTTTTTTTTTTTTTTTTTTTTAGGATTAGTGAAACTCTTTTTTTTTTTTTTTTTTTTTATATATATATTTTTTTTATTTCAGCTCATCATGGGGGTACATAAGTTTAGGTTATATACATTTTCCATGTCCCACCCATCCCCCCGAGTCAGAGTCCCAAGCGCGTCCGTTCTCATTCTCCCGACAGTGCACCTGGCACTCATCATGTAGTCATACCTCCATCCCCTCCCCCCCCCCACCTCCCCGGGTCTGCACCTTCAAGCATGACCATTCCCCAGAGGGTGTGCAACGCACTCATCATGTAGGCATACACCCATCCCCTCCCCCCACCCCCCATCCCAGTCTGATATCCAATTGGTATCCTTCCCTGATGTATATTTAGGTGATGATCAGGGAAACCAGTTTTCTGGTGAGTACATGTGATGCTTGTTTTTCCATTCTTTGGATACTTCACTTAGTATAATGGGTTCCAGCTCTCTCCAGGAGAACCAAAGAGATGTCATATCATTGTTAGAGAAAAGCCCTGGTCCAGATGGGTTCACACCTGAATTTTACCATACATACAAAGATGAACTGGTGCCCATCCTACATAAACTATTCTTCAATATTGAGAAGGATGGAATTCTCCCCAACACATTCTACCACGCCAATATTACATTAATACCAAAACCAGGAAAGGATGCAACAAAAAAAGAAAACTACAGACCAATTTCTCTCATGAACGTAGACGCAAAAATCCTCAATAAAATCCTAGCAAATCGTATCCCAGTGCTGATTAAAAAAATAATTCATCATGACCAAGTAGGCTTCATCCCAGAGATGCAGGGGTGGTTTAACATACGAAAATCTATAAATGTAATTAACCACGTAAATAGAAGCAAAAATAAAGACCATATGATCCTCTCAATAGATGCAGAAAAAGCATTTGACAAAATTCAACACCCTTTTATGATAAAAACACTTAACAACATAGGCATAAATGGGACCTACCTAAAAATAATACAAGCCATATATGACAAACCCACAGCCAACATCATACTGAATGGGGAAAAACTGAAAGCATTCCCACTCAGAACTGGAACCAGACAAGGCTGCCCACTGTCCCCATTACTTTTCAACATAGTATTGGAAGTCCTTGCGAGAGCTATCAGACAAGAGAGCAGAATCAAAGGTGTCCAAATAGGGACAGAAGAGATCAAACTCTCACTCTTTGCTGATGACATGATGTTGTATCTGGAAAACCCCAAGGACTCAACCAAGAGACTCCTGGAATTAATTAACGAATTCAGTAATGTCTCAGGTTACAAAGTCAATACACACAAATCAGAGGCATTCATATATGCCAATACCATTCAATCGGAGAACCAAATTAAGGACTCAATACCTTTCAAAATAGCAACAAAGAAAATAAAATATCTAGGAATATATTTAACTAAAGAGGTAAAGGACCTCTATAAAGAGAACTATGAAACGCTAAGGAAGGAAATTGCAGAACACGTAAATAAGTGGAAATCCATACCATGCTCATGGATTGGAAGAATTAACATCGTTAAAATGTCTATACTACCCAAAGTAATCTATAGATTCAATGCAATTCCTATTAAAATACCAACATCATTTTTCACAGGTATAGGGTTTTTGAAAGATTCTGTGACAAGGAAAAAATTTATTTATTTTAAAAGCTTTCTACATTTTGACCTTGTTGGCTTATGAGGACAGAAAAATTCCTGTTAGTGAGAATATTTCCTTTATGTTAGGAAAATATTAATGTTTCTGTTTCATTATCAAAGGCATGGTTGTAAGAACAGAGTATAGATGGGAGAAGTTTAAGGACATGCTTGAAGCTCTGACTTGGGTGGGGCAAAGGCAATATATGTAACCTAAACGTTTGTAGCCCCATAATATGCTGAAATAAAAAGCAAACATAAGAGTTAAATTACTTTGCAAAATATAGTTACATAAATTTTAGAAGTGGCTGCTGGTATTGAAGAAGGTGTGAAAAGAAGCTAAAAAGAGAAAGGTACTAGAAACATGATGGGAAACCAGAGCTCATGAAAGGCTCATCTACTGACACTCTGCATGGCATAGAGAGACATAACATATAGAACAGTATCATGTAATGTTCAATTCTCTTTTATTTCATATATTTTATGATTACTCTCAGTAACACAAACTAGCTAGATGGTTAGTAATCTTTCTTTCTTTTTTTTTTTTTTCTTCCTGGACACACATGGAAACTACATTGTCTAGCCTTCCTGGGACTTAAGATAGGACATGTCACTGATTCTGCAATATGGGTGGAAGTGAAGCATACCCATTCTTATGCTGTCTATAAATAGTTTATATCACACTCCAGGCTGGCTTGGATTTTGCAGTAACTCGATTCAGAGGATTCCTGAGTGAGGAGGCAGATGATGTGGAGGGTGCAACAGGGGCAAAGGAACAGCAATGCAAATGGAGCTCAGCTCTCAGAATTACTTCTAGGTAGAGAGCCACCCAACAGACTCGCAATTGTGAAGACAACTATGGCTTACGTAAATACCACTGAGATTCAGGGTTGTCACAAAAACTGGAGTTAGGATTATAACTCTCTTGTTATAATTAATTTTTCATTACCCCAAATCTTCAGGAAAATATGTTTCCCCAAAATTCTTATTTTAGTGGTACTTTGGAAACTGGCTAAAGAAGTTTGTAGCCTGGAAATTCTATGCAGGTACTATTAGGAGAAAAAATGGGTATCTAAGGTGGTGCTGGGAATCACAGCAAGGAGACAGATAACAGAAAAACAAAGATGCAAACAAACAAAAACAAAAATAAAAACAAAACCCACCTGGGATTTGTATCGATCCAGATAAAGAAAACAACTCCTTATTTCAAACTGTATCAAACTGTCCTTGGGGGATAGCAGTAAATGGAGGTAGGAAAGGATATTGGTTCCTGCTCTTAGATGGAATGAGAACACAGTCTACATTAATATAATTTAATGTATATTTAAATGTAATGTAATTTAATATAATATTAGTATATCATATTAATGTAAGGAAGTAATTTAATTACCTAGTAAGCTACATTGGGAGTATATTTCTAGTGCCTGCTACCATTCTAGGAATAACAACAGCATACAATTTAAAATTTAAAATTGTTAAAAAATTAACAAATAAAAGTTGTATATATTTTTTATGAACAACATGATGTTATGAAATATGTGTGTATTGTGGAATGACTAAATGGAACTGATTAATAAATGTATTACTTCACATATTTATCATTTTTTTATGGTAAGAACACTTAAAATCTACTCTTAGTAATTTTAGGGTATACAATACATTGTTATTAGTTATAGTCACCAAGTTGTGCAATAGATCTCTTGACAATGTTCCTTTTGTCGAATCGAAATTTTGAGGTGTCAGATATCCCAATTAACCAACATTTCCCCATCAGACCGGCTCCCTGCCTGGTTTATTTGACTTGGCATAATGTCATCCAGGTTCATTCATGTTGTTATAAATGACATTTTTTTCTTCTTTTTGAAGGTGGAATAGTATCCTGTTGTATATATATATACCACATTTTCTTTATCCATTGATCTGTTGATAAACATTTATGTTTATTCCGTCTCTTGGCTATTGTGAATAATGCTGCAACCAATAAGGGAATATAGATTTATTTTTAACATACTGATTTCATTTCCTTTCGATGTATCCACAGTAATGGGATTGTGGAATCATATAGTAGTTCTATTTTTAATTTTTTTGAAGAATCTCCATTCTGTTTTCCATAATGATGGATGGTTGGTGGCTATGCAAAGCTATATGGCTTGAAAAATCAGACAACACTCAATTCATGATGGGCCACTTAGGTGGTATATTAACTTTTGTTTTCTTGGATAAGTGTTTGGTCTTTAAAGAGCCCAGTACTCAAGAGATGTTACTGGAAGGTCTGTTATAAGTCTATTATAAGTGCCACTGAATACTCTCAATTATAAGGACCAAGAGGCAGAGTTGCTTATACTACAACCAGAACTATCTGGACAGCATTTCCAGGGATCAAGTCAAATCTGTCAACCTTATAGCCTTGCAGATTACATGACAAATTGTTTAATAATAAAGAACCCTATATATGATGTTCACGGCCTCCAGAACATAAAATCCCTAGTAAGTATAGTGCTTCTTTACTTGTATTTTTTTTTTAATTTTAAGATGTATTCATTCTAACATGTCACATTCCATTTGATTCACAGAAATTTCACTAAGATGACAGACTCCTAAAATTACCTTAAGGTTTATCTTTTTCACAAGACATGTGGTATATCATCAATTTCCTGCTTATAATGTGTTATAATCAGGACACCTTCTCTGTTGGACCAGAGTGATGTACTATGAAATGATAGATGATCACGGTCTTGGCAGAATAAATTATGTTGCACATCAGAGACCAAATATAGCCCAGAAAACATGGTAGAGATATACTACTAAACTTGCCAGAAGAAAGTAAATGTCTTTTAATGCACTGCCTTCTGGAATAAAGAAAATATAACTTATTAGATAAATAACAACATTCTTGGTTCTAGGCACTTTGTGGGCTTGCTCCAAAAAACAAATCACATTTCTAATTGTAGCTTCAGTTGAAGTCACCACTGATTAAGCTTATAGTAATTCATTGTCACTTTTCTATATCAATTTGTCTTCTTTCTAAGTCAAGCCGAAGTTAAATAGAATGTGATAAGCATCAGCTACTATTTATTCCAAAACTCCAATGGTGATATAAACTTTAATTTTTTTCCCAAGGTCACTGCATTTCTTTCAGTTTACTGTTTGGTATGGAAAGGCAAATATACTCTTTTTACCATACCATTCTTCACTCGTGTGTCGGGGAGGTAAAAGTGGAATTCTCCCCATTTTGAGTATATATATTCTAATACCCTTGGAATTGAGGGATATAAAAAATACCCCACTAAAATAGCGTCATAGGTCCTGAGAGACTGAGTTGGTAACCTGATACCTATATGTCCCCATTTTGAACAAAAGATCAATGTAAACATTTGTGATCATAATTGATTAAGATTAACTAAGATCCAGTGTTCAATAATCTGACAGAGTTCTGGATATTTTCTTTTCCCAAGGCACAAACACTCTTAGTGTGTAGCTGAAGGATTCTTTGTGAGAAGATTAGAAGTAAGATTTACAACATATCCTTGAGATGTTATCACTGGGACATTCCTCAAATCCCCTCTCTGTTCACTTCACCCAATATATTCTGTGTATTTGTACTAACCTGACTCAAATATTGCTACCGGGTAGAGATCCATGACTCTCTATTTTTCCATAACTTTATTTTTATTTTTTAAATTTTTATTTATTATGGGTACACAATAGTTGTATTTTTATGGGTCATATAAGGCTTCCATTTTCTGCCTATATATTTTAATTAAAATAAAATCTTAATAGAATGCCCATCTATTTTTGTTCTAGAGATCCTATGATGAGTTAGCTACCATCAAAGATGTTTTTGCAACCAACTGTCCTATATAACATTCCAACTGTGCTGCTAACTATACCTCTAGTACTTTAGTACTGCTTAATTCAAAATACCACCAACAGATGAAATTGAGAGGACTTTCTCTGCATTTCTAATCTTTATCCCTGTCTACATGGATCAAGCAATTCAACAAAGAGTTAAAACTATCCCCAAGCGGCTTTAATTAAGACATGAAATCCAGATTATCTAATAAGTACACTTACATCAATAAATCCATCTGGATCTATATATACACTACACATTCCCATGATTTTGACAATATAAATAATAAAAACTGTGTGTATGTGTATGAATTTATGGGGTCGAGTAAGCCTCCCCATGGGGAACTTTCAAAAGAGACAAGGGAATTGTCTAGGCAGAGGTCAAGAGATTATCCTGGCTGAAGATGGGAGGAATCCAGGCAGAGGTCATGAGGTTGTCTTAGCTGAGGATGGGATGAATCAGAACTTTTAAAAGCTCTGTGCTTCTGCTCAGAAACAGGACGTTGATACTTTGAGACGGGAGGCTGCCACCCCCCTCATTTTTGCTGGCAAATTAACAAACTGCTCTTTCCTTCTCTCCCAATAAATATATAATATAAATAAATAAATAAATAAGAAGAAAGACATCTGGGCCCTGTCCTCAAGGACTGTGGTTTAATTGGTCAAGGCAACAGAATATTTTTAACTTCTACAGGTAATTCAAACGTGTAGCCAAGTAGGGTTAAGAGTCTGGAGGTAATGTAGAATGCTATTAATTTAGACATAAGGAAAATTAAATTCCCTTTTTGATAGAACTATCCTCAGATGTAGTTATCATAGTTTTCAGCAAAAGAATCATCCAATATTGAAAGGAGGTCTGTTTGTACTGGGAAGGGAGGCTCAGTGAAGTTTGTGCATTTGAGATATTCAGAGACTGAATGTCTTCAGTATATTTCTTAATTTCCCACTTTTTCCTAAAAAATGTTCCAGTTTTCATATAAAAACTATGGAAATGATGTGAATATATCTTATAGTATATTTAAGTACCACTCATGTTCAGGCTCATAACTGATATTTATTTACTTGAACTCTGCTGCTACATGAAAAACCTAGCGGGGTTTTCTGGCCAAGCTTTTATTCAACAGCTTAATAAAGTGAATACTTTTCTTTAAGTTCTCTATCAAATTTAGAAGAAATTAGCTCACATCACAGTCTTTCAAACATGTCTATTGCAGCAGCCACTTAAAGTTTTGCTTTCAACAGGGATTTCATTCCAAGTATCTGTGGTTAATAATGTAAATAGTGTTCTACCACTGTGTCCCAGAGATGATGAGGGTATCAATTTTCTCCTCCAGCAATGATGTTAACCAGATCCTCATTGCCTTCAAACTTTGGGTTAGAAATATAGTCTAAATCTTCATTTCCTTTTGCTTTTTTTTTTTCTTCCTACAACCATTTCTTTTACTAATTAATACATTGGTCATTATTTTAGTTGCAGACAACAGAATTTCCTCAAGCTAAATTTTTAAGAAAAGTAATAGGCAGCTTAAATTAAAAAAAAAATGAAAAAAAAATGTCTACTACAATGGTGAATCTATTAATGAAAAAAAAAGAATTTCTAGGAGTGCCTTAAAATTTGAATAATACATGGAATAATATACCTAGGATACATGTCAAAACACAATATAGAATTGCTCTTGTTGGGTAAGAAAAATCTTGAAATTGTTTTGCAAGGTATCTTCCCATCTTTACTGCCATCTATGTACACACCTTTGCACTTATGTCTCTAGAAAGTTAATGATAGTATATTCTGTTTCACTGATATCCTACACTTTCTTGAACTTATGTAAGTATATATTGAAATCTTCTCACAAATATTTTAAAATAAGGGCATTTAAATAGTTTATGCACACCTCCTATATGCATAAGTTAAAATTTTTTAATGGCAAACAACAAACTTTAGTATAACTTTAGCAAAAATGGATTTATTGGAAAAATTATTAGGAACCTCACTGAATCAAAGGAAGTAATGAAAAATCTTAAAGACTAGAAAGAGTATTTCTATTACGCTTGATAGTTTCCTTAGCTAATACTTTTGTCTTTTATATCTATCTAATATATGTATATTATTATTATATATCAATATATAATATATAAATCAAATATATTTATATATATTAGAGATAATGATTGATAGATAGATATAATATATATAAATATCTGCTTTAACAGTGTGAAATGCCTGAATTATCCAGGTGTCAGTTTTAGCTTGCCATTTAACAAAACTATTAATATGAAATTATATTTGGGGAAGCCTGGTGGAAGACTTAACTGCTTTCAATAATAAAACTTTTAAAGCAACAGAGCTGTGACTCACTAAAACAAAATACAAGTTTTGAGTGTGAACCATTATGATAATTCTGGGTCTATTTGATATCAAATCTTGCCTTTCTAAAACTCTTCTGTATAACAAGTGAGCTTGATCTTGCAGGCATGGTTTCCAAGGCTCTTCCTTACTCACTGAGTTTCTGGTTTGCTTCAGACATGAAGAACACAGAGAGTAATTATAAGGTAAGATTCTTTTTTTAATTTTTAATTTCTTTTAAATTCTAAATGAAATCTGCTTGAACAGAAGAAATTTTGTATGGGAAACACGTTTGTACATAATCATCTACTTTATAAAAGGATATTGGTATTTTCAGAGGATATGTAGGCAGAGAAGGCAAATTCAATGTGTAATAAATGTTTGCTATAGAAAATACAATTTGCTACTCCAATTAGGACAGAAGTATTCAAAGTAGAGAACTTGCCACAACAAAGCTGGCTGATTTCCTTAAGTTATGGTTAATTCCTGTTGGTAATCTTGATCTGTAGCAGTGCAGTTCAAAGAGTTGACTGCAATGGGAAATACCATTTGATCTAGCAATCCCACTACCAGGCATATACCCAAAGGAAAAAAAGACATTTTATAACAAAGACGTCTAAACTTGAATGTTTATGGCAGCACAATTCATAATTGTAAAGATGTGGAAACAACCCAAGTGCCCATCAATACATGAGTCGATTAATAAAATGTGGTATATGTATACTATGGAATACTACTCAACTACAAAATACAATGGTGATCTAGCACCTCTTACATTATCCTGGATAAAGCTTGAGCCCATCCTTTGAAGTGAGGTATCACAAGAATGGAAAAATAAGCAACACATGTACTTATCATCAAATTGGTACTAACTGATCAACACTAAGGTGCTCACATGGTAGTAATATTCATCGGGTGCCGGTCTGGTGGGGATATGGGGGGGGTGAACTCACAACTAATGAAGATGGAGTGCACTGTATGGGGGAAGGGCATGCCTCTAGCCCTGGCTTGGATGAGGCAAAGGCATTACTTGTAACCAAAATGTTTGTACCCTCATAATATTCTCAAATAAAAGAAGAACACATAAAAATAAAATAAAATAATAAAATAAATTCAATTATTACACATTATATACAGGTATTAAAATATCACTCTCTACCCTATAAATATGTATAATTATTATGTGTCAGTTACAAATCATAAAAGGAAAAAAGTGAAAAAAGTTTAAATTAAAAAAATATTGGTTTGGACAGAAGGAGCTGGATGCTTCTGAAAACTTTATTTATGATAATGAATTTATAATACATGTCTAGAGTAAGCAATTCCAGGTCTCATTCAATGGCTCAAAAATGTTATCAAGGACACAGAAAATTTTTTTTCCAATGTGAAACAACTTGCTTTCCATATTTTCATTTCATTATCATACAAGCAGGATGGCTCTTATAGCTCCCATAATCATATTCCTATACCAGCATCCCAAACTGGAAGAAAGTGAACAGGCAGACAACATGAGGTTTGCTTTTAAACAGTTAAAAATACATATATTCCCTGTAAGCTTTCAAACATTTTTTCTTTATATCTGAAATATACATTTGCTTTTGAGAATATTCAATTCTCTTAGATGAATATGTTTATAGTTTGTAAAACATAGGAAAAACTATATAAGGCATTTTCATTACAGATAAGTAAGCAGTGAGCAAAGAGTTGGTTAGACTTAGGCAGAAATCATAGAATGTGTCCCTTATAGGATAAGTAGTTAATAAGTAGAATAGGTATGTGTCAAACATAGATAGAAAAGGGTGAAAGGACCAAAAGATACTTAATCTTTATGAGGCAACTGTATACTAAATATTTATGGTATTCTAAATATAAATGTGATTCAATATATGAATCTCAAAATATTCAAGCACTTAATATTCCTAAGGTCTTATTTCACCACCCATAAATAACAAACATTCTGGCCCCCATGTTTTCCCTACCCAAGAAATGCAAATATATCTCATAGCTGTCCATCAGGATATTTGCCAACCTCCACTTTAGTCCTGAAATCTCTCTAATGGATCTAGAGTTCTTGGCCCAGGACACCTTCTGTGTATTGACCCAGATGCTAAAATATCGACTTTGGTCTTTGTAACTACACCAGCAGCAGAGAAGATTAATGTGGTAAAGAAAGAGACAGGACAGATGAATATAATATGCACACAGGATTCAGATAACTCAGTACTTCCATCTTGCTTACAGTCTATCCTAACTGTGTTAACTTATCCCATATCTTCCCCCTTGCTTCTCACTGTGTTTTACCTTGATTTTGATAATCTCTATGATTGGAACATTTTAATTTGATTCTTGAGCCTTTCTCTCCATGGCCTCTGGGATGGCATGCCTTCTTGTGTATGTGGAGGCTACTATTGCATCAAGGTTATTTTTCACATAAGAAAATACATAACTGACTACAGATGGGTCCCAGAGCCTCTGGGAATAAAAATAGTTTGCAGCCTTCTTTTAAGTGTTGAATATGAGATGATGTACATAAATATTTTGTACACATTGAGCACAGTACCTACCTCATATTTGGGGCTAAATGAATGGCTAGTCATTATTAATACTGCTTCTGTTGGTATTAATGGATTTCAATGTCATGGAAAGAATGCATTTTAGAAAGAAATACAAGTTTACTGTATAATAAGGAATATTAAACTTACTAAATGTCAGTAAAGCACGTTTATTAGCCATTTCCAAAAAGTAAGCTTAGCATTCCTTTCAAGTAAGCTACCCTGGTGCATTTAACATACTATTAATTTGCAAAGCTGATGAGCAAGAGCAAGTTATTTGGGTACTAAAACTGTAAAAGAAGTGTGTGGACATTTAGTAATTGTGCTGAGGGATTAAAGCAATTATAGAAAAAATGCAAGCTAAAACTGCAATTGAAGAGGATTTTTTAGACATTTATTATTCAGATGACTCATCTAAAATGGATAACTGCTCTGACTGATTATTGCTCAAGACTGTTTAATTTTTTAAATGACTTAATCACAGAAAACTTCATGTAGAAGTTTGGATTTCAGGTAATTATTGAAGGGGAAAGAAAAGTTGCTTAGCAGAATATCCCAGTTTGAAATGAGAAATGAAATGAGAACAATAAAACATGCACCATGAAATCTCTCTCAAGGTTAATGATAATTCAGCTTTAGGAACTATGTATTCAGACATGACTGGCTCTTCGCAAGACTAAAGTAAATCTTGAAGTTCCATCTTAGGTATGTCAAGTCATTACTTGTCACCCTTTGTTTTATTTTATAGAAAAACTCGCACCTTCTTGTTCATCCTTCTCCATTTTTGGTTACCAGTGACAGTTTTCCACCATAACCTACCTGCTCTGAGGATGTCTAAATGAATCACTGAGCTACCCAGGAGTGTTTGCAATTAAGCCTAAACTCCAGTGGTAGAATGGAAATCTATATTTTCATCAAATGTATTTTAATGTAAGTGAGAAATGTGGTTTTTCTGTTGTTGTCTTATTTTGTATTTCAGGAGAAGGAAGCGAGAGGGAAGTGGAGGAAAATTCCAGTTTTGAAATTAAAAGCTTCTAGCTAGGGTGACCCTATGTCCTAGTTTGCCCAGAAGAGTCATAGTTTATATCCATTGTTCTGACATAATTATTAATTGTATCCTATTTCACATTCAAAAATGTCATGATTTGGATGATAAATTATATGTCCAACTAATTATAAAAACATATCTATTTATTTTACACCTAAAATTAATGGATCATTCAGACATTTAAACATAGTTTACTCAAATATTTTAAAATATTTTATTTACAAGCATATATCATATGTATATAAAGCTAATGTACTAGTTAATTTATCTTATTTTTTCCAGTCTTGTTTATAGAACTTCCTTCCCCCAGCCTGATACCTTATTCCAATGTAGCATGATGTGTATGTATGTAAGAATAATTCTCCTGATTTCTCACTCTGCAAAGAAATCATTCAATTCATAGATGTTTTCCTTGAGCTATATATTTTTATATGTATAAATTTAATTTTATTTAAATTATGGCATTATACAGGTTATGCATAGATAAATAAATGTTATAACTATAATAACCAAAATTAAATCCCCAAACTTTAGTATTTTAACTTAATAGAGGTTCAATTCCCAATCGAGGAAATTCTGAAGCAAGTTGGGAAACTCTCTAAGACAGCTTTTTGTATATGGCAATTCAGGAATGTTGTTTGCTTTTACCTTGAGCCTCCACAATCTCAACATGAGTGTCCAAGTTTTCCTCAGGAGAAGAAGAGCAACTGTGGAACATTGTGCAGGGTGTTTTCATTGTTTCCACTGGGAAGTGATGCTCATTCTTCCACCCATGATCCACTGTCCAAAATTAGCCACAATTCTGATATCAAAAATATCTTTCACCTTATCACCATGGCAGAAAATACTCACCCCCTCTTCATGAGAGACAGCTAAGTTCTATCTAGTCACTACATCCTGCTTAAAAGTCTAGAATCTCTGGTGACACATAGTAGTCTCTACATCAAATTAGATGTGAATTCATCAAGTTATCTGCCTCTATACAAGTATTCAGTGGTGAAACAAGAATAGAATAATTTCAATGAACTCTTCCATTCAGAAAGGAGAAGAGCAGAAAGCATTCCACAGTCATTGATTTATAGAAATTCTTAAATGCCTTTGGGAATGCATCATTAAGGTCTCTGATATGGAGATGATGGAGGTACTTTGATTAATCACCGATTCTGCTCTCTGGGAGTTACCCTTTGCCCACTGCTTGCTGTGATTCTGGGCACCCGTCTCTGGGAGGTTCTTTCACTTCTGTTATCTTTCTTGGTAACAACTGAGATGGGCTTTTGGAAATATGTCCTTTTGGGGATATATAGCTTTCTAGGCATGCTTTATATTGGTCTACATTTCTTGATTTGATGGAGTTAACCTATTTAAAGATAGTTAATGGATGGCATAAAATAATGGGTATGGTTGTTTTCTGTAGAATTTGTTTTCATTATCAAGCCATTATTTGAGCCACAAGTCTAAAGCCACGCTTCCAAAACTGTTTATCAATTGTAAAGCTGACATCTTGATCCCTGTTTGTTGCTATCCTATATATCTTCTTTTCCCTTAGTTCTAAACTGAGAATGCAAGAAATATTAATTATTCACTTCCTAAAATCTCAAGGTTTTTATATTATATTTTAAAGATACTAAATTTTACTTATGCATCTAATAAAGATGGTTTTGTAAGTTATGTATGCTCAAGGCTGGTTAAAATACTGTGAAAGTCATCTCTCTTAATGGAAATCTTTTGACAGGTAGAAATTTTCAAATGTTACAGTAGATTAGGCTCATTACTTTCATTATTCACAGGGGGTATTAGAAAAGTAAATTTTTTTCATATGTGTTAAAGTAATTATTTTTTAGATATCTAATAATAACTGCAATTTAATATAATATAATTCTGACTAAAAACATGTATGTAGGTTTTAAATTTGGGAGGAAAAAATACTTAAAATTTAAAAGAATTAACATATAAGCATCATTTAGTATTTTTTTTTTTGTATGAGTTTAACTGGTCCTGATCTAGTATTTCAGTTAATTTCTAATATACTTTCTCTTTGAGTCTCGTTCTAGAAACTGTACAGGAATAATAACTTGTTTAGCTGACAGGTGATACTTTTGCCTTTTAAGGTGTTTATTGATGATGCAAACTAGGTTTTTGGTGAAACCTTTCTGCCATTTTTTTTACTCCTAATAATTGTAATTCCTATACCATTATTATCTCCTTTTTGGTTTATATGATGAATGAGAATTACAGTTTTGGTTTTGGTTTAATTTTTTCCCAATAAATGAAAGTCTAATCTCAGAGACTTAAATTTGACTATTCATTTCATTCAACTAATTCTACTTTTAACCACAGTTTGTCATGAATGTTTCAATAGCACTGAAAATATTGTCTATTCAAAGGAATCATATAAGAATATAGTCATAAATACTTGCTAACTCTCAATCCAAATCTGTAATCTATTTTAAACTTTATTAAGGATGTTTTAAGACAAGCTTCTCTGGGTTTTCCATTTAAAATAATTTAAGAACCTCTTAGGAAGAAAAGTAATAGCCACATAACTGTGTCTTCACAGTTGATACTAAGAGATTTTTAATACTATAATAATAATAACAATTTACATTTATTCAGTGCTTTCTCTAGAGTGATTACAGAGCAACTGGGCTGAGACCTTAAGATAGGTGATAAAATTTAATCATCATGTTTAGGTAGATAGTGAGGGATTCCAGGTCTCCTAGGGACGAAAGTGGGCACTGTTGTTCCCATCTTGCTTCTGCCCCACCCTAATTCTCCATACCTGGGGGAAGAGGGAATATCCTATGAATCTGCCAATTAAAAATTGGAGCGCCAGATACAAAAGAGTACAGAGGACTCTCTAGCCCATGGGGCAACCTGCATGGGCGCCATAAAGTACGGAAAGTGACCTAGAACCCACCAGTGCAGTAAGACTCAGGTTATGCAGCTCCCAACTGTCTAATCAAAGTGGTTTCATGGTGATGTCTGAGCCACTAGCGAGGTCCCTATCTGGGCACTATAAAACAAGTCCCAGGCCATAACCAAG